>NC_138823.1:158105778-158741195 GCF_965183815.1 Platalea leucorodia
AGGAGGTGCTTTCCCTTGGAAGACCTCTAGTCTGGTCCTGGGACTTGAACGCCACTAGTGCTCATTTCCTTCAAAAGGGTGAATGCATGTGCTCCACTATGGAAACCAAAGTGTGTTCAGTGAGGGTGAAGCAGAGATTTACTGCAAAAACATATGACTCGTGAAAGAAAACACTACTGTAAATACACCTTCCTTCTTCCATTTTTGTAAGTCTTCATGCCAACGATTATGTTTGATATGTGATATTTCATATGGAAACCCTGTCCAAATGCAGGCTTTGTCTGAAATGTGTTTCGTAGTATGAAAACAAAGGATTTTCCTAGAGAGAAAAGCAATGAAGCTGGTAGTGCTATCCACCCATCTTCCATTACTGAAATGCTTATCAAACTCTGATATACATAAATTAATGTAAGACCCTTTTGTGGAAAAGGAGGGCAGAAGAGATGAAGTCTAGTTTGTTGGTTTGGGTATTTTTTTTTTAATGATGCTCACATAGGGAGCAATGCTGACAATCTCCTCTAAAACAGAGCACTCCTATCTATCCATTCATCTGCGCAGGTGCTCTCAAAACCCAGTTATTATTGTTGGTCACTGCTACATTCCTCAGTTCCTGGGTTTCTTTTGTTGTTGCTGATATATTTTTTCAGCGGTATTCCTCCTTCTCAGGATCATAGATTGGTTCCTGCAATCAGAGTTGCGCTGCTTTCCTTAACGCTGTCTTCAGCTTCTGATTCTGCCTGCTTTTTTTCTGCAGGTTTGTACACGAACAGCCTGATTTCACTTTAACCTTTATCTTCTTTTGTGAACAGTTTGTGCAGGCACTGCGGTAGCAGGGACCTGAGATTCTGGTAGAGAGCTCTTTTCTTTATTTTTTTTCAACTTGTTTAAGGGCACTTTTGCTCATTAGGAATAAAAGCAAAACTAAACAAACAAACAAAACCTTCCAGTGCAATAAAATTGTGAATGATTTGAGAAAAATGGGATGAAATGAGAATATTTACATCCTCTTCTTACTCCATCCGTTGCTGCATGGACTAATGACAAAGTTGTTTTTCTACCCAGTGGGGAGATAACAACAGAAGATTACTGGGAAGATGAAAGTGTTTTGTGTTTTGTTCGCCCTCCTTCAATACTATGTCTGCAAAAAAAGATTAGCTCTGCATAGTTGACACAAGCAGCAGAGGAGTAACAACTCTGCTGGAACAGGAAAGAAGCAAAAGTTAGAAACCATTTAAGTGAGATGATTTGAGATCGCCTCACTCTATTTCCAGGTGCTTTGCAGTGAATTTTATTCAATCCAGTCTTAGAGCAGCAATCTTGGAGAAGTGATAGAGAGGATCTGGTGTTCCAGGAAAAAATAAAGGGTAACGTAGAGCTGACTCAAAAAAGGAGAATGCAAGCCAGGGAGAGGATGCATTCTCAGCTTAACTTAAATTTCTGGGAAAAGGCTGGAGTTCACCTGCCTGTTTATAATCTTCTACCTTATTTAAAAAAAAGTGGTAAGTAACAGACAACATGTATTTGTCAAAAAAAAAGCCCCAAAAGGATATTATATGACCTAATGTCATCCTTTGACAGGGTAACAAGCCACAGGGCTGAGCCTACACAGTAAACATGATTAAATCATGACTTTAAGGAGGTTTTTGACACTTAGATTCCCATAAGGAAGTTGTACAGATACTGTCCATATGAAAGTCCCTAACCTGGTGTGTGCATCTCTAATGGAGTAAAACCCACTCCAGGATGGGAGCTGGTACTGGTGGAGACCCCATGGCAGCAGGATTGCCTGGTGTTGCCTGCACTGAGTCCTTTCACCCTGTGACTCCAGTAAACACTTCAATGAGGGCAGGTACTGACCAGCCACCTCTGCTTGTTTGGAGATGCTTATCTGGTGCTTTATAATGTTTTTATAATGGTTTACATGATGCAGCTGAGAGTGTGCTTATGAAATCTGCTGGTGGTATACAAGTCAGGAGGGCCTGTCAACATGTTCAAGGACAGGCTTGAAATCCGTAATGACTTAGAAAAAAACTGGAGAAATGGCCTGAAATAAATGCAGTGCAATCCAGTAAAGTGTAAAGTACCGCACTTATCTGTAGCGTACCACACGTGGAAGGGGGAAGGCTAGCTAAGAAGCAGAAAACACTCTGAGATATAAAGTGCATTGCAAGCTGTACTTGAGTCGGTCCCATCATCATATTGCACAAATATCAAGCATCCTACTGGTATGTTTAAGGGGGAATGTTATGCTGAATGTATGGGAGACAATCCTTCTACTCTGGTCAGCACTTTTGTGAGGCTTATTCTGGAGAAATGGACAGTTTTGGTGCTGGAAGGGGTCTGTTCAGAGTGATGTGAGGAGAGACAGATGAAAGAATTGGTGTTCTGAAAAAGAAAAGCCTGAGAGGGAAGAGAAAAGGTCTCCCTTTACTAAGAACAAAACCTTGTAGTTTAAACTGCACCACGGGATATCAAGAGAGATAGCATGAGGAAAAATGTCAAAACCCTACAGACAATGAGTATGGAAATAGATTCCCAGTGAGATATAGCCTATAGGAATGGTTTAAGGATTTTTGCTTCTGCCTGGAGGTGGGTGATGGGCTGTCTGATCTCCCAAGATCTGAACGTACATCCCATTTTTCCTGTGATGCCAGCTTGCCTGGGTGGAGACCTCAGAGAATCGAGAGCCAGAGGAACTGTGTGGAAGAGACAAAAAATGGAAGCAAAATATGTTCAGCTTCCCAGGACTTTAATCTTTGAGTAGAGAAAGACACAGGTGCAACCAAATGATAGGCAGTAACTGAAATGTGCCAGAATACAAGGGTATGCTGCGCTCTGCCATCTGTTATATTAGTTACGATTCTCATTGCAGCATCCTTCAGGCCTTGCTCTTGCAAAGGATTTTGCCTGCCTACACACTCGTCTTGTATGCCAGCCTTAAGCTTTAAATTGTCTTTAAACTTTATGAGACATGAAAGTTTTTTGTCGCTTTGGTCTTTTATATTGCAAATCCTTTGAGGTATCATATGGCTTGTGGGGAAGTATTGGGATGGTATAGAAACCTTCCAGACAAAATGATTCTTGTAGGATGCCTGTTGTTGTTGCAGTGTCTTTCTTGTCCATTCTGAACTGATGTCTTAAGTAAGTACTGTAAATCTAAATTTCTAGTCATTGATATTTTTATTCACTATTGTCACCACAGTTGGATGCTCCTGCTTTGAATATGGGATTAATTTTGCCTAAATTTAGCAACTTGGAGGTTTAGGTATTTAGTCTAAACAACTCTAGGTTTCTCCTCCAGGCAGTGGATGGCAATAGGTGCCTTCAGACAAGGAGTTTAGTGGTTAATGTTGAAGGAAAGGACTTTGCATCCGGGAAGAAAGTAAAAGCTCTGATTACAAAAGAAGGGGAAAGTATGACTTATCTTTGATGTGGAAAGTGTCTATTTTTTATTAACTAGCCATTAGGGTCATAAATTTTGTGGTGTATTGGTTTGTTAGTTTTAGAATATGTTTTGTTTACAAAGAAGAAAAACAACTGAGGAGATTTTTAAATATAATTTTGTTTTGACTTAGTCACACATTTTAAAGATATTATGACTTATTAAGACATAATTAAGTCATTATTATTACTGTGATGTGAATACAAATGGAACTGCATTGAATGGAGTAGTTACTTGTATTTTGTTGTCAGATCATGTATGCAACCTATGATTGAGTCATTACTGTGTAAATAAGCTGGATGGAGATTAAAGCAATGTCAAAAAAATAGCTTTTTAGGTTCTCTTTCCAAGTTTCCTTATGACATCTGTAGCTTAATCTTTTTCTCTGCTACATAAGAGTCTGGAAGATCTTGTCTGACTTTTGTAGGTAGAAGTTACAGAAGATGAAGCCCATCCATGGAGTTATGTTTCTATTTGCATGCAAACAGTTTGCATATTATTTAATGAGGAAATTAAACCGTGCTAGGCCTTTAGCATAGCCTCAGGTAACCAGCAATGTCGGTGAAGTTTAATGGGGATTTGTATGATCCAGCTTTGTAACAGAAATCTGGCTTTTAGCTGCTCCCCCGTAAATCGCAATATAGCCTTACATGTATAAAATTTGTCTGTTTATGGGAGGAAGCATTTACTTAATTCATTTTTGCATGGTAAAGATGTGAATAGTTCTTGGATGATCTCACATATATGTATGAGTAAGTTTTACTTGTAAATTTTGGTTGTGGAATAGTAATCTGCATTTTTGCCTTTGGAAGTAAAGCCTGTTGAGAAATGATAGATGGAAATATGCAAAATATTTCCCATAAGCTACCTTTAATGTGCTTTTCTCTTAATGAAATACATCTTAGCTTCATATTTACTTTTTAGCTTTTAGTCATGATTTCAGTGATTAATACATATGAAAAGAATGGTAAAGTTTGGACTCTTGCAGTCCAAGACCTAATGCCACTATGAAAAGATCTGTAACTGTTGGAAGTGATTTGGGACAACTTCCTATTCCCTTTTGGAGGCTGCCATCTTGTGTTCTGAAGTCAAAATTTCCATTACCATTCTCTCTCTCACTTGCCACTGTAATTATGAAAATGGCTTTTAAATTGTGAACACAGTGCGGATAAATGCTGCAGTATTTACCCTAATGTGCAGATAGCCAGATATACTCACATACAGTCATTCTTTTGTCTCAAAGCAATGTGATCCTAATAATCTTTGAAGGATATTTACTCTGAAACCCATTGCTCGTTCTTGAGAAGACAACTGATGTGAAGAGCTTTGGAGCAGACTGTTGGATTTGATACTGAAAGACCATTTTCTTGTAGGTTTTACATGAGATTGCTAGCAAGATTTTTCTTGTAAAATTCTTACTTGGAGTTAAGAGTGAGGTATGGAGGATTTGATATTAAAAAACACAGTTTTGGGCAACCTCTTCCAACTTGCTCCATGCAATTATCTCCAAAAATGTTTAAATTAAAAGTAAAAAATGAAATGCAGATTCAAATTTCACTAAGGTTCTTCTATTTTATTCCATTTTATTGTTTTAGACGTGCTTTTAGTTTTAGGTTAATTTTGTCTTCTGCAGTATTTTTTTGTCTGAAAAGTTGAATGAGCAAACGCAAAGGTTACCTCATGTTTACTAGTAGATTATCAAATTAGGATGTTTCAGAGCTTTGGGGCTCAGGAGGGACCCATAATGAGGCCCCAAATGTAAGAATGCAGTAGATTTGTATCTTCTGCCATTTAGTGGTAAAGGTGACAAGCAATCTTTAATTTATAGCATGAAATGAGTTACATTCAGAACAAATTTAACATCAGGGAAAATATTTAGGGGAGTATTCAGCGTCTCACATACACAAAAATGAAAGCTGGAGCTGGACTTTTGAAAGTTTATGTGAACAGGAAGGTTTTGGGTTTTTTGCAGACATTATCAGAACTGATTGGCATTGTACTTCTTTATAATAGTAGTATATTTTCCTAATCTCTTTACAGAGGGAGTTAAGTAAAACTGTGCTGAAATATCTACTGCCTGTCTTTCTGAAATGAAATTCAAAGTGATATTTGGAAATTCACTTCAAAGTGATATTTTTCCCGGCTTGTCAAGATGTAAGGACTCTGAATTGTTTTTGATTCATGTATGAGGAAAAAAGAAAGTATATGTGATACACTCAGTGAAGAGGTGTTACAATTGTTCTTGATTCATCCATGCTTATGATACAGTTATAATTTTAACATAGCTGCTCCAGTGTGTGATGTACTCTTATGATGCTTTGCTTATTATATAAAGACTTTCGTGTTTATTTTTAGCACAAATTTACACTGGGCTGAACATGAAAACATATTTCATATTATGGTCTGTATTCTCAATCATTAAATAAATTAAACCTGCTTGAAGCAATCAACGGCAGGTAACAGAAAAGCAAGGCATTTCAATTGTGAAACCATTAGGAAGCATGTGAGGCTGCTGGAATGCAAATTTAAACTGATCACTGAATAATGAATAAAATATAACTAAAAAGCAGTTAGAAAAGATACTGCTTCTAGGGCTGGTATATAAAGTCCACAGTTGCTTTTAGGGTAATCTGTGCAATTACTAAGGTTCACTGAAGGAAAGAAGGAGAAAACAGTTCACAGTGCCAATTTGTGTACATCCATAATCTGGTGAAGCAAAACAGACTTTTTTGAGAAAGTAAAATGCACTATCATTTATTAACAAAAAAATAATCGGGGAATGAACATCCTGCGTGGTTTGTGTTCTAGACATGACTCTACCATCGAAGGTCTGCCCGTTCCTGCGTAGCTGCAGATCCCAAAGGGCCAGCTGACATCCAGGGTGGGTTTGTTTATCCAAACATAGCAACTTCCAAGCCTGGTTAGATAAGAAAACTTAGGACTCACAATGCTGAAAAATCAGTAGCTTGTCAGTGCTGTGTAAAATGAAGATGCAATTGTAGATAGAAACACAGAACAGACTGAAATCTAGTACTTTCCTACCACACCATCAACTATTGCTGTATGCGTTAAAGGTGTAAATCTGTTATAATCAAAAGCACCAGCAACAGCAAAAAGTCCCCAGGCTTGCTCTTGTGCTGGCAGTCCTAGCAGATGGAAGAAAATTGCAATCATGTATCACTCTTAAAGACAATGCTAAAGGAGAAGCTGCCACAAGGTGTCATCTTCAGATGTCAGGGGAAGGGATGGATGACATTGTAATTAATTTAAGACTGCTGTTGGGCTGCTTCAAATTGGTTAAGCCGGTGCCTTATTAAAGCAGAGAGCAGTGCGTGGTGCTTTCCAGGGAAGAAACAAGAGGAAAGGAGTAGTAGTCTAGAAAAATAGAAGCTGCTCTAGAGGCTATTGACTTCCATTAATTCCATTTGGATAAATCCAGAAATGGATTTTCTACTGGGAAAAAGATTCTTACTACCAGCTGAACAAATCTAGCAAGTCTGTCACTAAATGAGTGGAAGTATGTTACGTTACAAATACTGCAAAAAGGACCGGACCAGGGGTATGGTTAACATTTTTCTGAAGTTCAGTAGCAGAAACAGCACTTTCAATTCTTTGGTTTAGCTAAAATACAAGACTTGTTCAACTAACTGAGCTCACTGAATCCTTACCCTTGTCCAAAACCTAGAAAAAAATCTACTCTTGTTCTTATCATTATTCTGAAACTAATATAAGTTCTTTCTTTCAGTGAGTAGCATTTTTTTTTCTCAGCCAAAGCAAAGAGATCTTGTCTGCAATATTAGTTACTTCTTCATCTTTTTTCTTTCAGCAGGAAAGAGATATAGCAATTTTAATGTGAAAAGTCTTCAATTTCATAGGTAGAGAACAAGGGAAAAATGTAGACGTTGAACCTAATTCAGGCTATTGCTTGATGCAGCAGGAAAGAGAGGTGTGTCTCAACTGTTGTTTCAACAGACATGCTAAAATTACCCAGCCTAATAAAAAGAGTTAGACTTCATGATTTCAGTGAGGATCAAAAGCATGACATCTTGTAATATTCCTTTCCTAGGGGAAAACTGTGTCTAAAATCTCCCATAGGGTCTGTGATTAATACTTTCCTCAGTTTGCTACACTTTATGTACAATCCAGTAATCTTTGGTTAAAGAAACAAAGCTGTGGTTACTTTTCCTGAACTTCAGAAGTTCAGAAGTTTCCCACAGACTTGCTTCTCAAATTTCCCCTCTGTGCAACATCAGGTTGCTCTGGCAGGAGCAAAAGGGGAGGGATGGAGACACAAACTGCAGCATCCTTGAGTCTCCTCATCACAGTGCTGTAAATAAGCAGAAGTGTGCTATAAAGAGCTGGGTAAACTGATGAGCAGCCATTTCTGCTCATTCCCAGGCTGTTGCTAATCCTGTGACTGCAGGAATAACATCCACACGCAAGGCTGTGGGACCAAAGAAGGCCAATGTCCCACTTAAGCAACCTCTTCTGTTAGGGCGCACGTTGCCTTAGTTCAATCATTTATCAAGTGACTGTCTGCAAGTTACTCTGTATCTCTTGAACACCTGTTAGTGGTAGTAAACAGCTTGAAAAGAAAAAATAAAATACCTCCTGAGATGACTTTCTTCCTGAGGGCAAGAAGTGCTCTTTGATGCGAGCGCGCTGCTGGTTCATCTCAGTTGCATCCTGCTTTTCCTTTGCGTTGTGTACAGACAACACATTTCTTGAATAGGAGGCCTGAAGATTTGTCTGACGGAGCTTTCCATCTGTGGGATCGCTTGCTCGGAGGTGCATCACACGGTAGTTTTGCCATAGGACTGGCACAAGGGGATGTCCCACCTGCCACGAACTGTCTGATAGTATGGTTTAAAAATTCAAGTGATTCTTTTTTTCCAACAAGGCGTAAACTACAACTATTTTTTGTAGCTCTTAAAAGACCATAATGTGGAAATGAGTAGTGCTAAAACTACTCATATTTTTTATAGCATTTAAGGCTTTTCACAATGTTGTGTAAACTTCTGCCAGTGAGACCCTGAATGTAACTGGCGCTTGTTCTGCAAATGCGACAGAAAGCGGGCAGCAGAGGATGCAGCTGGTTATAGGCTTTCACCAGCATCTTGGGTATTTGCAAAGCCAGTGAAATTATCAGGTGTTCTTTCTGCCATCCTGTGGCAGCATTGATATACTGCAAAGGGTCGATCTTGTCAAGCTTTGCTTAAACATGAACTATAGTGTGATGCTGGGGCTGTAATAAATCATGCCCTGATTCTTGTTTTGAATGGAGTTGTTGTTTTTCCTGGTGTATATCCATATGGCCCGTGTACCCAAAGGCGTGATATCAACAATATGGATTTTTTTCCCCCATATATGCAATTTTGCGTACACTGCAGCTAGCTGCAATTGTTATTTGTTAGTAAGCAAACAATGATGTTTATTGTGCTTCCTATGAGAAAAATGCAAAGGCATTTTCTTCTGAATACTGTTCTTTGGATAATTATATATTCTTTATATGTTTCTGAGATAAAAAGGAGTTATATCAAGTATTAATGTTAAAATAAAAAAAAACCTGGTTACTACTAAATACACTCAGAAGTAATTCATCTTTAGCTTCTACTTTAAAAAGAATAATTTTAATGGAATTTCTGGAAAGAAATTCTCTTTGGTTTTGTATTCCCAGATAAGCCAGCATTATTGTTATTACAGTGTTTTCGTCTTTCTACCCTGGAATGGCTAATTTCTGTAAATGAACTTCATGAAAGCTAGATAAAATTTGAATTTTTAATGAAATTTAGTGCATAATGGCAATACACCTTAAATTAGAACTTAAATTTCTTAACACCTCTGTGGAATAAACCCAGAACATATATAATGAAAACATGAGATGCAGATGATTTTGTTCCTCAATTACTGTTTTCCTAAACGCATTTTTATGAGTGGAAATTGTATGAGTGGAAGAGCCTGGGGCAGGGAGAAAGTGTTCGTGTCAGGCACTACTAATATGAATTGAAGCAGATTGATGAACTATCTGAATGCAGAAAATCTAATCTCCATCCTTAAAAACTAATTTTAACTTATTTAGAAGCTGAAAATTATACCTCTGTTTATGGATAATCGTGTTTTATTCTGTGGCTATGCATGTACTTGGTGGTCTTCTAGGAGAAGTGTTCAGCTTTCTGGGGGAGAGGGAGAGGTTGTGCACGCTAAATGTTAAACCAGATTTATGATGGAAACTGGGAGAGGTCATTCCACGTTCTTTGGCACAGAGACTCTGTGACACATATGGCACGTGGATGGCACACGGATGCTGCTCCAGGAGTTCAGGTACTGCAGGTTGGTCTGGTTTTACATGGGATGGACAGGTCTTCATTCAGGTGTACTTGGCACAACTGTTTCAGTTTGTTCCAGATGTAGTCTCCTGAATGCCTTTGGTTTTCCAAGTCTTTTTATGTAGTTTGGAATACATAATTTCTAAATGGAAAATTTCTCTGGAAATATTTTTCCAGCCTATCAGGAATATTAAGCTTTTCAGTCTTGTTAAACACCTTACTATTTACTATAGAGGAATGATGAAATCATAGAGCAATTTTGAATGAAGGCAAATTCTGGGTATATGATAGAAGCAGTAAAACACAAACAAAATAAAAGTATAGCTGAATTCATTCCTTCATTCTGTATTCCTTATATTTAGATATTTGTATTTTGACATTTCTGTCTGTGTCTTAACTGGGTGTTCGAGCCTTTATTTTCCAGCATTCACTGTAAATTGAACTAAATAATTTAGGAGTGTTATAGTCTTTGAGTCCTGGGCACCTATATAGGTTTATACCTTAGTATATTCATCCTGCTTGTTTGAACTAAGTCACAAGTAACTTTATCTTTGGTGGATACAAATTATATTTCTATTTTCAGCAAGGTCATTCAGAAAAAAATCTGAAAGAGTGAATTGTCTGGTTTATGAAACCCATGACCTTTTCGTAGTTAAAATACATATGTATGTTCATTGGGCTTTATGTAACAGTGTATATTGTACAGCAGAGGGAGTATTTTGTCAGGAATCAGGAAGGCTATTTGTCACTGCGTCACCGAGTGCTTGGCACATCACCAGCTTTAGCAAGATATACTATATCTTTTTATCAGAAACAATCAGGCACTAGCATGTTAAACGGTATACAAGTGCAGAGGTTGGATGGGATAAGCTTTGTGTTACTAAAACCTTTTATTTTGTCAGCTTGTGCAGAATAGATATCAATATTTCTGAAAATGGAGGGGAAAACAAATACGCATGTTAAAGATGAAATGTTCAGTTGCTATCAGTATTTCTCTTTTCTGCAGACTGGGATTTTAAAATATTCTTTATGAATTAATTAGCTTTGAGCAAAATTTCTCCTCTTTCTGTTTCCTAAATCAGTATTTCCTAATGTCTAAATTTTTATGCTCTTTATGACTTTTATGCCTGTGTGTGCAAATCTGCAGTAGTCCAATACCTAGTGGACTTCATGGCATTTACTGCTCTTCTGCTGGAGTTACAATGCTGTGTTTTGGGCATTGGTAAATTGGGCTAAACTGTGCAATGAGAAAAGATGTGGGCAATGCTCTGAATATTCTTCCATTCATGGTTTAAAAAAAAAAAAAAAGATTTACAATGGACAGGTTGAGAAGCAGGAAGGAGTGGGACCAAATTAATCCCGATATTCTCATAACTTATTTTATTACCATGTTGCCCAGGATTTCAAATTTAGGACCAGTATCTTTTGTACAATGTAGGTATTAAGTAAAACCCTGAAAGAACGCTTTGCTTATGCTATTACAGAAGAGGTGTTCGTTTACCACCTAGTAACCACAAAGGTAAATTGTCTTTAAATTGATGATATCTTTCTGCCTCATCCCTGTGCTCCCCTCATCAAAACTGGTTGTTTAATTCTGTTGGAATTCTACGGAACAAGCTGTCATCACAGCTCTGTTTCTTTTTCCCCTTCATTTTAATTAGAAGCTATTATTCGTACTTTCAAATGTTTATACTGGTAACCACTGCAAGTTAGAAAAAAAAGTGGATACAGTATGCTAATGGCTTAAATGTTAGCTCACATTTCTGTTATTTCGCATTTCCTATTAGAGTTTCTTTTGAAAACTAGATTTATTGTTACCTGGCATCACAACAAGAACTGGACAAAAACACTGTCCTTAATGGAAGGCTCTTGGCAATTCAGTCTTATTACAGAAGTGTGCGTCAGCAACGCAGGGCCCAAGTCCTAGCAGAGTTTATTAAGTCTTCATTCTTGTACGTTAGGCTGCTTGTTAGAGACGTGTCGAAACAAGATGCATTCAGTTCTGTGGTGATGCGGGAGACCTCACCTTGCCTTTTTATTTCAAAGATTTTTTTTCATAAAAGATAGCTGAATTAAGGATACAAAGAAAACTTCTCCACTGAATAAATACAAAGCTTCCTGGCTGCCTCACGCACGACAATTTTGTTGACTCCTCTATGTATATTTTATGTAAAAGCACTGGTTTTCCTTTTATACTGAATGGCAAATGGTTCCTTTTCCCCTATCCAATGCAGATCACTCTATTGCCTAGTTGAATCCAGCTGGTGCAGAAATCTCATCTGCAACTGCACCCAGAGTTGGGACCTCACATGTTTCCAGGGCAGCTGGCTTCAGTCCCAGCTCACTTGTAGTTTCTAGTTTGGGCTCTGTAAGGCCTCTCGCTGACATGGATTTGCTATCAGCTTTTGCATCTAAAACAACAAAGACAAGCTCTCCTAAGCCTTAAAACTTGCGGGAAGACATCCCGAGGTTTCTCAGTTAACTATGGGCAATACTCCATCACGCTCCAGGAACTCTGATTTACATTTAACAGTTTGAGACCTGCCTTCCCAACAGAGTAAGAAGCCTTTTGTTTTGCACTGGTTTTTACTCAAAGCTGGTATTTAAGAAAAACAGCAGAAGTCTTAACCTTCTCTCTAGCCTTTGCTCATCTTTTTTTCTTTCTTAGGGCCTACCGAGTGTGGCGTGTGCCTAGTGAGATAGTTGTAGCCACCCTGGACTCCAGTCCTGAGATATTTGTTCCTCTCAGTCCAACTTTTCTTTTTAGCACAATTGTTGGTCCAGTTGTGGAATTTCCCATTTAAGAGATGATGTCAGTGCATAGACATGTTAATCCTTCATTTTGATGTCCTTGATGGATGAAGCCAGACAGTGCAGTGCATCATGCCGCTATCTCAGAATAATACTTCCGTTTCTCATGATTTTGTTTACAATTTTGAATACAGTGTGGGGCAGAGATCCCTGAGCTACTGCTGAATAATCTAGCTCCAGAACCCAGAAGCAGCAGAGCGATATCAGTATGGTGCTGTACTGGGAATAATTAGCCTTGCTTGAGAGGCAGGCCTAATTAGCCCATGCACGATGTTGCTCTAACGAGGTTATATTCTCTCTGAGACCTCAGCTAATATCCCTGCATGGTGCTGTATAAATGTGCTACTTTGGCTAGCTCTGACATGGGGTTGCATCGAACTGGGTAAATATGCATAAATGGGGGGTCCACAAAGAACTAACTTTTTTTGTTGTTGTTTTTGTTTATCATTTGCAAGGGTATTGTGTGTATATCTGTGGGGTACTATTCTGTCATCCTTGCTCACTAGGAGCATCCTATGGAAATCAGTGGAGCCACCTGCTTATAATTCACTCAGAAAAGAGCCGTGTCATTCAAGAGCTTAGAGTTTTAGACTTATGAAAATGTTATTTCTCATAGAAATATTTACTAAAACAACTGGTGTATCATCACACAAGTTATCAGATTTGTATTAGCATGCCTCAGTGGCAGCAAAAGACTTTTCTTTAATTCTGTCAAAATGTTAGACAGATGTGGTTTAGCCAATTAAGAAACTTCCATTAATTTTTCTCGTGCCAATTTGAAAAGTATTGCTGATGACCTAGTCTCAGTGCAGCCTGCCTTTAATCATTGTTTTCAGTTTTTAGTCCTCTGGAGTCCTCCTGTTCTCCATAACTTTGTGGCGCAGACTCGTAGAAGATGTCTGCTTAAGTGCCTATTGATTATGGGATTGATTTGTGCTTCTTTTTCAGCGTTGTCAAGGCTGATTTGGTTTCAGTTTTGGTTTTGTAATTTTTTTCCCTCTGTTGCTAATACAAGCGTCTAAAATATTTAAAACTAATCCCAAAGCATGTGAAATGAAGTGCCCTGAAAGATGTGATGACCCAAGTAATCCCCAGATATCTACCTTGTGGGTTTCTAAAGATGTAATTGGGCAAAGTGAGACACTTGGTCCTGGAAAGCTGTTATGCCCTAAGGCTGAAAACTTCCCATGCAGCAAGCAGCACAGGCATGGCACCAGCCTGAGTGCTGGGCACTGTCCAGGTTGTGGGTGCTTAGCTTCCGACCAAGCTGTCCAACGACTGCCACTCAGATAATTGAGACTAACACCAACAACATAATTTCAGAAGGGTAGGGAAAGGTAATACTTTTCCGTACCTTTGTCAAGCTCTGAATCCTCTTCATGGACAATATCATAAAACTTGTGACTTCTGCAGTGGTGCTGATTGCACTGGGCCGGTCCAGTTGCCTTCTCTCACCAGTGTGGAAATGACACTGCTGCTGGTCCCAGCCCTAGGAGAACCAGGGGTCTTTTGTGAACCTTGTAAAAAGTATCTCCTTTCACATGTGCACAGGGTAGTTGCATCCCTGCAAAAGTTGGTCTTGTATAAAGAATGAACTTGGATTTTATGTGAGGAGGGCAGATACGGCCATTAAGAAGAGTGTGACAATGCCTTAACATGGCAGCGTCTGAGATGTGGGTGCTGATTTTTTTTATATTAGGCACTGCAAATAGAATTACGCAGTGTTTGCAGTGAAGAATTGATGAATGATGGGAAAGTAAAGCACAAAGTGGAAGTGATGAAGAAATAAGCCTTGCCCTGACTTTGTCGTTCAGCTTAGGAATTCTGCATTTATCAATTAGGAATGCAGTAGTTTGTCAAATGGAATATTTTTTTTTTCCCAAATAATTTTTTGTAAGGTCATCTGAGAAGAATTTTATAAACTAAAGTTTTAGACAGTAAAATGGAAACTCACCGTGGCTGCACATTCCATGACCGAGATACAAATATGGAAGGCAGACTTATGCTGTGAGAACAGTTTTTAAAGGATCTAATACTCCAATATACACTATTACTTATGCTGAATGATATGACCTCTTTGGTGGCTTATGAAAATATTTACCTACTATTAAACTATTGGTAAGAAAAATTGATTCCATGTTCTCCACTGTAATTCTTGCTTTAATGTTGAAGGAATTTTATAAAATACCAGTAAAAAATGGTATAATCCTTTGTGTCTAGATATAATAGGAAGGTATGAAATAACTTATCACATAGTGAACATAGTTGCAATCTTTGGGTTTCTCCTATTACATTTATTGAATATTTTGATGTTGCTCTTCCAGTGTATATTTGTATAAATTCTTACTGATTTCACTAGGGATCACTGAAAGGAAGAAAAGTGGACTCTGAAGCACAAAAATATTGCTCCTGTTCAATATTTCTCTATTCTTATTCAAGTGTGGTTTTTTTCCTCAACATCCCAAGTTGTTTTATGTCTTTTATCTCAACTACTTAAACCCTTCTGAGATTTTCTTTTATTCTTTTCTTGGTCTATTTGATTATGTTTTATGTCTGTTTTCAAGGATAATTTTCATCTAAAAAAAGCCATGATGTCTTAGTATGAAACATGATTTATTTATTTTATTGTTGATAATATCATTTGTGAATTCAGTCTCACACTGAGTGCACCTTGCCGGATTATTAATTTCCTACAAACATGAGAGCAAATAGTGAGACATATTGTACATTTTGATCATGAGGTTAAGTGAATTCAGCTCACTGCAGAATGGAATATTGCTCCACAATTGTAATTTTGTTTCTTCCTGTTGATTACCATATTTAGATCTAGAAGGAAGCTTTTTACAGGAAAAAAAGCTGAAGAAGGTATCAAAGAGATTTCAGGGTTGGGGGGAAGAGGGGAATTGCACAGTAATTTTCTTATGTGGGAACTAAACATGTTAAATATTTCAATATTCACTTTTAAAGCAAATTAGATCAAACAAATCACTGTACTTTTGATCTGTTTCAAAGGCTTCAGACATTTTTGTCATAGCATTTTGGTCGTTTCTGGTGTTGTTGATGCCTCAACTTTTAACAGAAACAAAACAACCCCCCAAACATTTCTATTTCTAAGCAGAATGCATAATCGAAGACTATGGCTGTACTGACACCTGTCCTGTGAAAGAAACACATTTCCATTCAAAATAAAAGCAACCTAATTGATCCACAGTATCACTGCATCTGCACTGCAAGATTAATGTGGACTCTTATTCACTGAGTGCCCCAACATGTTAATTGTCCAGGTACTAAAACCTCTAAATTGAGTTTAAAGATTTTTAAAATTTAAAGTTTAGTCTTGCTGGGGGAATGCAGACTAGCTTTCACGTAGGACATAAATGGATTAGGTTGCAGTGTACAATATATAGTCAGGCTACAAATAACTGCATTCCCACTGTATCTCCCAGCACACGAACAGAAATGTTATATTGCAAATTGCTTTGATATCCTACCAGGTGATGAAAGGTTTGATGCTGGGTTTCCATGAGTGCTCAGTGAGAACAGTAACTGGGAATGGCATGGGTGTGTATCAGTGAACTGGGAGAACAAATTTACCCAGCAGAGTGCCATGCAAAGAGCTGTCTTTACTAAAGCGAGGATCTACTGAGCTGGAGAAATCTGAGGTAGGTAAGTTGCAGATAAAAATATAATGGTAAGAAATTGCGGATGACCTGATTGCATTCATCCATAATTCTGTCACCAAGAAATAGGGACAAGCTCCTCATGCAAATACTTATAGGTCATTGCTTACACAGAAGTTCTGAATCCACTGCAGGCATTGGGCATTTGTGGTTGTGCTCCAAAACTTGCAGGCTGTACAGGATGTTATTCTTCTACTGGTGCACTCTATCAAATCATCATGGGTTATCCTTAGCAGAATACACCATCCCATTCTCAGACAGGGATGAGGGTGTGCTATTGCCATGTGCTCCTTGTGTCTCCAGCCCTAGAGTGGCCTCCTCTCAAAAGGATGCTTGTGTTAACACCATTTTCTGTAAAAGGTCATAGTTCTTGGTGACAAGTTAAAATTCAGCTCAGAGAAACACACTAGCCAGAGATTGTTTCTAGACCATTTTAAGGTGGAAGTTAACTGAATTGGTGGGGAAAACTTTTGAATTGCAGCAAAGAAGATGAAACAAGTTTTCCAGTAACCGACTGAGTTACGTAGCTGGTGCCAGTAGCTTCAGAATAATTCAGGGAAGCCTTCGCATATTGGACAGTTGAGTGTAGAACTGGAGTGGATTGTCGATGCTTTCATCAAGCTAAGACTAAACTGGATGTAGCTCTAAGGTTAGCCCTAATTTGAAAGCTCTACTTAGAAAATCACATATGAATTTGGTAATTGGAAGAGGAAAGGGAGTCAGCCAGGATGTGGGAATCATGGAATTAGATTAAGTGATGAATTTTGAAACTCAACTAAATTATTATAGTTTGATCTCCCCTGCTTTCTCCTTTGTCTTTTCTCATTTTGCTTATGCTTTTTGCTTTCGGAGCAGGCTCAAAGGAAATGTATCAAATTCATGGCAGCACTGGTCTGGAGTATCTCAGCCAGCTGAAGAGAAGCAGTTCCTCAGAACTTGCATCTTGCTAAACGTTTTAAACTTCTGTTCTGGACATAGTAACAAAACTTGAGAAAGCTAGAAAGAAAATACCAACCACATCTTTTGAGTCTTGCCCAGTGGTTACCCTTTGGTTTTTGAACCGAGTTAATGATTCTTCCAATGTATGTCTCTTCTATTTACATAGGTAACTTTTGTAAATAAGTAGTAAACACAGAAAAGTAATCATATGGAGAAAGCCGGTTCTTCATGTCAGTCACTGCATCTTGCAATTTTTTAGTTATGACATTCTAAATGGTAATCTAAGTCAATCTTTCAGATCTTCTATCTAGTCTTAAAGTTCAGCTAAAGAAATGGAAGAAAACTAGCATAGGTTCTTTCGGGAACACTTTTAGCATCATATATTCTTATTTTGATTTTATCTACAGGAATACCTTTATAAATAATATATGTATTACATAGATATAAAAATAGATAATTTTATAAAGTGTATAGCCAGAAGGGTGGTCTCATGGTGGGATGAAAGAATGTCTCATAATTCAGCTCAAATTTGTGACCTGTCACATTACTTAATATCTTAAAAATTTTTAAAGTTCCACAGTCTGGTGTTCTCCATTTTTCAACCAGAGAATTAATTGAACTGACAAGGTATGAGGAAAGTATTATAAATCTTTTTCTACTGAACCTACATGTCTGAAGCTTAGACCAAAAGTTATAGGCAGTTTTAATACAAGTTAGGTTTGACTTCATCTGGGCAATGAAGTCACTGGTATTCTGCTGCAGCCACTTCTTTTAAAATTGATATTTTGCATATAGTATCTTATATATCTATATATACAGAGAGGGAGGGAGATAACAAGGACAACTATGCCATGCCAATCTTTGTGCTCTGTTCAGGAGTACAAAAAAAATGCAAAGTGGTAGAGCAAATCTTTGGCAGAACGGTTGGTTAGTAAAGTTCCAACGAGAATTAATTTCTTTTCTTCTGCTAATGGTATTTTATGTACACTTACAGAGAATATTCAGTCTTTTTTTTTTTTTTTTTTCTCCTCTCCTCAGAAAGTGGTGGTTTTAGCATTTTACCTGAAAAATTTAGACAGGATTTGAAATAAAGCATCCCAGGCAAGCATGAGCAGTGGGTTTTTTTTTCTTCGTTTCTGTAAATAGCAGATGTCTTAAATTACTGGCCATAGTTGAGTCAGTTACTATCAGTTTAACTAACACTATGTAGTTATATGAAAACGTTTGCAGCTACTGAATGAAACCAGCTTATTTTCTTACCATAAGTATTTTGAGGAAAATAGAGAAAGATAACTGTATCACTAGTGAGCTGTTGGCTTAGCATAGAATTAATTACTGCTTTTTAAATGTAAAATATTGCACTTTTATGCCAAAGTCCTCTGAATGCCAACAGTCAAAAAATTCCATTTATGATTCAAAAACTATGTTGTTTCACTACTGATGCCTTCAAATCTACTGGAAGCTATATCCCCACTTGAATTCAACTAGTGAAATGCCAAGTTTAATTTGTGCAAGAAAGAAAGTAGACACATTAGATTTTACACCTGTCTGCAAAGTTTTTTATGGCATTATGTGAAATGAATAAAATTACGCCAAATGTGGTATTTTATTTGGGATAGTGGAGGATGAAAGAAAAGTGATGGAAATCTAGTAAATATTCAGCAACACTGTTTAGGTGTATGCTAAATTCTTGGTAAATCCTTGACGGTAGAAGTCCATAGCTGTACAGCAGCATTTGGTTTCAGAAAGCTAGGTTTTTTCCTGAACTTTTTATTAAATGTCTATAGAGGAATGAGATATAGCATCCTGATTCTCATCCTGAACCTTAACCCAGATTTAGAGTTCTGAGAGCATATCCTGCTCAGTCCTGCCCACATTCCCTCTGTCTTCCCTCTGTGCAAATACTCTGCAAGTAACAGACTGCACAGAGTTGTCTTCACCATGTTGTCTGCTCTGTGTGGCTGAAGAAATGCAGATGTGTTACCCCATAAGCTTCATGAAACCATTAACAGCTAAGAAGCTCCCAACCTGAATACACTTTCCCAATAGCAATTTAAAGAATAGTCAGAGGGAAGCAGGAGGATTAATTCAGGTGAACATTCATATCTAGGATTGCAGAAAACACAGGGTAAATCTCAGTATTACCACACCAGTTTACTATCAGTAAAGAAAAGTCAAGAGCAAGATGTAACTTCATGGGCAATATAAGTCAAGGGCAAGAAAGAAAATCAAGGGCAAAATATAAAACTTATGCTCAGATCTTTTGTCTTACCACTTTCATTTTCTTTCTTACCTTAGAAAAGTTTTCAGAAGCTGTTTCTTCTATCTTTTTCATGACTCCCTGAGCTGGCTTTTCTGAAGGTCATTAAGCTGGTGTGATGAGAAGTGCTGCTTCTGGTTGGAAATATTTCCTTTCTTTTGTGCATATTCATCTCACAGTGTGTGTACATACCATTCCTTACTCTTTTATTTCTTGTTCTGTTTGTCTTCCCATTCCTTTTTATTGCCCTCACTGGTCATTGGGCAAAAACAGCAATAAAAAAACCCTATGCACTTTTTTATTTTCTAGCTTATGAATGTTTAATAATTGGAAATTAACAGTTGCCCAACGTTGCCTATTGGAAAGTGAAGTGGTTCATTCACTGACAGTGTAATAAGCCCTTCCTGAGCAAGACGGAGAATATACAGGAAGAGTTTCAGTAGCGTTTGGATTCATTTCCATTGAGTTACAATGCTGACACTTTTCTCCTAGCTACCATGCCTTTCATTAAGAACAGTTTAAATTTAGGAGAATTATCTGGATCATCAGGGAGCTCTCCTAATTAACAGAACTCATTAAAAAAAAAAAGGAGAAAAAAAAAACCATAAAAATGCAGCTGAATACTCTGCTTCTTAAACTCCAAAATTTAGAATTTCCAAAATTCTTCTGTTTCATACCCATATGCAATGTCATGAAAGTTGATCACACTTTCTCTGTGGTTTCTCCCTGCTGATATAGTTTGGGGTGAACAGAACAATTTCTTTAATAAACTATCTAAAAAGCCACTCTCTGTCAAAGTTATTTTTGTATGCTGTGCTACTGTGACTGTTTAGCGTCAGGACCAAAACCCAGAAGCATTTCAGTTCTGAATATTCTTAGACTCTAAGTCAGATCCCACAGTCACATCGCATGTGACCACTACTCTTTTGTGAGTGAGTTTGGTTTGAGGGCTGGTACTATAACTTGTAGTTGTCAAGGTCTAAAATTCTGAGGAGAGGAAATTGCAATGAACAATGTAAAGTCAAATAGATGCCCTTGGTGCTTTGCTGTAATGAATATTGAGAAGAAACATAGTTAAACAGTTCCCAAATCCACTTTATGTGCTGGTGACCTGCTTTTTTCCTCAGAGATGTTTACTTACTAGGCATACATCATTGTCTGAATCCATTTCCCTGCTAACATAAATGAAGCTGCAAAGTCTATTTAAATTAAATAGGTAACAATAATGTTATTTCTTTGTTTCAAAACAACAGAGAGTTTTAGAAATTGAAATTTTATATTGCTGGCTTCCAAACCAGTTTTGTAGATCTATAATCTTAAATTTAAAAAAAACTTTTTTCTTTTGCTTTCAAGTATTTGTGTATTGATGATGAAACCAAGGCATTTGCCCTTTTGAAAGACGATCAGGTGTGTAAATCTACTCACTCAACAGAAATGTTAGCAGATGTGTACGTTGATACCAGTTGGGCTGCAGGAAAACATCTTTCAGAGAGACAATTTTTATGTTAGAGTTCTGGTTTTCACATGAAGACATTCAGCATATTCCCATAGGTCATATTTGTCCTCCATGTCTATTCATATAAATATAAATCGCTTCTTACCCTTTAAGATGATGTCACAAGTGATATTTATTATCTAACATTCAGAAGTGACTTATTTTGGGCATGAGTAGGAGAGAGAATTGCAGTTTTCTGCCCTGTGGCTTCATACCTGAAAGAGGTGGAGAATCAATGGACCAGATCCACAAAAGCACTTATTCATGTGACCAGACCTGTGCTTATGCAACTCCACGTTTAAACAGCTATTTCAACGTAAGCATCTGAGGGTGTCTCTTTGTGCTCAATGAATAGTACCTATTCCATATTAATATTTTTTTCATCAGTCTGTGTATACTACACATCATATCCACACTGTATGCTGAATACATAATTATTAATTTATTCTTAAGTGTTCCAATGTCAGTCACTACTGTACTATTTACATTTTTCAACAAGATTAATGAGTTTACTCAGTGGGGAAAAGTGGTATTTCACCAACTGGGAAATTGGAGACCAGGGAGAATAAGGCTGAAATTGTCAACTCTTAGAGTTGAGAACGATCATTTACTATATTCTAATCTCTCCCCAAAGTGTAGAATTATTGTTTTTCTTTTATTTTTTAAAAAAGTATTTACATATGAGGATGCACAGGGAACTGAACTGCTAAAAAAGCTGCTTGTGTGACAGTTTTGCTATAAGGGGCTGCAAATAGACCTATCAGTATGCCAAAGATGATATTGGACTGCACAGTGATGTGCCCTAGGGCGCATTCCCCAGCACGTGCTGGACCAGCCACGCTGTTGCATCAGAAGGGAGCTCCAGATGGAGGATTTGGCCATCCAGGTCTCAGGTTGTATAGACTGCCTGGGCCTCTGCCGGGGCTGGGGCTGGCAATGATGTTGGCCTTCCCTGTGAGAGATGTGCTCTGGTTGAGACACTGAGCCACGTAGCCACCACACAAAGGAGCTGTAGGAAACAGTGTACAGCCTGTGGAGATGAGCAGCATTTCTGCAAGAGACCATGCAGGGCAAAAGCCCAAACCCTACACTGCAGGGAAGGAGGGTTGGCTAGAGGGATGGCTGCACTTTAATGAGTGGAGGCTGGAGACTCCTAAGATGAGGGAGATGGAAACGTGATTTCCAGGAGCAGAGAGGCTCTTGATCAATTTGCAGAGGTGCCCTTACAGAATACATGTAGGGCCATAGTCACAGGTGAAGGGGAACCAGTTCCCTCTGGGGAGACATCAGCTGAGCCTGAACCACTTAAAAGCACCAATAGGAGATGAATCCCTTCTAGTCCTCTCTAGGATCCTCGGAGGGTGGTTCAGTGAGTGTGGTGCTCGGACACCCTCGCAGGCTGTGCACAGAGTCTGCAGGGGACCTGATAGTGTGTCTTCACCTGGGTTCGAAACCTCGCCTGTTTGCTCCTGCCTTGCTGGTGAGGACCATGTTGTTAGAGGAGAAATGTGCTTTAGCAAATGGAAAAGATGTGGTCAGGAATCATCCTCGGACAGGTCACTTGACAGACCTCTTCATTCAGTGTCTCTGTTCACTCCCTTTTTGTACGTAACCTGGA
Organism: Platalea leucorodia; assembly: GCF_965183815.1. Lineage (NCBI taxonomy): Eukaryota > Metazoa > Chordata > Aves > Pelecaniformes > Threskiornithidae > Platalea > Platalea leucorodia. The sequence continues at coordinate 158,128,350 of NC_138823.1, forward strand.
CCTCTACGTTATACGAGACTTTCGAAAACAAATTCCACGTTTCTTCCTTACTAGTAAACTTCTTAGTTTGAACTATACACACTTATGACACACAACATATAACAGAAAATTTGAAATGCCTGTAACTAACTTTGTAACCGAGTGTTGTAATTATGTTGGGTTCCTTTCTTTGCTCTGTTGATTGCTTTTTGAGCTATCTTTGAAGTATCAAGAGCTCATTTATCAATTTGCACTGATGTGCATCATCGTTCTCCTCTTTTTTGTCTTACAATTGATACTTATCTGAGATGTTTTCAGGAAAAAAAAAACAACAAAACAAACAACAGATTCAATGTCCTTTATCCTGAAGAATAGGCAATATTTTCTCCAAAGGTTGCATGTATTCATAAAGTATATTAACACTGCAGGACCAAAGGGTATCCTCTTAGAAAGTCATCTGTGGCATGTGAATGTTTTATTTTTATTACACATACACACTGTCTCAGTTCCTAGATCCTGAAAACAATGGTTTTCCTTCTGTGTTGTCTTATACATCTGTGTTTTGCCAGTTTTTCTGACATCAGTGTTACTGCAAGCATTCTTTCTCATTTTTTGATGTTGAATAAAATGTCACTGGGTGCTGAATCCATGCTTAATTCAAGCTGTGTTATAACTTAACAGCGTTACTATGAACTAGTGCCTAACTCTAAACGCTTTGTCATTGTGATATTAATTCTTACTAACTTGGTTTCGAGGGCTAACAGTTATATTCTTCACTATGAGGGTGGTGAGACACTGGAGCAGGTTGCCCAGAGAAGCTGTGGATGCCCCATCCCTGGCAGTGTTCGAGGCCAGGTTGGATGGGGCTTTGAGCAACCCGGTCTAGTGGAAGGTGTCCCTGCCCATGGCAGGGGGGTTGGAACCAGATGATCCCTTTAAGGTCCCTTCTAACCCAAACCATTCTATGATGTGTCTAGCCATAAACATTGCTGTAGTCTGCTTGAACTCAACCATTAAACTTGAGCTCATTTATCACATCTGTCCAATGTCTAGCAAAAATAGTTTTATTATGTATAATCACCTATTGGTAACACTTATGAGGGAGTCAGCGTGGCTCCTCCTCTTAGTAACATGGCCTGGATAACCACAGATAGGAATGTTTAGAGTAAACAGCATGCATGAATGGAATACCCAAAACTGCCTGAGAGGATGTTTGCCCAAAAACTGGTAGTGCTGAAGCAGAAATTAAAAAGAACAAAGTTTGCTTAACAGGACTATTAGCTGGTTTAAATGGTAACCAGGGAGTTACCCAGAGACTTTTGGGAGCTTAAAAAGAAAAAAAGGGGAAAGAAGAGGTAGCTTGAAAAGAAGTGTAAAAGAAGTATGGGAACTTGCTACAGTGGGGAGAGAGACATGGGAAGAGAGCAGCATCAAAATGGGGATTGCTAGTGCTGGACATTGCCCCACCAGCATCACAACCTGCATCCAGGATGGTGCATCCTCTCGGCTGGGGGTTGTGGGTATCCAGCACTGCTGGGACCCACCTTGGGTATTCATACCTGGCCCTGGGAGATCTTGTTCACTGCCTGCAAATTATTCAACTGAAGAAAGCAAGACAGGTATGCATAGAGCTGGAGCCCCCACATCTCCCAAAGGAGGTGGTTGTAAATGGGAACCTGTGCCCCAGAAGAGGGAGATCCTCGTACACTGCCTGTGAGTAGGTTGTGAGTATGCAGGCAACTTTGTGAACGTGGCCATGGGGATTAGAAATTTTGGGGGCTAGCAGTAAAAGGGTGTTTAGAAAATTGTAAGTATTTGTTATCATTTTGTAAGTGCATGGTATTGTGGTTGAGCTGTTCTTTTTCTGATATTGATCCTGAATGTATAGCTCACTGCTTGCCAGTTAATTAGGTACCATTAATAAATCTATAATCTACTTCAACCCTGATTTCATTTAAACCATGTGATTTGGCTAGTTTTTTCCTGTGACAACACTGTATGTAAAATCGAGGTAAAGGAAGATAATATCTCTAGAAAATACATAATGGATGCTTACTTCATTTAGCACATTAGCTTAGGTCATGTGTTTTTTTAGCATGGTGGCTCAGGACTAGTGTATTGTGAGAGCAACATGGGCTTTGTTCCTCAACTGATCATGTTGTTTTGGTATGTGTGGCTGGCTCCAATAACTCCCTCAGTGTGGCTATTTTCATAAAACCAATATAAAATAGCCATAATCTTTCTTTCCATTTAGAAGTTTTGATCTTTAATCAAAACTATAATCTTTCATAGTATTTTAGCATTTGTTGTCTTGTGCTTCAACCAAATTTCCATTAAAACTTCAAGCGCCTCTTTGAATTGGAAACCATACCTGGGAACATGCTATTCTGATCACTCTGTGTTGATAGCCATAATCGCTTTCTGCAACATCTCAGTCTAAGCCGTAGCTCTGGCAATCGCTGCCTACGTTTTGTCTGAAAGTGGCTGATTTAAAAACCAAGGAAAAAAAAATCCTTTTGGTATTTATAGCACCTGATGGCAGACTTTGCGCTTTTACCAGATGAATTACAGTGCTCCGCACCCATCATGTCTATCTCTGTATCTAGTTTGCATACCTTACGTTAATAAAATTGAAAAGTGTTTTGTCAGCCAAGGTTATATATAAAGGCCTAAGAGCCAGGAAGGCATTAAAAAAGTATTTATTCTCTGTGTATATATGCTATTTTCAAATACTCAGGCTTAGATTACCAGAATTAATGGCTATTTTGAACTTTTACTGCTGTTAGTGGTATTGTACTTTGTGTTTCAGCTATGTTACTCTCATTCGTGCTGTGAACTTTTTCTCTGGTGGAGTGGTGTTCAGAGATCCCTCTGCAACAGCATTGCGTAGAGAACTGCTTCATTAAATTTGTCAGTTCTGGCTCTAAATGAGTGCCTTGAAAATGAATTCCATTCTAGGATAAGAAAATGCTTTTAGATATGTAGTTCATAAGGACTGTATCTGCAGGTGAGCGAAGCTAACAGCATTCACACATGCACGTTTTGCTGTCTCTGGGTAATGACTTGTAAAGGATGAGAATATAGGAATTCTAACATTCATTGCTAGTGATAAATTGTACCCATTAAATAATTTCAATAAAGTGTTTCAACTTATGTAAAACCTCTCTCAGAAAATACCGGAATAATTTTTGGTTGATAAAAGGCTTATGTTGCTCATCTGCAGGCTGTGACTTCAAACTAAACTAATGAACTAGAGGGGTGAGATCTAGAAGGAGAAGCAGGGTTCAATACTTGTTAGAAGTATATACGAAGAAAAAAAGATATACAGGCCATGAGATGGTTGTTGAAACATTTAGAGTTAAAATATTATTCAGAAGTAAGATGGAATTGTACCAACATAGGTGCTGTCATTTTGCTTAACGTTTGCATTTTAGCTAGTGGAAGCTATCTTCCTGAAAAAGTTGTGGGTTATTTTGAAAATTGAGAACAATACATGCAGGTGAAATTTTTGTCAGCAGGGTGCTTTTGCTACTGCAAACCTTCAGACTTGATTTAATAGCAGTCTGCCCAGAAAATCAGCTTCGCTCTGGATGGTGTAACATTGGCATATACTAAGAAAAAGTCTGCCGTGTTTAATTTTATGACCTCAACAGGTTATTTCTTGTGCATCAATCTATAATCAGAGGCACTTAGAAGTTCTTTCCATTATTGGGTGTTTCGTGACCACTGTGGAGAATGCTCTGTTCTTACGCTGCACATCACAAATTCAGCACAACCTTTTATACTGATTGGCAAAATGATCCCGAGCTTCACAGGTTATGGAAGCAGAACTGCCCTTCAGTGACACCAGGAATAAATTGAGATTCGAGGCAGGCTGGTGGATAGTTGTACAAAGAGGGCTTTCTTCAGCTCTGTAGAAAGCTGGAAGTTTGTAGTTGGGTCTGCCCAGTAATTTCTGAAACATTTTACAAAGTTGCAGCTTGTGCACACTGCCACGTGGATTTGGAAGGCAGTTTCTGGGGACTGCACAGAGAAGTCTTGCGTGTTGGTAAATGTATTCATCTTGGCAAGAGCTGTTCAAACTTGGTTATTTGTATAAACTGTGAGCGTTTTCTATAAAGGTAATAAACGATTGTTATAGAATAGAATCATTTAGGTTGGGAAAGACCTTTAATATTATCAACTCCAACCATAAACCTAACACTGCTGAGTCCACCACTAAACCATGTCCCTAAGCACCACATCTGCCCATCTGTTAAATACCTTCAGGGATGGGGACTCGTTATGGCTCAATGCAAATGGCATCAGTACCTGGTTTTGGGCTTATGAAATGCATATATATGTTTCCATAGCTAACATTTCTCAGAGTTTAACAAACTATTAGAAAGAGCATTACGGAAGATTTGTATGCTGTGTACATATTTCTGAGACCTGAATTCTGCCCTTGGGGAATTTACACTGCTATTGCTCAAAGGAGGAGCTATCAAGGGAAAAAATATTGAAAATCCAAACATGAGCAAATAAGAGATGTTTTATTTCCCCTTTCCCCTTTTCCATTTGCAAAAGATTGGAAAATAACTGATATTGCAACTGTACTGGCAGAAGCCACCGAGAAGAAAAAAGGATCTGAGAAAAAGCAAATAATATTAGTGCTTTGCTTTGTGTTATATCTTCATCCTAACCTGCTGGAATTACAGTTGTGTCGTGGCTCTGACAATGGCAGGGTTGTTTTTTTCCTAGATTAATGGTATTTTTCTTTCAGTTGTTGTTACATTCTATAAATTGCATATGTTTGCAAATTTTCTATAAGGTACTGCCAGAGCAACTGGAAATATATTTTTACATTGCATGTAATTGCTGTTATTTTGAATTTCCTCACCCTATAACCTGAGTAGATTCTAGATCCCATATATGAATATTTCTTATATTTAGACATTCATTCTCACCACATCCCTAGAAGATAAAGACCATGCAAGAAAAGAATCATTTACTCTGTATTCAGTTAGGTGAGAACCTTGAATTTTCATGAGAATATTTCTCCCCATTTCAAACAATATATGAAAAAGGCCTCGGTCCTACGCATTTGTCATTTGGTCAGTACAGATTCTTTCCCATTCTGAATCTTTATGTGTTGAAAACTCACACATATGTGTAATAAAATCCACAGATAATTTTGATTGTAATTACTTGCTGGTTCGCAATATTAGAACAATGCGGTGAAAGTACATTTTTTCCTGAGGTTCAGATGTTGCCACAAGAGATATACAATAAATGGATTTTGTGGCAGGACCTAGGCATTTCTTGCTGTATGTAGCAATGTTCCTTATTGTCAGCCCTTAGTTACGGTTTGCTGCTCACCAATTTGGAATTAGTCAGCATCTCATGGAAAGCCTTGATTCAGCAGTTGCAGGTGGGAATCTGTTTGATGTTTTGTTGGTTTTAAAGGGCTTTTGCACAAATTCGGGAGTTTATCAGCACAATCTGATTAGAAGATTTAGGGCGTAAGAAGAAAAGTCAGATGTCTGATACAGAAAAGAAATACCCAAGAATAGGAACTATGATTGGGGCAATTTTAAGAACACTTCTTATTGGTTTAGTTACAGAAAAGAAAACTTTTTTTTTTTTTTTTTTGCTGTCAGCCTTGTCAGCTTCTGTGTTAGATAACCCTCCAGTACTCTGTTCCTGTTGCACCCTGTAGATTGAAACCCAGTGTGAATAAATAAATGGCAAGTCAGATGGTATCTGTTTTAATCCAGGGCGCTAGAAATAGAGACATGACTTTTAATGCAGGCGCAGGCACAGCCCCTGGCCATAAAGGCTATATCAACTCCTGCTGCTTTTTTTCTCCCCCTGCCCCTCTTTCCCATGAATAGAGTCATGATGGAAATTGTGCCACAGCTACATCTTCACTTGGGTGATTTGTCCTCTTTTGGTTGCAACTGAGTAATTCTGGGATGCAGACAGAAAGCTCATTCCCAAAGGAATGTTGCTAACCTATGTGTTACACCACATGCTCAGAAAACGACTGTTGCAAAATGTTACTAAAAACCTCACTTTTATTGTGGGCCTTAAAGTTATTGGAAATCTAATGATAAATATTTAGTTACTATATATTCTACAGTCAGGAGCTCAGAATCATTAAAATCTTCAAAAGTGCCTCAAATCTATGTTTAAAAATATTACAACATGAAGACCTAGCATCTGTCATCTGTATAGGTCAGTATCTCTTTTGGATGATCGGTGTCTGCAGTGTCCAGCTTAGCAGGCCCATCAAGAAGCTGATTTTAAAAGTTTTCATTTTTACATGTAGATAGCTGTTGCTGGTGCTGGACTGATACTTCTAAAACTGCTGTCATTTGATTGTTAGCCTGCATTATGGTAAAGGTATGCAGTATTTGTAGCTATGCTGTTCTGTATATATGCAATACATAATGTATGTTTGTATAGACAATATCATATCTCATTAATACATGCCTAAAATATTGTATGTGAATATTACTGTGGCAGATGTGTTGGAAAGGTTAAGCCTGATATAAGGCTTACATATAAATATTTTGATTCTGACTCTATCACAGTGATACAGGGAGAGCATGCAATGAGTGTGTGGAGCATGGCGGTATCCTTGCTAAAGTATAAAATTGCTTCTTGAGATTTCTGGAACAGAAAAAAACAGTCAGTGTTTCTGAATGCCAAACAACTACACAAGAAACATCCAGAAGGCCAGGCATTAGAAAATCCCTTTTATCTGAGAAAGCAACCTTCACTTCTTATAAGTCTTAGCTCACTGATGTTGCTGCTAGTGGAAGCAGAGACGGAGCTGCACCACTGTTGAAAAACAGATTTAAAGGACTCTAACGGGAAGAAAACAAAATGCTTATCTTCCAGGGGGGCAATGGAGTATTTTCTTTTTCTGTTGCCCCTTTCCATTTTGTTGGTATGTATGGAAATTGTTCAGGTACGGGTGGTAGCTGAGGTGAGCGTGTGTTTGATGTGCAAGGCACCATATCCTTTGCTTGACTCTACTTGTGATCTGGCCTTGAGTCACAGCCAGTTTTCCAAGACCTTTCCTTTCCAAGGGCAACGGAGTCTGAATTCTCCACAGCGCTGCCGTTCTGCTTTCACTGGCCCCTTGGCAGCAATGCTGTGCACATAATGAATTTAGGGTCAAATTGCGAACTCCTTGTTAAACTAGACTGCACTGGTTGCATTGCATTGTGAGTAGTTAGCTGGAGAAAAAAGTTTTTATGAGCTCTTGCTTTAATATTTTCCTTTCTCGGTATGAGGTCCCAATCCTCAACCTGACTGCCAGTTTTCAGGTCCCAGGCTTTTTCTGCATTTTGAGATCTAAATCTGAGGAGCACACAGAGAAGTGCATACAGTATATTCACATATCTGATGAAAATAGATTTTTAAGTTAATTAGCAGATGGCTTTTCAATTCCTCTGGAGTGCCTGGTTTAGCAACTTTGCATTCATGTGAGTGATCCCATTGACTTCAGTGGGAGTCTGTATGAAAGGCTGCACGCTCAGGAGCCTTTTGCCAGCAGCTGGCAGAACTTAGAAGGGTATTTCCTCCAGTCTTTTCTGCAGATATGAGAATAAAAAGATATCTGTATCCAAGAGGCAATGTGCTAGAAATCTCTACACCTTCCTAAGCTCCGTGTCTCTGTCAGCCTATTGTCTGTTGATAAGAATGAGGCTGCTGGCATTAGAGAAGCACAAAAAAAGCAACCTAACACCTGTGGGCTCTACCAGCGGTAGACCTGTGAATTAGGGCAGGATGTTGACTCTGGTATCTTTTTCTTTTTCCTCTTTAGAAGCCTCAGGCCTGCCTTTATTAAGCAGTAAAAGCATATGTTAATAGCATCTTACTTTTTGATCCTCAGAGAGATTGACAAGTTCTGTCTGGCATAGGCAGAACTGCTACAGGGTGGGAGAAATTGGAAACAGAAAGGCAGGGGGAAGGGAACAACTTCTTTAGAGTTACAGACCTTGCATCCCAAGACCTGCCAAAGTGGCTGTCTTGTTCTTTGTGGGCTCCAACCAGAGAAACGTCTGCCCAAACTTACAGAATCACTCCTCTCTTTCAACATCACAGGCACAATGCTGCCTGTGTCAGAGCCGGAGGCAAACTTAAATAGCTGTAGATATATAAAGGAACAAAGTGAAGGAGTCTTTTGAAGCCCAGAAACCACTTTGAATAATTTAGGGATCTTCCTTATCATCCTACTGTTTTTGTTGGCAGTTTAGATGTACAGATTCAGTGGCTTCATTTGTCAGAAAGAAGGCAGAGGTTGGGTGAAAGAAACAGCTCAAGTTTGGTTTTGTCTGTAGTTCATTATGCACAGCCTCTTTCTCCCCCTGTTGGAAACAACCAACTTTTTCTGAAGATTTTAGGTATTTGAATTACGAAGAGCACTTAACGTGAAGGTTTTTTTCCCCTGAATGTGTTTATTGTAATGGTGCTGAGCTCTCGGCAAGTAAGTTTATGACTACAGATTTGCATTTTGCAGTTCCATGCAAATGTCTTGTTTCTTGCAAAATACCTTTACTTACAGAGTGTACTTTGTACTTAAACTTGATAATCTGTCTTTTACTGAACAAAGTGAGAATGCTTTTGGAAAAAAGGTGCACAGAGGTTTGAAATATTCATGAAGGTCTAAAAATTACTGCTGACTTTTGTTTACTATAGATGGCATTGGCTTTCACAGAGATGAGAATTGGCTTTTAAAAGAGAAGCCCAAATCCCTCCGAATGCTTCATTTTGGGAAGGAGGGGGAGAACCAACACTGTCTGACGATTTGTTTTCATGAGATGTCTGCATTAGCTCTCAAATTACAGAGCTGATTCGATGGAAAATTGCAAGAGGCTGCTCATTTGTGACTGACCCTGCCATCTAACAAGAAGATAGACCTTAGGCATAATTGGGTTGATGCTGATTTGATCGCACAGAAAAAAAAGCTTAAAATAAGTCTTAGATCTGCAGAAGCAAGGCAATGCTCCATCCTTAAATTGCCCCTTTTGTTGGTTGTCACAGGATTTTGCTACACTGGATGACTGCTTATTGGAAATCATATGCCTCGTTCAGTGGATTGAGGATAAAGTTACTTTTATTGATGCTTTGTGCAACTATATTTTGTATATACGTTTGGGGAAAGTACTTGCCAAACATCCTACCCTAAGAAATGCCGTACTCCTTACACTATGTAGCTTGAGTGGAAGCAATAAATCTAGTGAGATTAAACTCCCTGAAAACTTGTGACCGACACGTTTTAAATAGCCTTGCTTTAACAACAGGTAAAATATCAGATGTGGCTAATGAGGGTAACATGAATCTTGAATAGTTTGTGGGGAACTGATATTATGGATTTGTTTCCCTTTTCTCTGGAAATCCAAGAATGAATGAGACCATGAACAGAGAGTTTGTCTGCGAAGGCAACACAGTGCTTGTTTCACTGTGTATCTGTATACATCTTAGAAGATAGATCTGGATATTTTGTGCTACCGCACATATCTGAAGATGGCCAGCGTAATCTAGGGTGTCTGGAAGACTTGTGGGGGCAGGGCTGGTTTTATAAAGCAGAGAATGAGTGAGGACTGGGAAATCTGAGAGATGTGTTAATTCGGCACCTCTCCAAGCCAGTCTTTGCTGCTCCTGTGGAGTACGGCCAGCCAATTAAACTGCCTCCACTCAGCCACCGGGTCTTGCTCGGACGCCCATGTAGATGCAGAGGATTGTAATTTGCAGCTGCCTATACAGGTGAAAATTTTATCCAAACACCCTGCTGCTTAAGGACCTAGATCTCATGCTTCCAAAAAGGTTCTTAATTATTTGGGAGGCTCACTACTTGTGCTAATAATGGGCTTGCAGAAAGCCATTTTGCGTGAGGTTGTGAGTATTTTGCTCAGAGATCTGATTAGAGATGTATACAAACAAAACATTTCTGTAAACATAAACTGATATTTTAAACAGCTATTATTCTGAGTCCTTATATATTGCAATGGAGATGTTTTAGGTTCATTCTAACAACATTCCCAACGATGCTGCACATAAGTTTCAACTATATTTTAGCATAGTTGCAGCAAGCATTGCTGTGTTTGTGACAGACTCCTCCCTTTGATAAGGGAGTAAATTTGCATGGCTGAGTTAAGCCCTCTGAAAATAAGGGCTTACAATGAATAAAACACCAATGTACTGTACCCCTTTAATTACCATAGTTCTAAGACAGCATAGTTATAACATGTAATTAAATTTCATTGTACAAATGGAACATGGGCTGTGGTAGGCACATCTTTCATCTTTTGATGTATAATGACATTCAAAATATTCTCTAGTACTCAGTTGATAAACAACTTGAAGAGTCAGGGTCTACAGAGTAGCTTGTTTGATTTTAAATTTGTAAGATTGGCACGTGGTCTCTTTTGACGATACTGCATTCTGATGTGATCCATTTATCTAATGTCATTAACAGTACATGCTGAATGTACAATTAAGCTTGAAACTGTCAATGTCAGTGGCTGTTAAAAAAGGGTTGATAAAAATGAGAAGAGGAACCGCTGTTTTGTAATAAGCATCTGTGTTGCTTTTAAGTCAAGAAAGAAAAAATCAATGAATTTCAATATATTGCTGTCTTCATTGCCAATGTAATTCAATAAATATGTTAATTCACTTTTCTGAACACTGAAGAGAGTTGAGAGCTTTTTGTGTCATTTATTTTTGTCAGTTCTGTTTTTCATGGTTTTTTTTGTTTTAGTTAGAGTTCCAGCTTAAGTTTAGTAATAAAAATGCTATTAAATTGAAATAGAGAGGAAATATTCTATATCTCAAATTTTTAACAAACTGTGGGATTTTTTCTGTATTTGTTATCTTTGAAATAGCAAGCCAGCAACGAATGAATGTATGCTTTTATCATTAACAATTCTCTTCCTGCTAGAACAAAAAAGGAGCACTTTGAGGTTCAACAAACAATACAGTTTTCAGTCCACATGCAAATTTCAGTGCATAAATTTCTTCCCGACCCCATTTCTGGTCTTTACCATGAAACATGATAGATAGACTTCATATATTTTAATCCTATTTAGGAGCTTGCATGTTCTGTACTTGCATGAATCAAATCTGAAACAATTCTTTAAGAACTCTTTGACATAATACCATTATTTGGTAGCAAATTATATAAACTGATGTGAGAAATACCTGTATTTATATCTCTCTACAAGTGTTCTCTTGCTTTGTAATAGTTACATCTGTTTTCTAAAGAAAGTATTAAAATATTGTTAAGTGCAACCATATAAGAAAGGCACAGAAATCATGCTAACTGCTGTAATAATCTTTGCTATCGTGGTTTCCTGAAAAACTAGTAGGTGTGCATGGACTGGAAAGGAGGTGCCTACTTGTGAGTGTGCAGAGCTGCAGGCTCCTGTGTGTCTTGCCAACAGCTCAGTTGCTGCATTTTGGAAAAGACCGAGAGGTGATGGCTGAGTGAGTAGGAAAGAGTGCCTGTGTTGGAAACACAGAATGCTCTTAGGGGCATCTACTCATCGAACTTTTCTTTTAGCCTGTGAAATCTGTTGAGATACACTGTTGTTACTGCATCAGACCTCTTCTGATTCTTCTCGCTTAATGCTTTCCTGATTAATTTTTTTAAATAAGAATCAAGAAACTTAATATAATTATCAGACTATATATATTTCTTCTTTTGCCTAGTTAACAGCTGTGGCTGCTCAGATCATGTTTTACTAGAATATCTGTCTGGAAGCAGTTATTCAAAATGTGGCCTTGTAAATAGACAGGAGACATACAAACAACGCTTCAGTTCATAAAATTACCCCTCACCAGTTAATATTCCAGGTAATAAAGTAGCAACAGATTTACCAGCTGAACTACTTTCACGCTGATCAAAGTTTTCCAAGGAGACAATCCTATGGCTCAGTTCAAACTTTGTCTTGATTTTTATAAGATTGATGTTAACCAAGATGAGTAACTGTTAGCAAAAACAGAAATTACTCTAACTGAAGTAAAACCCATTAAAGGGACTTGATGCTGAATAATCTCCATCACAGTTTCCTGAAAGAACTGACACACAAAACGATGGGCCTGGCAGCAAGTATTGTAAACACAGCAACAGAGAGTGGAGAAAAGATAGCGTTGCTTGTATATAAAAGGCAGAGAGCGCGAGTCAGGCAAATGCAAACCTGTAAATCTGATCTGAATGAAATGGGAAGAAGACAGGAGTAATCTGCCCAAGATGCATCATGCCAGTGGCCTGAAAAGGTTTGCTTTGTTTTGTCCTGTTGTATTTTTGAAGGAGAACTAACTTTCTAGACAGGAAATGGTGGCAATGGCATCAACTGGACTTCAGTAAAACCCTTGGTTGGTCTGTATCGTGAAACTTTTATTTAAATTTCAGAGTACAGAGACTATGAAAGGAATTGTAAAGTGAATACAATGTCTTAATAAACTATGGCAATGGGTCATATTGATGAGAGAAGTACTTGGACTGAGCTTTGTAAAAGAATTTCTGAATAATTGATTTTGTAAAAGATCTCACTTTATATTTTTATTAGTGACTTTAGGACAAATATTAAAATAGTGCTGACAGAAAACTGAGCTACTTTGTTGATAAGAAGAGAAGGGGAATATTACACTGAAAAGAACACATAGCTCTGAGAAGTAGAAAGATACAGAGTCACATGAACAGTACAAAGTGAAAGGTCATACAGTCGAGGACTAAAAGCTCGATTATGAGAACATCGGAAATGGCAGAGGAGGAGAAGGGCTTGCATGTATTTTTCAACTGTGGGACGATTGCGCATCCTTACTATGATGTTACCATGAAAGACCATGGACAGTTTTAGTATGCATCTATCTAGGCACATGGAGGCAGAGATAAACAAGTAGCAGTGTATATAGCCTTAACAAGATATTGCCTGGAATACTCATATGGACATTTTCTTTCAAATGTATTGAAGAAGATTTAGTTGAAACTGGAGTGTGTGCAGAAAAAAAGGCTGGTAATAAGATTAGAGAATGAAGTCTCATCAGTGAGGAAACTAGAGGAGGACATCCTATTTAGCCTTGCAGATTAAGCCAGAGAGATGAGACCTGATATGCAAATGATACCTGATGATGCAGCTAATATCCGTAAGTATGTATTGATAAAATACCAGGGAGAGAAAAGAGCTATTTAAGCTAAAGGCCAGTATTAGCATGAGAACAGTTAGGTACTAATGACTCATGGGTAGGTTCAGAATCAGACTTAAAGGATCCTTCCAAGACTTTGGGCACTGGAGCCTGCCTTTCAGGTAGGAACTTTGAAGGAAAAAGTGAGAAATGTCCTGAAGATGAAGTTTGCTTATCAGAGGAACTGTGTGATGCGCAGCATATATCAGAAGAAGTTCCTTTCATTATTCTTATCCTATACTTGGCTTTAAACTCAGTTGCTATGCTGTCCGTTACACAAAATTGCGCTTCTGTTAATGGTCTCAGATGCTTGTGAGATGCATAGGTGTTTTGAGAAAAAAAATTGTAAGAGAATCAATATCCACTGCTGTTTATGCTGCGTGCTTAAAAATACATGGCTATGCAGGCTACAAAAATGACCAGGGCCCACTGTCTGGCCCTGCATCTGAGCAGCAGCAACCACCTGGTTGACAGGTGGACAGATATTCACTGCCTCCTGTAAGTGCGTCTTGAAATGTTGTAGATCATGAACTATCCATGTGGTTAGTGTGGAAGAGTATTACTTGGGACAAAACCATGCCGAAGACCTTTCTAACATGTCACCAATGCAGGCTAAATGCCAGTGCCCAGCAGGGTTCTGTAGCATGGTTTAGTTCAACAGTGCATATTGAGCTCTTGGGCTCTCTCTTGGACTGGGACTGTGGCTTGATGAGCACATGAAATATAAATTGTATTACTTTGTTATCGCTGATGTAAAGCAATAGATCAAATATTAATGTACTGTAGAATGAAACAAGGAATTTTTTAAAAAAGTTTGGTAAACTGCTACTGAATAATATTTTCTTAGAATTCATGGATTTTTGAAAGGTTTTCACTGTTTGTGCTCGATTCCACTTTACTAAACAAAAGAAAATCAATAATATACTGAACAGTAAGATTTTGTAAGAGGTTGCTAATTTCAAAAATATGGGGTTTTTAATTTGAAATTTGGTAAAATATATAGCAAATTTAGAATGTCTGTGTTTAGACATGTAATTTGAGAATTTTTCTCATCTTGAATACAGGCTTAGAATGTATTAGACTTATTGCATATAAATAATACAGATTTTAATTCCTTTTTCTGTTTTACCAGTTACCTCAGGCTTTATCTTCTTTGTATTCATTTTCAAATAAGCACCTTTGCCCTTCTCCCTTATATCCCCCATGTTTGGCAGAAGCTGTTTGTAACCATTCATAAGCCAACTCAAAGCTGTCCTTCAGATTCCTTCTTGAAATTCTCCCCTGTGAAGCACACAAAGCATGCTCAGGGAAATGGACTGTGGTTAGTATTGCTTGTCATTCTGGCTGGTATTGCCAAGCTCTTACATGTGTATCCGTACCTGAATGCCATAAATACTCATTTATGAATGTAATCTCCTTGGGGGAGAGTTTATTAAATTGCTATTTTATTTTATTTTATATGTATATATAATACTAAAATATAATATGTATATGCACATATAAAATATAGTTATGTGTAAATATCTATATGGATGGATTTTTTTATTGTATGTTTGCATTTCAAACAGATTTCTTGAACAATTATTGAGGATGCTAGACACTACTATGATATCAGTAATTAAAACTACTGGTGTAAAAGACATGCTGGAAGACTTGTGGATCTTATAGCACGCGTTCCTTTCCTTTGGTTCTTGGTGCTATTTAATATATGTCTGGTACCTTCGAGGACAGTACTGTATGTAAACTTTTGACTTTGTGTATAGTATGGTCCATCTGTGACTTCTGCTTTGTTTGGATTTATTTCAATTCTAACTTTAAGCATCATATTATGACATTTACCCATTCCCTGAAATGGATGCTCTGATGGCCATTATTAAATAAGTCTCACGTTAAACAAAACTACGAAGGGCATATTTTTAGCTGTTATTTTTTTATATAACGGATTATAATTTTTACCATTATTTGAAAGTGATATGATTATTTGAAAGAAAGTCCTCATGTTCTGTATTTCATGTTCACTTATAGTATCAAATGCTCAGACCAATGGATCCTGTTAAATCAAGAATAAACACTTGATACATAAGTATAGTGCATCCAACTGTTTCAGCTGTAGCAGGTACCTCTCTCTGAAGTGATTTAAAAATTAACTGTTAGAAATTGACTATGATACAAAGCACAGAAAACCAGTTCTGTTTTTCTAAGAATAAAAATAGGACTTGAAAATGTATTTGAATACACTTAAATAACTATATTTAAGAACACCCCTCTTAATTCTAGGAAATTAACAGTTGTTTTATTCATTTGGAATAGAAATGCCTTCAACCTTTTAGAGAAAGCCAGAGCAAATTACAGCCAAATTTTCATTTCACAAGTCATCTTCATCCAGGATAAGCCAGGGCCCCAAGGTCAATTCTTCAATTTGGTATCCTATTTCCATAATGTTATTCTGCAGTGTACTTTCATTATTACTGGAGCAGTGCTCGCTTTCCTATTAGTTTTATAAATGGCTATGTTAATGCCTTTTTGCAGACAAAACCACCTTTTGTTAATATCCCAGTGGATTTCTTAAGGATTAAAATATATTTTTAAGCAGCCATTGGTTCTATTTATATTTTTTTCGTTGATGGTTAGCCCTTGTCACCTACTCAAATGTGGCATTGTTCAAACAGAGATCGAAGCAGTTTTTAAGATGTGTTGAGTGATTGGCTTGATTGACAGAAAAGAAATAATTAGAAGCTGAAAATTCTAAGAATCTTTGTAAAATTTAGTAATAGCTAAAGCAATGCAACAGTAGGAGAAAGAAAAAGCGGTGGGGGAAAAATGTATTCTGGCCAGGGAATAGCCTTTTGTTAAGGTGTGGAATTCTACAGATAAAACTGTTTTCATTGTCTTTCTTGTGCTGTTAGTAGTGATAAGGTACTAGTTCAGCTCAGCTGAGGTACAGCTGTTACCCCTAAAAACTTGACAGTTTTGTTTTAGATAATCAGATATTTACTTCTACCGTTGTAATATATACATAAATTATTATATGTAATATCTTATCCAAGACAAAAATGGATGGAAGATGTCTGCAGTGTTCAACAGTGTACATCCTTGCTAGGAGGATTTGTGTTTACTGTGCAGCCAAGTATTGAGTAAGAAGTTCTCCTCGGACCTTAGATACAGTGGAAAATACCAGTTCTTGGGAGCCATATTGATGAAATTTTTTTTTCTGGGGTGTTTCTGGATAGGAGGATAAGTGATTTACATACATAAAATATAACTTTATTCAAAAAAGTATGGTGAAAGAAGCTATTGATTGATTAAATTAGTTTTCCTTAGTCTACATATCTTGTAAACACTGTACAAACATTTTAGTAAATATACAATAAAATCCTGTTCATAGTAGCATAGTATTCTGTTTTGCTTGGAAGCTGAACCTTAGAATAGAATATTTCAGTTAGAAGGGACCTACAACGATCATCTAGTCCAACTGCCTGACCAATTCAGGCCTGACCAAGTTAAAGCATGTTGATAAGGGCATTGTCCAAATGCCTCTTAAACACTGACAGGCTTGGGGCATCAGCCATCTCTCCAGGAAGCCTGTTCCAGTGTTTGACCACCCTCTTAGTAAAGAAATGCTTCCTAATGTCCAGTCTAAACCTCCCCAGGTGCAGCTTTGAACCATTCCCATGTATCCTATCACTGGATCCCAGGGAGAAGAGCTCAGCACCTCCCCCTCCACGTCCCCTCCTCAGGAAGCTGCAGAGAGCAATGAGGCCACCCCTCAGCCTCCTTTCCTCCAAACTAGACAAGCCCAAAGTCCTTAGCCACTCCTCACAGGACATTCCTTCCAGCCCTTTCACCAGCCTTGTTGCCCTCCTCCGGACACATTCAAGGACCTTCACATCCTTCTTAAATTGTGGGGCCCAGAACTGCACACAGTGTTCAAGGTGGGGCCGCACCAACACTGAATACAGTGGGATCATCACCTCCTCTGACCGGCTGGTGATGCTGTGTTAAGTCCAAGTTGATATGTTTATGAAGTGGATTTTTTTAACAGAAGATATGTCTTAACAGGAACTTTATGTCTCTGAGAACAGCTATCCAAATGAGTCTGTTTAATTTCTGAGATCAGACTGATAAATCTTTGATACCTGACCTGCTGCAGCTGGAACAAAACAAGTGGGCTTAGTACCATCAAGACAGCGTGGTCCTTTGGCTTTGTTCAGCATAGCTCCCTCTTGTGTTTTAATCAGGTTTTTTAAAAAAGACAAACTTTTCTCAATGTCTTTTTTGTACATCCTGACATATTTGTAGGTCTTGGAGATGTATGGTCTAGTAATTTGTCATGGAGTTCAAGAACGTCTGACATATTGCCTCTTATCAAGTTATTTAGGTTGAAATTTTCAAACTTGAATGCTTAAATATGAGTGTATATGACAACTTAATAGCAATCTGCTGAGTATGGTTTGCTGTTGTGTCAATGGCAACTTGGGATAAGCAGACACTTAGAAAAAAAACCAAAGAACAACATTTTTATTTTAGTACCTAATACTAATTCATGTTTTCTCGGTATGCTATATGCTGATTTGCAGCAAAGTTCAGCGGTCTCTGAAGTGATGGAGACTGGAACTAGCATCCCACACTGTACAGATGGAACCAGTTAGATCCCAAACATATTTGCATAGTCTCAGAAAGGCTTATTAACAGGAGAACACTATTGTAGTTAAATTGCTTCTAGACCTCCTTTGCATGCATTTAGCTAACTCCAGTGCACCTGCTTTTTGGGCTTTCCCCAAGTGTCCTGTTCCTAATTAGGTGCTGGTGTGAGCACCTGCTGTTGGAGATACGCTCTAGGTTCACTTAGAGTTTAGGCACTCTGCTGAGTCTGAGTTAAGAACTGACAGTCCCTCCAGAGTCAATGTAGGCACTTTTGCAGAGTGTAATTCATTCCACCTAAAATTTGAAATATCTACTAAATGTACGCCCCTCTCTTTCTCTCTTGGAGAGTCTCTTCTTGGAGACTTTCCCTGTAGTGTTCTTTATTTCTTCTAAAAATCTCCATAGGTCTTGTGGCTTCCAGTGTATACATGCTGTCTATTAGTTAAGATACTTTATATTAAAAACTGTCAAAGAAAGAAAAGCAATTTCATACGGTTCCCAAATTAATGACAGTCTGCTTGCACATTGGTTGCTTTCTGTTGGCATCTGGGTCCTAGTACAGACTGCCATTCTTAATCATATTTTAATTTTCAAATAAATTGCTTTCATTATCCTTCCATTTACAATACCATGTGTGCATTACTGCTCATTAAAGTTTGTCATCTACTTTGCTGAGACTGGGTTTTTAAATAGCCATGGTTGCAATGCAGTAATTAAAGATGATCCATGTTGGTTTTGTAGAAATTATTCTGAAGCCTTCTTATAAAAAAAAAAAAAAAAAAAGGAAATCCAAACCAGAGTGCTGTTGAAATCAATTCCTTAAATGTATGGAGGCAGCTTAGCAGAAGTGTTTTGCCTGTAGGTAAAAAGAGGGCACTTCTAATGGTTCTACCAGAATGATGCCTAATGATGGATCTGTATGGAAACTATTTCTCTGACAGGCCTGTTGTTTTTGAGTACAAGATTTTATACTCAATATAAAGTATGATTCTTTTCATATTGTTTTGCACAATTTTTATTCCAATGTCTGTTTAGCCTTGTTAGCTTCCATGCAGCCAATTCCTTCTCCCTTTTTTCCATTCCAGATACCAAAACCATGAAGGGACTGAAACAACAGGACAGGGATTTTAAAATTACAGTTTTAGAACAGAATCCCCATGGGACAGAAGTCAAAACAGCAGCAGTAACCTCTGTCCTGATTTTGGCCTAGCCATCTTCCCTAGGTTATACATCATAATATGGAAATGCTTCCTGTATCTGCGCTTGCAGTTAGTATTTGCTTGCCTATGAACACAGTCTGTACGACTGATTTTATGCACACACAAAATTGTGGATCTCCATACCTGTGTCTCTCTGATATTTTTATTCCTTTGCTCCTTAATTGTACGTGCTCAGCTTTGAAAATCTGGCCCTTAGGGATCCTGATGTGAATGTTCAAAAGTAATGTCACTACTGATATGGCACAGGAGTAAAGGGACAATTATACATTATTCAAAGAGAAATTTAAATGGGATTTTGAGATATGATACTCTTTATGAACTGCAAGAGAATTAATTATTTTTCTTGCACTAATATTTTAAGAAGCAACTTCAGGTGATGGATACATCCTGACATAACAATGTTTGGCCCCAAGAGTTGGTGCATTCTTCTTGGTGGGACTCGAAACTTGAGTCCTGCAATCACCTGCAGTGCTTCTGTGTCACACTATATGGTCACGGCTGAAAAGGCCTCTCATTTATATCAGGGTGCATTTACTTCTGAGATGAAAAGGTGAAATACATTCTGCTTCTTTTAGTCTATGCCATTATTTGCGTTTAATGAACCTTGTCACCTCTCCATGACTAAGATCTTAACACTCTCTCCTTGGCTCCGAGCAAAAAACACAAGTCTTAAGAACCAAAATTACCGATGTTCCCATTTTTTTTTCTACAGCTTATATATCTTCATGGAAGTGTAGTGAAGGGAATATACTTGGAAACACTTTTTTTTTTGGTGTTGTCACACTCTGGTTAAAATAACGCTCCATAAATTATTCAAATAGTAATAATTTTAAATAGATAGATTCAATTAGTGATAAATCAATAGATTCAAATTAGTAATAAATTTATAAATTTACTTATTTGAGCGACAGAAGAAAACTCAACACCTCTCTATTTGAACCTTCTCTTACTTTATTATTGTACTTAAGCAAGTGTAACACCTGCTCTTAGTGTTCATTAGCTGAAAAGCCAAGCTGGGTGAAAACTGATAGTAGCACCTCAGCTAAGGTTGAATCCACAGATTTTTTAGAGTTTGTTCTTTTGTTATGGCTAATCCATTCATCAAAGCCTTGTGACTTTATTCATATGAAGGCACATATCTGTTCAATTTAATGATTTAGATGTTAGTTTAACCAAATCACCTTTAGCATGTGCCCCCCCCCCACCCCCCTTGGTAGCTCTGGAGGAAACCTGCAGCAACTACACTCCTATCTTACCTGTCCAATCTCATCAAGGTTTGATGGGCTGAATCAGGTTTAAAAACACTTTTTCCTAAAACTCAGGCCATATAGTATGAAAAGAAACATTGCCTTTGTTTGTTGTTAGAAATAATACTTTCCCTTATTTGAAATTTCCCTGTTCCCATTAATGGTGAAAAATGGAAAGAGATGAGTAGGTGAAGAAGTTGATAACCCTGCTCTAGGTCATCTAAATACTTTGTCTAGATAAAACTGCAGGTTTACCACTGAGAATGTGGTGAGATTTGGGAGAATATCTCTGAAGTTATTTTTCACTGAAAGAAGACTGACAATTATGCCTTTGTGAAATGAATTCACCAACCCCATTCTAAATGTAAGAGAGCCTGTAGCCATATCACACTGTATCGTGATCACATAAGACATTTCAACCTAAGCGCAATCAGTACTTTGAAATCACATCTGCATAGGAAACCTCAGCACAAAAGAAAGGTGTGTTTCTGCTTCAGTAGATGATATTCATCCTAGGGGCTCCATATTACAGCAAAGCTTTAAAATTTCCTGACGGGTATGATATGATACTTGCAGCATTTTGCAACCGCTTTTATTTTTTTCAGGTTTTTCTAAAATTTTGGAAAAACAAGACAGCCATGGAACACTGAGGCTGCAGTAGAGACAATTGCTTAAGCAAATAGTTATTTTTAAGCATGGAAATATTCCCAGTAGCATCTGGGAAACTTGCAATGAATGTAAATTTAGGCATGTGCTTAACAGTAACTGAATGCATTGAGTTTGTGCAGAAAGAGACTGGGTAACATGACATCCTTCAGAAGTACTTGCAACCTCAAGTGCTTATAAATATTTGCCTGAAATCTAAACCTGAACTTTGTGTGAAAGGCCCAGAATTCGAGTGTAAAATTTGTTGCAGGATATTCCTCCCATTTTTTGGGCAAGTGTAAATATATCAAAGACAAAACTTCCAGGGGTCATAGCTCTCTGGATATGGTGACTTGGGGATGGTTAGTCATTCTTTGAGGTGGAATAAAGGTAAACAAATTTATTTTCTAATTTGGGCAGTATATCATTAGGTTCTCTGAGACAGTGAATGTGTCTAAGTATATTCTCTTACTTATTTACCACTTTTCGTGTGGTGGGTAATGATGTAATTCTCTATATGCTGATTATAACATGCAAATACAATGACAGTTACAATTCATCGTAATTCTGGATGGCCCCAGATTTAAATTTTAGTGACCAGATAATCAGAAAAGGTGATTGTACTAAAAATCATAATCAGAAGAATCGTAATCAGAATAGCAATAAGGCTTTGCTACTTCTATTCCAGTACATGAAGAGTACCAATATTCAAACAGAAAATCAGATTCTGTGCAGAAATGAAGACAGGAGAGAAAAGTAGTAATGCTGTTAAAGAAATGTAATGTTGTCAGTTTTGCATAGATTGTCTTATTCTGGTCATGGTTATCAAGGTTTGAGGAATATCCCACCTACTGTGAGAAGACATCCCTCAACGCACTGAAGCTGCTGCAATAGCTTTAGAATAAGCAGCGAACGCTTGCTTTTCAGTAATATAATAGGGATCTGTGCCACTCTTGTCTCTCTGTATAAGAGGTATCAGTAATGTCAGTGAATTGCCGAGGACCTGCCAACAATGTTGAAAAAAAGAATCTTGTTTATGTAGATATATTTTTCTGTTTGTTTTGTGATATTAAAATAAGCAGAGCAGAAAATGATAGATGATTTTTTTTTTGGAGTAACAGTCACTGTCCAGATAAGGTGAGGGCTAAAAGATTTCTCTTCTTCATACCACATAATATGCCATTTTCATTTTGTGCTGCTTATAACCCTGAGTGTCACAGCTTTCTATTCTAGTCTGAATAGTCAATGAAACATTATGAAGCCGATAAGAAAAGCTGGTCCCCGTTACTTGGCAACGGCTGTTAAGCAGAGCTGAGTGCTGTTGATTGAGGAGATTAGCTGCCATAGATAAACCTCCTCTTTTTGCTGCCCTGCTGCTTATCTTTCCACCCATAACAAGTTGCACCAAATATGACAGCAGTCAGTGGTTTAGGCAGAATATGAACTTTGCGGCAAATTAAGTTTGTGCAAAAGACTTACGGTGCAGCCTTTAAAATCTTGAAATTATTAAAATTTGCAGGTTGTTTTCTGGACTGTGCTTTCTTGACTTCAGGGTGAACATTTTTATTTGAAAGGATGTTGCTCCAGATGTGTGAGAAATGGGTTGTTCTGCTCCTACATTGTCCATCCATAAACACTGAAAATAGCACCAAAATATTTTTAACAGTTGTCTCTGGCTCCTGTTTTCAGTGACATTGAAGAAATAAATGAAATACACTGTAGAATTACTGCAGTTACTAGATGTGCAGAAGTTGGATTAAAAGATAAAAATTGACTATTTTGGTTGATGCCTTTGGGACAAAATGCTATTGTAGATTAAACAAAAATGCCTGGATGCATCAAAACCTGTTTATATCTGTACATGGCTTGGAAATCTTTCTAGTTTTGGTATATCCAAATTACATTTCATCAGAGAAGGATTTTGTTGACTGGCAAATTAAAGCTGAAATATGGCTAGGGGTAGAAGGTGGTGGCTTTTTCAGGACTGTAATTTCTTTTTCCTCTCACATTTTTAAAATGCTGCTTTATCCTTTTGCTTTTTCCTTTTGCTTTCATTAATGATTGTACAATTCTGTTTACATTTTCGCCTTTGGAGAGGTCTTTGCAAACCTTTCTCTTGGCCAGAACGGGAACATAGGCTCGACTGGTTGAATAACTGGGGAATGGCAAAACGCTGGCAGAAGAGTGAAACTCTGAGGTGACATTCTTAAGAAAAGTAGTCTTTGTGCAGAGATCTGGGTGAATACTTATTCATCTAATAAGTGTCATAAGTTCAGCAATATTAATTAAATGTGTGTTATTTTCAATAATCCAACAGAAGCTTCAGAATAATAGATTTTGGGTAGAGGTATTTTCCTTTACTTAGGATTGCAATCCTTTTTGTTAGCTCTATCAAAACATACTAAAAAAAAAAAAGTGATGGTTTCTGCCTGGAAGAGCATTCTGCTGGAGTATAAGAAGAGATAACAAACAGATATACTATTTTCTGTATAGTTTTGTCATTCCAAGCAAGAATCTGGCACTTCAGAAGCCATGTAGTATGAGGGAGAAATTTGGAAAGATATAGTATGGCGCTCATTAGTAAAATGTTATTTCAGTGGGTTGTTTTGCTCACCCTGTAGCCCTGGCTTTCCAGTTTTTTTATTTTGCATCTTTGATGAACTGTTATTTTCTCCTTTTGTAGCATGAATACTTTGTTCAAAATTATTCTTATTTATTCTGTCTTCTTAAGAAGTATGTATGCTGAGTATACAACTTCTGTACTTAACCACTCAAATTGCAGGAGAATCTAAAGCTGTGAGCAGCTTAAATTCTGCCCCTAAACTCCAGTTAAATAATGGCTTTTAATTGTACATAGTATTTTAAAATGCACATTACAATTTATAAGTATGCTCAAATGTTAAATATTTCCTGTAAATTGTATCTCTTCTGTGAAGAAAATAGGAAGCAATTTGGGGTTGCACATTTCACATGCATTGAGGGCTCTCTGCACCCATTGCAAAAGCAGAAAAATCTTGCTTTTCAGATTCATTTTTACCATAATTTCAGAGACTTGTAAATCTTAAAAGTTATTATGAACTATAACACACAAAACAGAGGAGAATTAAATACTTCTGAAATTTCTTCCGGTCCTGTTCCAGATCTCTGTTCCCATATCATTTCTTCTGTCTGAGGGCTTACTTATAGAGACAAAAGATCATCCTCTATTCTGAAGATTTCTGCACTGGAAAAGGCATTTCACCGCAGGGTTTTTTCCAGCCCGTAGATAATATCTTTTGCTTCTCTCAGTGTTCTTTCCAAAATTTATCATTCGTTTTAAAATTTGGACACCAGAACTCTGTATTCCCACACTGACCTCGTGAATGCTGCATACTGAATGACATCACCTCCTTATTCCAACTTTTATATCCACAAACCTTATTAATATTTTTGCCCTGGTATTGTCTCAGACTGAACACCGGGGTCTGAACCAGCCAAGGAGGACTGTAATGTCTTATGGCCTTCACCTATTGCCGTCAGCAAAGCTACGGGCGCTGCTCAGGCTCTGTCACACAGCGGGGGGACAGCCTCGTCCAGACCTCTAATTCTTTGTGATAGAGATAACTTTTCCAAATGCAGCTTCTGATAGGTGGTCCTAGGTATGTAACATCATATTCAGTTATTTTAAAACAGAGTTTGCTTGAAAACTGTCAGATTTTTAATGCACTCCAGACTGTTCAGCAGAAACTGTTAGCATCCCTCTGTCAGAGTCTGAGGTGAGGTTCCTGGCTGTTCCAGTGCCCGTGTGTAAGCTGCCAGAGGCAGCTTGATGTGCCGTGGCTTCTATAGGTGTGCTGATATTTTATACTCAAGCAAGGTGCAGGGATTTCTGAGATAGCTCCAAACAGCTTTAATCAGTCCACAGGGTGCAGCACTCTGTGAAGTTACCCTAGTTTATAAGGGTTTCCCCTCCCCTTCATAAAGGGAATGCATTTAAAATTTCTGCTGATTTGTTCAGGTTGGCATAACATAATTTTCCATAATTTTTCTAATACTTTGCAGCTAGGGAACAAGATGGAGATCTTTATTACTATAATTTCATGCATGTCTGAAGTCAATTCTATTTAGGAATAAATTCAGTAGCTCAGATTACAAAAGTAATCTGCTGTCTCAATAAATATTTTCCTGCAAAGATCTAGAAAGCTTCAAGTTTGGCAAAGGTCAGAAATAAACCAAGTTTGCTCTAACTATTAGATTCTGCATCTGATGAATATGAATGGAACGGTCATTAGTCATGTTTTCACGAGAACACTGTCTCCTGCAAACCCGTAATATCTAACTCTTAAAATATAAGCTTTTGGCACTTAGACAGCACAAGTTAAAACTTTCACTACTTCGTTTTTAATACAAAATGAAAATTAATGCAGAAATCCATTTTGCTGAACATGTTTCCTTGCGGAGTTATTTTTGCCTTGGGAATACAGATGCAAGAGCAGCTACAGTCTGATCACACAGTGAAGACATTGCCAGCACCAAAGTAGTTCTTGGCACCAACCGAAAACGTAATGGGGATCCTTGAAGTGACTGAAGTACATCTCAGTGACACTTGGAAAATTAGTGTGCATAAATAAGCATTAGTATATTTGCATCTCATTGCTTCCATAAATAAATTCTTAGTCCCTCCAGGAACCTCTGTTCATAAATGCATATTGAGTAAAAGAAAGAATTGTTCGTGTTTCATCATTCCCCATTGCTCTGGCTTAATTTTAAACAGTGCAAGCAATAGGAGCTCCATTACTCTTCCAGGAGGGAGCTGAACAGCTTCAGAATAGTTTCTCCCTGCTTGAAACTTGTTCTGATTCAGATTGTTCATTTTTGTCTTTTCAGTCCATTTCTCCCAATAATGTCATAAATAATTAATCAACCAGGTTGCATAAACTTTTAGTCTTTTCCCATAAAGAATCAGATAGTTCAATGCTTAAGGATCTATGTGGCTACCTCCTTTCTTTCCTTTTTCTCTGCACTTCTCTAGTTTATTCATATCTTTCTGGTAATGATGTGGTCAGAATGTAGTGCAGTATTCTGTCGTCTGGAAAAAAATAGCTTTTTCTAGATGGGGGTGGTACATGGCTCAGATTTCTCTCTAATGAGATAGCAAGGTAAAGTAGAAACTTACATGTTAATCTTGCAGTCCAATGACTAAATATGCTAAAGAAAAAGAGGTAGCTTTATTGTAAGCCTACTACTACTTGTCTTATACTTGAATTTAAAGTATTTTTCCTGTTGGAGGAGGATTTATATGTTTAAGTCTTTTCTCCATTTTCTCTTTAGTACCAGCATTGACAGAAAAAAAGGAGCTGCTGTTCAAATGTTTTTGATTGCAAGCTCTTTTTTCTTAGAGACATTATAGCTAATATTGAATACGCAGCTTTGCTTAAGAGAAGTCCTCTTAATATATTACAATTAGAACTTCTTGTTTTTTTTCTCAAAGGTTTTCTCAAGTCTGGGTTGGTCTCTGTGATCAAAAGTAGAGGCAGATGGTTTCTGTGGCTTACAGACTGCAGCGGTCATCTGGATGGGGAAGATGTTGATTTGGTGACTGCTTTGTCACCCTTTCCTGTCCTTATCATGGAGCCATAAAGCACAGCTTTCATTCCACATAGTTACCTAGGCTGTGGAAAATTCAAGTTTGGTTCTCTAAGCAGTACCAAGTTATTCAAGCATTATTCAACTGCAACATTAGCCCTAGCAGCAAAAATTTAAGACTTGCTTTCTTTTCATCTCTACTTTTTCTTTTTCTTAAACTCCCTCCTGCCCTTTCCTCCCAAGGCATGGCCATTATTTCTGTGGTTGGGAGGCCTACGTACGACCTGTTAAGACTGAGGTTCATTTCTCTGCTCTGAATTGCAGAAAGTAGGCATTGAAATCTGGACCTCTCATTCTCTTAGCTGAATAACTTAGGGGCTTTTTGGAAGCGGGCAGCACTTCTTTTCATGGCGAGCCTGCTCTCCTCTTGCTTTGTTGAACTGTAGCTGGCTTTTTCACAATTCTTTCCTTCCCTCCTTTTGCTGTACTCAAGAGAGAGCATAATTTTTTAGTTACTTTCTCTGCAATTTACATATTTCTGTTGTAACTTAAAAAAACCTTTCAAGTGAAAGTGTGCATAATATTTTGGGACCGTATAATCCACCACTTAAGTAAGCAGGTTAGCACAGAAACTGGTCCTGAAATGATATTTCCCCCCTGTTGAAGGTTATGTCCTCTTTTGATGAAGGAAGAACAGAGTCCTCCAGAACTTGCTCTCAGAATTACTCCTTGAGACAAGGGGACTGTAAAGCCCAGAGGAGCTATTTGCTCTCAGACATGCCTTGGGATGATTTGGAGCTTTGCAAATCTCAGCACTATCACAATGTTTGCACAACAGCTAACTAATGCTGCTGTTAAAGTGAACTTTTATCTTTTAATATGAGCACTTTCATGATCACTAACATGCCATCCAATTCTTTCAATTAGCAGAAATATTCTGGGGTTTTAGGTTTTGGGGTTTTTTGGTTGAAAGCAGACTGGCCATCCACTTTTTTTCTTAAATACCTGTGTCCAAAGAGGTGAGGAAAGGCATTAAATCTTGTTAGAGTCCTTTTATAGGACTGTTAGGTGGTCTGGCTTTCAGCTGAATTTACAAAGTTACCTTTGCCTTTCAGGCAGCAGTTTATTTAGTAGCTGAGGAAGAGTTTACTTACTGAACCGTTAGTAAGAGTGTCCACTGCATGGTATTTTCTTGTTGGATAAAAAAAAAAAAAATCAAGTTTAGAACATCTTACATCGCTGTTTTCTGCTTCTTATGGTGTTTCTATCAAATCTACAACATAAATCTACAAAAAATATGCTCTGTTATATTTACAGTTGAGGATTTACTTTTCTTGCATAATGTTTTGTGCCTTACACACTAGCAAAAGCAGAATACCACCACATACGCTTTTTAAAACAATCTGTATGGACTTTGCTTGCTTGCCTTAATAATGCATTACTTCTAGAAACAAATATCTTAGCCTTATATATATCTTATATATCTTAGCCTTGTATATCTTAATTTTAAATAACTACTGTAAAACTTCCACATGCCTATCAGCCATTAAAGGATAGGGTGGACTGAGGGTGGCTGTAACTGCATAGCTGTGTGTTCCAGATGAAGTCAAATGGATCTGCAAGCAGTAACTTTAGAAAGTGAAGAGTGCGTGCTCCAGGACTCATCCCTGAGCACGAAACTGCCCACTAGATGCCACTATTACTGCTCAGAAATGGAAATAACCAAGGACTACTGAGGCTGCACAGAGATAAGCAAAATAAAATGGTAAAAAGGTTTTAAAAGTTTAACACGGGGAGATTGCCTCCTAGGAAAGCTGCATTCTCCGTGGAGCGCTGCGGGTTTGCAATGCAGTTAACCGTGATGGCAAGCAGCAGCTTTTCTGATGAACTGCTGCAGTGAGACTTGTAAGCATTTGCTGTTTGAAAACATTTGAGTAATATTTTCAAAAAATTGCATGAGAAATGACACCATAGAATCCACTGTTGCTCTGTCTGTATGATCTCTACCTCGCTTAAAGAGAATTTAAAAGTAGAGTTATAAATTATGAACAAATCTTTTTTAATAAATAGAATATTAAAAATATGCTGTTTGCTGAAGAGCTTACTTGTAAATGTTGAATGTGGGTTTGTGGACTACGTCTTCTGAAATAAGCCTCCTGATATGTAACTTAATGTCCTCTTCAAGGAACTGTAACTTTTTTTTTTAATGCTTTTTTTTTGGGGGAAAGGATTTTGAAAACAAATACCATACCGGAGACAAACAGCAGGGAGAGAAGAGTAAAATAGTTTAACAATTTCCTTCGTACTTCCTAAAACATTTAACATCTGTGACCTCGAAGTCCAGTATCATGAAACTTTTGAGATGGAACTATTATGCTTCCCATTGGAAAATGATTTAATCTTTCCAGTAGGCAACTTGGGCTCTAACCTTGGGCTATAAGACATCAAGCACTGGCCTTTTCATTAGTCCCGGACGACTCTTGGACCTTACAGCACCTTAAACGAATAGCTGGGGGAAGAAGTGTGAAGTAATGTACATATTCAGTGAGAAGAAAGAATCCTTTTCTTACAGAAGATTAAGTTGCTGAAGAACGCTGCCCACTGAAAACTCTGCAGAAACATTAGAGGAATTTCTCTGATTGACTTATGCAAAGGCATAAATGTTACAGTCAGTGCTGGCAGCAGATGCCATTTGACACACTGCTGGGTCTGTGGACTTTCTGCCTGCAATATGAGGCAAAACTTAGATTTTATACAAAGCTTTACTTTATAATTTCTTAACAATTGTCAGGTAATTAGGGTAAGGAAGCTGAAGTGTTGGTCGACCCATGTATGCGAATACTGTCACTGTCTGGAGAGCCGCTTCCTTTCCAGCTGCTGCAGAAAGTTTGAAGAGCAGAAGAACTGGGTGCTTCAAAGCATCTGCTTGAAGGCTCCTTTGCAAAGGTCACTTGTCAGCGCAATGTGAAAATTTCACTGCATGTAGTTCTAAATAATTAATTACTGCAGAGCACAATCTTTTAATTTACATCTATCAAACTTTCATCAGCCTGCAGACAAACTCCAGTGTCTCTACCAGGCCTCATAGCTTTGCTCAGTAGCAAAATATATTCAACAAGAACTTATTCTTTTTTTTGCTGGTGTTATTCAAAACTGTGCCAAGTCTTGTGTACTTCTTAGTTTCAATTGTCAGATTAGTCATACCTCGTGGTTCCAGGATGGGATATGTTTCTCTAGCCAAGGACAACTTATTATACACTGTTTTTTTGTTGTTGTTTTTTTTTTGTTTGTTTGTTTGTTTGTTTTTTGTAGGAAACACTACTTAAAATGAATTGAATAAATCAGCAGCTGCAATGTCTTGCTTTCAAGGTGAAGGTGGTCACTCAGAGCATTTCCAAAGACTTTTTAGTACCTGTTAAGCATGTGATGCCTGTTTACCTTACCAAGAGAACATGTTGGCACAATCCACTTCTCAAAACTGTGTTTCAGACTATAGTTTTTCATGCTCTCCTTTTATATAATTCAGTACCTAGATGTCAGTCATGAATGTAACATGGTGCTTCCTTCCTCAGTAGGTAATAGAGAGCATAAATATCCACTAATTCATCACAAATGGGCAATAATAATGAATTAAGATGGGAGTTTTCCATTTGCTTCTAACTCTCTCTCAAAAATCATCCTTCCAGAACTTGTGTTTTGACTTGTTCACTGTTTAATCTGTCAATTGTATTTTTTCCACTATAAGTTGATAAATACTCAGTGTAAATACGTGTATCATGCTCCAGGATGTTGTCTCTAATAAAAGAGGTTCATCTGCCACTATTTGAGATATTTTTGGGCACCTGGGTTAGGTTAAATTTGTGTCTTTTAATCTTAGCGTCTAACTTTGTAATATATATTTGTCAAAATTCAAGATTTTAAATAGCAGCTCACAAAAATTTATGCTGATGTCCTTTCTCAACTATTAAACCTATTAGCAAAATAGCCAAATACATGAAAAAGCATCTCAGTGTCTCCTTCTGTATATTCTTCTTCTGTTTTAGTCTCTTCTTTGGAAACAAATGTAGAAGCTGTCTAAAAGTCAACGTTACCATGCTGTTAACGCAGATGTTTCCAGGTCTAAGTATAACTTATAAGATATTACTATGGAAATTTCAGATACTACTTTTTGCTAACGGTTAGCAAATGATAGCACTTTAATAGCAACCATATGTGTATGTTGATCGGTTGTCTCAACCTTCCCTCATTCTGGGCATGTGTAAAGAGCAGATGTCTTTTGCATATTATGTTCCTTCTCAAAATACAATTTTAATCAAAGTTCAGAATGAACACACTCTTAAGGGATATAGGCATACAGGGCTTTTCCTTGGATGACAGTTATTAAAGCATCACTCATGCTTTGAACTTCCTTAGCCATATGACATTTACTGTAAAATCTGGGAGTTTTTCCATTTTCTTTTTTGCTTCATGACAGCTTTGAGTAATTCGCTCTTTGGAGGCTGTTAGAGGTCAAACGGGTGCACAACAGGGTGCTCGAACACCAACACACTACAACAGCCCCACGTCGCCCTGTGCCAGACCTGGGTGCAGCTGGTCTGGAAAGGCGCCCCATGTATTTACTCACTGTAAAGATCACAGTGGTTTTGGATAGTCCATGGCAGGCTAAGCTGGACAGTTTTTAAACATTAGCTGTAATTTAAGTAAAAATGAGGTTTGTGCTGGACCAAAGCCATTTCTGAATTTGGGCTGCATCTGCCAAATAGATTTCTTGGAAAGAAAAGAGGGGGAACTTTTACAAATATTTTTTTGTAAAATCACTCTCCCCTGCCTTTTTTTCACCACAATCTATGCAATTTTAAGAAGGTTTAATTAAAAGATACCCTGAAAGTGAATGCTCAACCTCAATTTATTTTTTTAGGTTTTAAATCTTGCCACAGAAACCTCGCAATCAAATAAAACCAAAAAACCCCACAACCAAACAAACCCAAACAAACAGAAAAACCTGGGAAAATTCCTACTTTTTTAAAAAAGCTACTGAACTGAACTATGAAATCTACTATTTGCACAATTCCAGTCCAACTGTAATCCCTGCTATAAAGACCCTCTGTATTTTAGAGATGGTATTTGCCAACCGCTCCTTGGGGCATACTGCTCCTTCTCAACTCTCCTAGTACTGCATTTCACAGAGCAGAGCACTATTTGATTGCAGCCTCTTCAAAGCTTATTATGCCCATATTTCAAGTACAAAAGCCAAAATAACTTGCAGTTTCTCCCTAAGCAGTCCTAGTGGTTTTGGATAGATTGTATGATGCAGCTCAGACTCATGTGCTAATTGTTAATTTTGGAATTTAAATAGGTTTTGTTCTATTCAAAGGCAGCAGGCTAAAGGTTTCGGAAAATGCTGGTTTTAGAAAAAAGTTTAGGTCTCTTAGAGTTTGTGAGCGAATTAGCTTTTGAGATATCTTTAAATGACAATACAAAAAACTCTAGTTCATGTTGAATGTGTATGCTTTTCTGGACTCTAAAATAAGATTATAATTATTTTTAATGTGCATTATCTTTAAAAAATCACGGAATATTAGTTGTTTATACAAACATAGATTTTGCCCTAATTATCTGTAGCCAGTAAGGGTGGTATTCCAAAATAGAGCTGGCTATTTCGAGTCATGTTTCATTTTGAACAATCTTGTTCTTAAACAGTACAATGTTCTTCTATTCCTTTCTGAATTGAGACCTCACTTATTCCTGTTATTCATCCATTTACAAATGAGGGATATTTATATACTCAGCTTATTTCCAACTGCAACAGGTTTTTAAATGGAGATGAATATTTTAATCTGTTGTTAGGCTTCTTTATATATTATATGGCAGAAACACAAACCAGATCTGTGTGCGCAGTTTCTAAGTTAAACCTAGTTTCCAATAACAAAATTAGACTCAGAGGTAAGTTTTTAATTTGGATTAACTTAATTTGGCAGTTGTAAGTGACAGGACGATTGGAAAGGCAAAGAAAGCAAAAGTTGGCTAATTTCAATGAGGTATTTGTGTTTAACAGCGAAGGCTAATAATGCCCTTTTTCTGCATCCTGGGTTGGTTTATTTTCTTTTATGCCATTATTTGTGTTTAGTGAACAGCTGGGCCAGTAGTTCCCATTTGTAGTCTTTTAGCTCTGTGAAGCAGCAGAGAAAGTAATGGACATTTGCAAATTAATACTTGCCATTATTTTCTGCTAATCTGATGTAGCTATCCTTTTTGAGCATAGATGTAATATCAGAGCAGAAGTAATTACTGTGTTAAAACTAGTACTGCAGTAGAATATTTTGCTAATTAAACTTGTTGCATTTAAATTGCTTCCTTGGATCACCATATAGAAGAGAACTGTTTTGAACAATAAATGAAACCACTTTCTTTCTCAGAGGCCTAGAATTGCAGATGGTCAGATTGTATGTGAAGCACCTAGGCTCTGAATTAGTCTTTTGTATGAAAGAGAGAAAGGTAATTTGAATGTTTGAACTCCCTGTTCCTCCCACACATACACAGGAAGCTTGTCTCAAAATGAACAATTCTCTAAATAAAGACTAATAAGAAGCTAAATTAATTAGAAGGTGTGATTTGAAAAGACATTGATGAGAAGAGTCTGTCATTTTAGACAAATGGAATGGAGCTAAATAAATTAGGCCACATTAATATCTCATTGTTCTGTGAGCAGCTTTCTTTTATTGCATTCATTAGAGGGTACTTCTTGAAATGAGTCTTTGCTAGCCATTACAGATTCAGTTCTCATTTACCAATGCCTAACACACAGCTCCTGCATTAAAAATGTTTCAGCAAATCCTCATAGTTTCTGCAAATTAATATTTATATTTCTGGATGCTGCACTTTTCATCTGCAACATAGTAGGCACTGAACATTATTTTTTTTTTTTTTCCCACTGAATTGTCAGTAAAGAAGTCTTACATCAAAAGATTTGGGAGGCAGTAGTCTGAAATCACTTTATAAAATAAACTGTATGCATATCTTGTACAATAGAATCTTCCACCAACTAGTATTCTTTCCAGTATTTATTTATTTTGGTAAAAAATACCCTGTCTCATGACTTCAGGAGTCCTTTGATAGCTTTTTAAAGTGTCTTTTAAAAGGTTGCTTCAGTATATAATTAGGATACATTGGAAATGCGCATCTCATCACGCATTTCTTCCTCTCAGAAAACAAAATGTATATTTCTCCTTTTCTTTTTCTCTCTCCTGCAGATGGAATATTTGGGAGATGTCAGCGAGTGCCAGTAATAGACATCTATAAATATGACATTTCACCCCCTGTTCTTCAGCGCCTAAGGATCATCCTGGAGAGGCTCTCACACAGAGGTATAGTAAAAGCTCTTGAGTAGGGTTAGTTGCACTGGGGGTTACAATTATTTTGTGCTGCCTCTGAGGTGACGTCTTCCGTTTTCGAACGCGGTGTGTTTCAGGCTCAGTAGCTCAGAGTTTATAAATGTAAAAAGCCATCTGACTCACTGAATCTGCAACAGGGACTTAGTGAAGAAATTTCAGGAGAGGCGCTTCCTCTCTATGTAGTGCATATCTGTGACTGACACTATGCAATACAATTTTAACATCTATGAATGCTGGTGTCGTATAAATAAATCCGCAGGAAAGAAAAATAATTTGCCCTGTATAGTTTTGCACCACAGCATATTTCAGGGTGCGTGGGCAGAAAACACACAACTTCTAGTGAGCTGGAAACAGTTCTTTACTTTCTAATGAATTCAGATAAGTAGAACTGCTCTGATTTCATTACAAGCTGTATATACTGCATTCCTTTTAATTATTATTCATCTTTCTGAAGTTAATCTCTGTGATCTTTCCAAAGCTGGAAAGGATGTTCTAGCTTCTGAATGGCATAACTTGAGCTAACAAATCAAAACTTGGATAAAGTGAAAATCAATAAGGTTTGTTTCAACAAACTTTTTAGGTACTAATACATGAGATCTACCTCTGTAGTAGACAGCCACAGGACCAAGAAATCTTTGTGATCTCAATTGTTCCAAGAGGATTGTTGGAATGGTTAATTTTGCACTTGCATCATTTGTGTGGGTGTTTGTTCCTACATATTTTCCAGTTACAAACTAGTTGTATTGCATTAGCATGATGCTAGTTTAGTTATGAGAAAAAATTGATTCTTGGAAGTTCGTGACTATACTTAGAGGCTGGGCTTCTAGTTTGGAGACGACTGATTTAATGAATTAAAAAATTTCCAGGGATTTATTTCCTGTCCAGCAGCCTATCCAGATGAAGCAAACTCTACAAAACTTGGTTGTAGTAAATCCTGGCTGATTAACAGTTACACATGAATAGTACTTGTGGCTCTTTCACTTGTTATATTCTAGAGGCTAAGTTATGCAAGCACATTTATGAAAATGCTGTTTCATCAGGGCAACACTGTATGAGTGGAAAAGCTTGTATCTGCTCTCGGTTTGAATATAGTGAAGAAGCAGGGCCAAATTCATGTCACTAAGACACCTAAATTGGTATCTAAATTGATTATGCTTGCACGGACAGCCAGTGCTCGTTTACATTGCCTGAATATCGGCAATGAGTCCTATGTAAAACTTCCTTCACGGGGATGTCGGAGGTGAGAGACCTGCAGGAGACCCACGCCCTTCTGGAGGGGCACAAATAGAGGCTGATGGGATACCCCAGGCCATCTCAAATGACGCTTACATGTCTCTACCTCCCTGACTACTGTAACATTTTAGTTAGTTCAACTGAATTCATGTAACCTTCCCCTATGAAGTGCTTCTCTGATCAATAAACCGACCTCCCCTAGGATCTCTGTTATCATCAAACCACCTCCCTGGATGTATCTGTTGCAGTAAACTGCAGTCTGCTTCTTTTAAGGAAATTTAGGCATTGAAATCTGGACTTGTCATATTTTTTCATAGCAAGAGAATGACAAGGAATACACAGATTGAAACCGTGGTGGAGAATGAAAGTACTTTTGCTTTTGTCTTTCTTTACTCGTGACATTTAGAGGTGCATATACAAATGTGTATATACTTTGAACTGATATAAAACTTTTGCAGGCAGTTTTTGTGGCCTGTGGGTATCCCAGTGATGCGAATCTTAAATGTATCTGTAGAAGATAATAGAATGCTAGAATGCCCTTGTTAAAATGATTGATGTGATAAAATCACTTTTTTTTTTTTTCTTTTTTTGTACTCTCAGTATCCTTGGCAAATTCTGAAGTGTTTAGTGAGGGCGGAAATATGGAAGGAGGAGAATCAATACAGGCTATCAGATTAATGGATTACTGACATCAGGTGGCTCAGAGAAGACTCTGCTGTTTGCTGGTGCTATCAGATGTAATACATCCAGCCCTTAGGTCATGTTCGCTGGCTGTGATGGTCACTTGCACAGTTAATGCTGTTCTCCTGCAAATTGTGTGCAAAACTTTATAACCATTTCTGCAGTATAGATAAGCAAGACATTGTCAAGCCCACACGAAAGTTTCAGGTAACCTCAAGAAAGGGCTTCTCTTTTTCAGAGGTCTTATTTCCTTTATCTATGTATTATCCAGTTCTTGTCCTTTCCAAAAGAGTACTGGCTAGCTGCACTTGGTGATGCCCAACTTCCCTGGAAGGGATAGGGGACAGTATCGATTCTCTCCTTTTTGTAAAGAGCAGGACAAATTTCACTTGGAAGACTATATAGCAGGTCCCACAATAAGTAAAACTTTTAATAATCTCTATTTTGAACACTTTCTATTTTTATTAGACATATATACAACTAAGGACCAGATACTTTAGAGGTTACTAACTTGAGTGGTTTTCTAGGGATTTATTTATTTATTTATTTTTCTAATGTGACTTGCTTTTTCTTTTTTGTTTCCTTCCTGATGTCATCTTGCTGTATTACTAATCTCCTATTTTTTTCTAGAGATAATCTGTTGATATCTATTTCCATAGAATTAAAAAAAAAATCCATAAAAAGCCTCATAAAATTTATGTCCTCTTTCTTTCCTATTTGCTGATCATTTCTGTCATGCCTATATTTGAATCAAGGTCCAAATGGAAGATTTTATGGTCAGGTGCTATAAAACAAAGGACAACATGATATGAATAGCAAATATCACTTGTGATTGTGCCAGCTCAAAATGTTTACTACAATAGGGAAGCATGCAACAGAGGCTTAGATGAGTGACACACTTGATGATAATCTGTTTAATAAAGGACTTTAACTAAAATTGAATTCAGGTTTCATAATGGTATAGTTTTTATGTCTTCTTTACACATTGAGTCTATCTTTGTCTACACTATCTACTAGTAGATTGATGATAGAAATTAATGCCTTGGAATATTAGCGTTTCCTACAAAGGAATGATCTGTTAGCATTCAAATACCCTTGTTCATGGCATTTTCACTCACACTGTCCTTGAGTCAGTCAAATCTTTCAAAATGCCCTTCATGAAGTAGATTTTCTGCAGATTCAGGTTTTATAAATGTGACTATCTGTATGGGAAAAGCCCTTCTCACAGTTGCTGAAACATGATGAATCACTTTCTGAAATTGGTAGTGGTATAATTTATAATTTATGAGGAGTTGAAACTTTTCTTATTGTCTGATAAACAGAACAATCACTGATGCTGTTTAGATAGGACTAAATCATTGGAAAAGGGAAATGAAGGAAGTATCAGCATAGAGGGGTGAATGAGTAGTGCCTGAAGGAAGCAGAAATACTTGTCCCTATGGTTGATCTTCTGAGTCTTCTTGTCTAACTTGGGAGAAGATACTGGGAATATACCAAAATGATAAATCATCTATATACCTCCCTGTTTGAGGTAAAACGCACAAAATAGATTTTTTTACTGAAATGGATTAAAGAGATGATAAAATGTTTTGTTTTCTTCTTGTCCCAACAATATTATCGTGAAGGCAAAGTGATTGCATCACTTCTTAGCAAGATTGTGGAAACATGGTTTCACACTGAGGGTTGACCTATACGACTAGAAGCACGGAAAATGAGATAGGAGGACTAATCATGGTACATTATAAATCAAGCATGAATGCATAAATAGTACTTGAAATATAAGCAATAATAAAAGAGAACAGTAGTATTTCTCAACTTGCTTACTCCAACAGGGATTTACATTTATTTCATAGAATAGTTTCTAACCAGTGGTTCAGACTAGCTGGTAACATGGTATACTAACTGTGAAAGTGCAGCTGCCATAGCAATGAGCATTGCTAGAAGAAAGAGCTCAGAGATGGAGCCAGAAGGACAGACTTCTTTAAAGACATCAGAACAAAGGTATTTGCTCAGGGTCACAAGTAGTGTCCATCTGCCTTAGGATTCTGCCTCTGGGAGTGGCCACTGCGCGTGTTTAGGGAAAAAATCTAAGGAAAGTTCAAGCATACAGAAGCACTTCACAGCATTTGTACTTTCTCAGCGTTACGTGCTTGGCATATGGTTCTCCTAAGCTAGAAGTCATATTTTTGTGTTTGCTGTATTCCTGGTGGACACTGTTGCTAGCACAGTTTGATAGGATACTGTGTATTAGAAACAAGGTATGTTAGACTAATAATCGGTAGTTCAGCTGCTGTCTTCTGGTCTGCTCAAATTTTAACTAAATTACAGCTGTTGTCACTCTACTGCAGAAACTGTGCAGCATGACTATTTGGAAAACAGATAAGATAAACGTCTTTTGTTTATGTAAGTTGGAGTCATTACTAAATGATTTCTGGGTGTGCTTGTTGCTACTGAATTTTTGCTATAACACCGTCTTGTTCTAAACTTTGTTTGTAAACTTTTTTTTCAAGGAAAGCAATTTCTGTTATGCTATTATGAAGAAAGTCCTGCTTAAGATATTCAAATATCAACAGTGTTATTAAGAGAACCAAAAAGAGTAGGATACACTTTTAAATTCATTTACCTCAAGTCAGCAAGATATTCTTGAGAGGCTCATGAGCTGTGAAAATAGGCAACAGATTTACAGACTATTTGAAAAAATAGCACTTTTTTCCTCGTTTGTCTTCTTTGCAACCCAGAAAGCTCTTGACAGGGAGAAAAAAAATATTTGTTCTAAATTAATTTTAACCAGTTAAGTGTGAGGTGATTAATATAACTTTGCTAGAAATAGTTTTATACTCTTACAGCAAATTTGTTTTAAAAACTAAAATGATTTACAATCAGTTAACTTGAAAATTGAAATGAATGTGACTTGTCACATGCAGCTTGTGAAGTACGAAAGGGTTGCTAAATATTTCAGTCAGGACTATTTTTCAAGGCAAAGTATCATTTGTTACTGCAACGAAGGTAACGGACTTTAAAGTAAACCTTTACATGCTCAGTTTTGAAATAAACTTAAAAGGAATAATGCAGTTCTTGCACATATTTGCAAGCTGATTATCACATCATTATGGAGGTATATGGAAAGCTGAAAACAAGAGAGGTAGGAGAAAGCAGGTTTTTCTTTAAATTCAAGTATTGATATAAAGGAAGGCAAAATCTTCTTTTGGCCTTCAGGAAAAAAAAAATAATTTTACTTGAATGGAGCAGTGCGTTTACATCAAATTTCCCAGGCATCAGCTTGCTCCAGACATCTGTGTACTTAACAAATTCTTCTCCTATGGCTGCTGAAGCCAGGAATTGAAGCATAAACCCCATGACATGCTACACTGGAGGAACTCAGCCGGGACTGGACATATTTACCTTCTTCTGGTATACCTGTCACACTGCCTTAACTTTTTGGCTCAATGGACAATAACGCACTGAAAAGGTTGCAAAAAACTCCTGCCTTTGTTAAGTGCTAAAGCACCTCTGATATTTTGTTTGGTCTTCAAAACCTAAATAGAACTTCAGAAAACTATGAATGAGTTTCAGGAAAAGCAAGAAGTTTTATTTTAGAAAACAACAGAAAGAATACACTTTGGAATCTGCTTACCAGACATAATCTGATATAGCATTGACTTTCTCTTTGCTGTATAAGACATTTATGAAAAATGTTCTTTCCAGGAAATTAGTATTTATGAAGAATGTATTTGCATTACAAAAAATGATTATAGGGCCAAAGCAGATTCTATGTTTTGTGGGAAAGATATTTGAAAGTACAGAAAAAATTTTTTAATATATATTTAGTTTTATCTGCATTCATAACACTTGTATAAAGCTTTCTGATTTTGCATCATTTGAATGTTGCTTTTTTGGAAGATAGGTATGTCAATACAATAGCATCATATAATTTTTGTTTAAAAAGAATGATCAATCAGAGATTTTACTTGTGTTTTTGATAAAATAACACATTAACTAATATGTTTGATAGAAAGGAGAAAAGGTCTGAATGTCTCCTGTGTGTCATGTTTCTGTCAACTAGCAGTGACAATTGCTGACTGGGATCAGAATGTATGAAATTCTTTGTGGCCCAGATAACTTTACAGCTCTTCTTCCGAAGGAAACATTGAAATTAGTGGTAATATAATGCAAATATCAAAGGCTGACGATCAATTCCTCCCTTGCTTCCTTTGTTTTGAAGATCTCTGCGGTGCCTTGTGGATTTTAACCTCTGCATTAATGCTTAGTCTTTTCCATGAAGCTCTCTGTGCTGTCTCTTCCACAGTTTGTTGTCTTTCTGATCTTTGAAATTTGGAGACTCTCTGTTTCTTCCTCCGGTTGAAGAAACTCTTCTTGTTCCGGTTGGACTTCACTGAGCAAGCTCGCCAGGCCTCCTCTGGATGGCCTCATTCTCAGCATTAGGCTGAGCAACAGCTCAACAGCAGAAGGTCTTTGTATTTGGGTTGTTTATTCATTAACATGCTTCCCTGGTAATAATGCCACATGCGGTTCTGAACTTCATTCTTATTCTCTTAGACCATTCTTTAAAAAAATATTAACACCTTCCACAGGACAATTGGACTGGGCATACACTGGGCTTGAAGTGATATGGGTACATAATATGTTTTTAAAACAAAAATCAAATTGCAGTTCATTATCAGTTGTTCCCACACTTGGAATATCAGCAAGTATCAATTCAAGCATGAGATTACTTCTTTAGCTGCTGTATTCTCTAATAATTCTACTTTTGGAATCTGTGAATAACAATATAGCATATCCAAACTAATTATGCCATTTTGTACCATTAATCTATAATTATAGCACATTTACATATTCAACATAGGACTGTTTTTTATCATTGCAGCACCAGTGTTTTCATCCTTATTTGTTTATTACTAGGGAATTTGTTTTCCTTTTCTATTTCTATATTAATTGCATTTCTTTATCTACAGATTTTATCTCTATCTACAGATTTTATCTCTATCTACATTGCCTCACGTTCTTTTAAGATATCAACTCTTAATCACATCTAGTGCTTGACATATTTTTAGCCTTATAATAGGTACTCTAAATTCTGAAACATTTAGGCTTATTTTTTCGAAATCATGTTTTTAATCTTATTCATACAAAACCTCAGTAGGTAGATTGTGTCCCTCACAGTACACCATGGTATGATTGAAGCTTTACCTTGTTTTAGTAAGCAGTATGAATTCTCACAAAAGTTCTTTTTTCCCTTTGCTGTACAGGGAAAAAAAAAAAAAAGTACATATACTTTTTTCACTTAAGATGTTTTCATTCTTCATCTTACAGCTTTGTCAGAATGCTTCTGACAAACGTAGCAGTTTCCTGCAAAGGCTGGGTGATATTAAATCTCTTTTTTAATTCCACTTGTGTTTTCTTTCATGCTGATTCTTAGCATATACTCACTGTATTTCACAAGTACCTCCTTCTGTTTTGCTTTGCCTGTACATATGTGTATGGTCATGGATAGACAGTGCTGTTCAAGATAATAAAATCGTGCTTTCCCTCCAACACTTTTCCATTGCTCAGTTTCTCTTTTGCAGCTTCTCACAGTCTTAAAATTGCAAAAAGGACTTTCCCCCCATTTTGAGTCTTTTATTCCTATTGCTATCTAGTTTCTAAGCATTGCACAGACCTGCACTGCATATTTAACTAAAGTGTCTCCAATTTTGTAGGAAGTCTTTGAATATTCTTCCTCTGTTTGACTTAGCATATGTCAAATGTATAGCTATTAAACTACTTTTTTCTTTTTTTCTTTATCTCATTTTGGGGTTTGTGTGGGGTTTTTTGAATGCAATATTTGCACATTTCTTTAACATGGTCAGATAATTGATTTTCTTTTCTTTATTTTACCTGCAAGCTGTCCAACAACGCAAAACCTCTGACTTAGAAAGTGTAAGGCTGCTGAGTCCGCAGTATTTTAGAAACTTACCTTTTTGTTCCTTTTAGTTTTTTGTAGCTCCACTTGCTTTTGTGAAGAGGCAGATTTCCTGCCTAAGCATCCTCTAATTGTCTGATACATTCCTAGAAAGCTGTGTTGAGTCTTCAGGTACTCCTTCATATTCACTATTCCGTGACTTTTTTTCTTTGTCTGATAAAAAGGTGCTATTAGAGATGGAAGCACTCTCTGACCATCTATCACTCTCCCTTCTAGTAGTTTTTCACATGTCTTCCCAGCTTCAATTTGAAGGTTTTCATGTGTAATAAATATCATGAAATGCTTTTCTTGAAAACCACTACCTAGGTGAGGACTTAGGGTATCGATGTAACTGCTGGGGTAAAATCATTATTAAAAACATTATTAAAACACAGTATTTCTGTATTTTGTAGTTGGTCATGCTCAGCCTGTGTTTTACCCAGTTGACAGGCCAGAAAGGGGCCTATCTGGGACACATGGAGAGGAGCCACAGATACTACAGAAAAGTGCAGGGGGTGTGATATCAGGCAGGGGGAGAGCATGTGGTACAGGGGATTGTAGTAGACACATGGGCTCAGGGTGCTGACAAACTTTTTTTATAACTGACAAACTTTTTTTATAACTGACAAGGAATTGGCTAAAAAGGCAATGGGTGGAGGGAGAGGGACTGTAGGGGTTTTTTTCTCCATCAAGCTCCAGCCAGCTGACAAGCAGCAACTGATTTGAGTCAGTGTGTCCCAGATCTGGCCCTTGAAAGTGCTACTTACCCTTATAGATAACATCACACTGCCTGACTTAATTGATGGCATAATTGAAATGTTAAAAATATAAAATGATCTAAAAATTATAAAGATACAGTAGCCTTAGCCAAGAATTTAATTCCATAACCACTGAGTTTTATTTAGTCATGTTATGTATTTTTTTTTTTCCTCACAGTGTTGTAAGTGCCTGGTTGGTAACTCATTGGAATATCTTTGCTGTACTTGAATGTTAAGAAACAACCAGGGCGAACACAAGTCTGTGTTAGTTATGGGAGTAAAGGAATGGAAGGAAGGTCGCACATAGTCACAGACGAGAGCCGTGCCTGTTCCCATACAAGCGCACTTGCCCAACTTGAAACTGACTGCAGCTTGTATGATGTCTGGGCTACTCAACTTTCTGAGTTTCCAGGCAGTTTGCATTTGCTGAGCTATTCTAACCAATATATATTTTGCAAAAGATTTTTTTTCCTCTGTCTTCAAGGAGCTGTTATGTTGCCATTTATTGCTGTATTTGCAACGTGAGATCTTTTGGCAGGGTATTTTTCACAAACTTTAAATTCCACATTGGTCCTTATTGAGAGCTGTTAGTTTATGTCCTTCATGGTGAATGACCAATATGCAATATTACCTATCTGTCCATAGTGAAAAAGACTTTCTGAGAAATTACTAGGGTATGTTACTGTATAATTTCCTTCGGTGTTGTCCTTATGTGAAAGGTTTAAGAACTACAAGTCAAATAATGTGAAATAAATAGAAGTGCTTAGAGGAATCACGGAAGTGCTGGTTAGGTGGACCTCTGGAGGTTATCTAGCTAAGTCTCTGGCTAAAAGCAGGGTAAGTGGAAACTATATCAGATTGTCTGCTTGAGTCTTGAAAACCTCCAAGGAAAGGGATTTTAAAACCCTTTGGGCTTTACCCAAAGTTTGACATGTTTGGCTAGCCTATGAGAGAAGAGGTTCTTGCCATGTCCAACCTAAACCTCCCAAACTACAACTTGTGGCTTTTGCCTCTTGTTTTACGATCAGCCAAAAGTAGGAAGAATTTGAATATGTTGTCTTTTCAACTACCCTCCATGCTGCTGTAGGCTGCATTGCTGGTGGCTAAGGTCCACCCTTAGCCACTTCTTCACAACACAAAAGCAGCTCCTGTACTATCTCTTCTTACTGGTTATATGACTCAATCAGCTTGATTACCCTCTGTTGGACTTTCTCCAGTGTCTGAATTTCTTTATTGAACCCCAGTTCAAGAAACTGGATCAAAAAATGGACACATAATCTAGATGTGGCCACACTGCTGCTGAGTAGAGGGGGGTAATGCCCTCCTCTGAACTGCTGCCTATTCTGCTAATGTAGCCCAATCCGGACTATTAGAATCACTTCTATTTTACTATTTTGTTAGTATGCCAGGAAAGCAAGCCAAGAGGCACTCCTTAGGCCACATTAGCTCTTTCATAAACTATTCTTTGAATTTATGTAAGTACTAAGCTAGGCAGCATTGTTTGTCTCCATTGTTCCGAGTCGCTTATGCATTTGGTACAGGTGCTCCCTTCCCCCCCACCCCTTGCAGGAGACTAGGCAAGTGAAAAGACTTTGGCACTCTAGCTCAGCTTTTTCAAACAGTTTGATGAGTTTCAGGTCTTTCCAGGTAGACTCTAATAATACTATGCTCATTTCTGATAATGTTATAGTTAGTGGCATTCAGTACACTGTCAAACATCAAGCTTTTCATTCCGATTATAGTTATGAGGTTTTAGCAGGCG
Source organism: Platalea leucorodia (assembly GCF_965183815.1). Classification (NCBI taxonomy): domain Eukaryota; kingdom Metazoa; phylum Chordata; class Aves; order Pelecaniformes; family Threskiornithidae; genus Platalea; species Platalea leucorodia. The sequence continues at coordinate 158,172,613 of NC_138823.1, forward strand.
TCCAGCTAATAGTCACATTCAAGATATTAGAGGGACTTAATATTAGCCAATACTGCAAAACAATGAAAAAAACCCCTCCTAAATCAAAACTCTATGTGATCAAAAGGTCAGTTATTTTGTTCAGCCACATACCTTTCCTCTTTGTAACTTCATGAGATAAGTCTGTTCTCTGTAAAATTCTCGCTTTCCCAAATGAGCATCAATGTAAATAGATAAGCAAGATATAATTCCAAAGCAAAAAGACACCTTCTTTCATCTCTTATTTTTTCTGCCCCCCAAACGTTAGCTGGAAGCACAGCATTTCCCTGCCTCCGTGGGGCCTCCCTGCTGTTACTCGCTTGCCCTCGCCCCTGCTCAGAAGCAGCACACAGGCAGTTTGTTCCTGTGCAGAGGCCTGAGCGGGTCACTCAACATATGGAGCCCTCCTGAATATTTGCTTCACTTTTCTCTGGGGTAGTCGCTAGAGAGCATCCCCACTGTCAGACTCCCAACCCTTCCATCTCCTCCAGGTTGCTTGCTGCTCCAACAAGCTCTTTTTCCATTCAGCATGTTCATGGAGTGCCAGCAACCTCGTCTTATCTCTGAGGAGATTTGGTGCAATCTGCTTGTGTTAAGTGACCCCTTGGGCCTCTTCCCCTCAATCTCCTCCTGGTATCTCCTGTAGTTTTTCTTCTAAAAACGCAAAATTTTAGAGGTTTAGACTTTTCCTCTTTAAAGAATAATACTTAGACTCTTCAAACAATATTTGATATTCATCATCGATAAATTACTAACGTGATAGGCTTATGTTTATCCTCATTTCAGAAAGAACTCTATATATACTAACTTTAATGAGCATCATCATGCACTGAAAATATTTAATAATGTCAATTCTATGTGACTTGGGCCAGTCACTCCCAGTAGAAAAAGAAACAGAGATTAAAAAATTCATTAAGTTTAAAATTGTTCACCTGAACACTTCATAAAATATTTATGAATAATGAATACTTTTACAGATCTCAGAATTGAATTGGAAACAATTTATAAACAGAAGAAGGGTTAAACTCGCCACCTAATGAAGTCATAATGAATAAGTCAATCAGCCCCACATAGGATGGAAAATGCATTATCTTATGTTTTGAGTTATAGCTCCAACGTTACCACCAATCTTCATTTGAAAATCTCTGCAAGATTGGGCATTAGCATATGTTTGCATGTATGTGGAAGAGACAATGATAAAATATTCTTCCCTTTCCTTCCATCAAAGTGAACTTTGTTTGGACACTGCCTGCGGGCTTGAGCAGAGGGCAGTGAACACTCAGAGAGGAATACATTGATTTAAAATTTAAAATTAAAATGTCCATCGACACTGAAAACTTCTTTGTACCATCTTATTAACCTGTGAGATAATTCCACCAGTCAATAAATAAAAATGGAATGTGGCCCTCAGTGTGAGTTGCTTAAAATGGGAGAATTTTCTTTAAGCTGAGAATAACATTAGAAAGACTGGATACCAAATTCAATTCAGAAATGAGGAAAATATGCTTGAACCCATCTCGGTGGAACTCAGCTTTTTCTCCCTTGTGGGCAGTGCAAAACCTGTCTGCTTTTAAATTTTAATTAAAACTTAGATTAGTTATGATCATCTAATCTTTCCTTTGCACTGCAGTGTCTGATCGCTATGTATAAGTATCCAAAATTTAATCTACTTCTGGTCCTCCTAGATTTGACAGTCTAATTAAGTGCTCAGTTCTAGCACTTAGTATATAAGAAATCCCACTTCACGTTTTGGTAAAGATTTTAGATAAAATTGGTCGCTTACCTGTTCTGCTGAAATCTTTCTGAATAATTTTATTGTTTCGTCTTCACTGCTGCATTCATCTGCTTTAGGAACCAACAGATTTCCTTCCTGCATTACGCTAAAAAATTTATTTGAAGGCTCAGCCAAGCATTGATAGTAAAGCATTACTGACGTCATACTGGGTTGCCTTAAAGACATACCTTCAGTATCAAAATTAGTATATAAAAATATGTGAACATACAAACATTGGCTCTAAAACTAGAAGCTCATTATTTATACAACATGTGCAAATATCTCTTTGTTATTTCTTGCACATGACCTTGCTCTTCTCCCTGTTGGTCTGTTCTTCGCTTTTCTTCTCTCTAGGACTCTGCCCTTCACCTCATCCCAGGTTCCTTGTGACTAATTTTTCTCTTTTGGACTTTGGGAAGAGATGACATTCATCTGTTATTCTTATGCTAGCAGGTAATCATCACAGAAAGCTCTAGCACAAGTCTACTGTCTCCTTTTAAAGAAGCAGTTCTTTTTGCTTATGCCACTTGTCTCAATGTGTACAGAGGCAGGTGATCCACATTCTGGTAATGCCAGCACACATTATATGGATGGAGATGTTATTTCAAGTGCTCTTAGCTATTCTGTTGATAGTAGGCTTAAATTTGCTCTACAGGGGGCCATCTCAACTCTAAAAAAATTGTACATGGCTGCAAATTTGTAAAATTGTTAATCCTCCACCCCCTTTTTTTACCCCCCACCCCATCCCATCCCATTTGTAATGACAGTGAGTCCCAAGACGGTGCCTCAAACACTCTGTCGCGCTGGGTTGACTCTGCTGTTGCTGAACTGAAAATGCATGCTCCAATTGTGTGGATGGCATCCATCGCACACAGTTGAGAGTCTACAGTCCCTGTCTACTGGGGCTCCCTTTATAAACAGTAGAGAAACAGGCACTTTTAGGGTGTGATTCATCTGTGTAATTTTAGACAACGGTAGGATGAAGTGAATCATATCCTAGATTTCACTGACTGTATTGCTTAGCTCTCCATTGACTAGGGAGTCCACAGCTGATTACCTCTCCTGTTCTGTTTAGTCACATGGATTTTGTCCTTTGTGTCTCACTGAATGCAATATTTAAGTTCAGCCACATTTTAGGCCCTGCAGAGAGGTGTTTAGAGGAATTAAGTTGTACTTTAAGGATAAGTAGCTTCTGGTACATCTTTAAGAGTCTTAGACAGACTGAACAGAACCTGAGAAACAATTTCAAATTCCCAGCGCCAGGGTCACTGAAAAAAAAATTACCTTTGCTGCAGTTTGCCCTGGCCTATACTCTTGCAACATTTTAATTATTTTTCTGAAATCCTTTGGGTACTCATCAGTTATCCATGTAGCAGCATAAACCAATCAGTGCTCAAATTCTGAGCTTTGTTGAATAGCAAGTATGCAGGCAGTTTCTAATCCTGCTGTGTTTTTTGGAATAAACTTTTTTGTGCAACTCATGCTAGAATAGATCCTGGATTTATCTTGAACTTCAGTTTGACAGATCATGGTACAGGCCCTTTCCTGACAATTGATGGTGTGAACTTATCTTCATTGGAAGGTAGTTCAGATTTTAACTTTGAGAATATTCTTGCAATCTTAAAATTTCTGTTATTTTATACTTCACCAGTTTTCTTTAAACTAGGGACAAGATAAACCTGTTTACATGTCTTTTATTTTCTAGGGGCTCTATGTCACATAGTATTAGTTTCCATTTTCCTTAAAACAATGCTTTAAAACTACACAGTAGATCCACTTGGGTCTTTCAGAATATTTGTCTTTTGTGGGGAAAAAAAAAAAGCTATTGTATCTTTATAAATTTCACAAGTGCTGTGGTGACAGATCTGTTGGAATAGTCAAACTGCAATATTTTTCCTCTTACAAAGAAAACAGGTCTGGCATGTCCTCCTTTGGTACTATTTCATTAACTTCAAAATACAGCACCGGTCTCTGTTTCTATGTTAGTCACTCTTTGCTAAGGCTCTTGAAAGCATCAATTTTTATAATAAAACCTGCCATTTTAGAAGCTTTCACCTCCCTGCTGTTTTACGGAGCAAGTTGCAGCTGAGGGTGGGTGATGCTGAGAAGGAAATGGCATTGATTTTCTACGTTTTGCCATACAGGAGTATTTTGGGATGTTTCTCTTTATTTGCATTTTTCTTTTTCAAGGATTCAAACAAATAGAAGAAAAATACCCAGAAGTACAAGTCTAGGACTGTGAAATCAAAGCATGCCTGGGAAAAAAAAAAAAAAAAAAAAAGGTACTTATTTTCTGGAGGATTTGTGCTGACACATCGAAAGGTTTGGGTGAGCTAGCTTTTCCAGACTGAGTTTTACAATGGTACAACCATCTAGGGCTTGAGAGATCAAACGGCAAGAATTAAGAGTCTCTTGGTTTCCCACGTGGACGACCGAGCAATAGCCCAACAAGCTCTTCCTTTAAAATGAAAATTCTTGCAGAATTGTAACAATATTCATTCTGAGAAGCAGCATATTATTAAATTAACATGACTTTTTGTTGTTATGCTACCAATCACTAATGGCACAGACAGTGTTTGCATTAAGAACAAGGTATAAGTGTAATAGCTTTTCTTTATTTTCACTGATAATATTTTATCTATTTTTAAAGATTTTTTTAACCTGATTTCTTTTTTAATTTTTTGACCTGCATAAATAATGTCACAAATGTGTCTACAGAAAGGTCTGATTAGCTGACTGTATGTTCTCTGACAATGTATTTAGGTGAGTTGGTATGAAAATCAGGCATGGTGTCAGAAGGCAGGTGAAACCTTATGTAAGAGTCAGAGTATTTATAACTTCGTATAAGTATCCAAAACATCCAACATCTCCCTGCATAGATGCCGCAACTTTAGCAGTGCAACAGAGAGCAAACAGCAGGTGGAGCATGCATATTGATTTTTGCACTGCAGGACATTGAATCCCACAAAGCAGAATTTAAACAAAATACAGGAACCCTGAGAGTAGCGTCACCAGTCCTGAGATGGGAGAAGATATCCTGAGGCTATTGTCCCTGTTATAAACAGTAGTACGGACTTAGAATTTTCTTCCTAGTGGTGCTTGCCATATTACTCAATACTTTGAATAATGAATCTTATATTTTCCATGTACTCTTTCAATTTTTGGAGGATTCATCAAGTGCCTGTGTCTACTTTTGAAAGAAAAATTATTGATCTGGGGTTGAATCAGAGATTTATAGAGAATAATCAACAGTCAGTCCCCTTACCTGCTTTCCTAGGACTCTGATTAATGGATTTAAGTTCAGTATTTCTAGGTTTAGCTCTTATATTAAGCACAGTGCATTGTCACACAAGTGATGCTTACATTCTTTGAGATTTGTGAAATGCATATTACAGCTCCTATAAATAGGAGATTTAAGGAACTTTAGGTCAAATTAAAGTGGATCCTTCATCTCCAGACTTCAGAATTGCTCATCTTTCTTTTGCTGAGTTCATTAGGCAATAAAATGTCAATCACTGCAGAGTGTGTGTATGTTTATAGGCTGTGGTGCTGGAAGGAAGCTAATTTTTATTATTGAGTTTACTGTTGGACCACATACAGTGAGTGAGCTATATGTATTCATCCCATCAAAATTGGTCTTAGACTACACCAGTTCAGGTTACATGGCTCTTTGTGCCAGTAACTCATAGCTTTAGAATTGTGAAAATTACATTATCAACCTCGGTAATTATTTTCATTAACCTCTGTATCTATTTGCTTTATTTACAAGTTAAAGATGAAGGGCCATTGGGACTTTGGCTATTTGCTTCAATTCTCCACCATTACATCCAGTGTTTCCAATACTGAGCATTGCAAACTTGACCTGCAGTAGGACTATTCAAAGAGAGTCTTTGAGCTGCTCAAATGACTCATTTCTGTTTTGCTTCCCTACTTAACATGGGGTGCAGAATAGAATCCAACTTGTTTTGATGTATTGGCAAAGTGGGGTGAAAACTTTGTCAGAAGATACCTGGAAGATGCAAAAGGCACAGTCCGATCATGTGGCTGGCAGTTTAGGCTACAGCTGAGCTTTGTGTGAAATAAGCTTTTATTTTTATTACCCTGTGGCAGCAAAATACCGTTTTGAATTTTTACATTTGTTCTTGCCCTACCCTTTACGCCATTAGGTTTGCTAACATATTTCTGCAGACTGAAAGAACAAATCCAGAAGTGATCGTTTGTTTTAACCACCTAGCAAGTCTGGATAGGCATAAAAACCCATTGCTCTGGGCTGGTGAATGATGAAGTGCAGTATTAACTCACTCAGATGATTCATCTAGCTGAACATCCTCCTCTGACAGTGATTGGTAGCAGATATTTAGGGATATAGGGAAGGAGTGTAACATACTGAGGAAGCATAGAATAAGCTCTTCCCTTGTATGACTTCTGACACTCAGTGGTTTAGGGACTTCACAATGCTTGTACGTTACTAAGGAAAAACTATTTGTAATATGTAGAACCAACTAAAATACTAATGTTAAAACAAAGAAGCCATGACCTATGATGGAATAGGAGGAAAGATGAGCAATAATTGCAGCTAGTCAGCACAAAGAGTGTTCCCTTAAAAATCCTTTGTAGATCAGTGAGATTCAGCCTCTTCCTGAAATTCAGTCTATGAATACTAGAAATATTTTTTTGGAATATTGCCTTTCCTCAAGCAAAAAATCCTTATTATTCATAATGACTCTTGAGTTCTCTCAAGAAAATGATATAGCACATTCCTGGGATGACTGTCCTGTTTTTCATTAAAATAATTTCTACGGTAGTTAATAGTTTCTTCTTTTGGCCAGGGCTTCCAAAGCTCATTGTGAACCCCCCTTGGCATCCCTCGAAGGAACCTGAGTTATTCTGAAGTAGAACCACAGTTGGAAAAAGCTCTGCATTTCCAAGGACAAACATTGCGCTGGTGCCAGAGCCCAGGGAGAGCACGCTGCTCCCCTGCCCGCTCCACCAAAGGACACTTTCTCCTTAATTCTAATTACTGCGGTTTGGTGTAAATGAAACCTGGATCTAGTATTTTTACCCTAATGTTTTTTGGCCTCTCAGGCGTAAGGGCTGGTTTTCTTAATAAATGAAGCTAACTGGTTTCTTGAAGTCAGATTTGTAAGTGATGATATGCACACTAGTGATACGTTTCATAGGAGGCTTGCTTTAGGTTTTCACAAAAACAGGCCATTGGGCCACTGGCCCATCCTCACTTTTTGGGATCTCACATAGATATTTCCATGGCATCTTCTGTTTTCTTACTTTGGCTATATAACCACCGATTCTCATTATGAATTTTTCATACATCATGTGTTTGTGCTTTTAATGGAAAGGGAAAACATCAGCACCTTCTGGTTTGGGTAGTGAAACAGATGGACTGATTTCACTGAAATGATGATGTTGTGGAAAAGTACAGGAAAGTTTAAGAGAAAAATGAATCTGCCATGGATCCATTTCAAATCTTGTTTTGGCACCCCAAGATTAACTGTGATCCAGCTGTGGAAAGGACCCAATTATTTGCCCCTTAATCTTCTGCAAACTGAGTTCCTGGAAGCTGTGTTCCATCTGCCTTGAAATCTGTGCCTTGGCTTATTTTTCTCTAAGAAATGCTACAGCCTCTAAAGATGGACAGCTTCGGGATTCAGAGTGACTATGCCATATGATACATCATTTGACTGTTAGACAAGCTGTTTCTTTATGGACAGTATGCTTAGTAGATAATCTAATAGGTCCATTTACCCTTTAATAGCTTACATTGCTGCTAATTAGTATCAAACTCTGGCTGCATTGAAACACTGCTGTTGGCCCCATCTCCCATTGCTGTCTCTGGGATCAAGTTTCATTTTTAATGTTCTATAGTGAATTTTCATCACTATAGGAAAAAAAAAAATTTTTTATTATATCAAAAAAGAGTATTTTTTATTATACCAAAAAAAAGTATGGATTTTTTTTTTTTCTTTCTGTATAGAAGCGGTGTCAAGGCTGGCACTTAGGGAGAATTTTGTTGGAAGTCTAATATTAGCAGAAAAGTGGTGTTGTGATCCTGCCAGAAACAGCATGCCAGTGTACTCTAGATGCTGCCCCAAAAGAGTTTAGCAGGATCTGGGCTTCCTATGTCTTCCTTACCTATATTCTATTTGCTGTCATTGCGATGGGGTGTTATTTTGGACAAGGCACCTTTTTAAAACACTTTTGGATTAACCACTAACTCTCTAGAAAGCTGGCTACCAGTAGTAAGCATAAATTGTAACAGGTGTTCTTCTAAAAGAATTTTCATCAGATTTTTGCCCTATGAATTTTTGAAGACGCTGAGCTCACTGAAGAGCAGTGAGCTGCTGGCGTACTCTGCCTCAACTCTGCTAAGAAAAACGATAGAGAAGGTGACATCAATTCGCTTGATGCTGTCTGCAGCAGAGCATACACATCTTGATGGAAGACGCCTGGGTATCTCTTTGGGCTGAGGAGGAGTGTTAAGGGTCTCTCTCCCTTATTTTCAGAGACCTCAAAAATGTTCCAGGATCCTCTAAAAACATGTTGCCAGGTAAATAATGTGAAACTGAGTAAGTTTGACTATTTTACTTCTGTGTTTCTGTTGAAGAATCAGGTTCATCTAAATGATGCAGCATAAACATGAAATAGAGTGGTTGGGCTTAATTTTACAATTTCTGTAGAAAATCATAACTGTCAAAGACTTAAAAGGTTCAGCACCTGCTGTATCATATACTGCCTGCCTCTGTGGGGGGATTCAGGGCAGCATATTCCAGAAAAGCAAGAGTAAGATAAAGGCACTATTGAAGTTCGAATCCTTCCTTTGTATCTGAGATTTCAATCACAACTAACTAACATATCACTGAGTCCATCTATGTTCCCCCCTTCCCTCCGATTTTAAGGCTTTCTCCCATTTAAAACGTTTTTTGGTTTGTTTTTCTATTACAGTGAAATCTGAGCACCTTTTAATTTTCAGTATTTGTGTTCTCTATCTCTGGTAGATAAAGAATTAATGTTATCCTCATTTTACAGATGGGACATGGAAAGACTAAAGGGTCAGGTTCACAGAGATATGTAAATGTTTATATTTCCATTGATTCCAGTGGCAAGTCTCCTACCTATATAAGATGCTTAAATATGCTTTTGGTCATGGACCTTAGTGATTAGCTGAGATTTTACAGGAAATCAGTAGTGACACAGGGATCTGAACCCTTAGTGTTCTTTGAGTTCATCTTTTTTTATTGTGTGCTTGCTGGGATTATGTGAAATCTAAGCCTTCCATTCTCACCAAGCTAGTTTTAGCATAATGGGACAGAGGTGGTGAAAGCTGCTTTGATAGCTCTGTGCCTTGGGCATTATGAAACAGAACTGACTTTAAAAAGGCATTTACAAGTGACCCAGTGCTTGCTAGGCAATGGCCACTGCTGTTGGATCAAAAGCTAGAGGAGCTACAGCTTCAGGACAGAAGTGAAATCTGTCTGTACTGTTAAAAGAATCAGTATCAGAAGAATTGGGGGGGGGAGGGGGGGGAAACACAGAATACGTAAAAGTGATAATTTCTGAATATTTATAACCTCTTTTGTGCAATTGCACAATTGAAAACAAAGGAGGTGGAGTCTGTGTTCATAATTACACTCTAATTCTCCAGGTCAGAGGGTAAGGTGACCCGTTTGCGCTATCTGTTTTTCAGGACAACATATGGTATGATTGATATTGGCTCTAAAGAGTGGTCCTCATACAGCTGTAGTGATGGGAATGTGAATATGATATCAGTTCTCTAGGGAAAACTGTAAATTTAACATTGGGGGATAAAGTGAATACAGTATCAATAAAAAGATATTGCTCCTATTTTTGTCACTTGCGCGCTGACACTCACAGTATTGGCAATAACACGCAGGTCAAAACACCTTCCAAAATGTGATGAAGAACTGTTACTCTGTTCTTCAGTTTCACCAACTGGGAATGCAGATCTGATTTTAAAATAAATAAATAAGGTCTCTTGTTTCCACTTTGATGTAAGGGCTGTTGATACGGTAACAAAGGTTACTTGAATTAATTCTGGAGAGGAATGTAAATACCAAAATGTAAGATAACAGGATAATTATATTGATTGTTACAGTTAAGGGTGTTTTCTTCCCCTGCATGAAACGAAATAGTCTTTTCTGTGTTAAACATAAAAAGAAAGAATAAAGGAAAGACTGTTTAAAAAACAATATAGAAAAAAAATTGGAAAAATATATAAAAAGCTGCCTGCCATCACTTATATGGTCTTTGAGTTCAAGAAGGTAATAAATGATGCAGGGCTACTGATTTAGATTGAGGTTGGCTTGCTCCTCAGAACAGCAATTTTTTTAGTCCTTTTTATCTTGAAGGATAAAATTAAAGATAATTACTTATTCAGTACCTATATCTTTATAGTAATTCAATTTCTGTGGTGAATGCAATTGCGAAAAGCAAAGCAGACTTTTCTTGTGTACATGCAGATTAGGCAGATTCTTTCTTTTTTTGTTTTAAGCGCAAAATTAAATAAATAAATTCCAAAACATAGAATTATGATTCTTTTAACCAAACTCTGCAGAGACAACAGATGGACCCTTAAAGACCACCAGTGCAGCATAGGGAAACAATGAGACAATATGGGTCAGTATACAGATTAATTTTGCTATGGCAGGAGCCCTACAGAGATGAGGAAAGGGTGATATGTTTTTGCAGGAGTCCTACGGATATGAGGAAAGGGTGATATGTCTTCGCATGAACAATTCACTCTGTCAAGACTTGAACATACAGCTTTAGGCAAGAATATTAGATACCTCAAGTCTGATACATACAAAGGCATTTTTCCCAGTTCAATCGCTTCCATACTTTCCAAATGATTGGTGAAAGGAAATCAGTAGGTTATACCTGGGGTTTCTGGCTGATTTTTCCTTCTATTGAAAGTCCAATAGAAAACTGAGAATTTATCGGGAGATTTTAATGGTAAAAATTCAATACTGCAGCCTCATTACTGTTCTGTTATGGATTCCCTTCATCCAGTATCTTGATATTACCACTTATAGCAGTAAAATTGTTTCAGTTTATTAAACTAAGTGTTTAATAATGTTTAGTTGGAGAAAATCAAAAGTGCATGCTAATGTCACTGTATTGACAACCCTTCATCCTCACCGCTGAACTGCCTGTACTTATGTTACCATTCAACGGAAGGTTCTCTAAATGTTTGAGGCTGAAGCAGTAGCGAAGACATTTCTGTCAGGTCACTGCTGCTTAATTAGACAATGTTGCTTTCAACAATTCTGCCCAATAGTTGTATTCTTTAAATAACAGGCTTTACCGGTGACTTGTGTACATTATGACTTGTAGAACAAGGTCTCGAGTCTGAGTATTTCTAAAAATTCAGTATATAGATATTCAGAATTATTTTAAAAGTCTCCTTTTCAGTTAGAAAACTGGCAGTGTAAAGAGTTTTGGTTTGCCTAATTTTGTAACATGTTTGCACATATTTTTTAGAAATAAAATTTCTGTGTTGCTAACTAATTGGCTGAGGCTTGATTGACAGACCAAAATATTTTTAACTGCAAATCCTAAATCTAATTTAAATCTCATTTCATCTGTTCTAAAGAAGCTTGACTGATTAAAGGCATTTCATTTCATTGCCACGCAATGGATATGATCTTAGTGCCATGGTTTTTTAGCTGGCTTTTCAAGGCCAGCAGTGGAAGTGTAGCCTGTAGTCCTGAAGGGAGACAGAGAGTTATATAGACTTCCGAGTAGAAAACTTTAGTGTCTCACCCACAAATAGCAATGACAAAAGTTGAAGACAGCTTAGTACTGGTATCCTTTAAAAATACACCTTGAAACTAACTTAAATAAAAGTTATCATCATCATAAGGGTGAGTGTCAAGATAACATCTATCAGAAGAACAAACCTTTTAGAGTGATGATGGCAAGAATGCAACTCTCTCATCTCTGGACTAACCAGCTTAGATTTACTGCGGGTGATCTGAAGTTACTTATTGTTATATGATTTGGGCAGTGTGAAAGAAGTTAAAGTTAAGTTAATATCAGTTTGAGTGATGTATGCTTTGGAGGAAGAGGTAATATGATTTTTGTAATAGCCAATATACTTGGAAAAAATGGACAAGTTTCTGACATGTCAGCCTTTCTTCTAAAGGGCAGGGATTGAACAGGCATAGGAGCTGAACTGATGTGCCTCTAGATGGAGGCATATTGTCAAGGCATTTAAGGACTTACGCTTTGCTATTTCCCATGCACTTGTTGTTTTGTGGGTGAGGTTTTAGCCTCTAATGTTGCCAGTCTGGTAGAAGTCACATGAGTCTTTCTGGGGGAAAAGGAACGGCTCTGTGTAAGCGTTAGGAAAAAATGTTTCTGTACATGGAATAATAATGCAAATTGCAAATGGATCAGAAAACTGTACTGGTCCACGTAAATCTGTACACTGTAATTGTCCAGGAAGGTGGGAAAATTCCTATTCCTTATTGATTCATCTAAGTCTGTACCTTATTTCTGGCAGTGCTAGGACAAGATATGTGAAGGAGATGTTGGAGGTTCTGTAGATTCTATAATTTGGACATTTCCCCCCTCTTACATTAACTAGCAGTGGAACTGTGCTATAGGGTGGCTCTCTCCTATGTTACAAAGGAAGTCTGTTGCTCCTGACTGATGGAACTTTGGAAATCTTTGTATTTACTCGAACAAATACCTAATGTTAGTCTCCTACCGGGATCTCTGTGAAGTCAGGTATCAGTGAGTCCCTTTCACTTGTTTATTTACCTGATGTGATTTTGTTGGTTTTTTTTTTTTTTAATGTAGCATTGTAAGGATGGGCACTGCCTGCCCATTGCATTAGTTCAGCTCAGTCCTTCAATATTTTTTGAATTTATTAGCCAATTTGACAGAAAGGCAAGGTCTCAAATACGTTCAGTATCGATGAACTTTGTGGAAATTGGTGGCTGGGTCAAGGAAAGACTCCCAGGTGAATACCCCTACAGAAGGAGAGACAATTCAATGGTTTGGGTGATGTGTTTGTCTGGACGATACGCAGATGTTTTGAAACCAGCCACAAGATGCAGAGAGGCACCTGAGAGGGAATGAACATTTTGGAAGAATGAGAAGAGTAAATAAAGGTGAGAAATACTGGGGTAGGACCTGTGGTGACATAAGGAGAATGAGGCAGAATTGCAGGAGAAAGCAGCAGAGAATACTTGACGGGAGTTGGTATTTCTGTGGAGGTGGGACATGTACCTGAAGGAATAAAGGCTTTAGGTATAAAGGAATAAATGCTTCAAGCATAAAGAAATAAACGGCTAAGAAGAGCCATTCCAATCTTTCTTCATAAACATGCTTTCTATTTCTTTAATCATTCTCATTGTCTGGTGTTGAGCCTGTTCTTCCTTTGGTTTTAGATAAGCAGGGCAAAACTGCTCAGAGTATTTTAGTGAGGGCATTCAGATGTTTTAATGTTTTAGGACTGGTAACAGCCTTCCTGTGCTCCTCAGCAATTTTTAATTGTCCATAGTTGCACATAGAGAAGCTTTCCATTTATTTCCCCTGCTAAAAAAAAAGAGAATTAAATTGGTTCCCAGCAAAGTATAGACATAGATTATTTTGTCCAATGTATACAAATTTGCATTTTTCAACAGTTAACTTTCTGGTTTCTCAGATTCCCACATGTTGTCAAGAACCTGATTCTTCACAATGTTCTCAGATTTTCCTTAATCTGAGGATATATATTAGCCTGTGAACATGTCCATACCACCTGCCACACCTTCTTCATAGACCATTATTATATAATCCAAAGATCCTAAGGGACCTTATATGTAAGCAAGAGCACTGAAATAGAATCATTATTTCTATCATCGAAATTGCAGGAGGAAAAGGGAATTCTCCTTACTGCTATTTTTAAGTTAAATATCAACATTTTACATAACACAAGTGTTTATTGGTAGCAAGTGAAAAATTTATTGATGGAAATGTTTAAGGTAAACAGCAGGGATGAAATGCTTGCATGTGACTAAATGTCATTAGAATATTTCTGGTCAATCATTTCTTGAATTTACTCTCTGAAAATCAGCATTGTCACTACCTACAGTCCAAGGAAAAAGATAGGCAGCAAATACGTAGCAGTCATAACTGAGTGCTTGTAAGAGGTGACGGACACTCCTCCCTCTCCCCAAGCTGCCCAGTTCGCCCTTTATTGCCATTGCTAAAATTGTCCTGCACGTGGAAACCTCCTGGAAATGGATATTGGTAGGAGTTTCCCGACCAGTACGACTGCAGCAGTGATCCACTGTGCCAACGGAAGAGGAGAATTTAACCCCTATTCATATAGTTCCTTTCTTACTAAATGAAGATGTGCTTTGAGAAATAGAATATCTTTGACACCGTATTTACCATTCGTGTCTACTATGAACAGAATTATTTTATAGACAGACACATTGTTCTCTCACGTATTAATTTTTTTAAATGCATTTCACTTCTGCTGACAAGCCATTAAAATTCAACATTTAAATGTCACACTTTGGCATGTAATTTGCTGTCATGAAAACAACTATGGATTTATTTTCTGGTGAGATTCTCGTTAAGTATTGAGCAATATGTCAAAACCAAAAAGTGTCGTGATTTCTTAAAGGGGGGAAAAGGAGAAATCCCCAAATGGTATGGAATATTAAAAATTGCCTGTACCGATAGGAAGAGGTTTAACAGCATTGGTTATTTTTTTTCAGTATGGAAAAGGCAATATAATTGTTCTGGTGGGTTGGAGTTTTGATATAAATCTGAATAGGTCAGACCAATAAAAATGAAAGAGTTAATTATTGAAGCTGAGTTCAGTCAGTTCTTCAGTGGGAGACCACCAGTGATAAACTGAAGATGCTATACAAAGCAGTTGTTTTGTTGCTGTTCATTTTTATCTTTTTCCTTCTTTGTGAGTCTATTTAACATTAAACCAATAATCCAGCACGGCTCTAAAGAAGAGTGTGCTGTTTCAGGCACAGATGCCACTGTGGAGTATAATGCCTTGATCCCCTCTGGATTTTAAAGATGATAGACACCTTTTGCAAGAAGAAGAATATAAATTTCAGTGACTGACACAAACTTAATTTGGACAATTTTCTTTCCTAAATTCCTCCCATACCCGTATAAAATCCATTATACTTATTTAATCGTTGTCCTTATCAGCTGTTCAGTTTTGGTTTATACTATCAGACAGGCACTGTATTCCAGCCCACATAGGGCAACATATTAATCTCAGCTGAAAAAAAAGCTATAATTTTCCAGTGCTTTCATACTAAAAGTTGTTGGTAACAGTAATAAAAATTATTTTATGCTTAATACTTTTTTGATTTAGTAATACTTTGAAAGTCCAGCTAACAGCTTATTTTTCATTCCCACATTATCCATAGAAATTGCTTTATTCCTTTCATTTTCTTAACACTAAAATATATATGAAGTGAAACCAAATAGCATATTTGTTATTTCAAAATATTTTCACTGTAAACTATTTTCCATGATGTGCAATAACATATTTAATAACAGAGAATGTGATTATTTTCTTAGATAAATGTTATATTATCTCCCAGGCTTCTGTAAACTTCCCCCCAAGCGATTTCTCTTTTTTTTCTCTTCTGTTTTTCATTTTTACTGGAAGCTATAACAGTATGAGTCGATTCAGTGTGGTTACACAACAGATTTTCACATGAAAAGTACTTTGAAAGGTTTTTAGTAACATTTTCTTTCTGTCAGGTTACCCTTTCTTTCAAAGAGCCCTTTCAGAAATTCTGTTAAAATGTGTATGTCTAGTGTCAAGAGCATCAGATACAGGCAGGGATGGGCAAGCGTTCAAAATGACCTGTCATTGTGAGAGGGAAGTGGTAAGGAACATTATGCTGCTTTGAAAGAAACCTATCTGTGCTAAAGACTATAAGAGTTCCTGTATGGAAAAATGGGGAAAAAAAATGCACGTCTATAAAATTTTTAAATGCAATTGTGAATTTTATTTGGAATATGGAATAATTTTTAGAAATAAAATTAATACTATGGTAATGGTTGTTACAGAAAACTTCCAACCTGGATTTTGCTTTTAAAAGTCCTTCCACATTCTGTTACAGAAATAAAATATTAAACAGAGAACAAAACCTGTCTTGTGTAAGGAAAGATACCTGCATTATACAGGCATGTCAGTTGTCAGTTGAGATGGGTCCCAGGGATTCGGCACCGAGGGCACTAACCTCGTTACTGCAGGCAAAGAGGTAATCATGTAGCTCTACAAAGAAGTTATAATTGTTAACGGAGTTAATGAACAAAGCTTCTTCCCAAGGCCTCATTGGCATCCTGGTTGCTTTTACAACAAAATTGCACTGCAGTTCTAGCAAAGCACGTGTTCTTTGAGAGTCAAGACTGCTACTGGCTGAATGGAGACAGAGATACATGAAGGGGAGAAAGTGTCATACCCTGCTTTTGACAGGGGTAGGGAAATATGACAAACTGAAAATGAGAGCTGGAAATCACCCAATCCCCTTCTTAACTAAACCTCAGGTCGAGGCAGGCTCACCTGGACAGGATGCTCTGCCTGGAGCAGTGATGAGGAAGGGCCAGGTGAGAAGCAGCAGGGGGCTGTATGAAATCTCACTGTGACTGCGATAGGCAATTGGGCTGCAAGACTTATGGGATGAATTCTGCTGTTGCACTTACTCCTGGTTATCCTGCTCAAAGCAGATTAGGGTGCTTGATTAAACCTGGGGGGGACTTAACAGAAAACTGACCTGCATGATGGCCTCCATTTAGAGCCTGTCAGAGATCAAACCATACTATGGCAAGTAGAAATAGCATAGTAAGAAATTGCCTAATAGCAAAAATAGCAAATAAAACAGCATAATAAAGCAAATAACTGTCATTAAGAGTATTCCAATTTGCCTCCCCTTTTTCATTGTTGCTATTGAAGAAAGACCCAGTTCAGAGTTTTAATCTATTTCTTTTCCCTTCTGCTGTTTATCTGGGTTTTGGAAAAGGTGAGATTACTGCAGGAAAGAGAAAATCCAGTACCTGCTTGTGCTTAAACTGTAAATACCATTTAAGCAAAAACAGTGATCAGAACACTCTAAATCAAATCTCTATTCTCCTCCTACATCTTGTCCCTGATTTTCCTTCCCCTTACTACCACAGAGATGAATACACAAATATTTTTATTAACAGGTCACCAGGTTCAGTTTTCAGCATGCTCAGCCACTTCAAGTGTGTGAATCCAGGTAGAAATTGTAATGTTAAAATAATTAGTTAAAATTTACAAGATGTTTTTGTCTTTGTTATGAGAAGTAGAGTATGCTTTTATGTCTTCGCATCCTGGTTAGCGCTGAACAAGATAGCTTGGGTAGGATTCAAAATAACTGTGTCAGCTTAGTGGTCTTCCTGAGTTAATTAGCCCTACTAAGCTCTGCAGTGCTTTGTTTTGTACACATTATAGCTTTGCCAGTGCCAACTTAAGTATCTCATTGTGTTAGTCCATTTGCTGTGTAGATACACTATTTATGGTCAAATTTAGAATCTTTTTTGGCTTTTTTTGGCATTAAAAAATGCTAAACCCTTACCTTAAACTTCTGTCAGATTTTTCAGCTATGTGCTTACCCTGTTTATTATATTAACTTAAGTTTTGCTTAATTTTAGTGATTTCATCATATTTATCATTAGAAGTAGAGTTGGTTGTGTATCATTGATTAAATAGGTTTCTGAAGAAGTCCTACGTGTATGGACTTCCTGCTATAAACTAACTTACAACATGAAAGGCTTATCAAGTTTGCTGTTTTTCTTCTCTTTCACAAAGGAAATATTTTGAATTTTTTTGATAATTTCCCATGGGAATCTTACCGTAAAATTTAGTCTGTATGCAAGGAACCCTTACAAGACCAGTATCTTCAAATTCACCATACGCATCGGTTGTCTGGTACTTCTCCCTGAGGATTTTTTTCTTTTGGTGTGCTAGTGAGTTTGCATGCAAGAACTTTATTTGCCTTTTATTTACTAGCAGTTTTGTAGGCTTTAAGATTTGTGATCCAGTTCCATATGGACTGTCGAGTTTACAAAAATGCGCCTACCAAAACCTCTGCCTTTGCAGCTGGTTTCAGTAGAGAAGCCAGTGCATGAACAGGCCTGAGACTGGATGACGAAGAAGAGTTGAATTCAATGTTTTCCAAATTAGTGAATCAATGCTTTTGTATTTTGGCTGAAGTACGTAATCCTCCTCCTCCATCTCTGGTGAGCAGATAATTCAAGGTTTAGATGCCCTTTAAAATACCTCTTTTTGCCACTCCCAGCTATAAATGAATGGGCTAGCATTGGGTGCTTCTCCATGAATGCCCTTCAAATGGGAAATGAGGGGTAAATTAGCCTTATATCACCCTGTGCACAAGGAGGAATTTTACCTAGTAGATTTGGGAGGAATTAAACTGAGAGAAAAAGATAAAGATTATTTTTTTTTAGAAGAGTGATGAAAAAGAAGTTTTGCCACTGATAAGTGGTGTTCTGTCCGTATCTCCAAGGATTATAATGTTATTAGTAGATAATTGATCCAAGCCTTTGCACTGCCCATAGTGGATCTGAAGTGCTCACCAGAGAGATGCTCTGATTAGAGGCATAGCCCTTTTACTTTTCACAGAATGTTCTGCATCCCAAAACACAACCTCTTTCCTCCCATTTACATGGCATAGACTGATAGTTAGTGCTGTCTAAATGCTGCAAATGAGCTTCTTGCTACACTAACAGTTTCTAGGAGTCATAGATTATATTCCCAGGCCTAAAGCTGTTTGCTGCATCCATCATCAATACCATTAAATGGTAGTTCATCTAATCTGCCTTAAGGGACACAAGTGAATTTTGTCGAGGTACTCTCAGACAAATGATTATACAATATACATTATTTCTCCACAGCTATTTATAAATACATTTTAAGGAAAAAAAAGTACTGTGGGAAAACCGATTGGCTTCACAAGAAGTAACAAATGAACATCGCATTAGCTGCAAAACATCACATTCATTCAACAGCTGTGCAAGGAATCAGGCACTGCCAACACGGATGTCACGTTCAAATTTTCTTTCTACACCCACTGTGTGTCTAAACGCATGCATGATAATGTCTCTAACTGCACGAACACATATAAGATTTCACTATTTCACAGTCTTAATTCAGAACTAGACAATTATTTCCTCAACTGAGAAGTTATGGACGATTCAGATGACTGGGACTGAGCAAGACCTTGTTTCTGAAAGGCACAGGGTCACTCCAGTCAGAGCAAAGAACACCAGCTCCCTTCAGAAGCAACTTGTCATTTTGCAGGAGGGAGCCTCAATGCTTTACACTGAATTATAGAAATCTGTGTCAGGAAAAAAGGCTCTCTTCTCCCGTGGGCATGGCAATAAAGTAAATATATCTAAACAGGTTCTTTGAAACATTCCACAGACTTTTCTGCAAGATCATACATTGTTAGATGAAAGAACTGCTCAATGCCAGTTTTTTTTCCAAAGATTTACTAGTAAGATCAAATCCAAAACCAAATTGCTTTCAGTACAAGATAGTGTGATGGATCATTTTCTGGCTTATTTTCTATTTTCAGACCTCAATTTTTCAGCTTTAGTACTGTTCCAAAGAGTGAAGCATGCATATAAAAGGAAAGGTTGGATTTTGACTTTCTCTTGAAATGCCAATTAGGGTACTGAAATTCTTTTTAAGAAAGAAAAAGAGAATAATCTTAGAACCCCAAACCTAGAAAACATTATTCCAAAAGGAACTGGTATCCTGTGAAATGGTGATAGGGTAAAAGCCCAGAATAGAAATTATTATGTAAGAGAAATGACTGTATGCGGTTCTGTTTCCTACTGTCTTTTTTTTAACTGAGGCAATTTTTTGACGGATAAGCACATGGGAAGGAAGGGAAGAAATCCAGAGAAACCTGAGTCTGATATGCATTTAAGGTTCATATTGGTCATTGTTTAAAATTGCCTTTGAAAGTATTTTCCCTGGATTGTGTGACTGACGTATTTGAGTACTCTGTGCATTTACATTGTGGTTCACTGGAAAGGCAGTTATGATTCCATTAATACATTTGGCTGTTTTCTTAAATTTTGAGTAATGTGGCAAAATGTGCCATTTTTTTATCTTAACTTGGAATAAATGAATTAAGGAGTGTCATGATGGCAGTACTGAGCCAGAGCAATTTGCAAGACAACGGATTTAGAGTAGAACTAATCAAATGATTAGTTCTTGAACCTGAAGGTGCACAAGTCCATGGGACCCGATGAGATGCATTTGCGGGTCCTGAGGGAACTGGCAGATCAAATTGCTGAGCCACTATACATCATATTTGAGAAGTTGTGGCAGCCTGGTGAAGTTCCCATTGACTGGAACAGGGGAAACATAACACCCATTTTTAAAAAGGGAAAAAAGGAAGACCCAGGGAACTACAGGCCAGTCAGTCTCACCTCTGTGCCCAGCAAGCTCATGGAGAGATCCTCCTGGAAACTATGCTAAGGCACATGGAAAATAAGGAGGTGATTGGTGACAGCCGACATGGCTTCACTAAGGGCAAATCGTGCCTGACAAATTTGGTGGCCTTCTACGACAGGGTACAGCCTTGGTGGATAAGGGAAGAGCAACTGATGTCATCTGCCTGGACTTGTGCAAAGCATTTGACACTGTCCCGCACAACATCCTTGTCTCTAAATTGGACAGACATGGGTTCGGTGGATGGACCACTCGCTGGATAAGGAACTGGCTGGATGATCGCACTCAAAGAGTCATGGTCAACGGCTCAATGTCCAAGTGGAGACCAGTGATGAGTAGCGCTCCTCAGGGGTCAGTACTGGGACTGGCGCTGTTTAACATCTTTGTCGGCGACATGTACAGTGGGATTGAGTGCACCTTCAGCAAGTTTGCTGACAACACCAAGCTATGTGGTGTGGTCAACACGCCTGGAGGGAAGGGGTGCCATCCAGAGGGACCCTGACAGGCTGGAGAGGTGGGCCCATGCGAACCTCATGAAGTTCAACAAGGCCAAGTGCAAGGTCCTGCACATGGGTTGGGGCAATCCCAAGCACAAATACAGGCTGGGCAGAGAATGGATTGAGAGCAGCCCTGAGGAGAAGGACTTGGGGGTGTTGGTTGATGAGAAGCTTAACATGACCCAGCAATGTGTGCTTGCAGCCCAGAAAGCCAGCCATATCCTGGGCTGCATCAAAAGAAGCGTGACCAGCTGGTCGAGGGAGGTGATTCTGCCCCTCTGCTCTGGTCTTGTGAGACGCCACCTGGAGTATTGTGTTCAGCTCTGGGGCCCCCAACATAAGAAGGACATGGACCTGTTGGAGTGAGTCCCAAGGAGGGCCATGAAGATGATCAGAGGGCTGGAGCACCTCTCCTGTGAAGGCAGGCTGAGAGAGTTGGGCTTATTCAGCCTGGAGAAGAGAAGGCTGCGGGGAGACCTTATTGCAGCCTTCCAGTACATTGTTTTGGGGGATATAGATTGATGTATGGAGGGAAATTTTGATCATTCCTAAATAAATTTTATGTAACTCATTATTTTAGAACTCCCAGAGGTTTGAGAGGCACCATCTACTTGAAGTCCTCAGAGTTTCAGCTCCCATGGATTGAAGAATTGCTAGGATTGCCTGGCTCTCTGCTGGCAGACTGGAGCTCCCAGGGCTTGTCGTATAGCTTTTCTTCCTAGGCGAATGGATAGGAAAGCAGGTTGCTGTGAAATATTTTCCAGAATGTTTTCTAAACAGGGCCTCTGTCTCTGAAAAGTTCTCAGCTAATACAGGATTCAAATCATGCCTCCTTTTGAGTAGTCACTGTTGTCTACTCAAAGCTAACAGCAGTACAATAAAGCTATGGGCTTTGCTTTTCCAACTTTTTTTTTCCTCAGTATGTGGAATTGTCTCATTAGGCATCTTACAGATCTAAAGCTGAAATATTCTCCAATAGTGCCGAGGAATTACTCCAGGTATGTTACACCTCCCTGATAGAAAATCACTGCTTCAAATGAGATGGAAAGAAGAGATTGTTGGTTGTTGGAGTGGGGACAGAAAGCATTTGTGTGAGGGAGCGTTAAACTCTAAATTGCATTAATATTGGTTAAACTATTTTGTCTGGAAATTGAGCAAAACAGATAACATCCTGTATGGCTTGGGGATGTCATTAGAAAGAATGATCATACTCTAGTATGGCCAGTGATCATCTGGTGATTGCCCTTGTGATTTTCTGGTAAATTTGATGCAGTGCAATTAGATTTTCAGTGACCTGGGTGTGGGTCATATCTCTGCAGTTATTTGCATAGTCGGAGTTACTCTTACATGGCAGTATTTGACAACAGTTAAACTAGTGCTGTGAACTGCTATGATTACCCCCTGCCTTTGATTAGCAGGAGGAATATCTTCCTGTAACAATATTCAGATATCTACCTGAAATTTAGCATCTTATGGTGATATTTTTCACCAGTAAAAAGATTTCACATTCCCCATTGAAACGATACTGATTACAAAGTTTTGTCTCAGAATTTGAGATACTTAAAATGAAAAAAATTGAAAAATCAGCTGTCATTATTCATTCTGTAAAGCTGCAGGTACATAAATGGAAAGTATGTGATTGAGAATTTATTATTTTTTTGAAAGTCAAGAGAACAACAAGGTTAAATAAGATTAAAACCTTCTATTAATTTACAGTGATTCTTACCAGTCATATATTTTCCTATTGAGATGGATAGGTTAATATTCATAACTGTGCAAAGAATAAGATAAAATAAGCTTACTAGATGATGAAGGAAGTGGTAGCTTCTTTTCCATTGGTGGTTTAGCTGCTACTACAAATACTGTTCATTTTTGCATGCAGATGGGACCCCCCATGTGTTAAACATACAAACACAGGATGAGAGATTATTCCTCCCCCATTGACTGAATCTAAGAAAACTATATAACAAATAAACGCAGAAGTCATAACAGTGATGTTCCAGAAGCCCCCAGATACTCAGTGGTGCTATCAGACACACTACCCAGGTCACTAATACCTGTTCAGTGAGCGGCAGTGTCCCTCCTGTTAGTCCCTATTTGAGATCTCAATTAGATGTTTCATAAAAAACCAGCCTGATGACAATCCTTGTTTTGTACTTTCTGCAAGGTTATGGTCCCAGCTAATAACAGAATGTTCTTTTGATTCCCCAAAGGATAATTGTTGTGGAGTTCAAGTTGTCAAAACATATTATTAAGATTGTTGGAGGAAGAATATAAAGCTTTGAATAATCATTAGGTGAAGCTGGCAAAGATATGTACATGGAGACATCTGTTTTAGTGCAGAAGGTGAGAGATGATGAACAGTAAGACAGGACACTTGAGTAAGGCTGTTTGCTATATGCCCCTTTCTAGGGATGCTGCGAATCATCTTAGCACATAATGATCTCTGATCTTGTAACTCCTCTCAACTGCTGCTGTGTGCTGTTGGTGACTTCAGTGGAGTGGAGAGCCAGGCTGGATTACTGTGAGCGACTGAGTTACAGAGGGAACTGCTTGGTTTGGGTCAAGAATGGTAAAAACATAGGAAGACAAAGCTTCTTACCTGCAAGTGGGACTTGGAGAGAAACACTGCTTTTGAATTGTTCAGTGGAAAGGATTAGGATTACAGTGGGTTGAATCTCTGTGAGTTTACCATTTATATGATTAAGGTGTATTGTTTTGTACTGTCAATGTGGAGAAGATGCTGCTGAACCTGGGACTGGCCAGGTGTTGCAATCACTCTGGAATCAATGGACTCTTCAAGTATTGCTGCACACTTGTGTTTCAGTCGAAATGTTGGTAATTATTACAGCTCCTTTTCTGATTATCGGTAGTTTTCTTCTGTTGTCTGTTTGCTTTTTGAATGAACTTCTTTGTAGCCATTGTACTAATCAATACTGTGGAGACTTAAAAAATGGGAAGAGGAACTGAACATAATGCCAGTAATCAGAAGGGTTGTTGTATACAAAGGGGATGAAAAATAGGACTTTCTCCATGATCCATATGATAGAATCCTCCTTTGTGTTCCTCTGCTTTGATCTTACTCTGAACTGGAGAGTTAGAGGTGAGAAGTTAGTGACAAGCATGCTGAGCTACCACACACTGTCCATTACCTCAGTGAAGGAAAAGAAAGCCAAAAAGGCTTTGACCCCAAACTGTAAGATACATTTACAGACCTACCAGGCTTTTCTGTTCTGTATTGTTGGGACCATTTCCTACTGAGGCAGATACAGCCGGAGAAAAGAACAAATGTTTTCAACTATGTTATACTGCCTTTATTGCTTCTTCTATGCATTGAGGTGACTGCTTGGAGGAAATTGTTGATAACTTGAGAAACTTTTACTGGTCTCTTGCTGGGACACATAAGGTTCAGTTCCCCTGATCTTTCTGGTTCAAGGCAGTCAGGAAAATAACACCAAAAATATAGGGCTATTCAAAGGCACAGGGGGGTGACAACTTCAGAAAAGTAACTGAAATGCACAAGACTGTAGTCTAGATTTCATAGTGATAAATCCTTATAGTATACACAGTTTAGTGTGTGCATAGTAAACAGTTACATAAAGGCCATAAGCTTTACTCTGCAGGGTAAGTACTGTTTATCAAGAGAAAGTCTGAGCTACTTAGCACAGAAGAGTCATCGAGAATCAGGGAAATGGAGAAACAAAACAGGGTCTAAAAGGTGTACCCCTATGATTTGGAGCAGAATGGCTCTTTTGAGCAAAGTCACACCACAAGCAGAGAAGCAAGCAGGATCTGAGAACACTCTCTTGCATATCTGTGGGAAGGTACCTGCAAGATGGGGTGAGGAGAAGACAATAAAATTTCCTTTGACATGGGAACTGTGATGGGCATTTTGGGCTGAAGGGATTGGGGAAGGGAGGGGACAGAAGGTTATTTCTTGGGAAACTCTCATTTAACTGGGAGTTAAATGAGAGCCTTATACAGAACTGACATCCCAACCAACCAAATTAAAGGCAATCTCTACATTAAAGAAGCCAAGAATATAAACAGGAGGGAAGGAGAGATAAGATATTTCAAACACTTTAACAATTACCCTGAAACTAGATTAGAGTGGAATCCAAAGAGAGATCTGTTATCCTCTGTGGAGCAGTATGAGTAATTCTTGTTTTCATTAAAAGTTTTCATTTTTTTAATGATGTTACATTTGCATTTTTTTCTCCTAAAAGATAAGAGTTGATTAACAGTGCAGTGAGTTTTACTTCTGTCTTCTTACCAAAGTTTGTTCTAGAAGTTTTATGGACTTGCCTCTTCTCTTCAGCCGCATTTGGCTGGTTCAAAGGCCAGGTGCTGTATTCAGATTGAACAACAGGGAGAAGGATAAAGTGCTGAAGGTAATTCTGTGTCCTCTGTTTGTACCGGCTGAGTATTTACATCTTCCTTTTTTTGTGGTGTAGCTTAGAGTAGCCTCAGAGCTGCCCCTATTTGTGTTCAGGAGATGACATTTCCCAAGGGACTGGGTGTCAGCTGAGTGCTATCAGGGCAATCCCTGCACTGGTTTTGTATCTCTTTTCCTTAATGTGTGCTATCTGAGAAATTTCTGCCAACTGAAAGGACTCATAACACAGTAGAGGATTTGTCAAGAGTCTTAGGTAGTTTTGCATCAGATTGGATGGATCATCCAGCCTGTGCTTTCATTATCTTGTTAACCCACCGTTAATTTACTATCTAAGCTGGGAAATAAGAAGGAACCAAACAGTTTTGATCTCCACCTTGCTTCCTTTAAACCCTTTTGACCCAATTTGGAGTTTGAGAACAGACTGGATCACCTTGCTTGCAGCATTAGCAAATATATCAGCAAGTTGTTGTGACATTATGTACTTTACTGTCCCTTCAGAAATTAAGTTCAAGTGAAACAAATGTTGGAAAAAGACATATGGCTTAGGGGGACAGGTTTACTCTCTAGTGAAAAGTAAAGTTATTAAATGAGCAGTGCCTGCCAATTGCAGAAAAGTTGGCAGAGTTATGTTGGCACTGTATTTTTTTATTTATTATTTAAAAGGCCTCATGCAGGACTTCCGAATACGGCCTTAAAATGCTAGGCAGTATACGAACGTACAGGGTCAATGCACAAATTATGTATTGTGTTATGAGCAGGAAGAATATGATACTACAAAAAACCTCTCAGAAAAATCGGTAGATATGGTAATGAAAAGATCTCACCTTAATAGATTAGAAAACCCTTTTTTAAAAATTAAAACTGTGTATAAGGAAAGAACTACTTGTCTAACCTTTTCTGAAGTCAAAGCAGAGGGCACTCCTTATTTTTAGTTGTAGTTATTATATAAAGTTGGTTGATTGACTGGAAAAAAACCCAAATAAACAGGCAATTGAAATTTTTTATTTTCTTAGGAACAGTTGTCCTAAAGCTCCAGAATAATTAAGTTAATTTTGGAAGGGTTTTAAGAATCTTAGATTGGTAAAGAAATGAATCACATTTTCGAAGTATGATCTAGCTGCTAGTACAAAGGAATCCTGATATATATGACAGCAGGTACTTCAATTAAGAATCCGGCTTATTGTTAAAAAGAGTGGGATGTACGTATTTATCCCAGGAAGCTCTTGATTACCAAGATCCAAAATGCTTTCAGACTAATACACTTAAGTAATACTTGATTCTTCTGAATCTCTGGATAAAGCTAAGAGAACAAAACGAAATATTCTTTCCAAAACTTAAATGGTTCTGTAGATATATACTGTCTACAATATTAACGGTATAATAAGTTTGATGTTTTTAACATAATAGTTCACTGAAACTACCATATCTTCCTGGAAAGCAATTTTCAAGCAGGCAATAACCATAAGTAAAAGCACGCGGAGTCAACTTTGCATAAGAAAGTTGCAACTGATAGTCCACACAGAAACTTTCATGCGTTTGGATCTGCAAGGCTACAGTGTATTTTCAGTACCACTGAATGATCAAAAGCCAGGCCTGTAGTCATCTACTGGGACATCCAGAATCACTCTGCTGGCATCAGGCCACAGGAGCTGAGGTGATTAAGTACCGTGATCTGAATACGGCTCTCATACTCTTTAAAAATGTTGCACTTTGTCCTTTATTTCAATTTGTTGCAGATACTGAACCCTGTATTTTTTCCCACATATTCATTTGACTTTATTTTAATCTCTGATAAGCTATTTCTTGATATTTTTGTACCTTGTGAAATATTTATTTTATTTATCATATTTTTATGCTAAAAGTTTTCCAGGGGAAAAAAAAAAAAAGAATTCTAGTGCTGAGCTTCTGTGTAAAAATAACACGATCATATGGTTTGTAGTTTACTTTTAAACATGTTGGAAAGGGTTGCCTTTGTACAGGGGAAGCTTCAGCTCTTTTGCAAAGCCAGAGCCTTCACTTTCAGTGGAACGAAATGTATCAACATTGGAAGAAACAGAGTCCTATTTAAAGCTGAAAGCCTACTAGATGGGACAAAACCCCTGCATTTTTAAAGGGGGAAAGAGGGGGGAGAAAGCCATTCATGAGAACTATAAAATGTAATTTTGTTTTAAAGCTCACTAAAAGCTATATAGGTCATGAAGACAATCAGTCTTTTATTCTTTGAAATAATTCACATTACAGCCCTATGTATTACCACCCTTATCACAGAAAAGCCTTTAGATTTGTGTTGGCAGATAATTACAAATTGATTTCTGGACCCTCATTTTGACAATGGTTTTGAAAACCTTTTCTTTTTTTTACCCTTTTTAAAAGCCTCTTATGATTTCTCCTGCATCATACTGAAGAAGTACTGTCATGATGAGCTGGCCAGGTGTACTAAACCATTTATACAGAAAAGCCATAGAGTACAAGACCCAAAACATTCTGGAAATGAACTGTGAAATGCTGCAGGTAACTGCAGTATACTTAATTTACGTCTATCTTCATCTTTCATATCATTCAAACTTGAAATAATTTTACAAATAGATGGTAATTTAACAAATGGGTAACCTAAAATTTTACAACCTGCAGCTCGCTCCTTTCAGTAGCATACCAAATCCTGGTTTCCTTATGTTTTTTCAGCATTTAACACTGTCAAAAAGTCTTCAGGAACCAAAAGGCTTAACCCTTTATTGCTCATACTTACCCTTATGGGGTCAGTCCGTCTCCAAAGATGCCATTCAGTGATTACCAAAGTCTTGGGCTGAAAATTTAGTTTACAGGTAGTAGTCATGTTTACAGTGATAATCCCTTCCCTTAGGAGTCTACAGTTTAAAACTCAGCATGTTACAGCTGAAAAACACATTTAGGTAATGTTGATGAGTAGGAAGGGAGAAGATGAGTAACAAAAATAACTAGATATCTTGGCATAGATTTGCTGTGTGCACAATCTGCAGTCAATCGGTGACAGCAAGTACAGTAATCACTACTCACCACCTGCTTAGCTGTGCTATTTTTAAAGTATAACTGAATGACAGCAGTAGTGGGGTTTTTTTTAATTGTTTATTATTCCAGAGTATTAAAGAGCGGTGTCTCACCATTTGGGATACATCTAAAGGATTCACAGCACTAAGAATATCA
Source organism: Platalea leucorodia (assembly GCF_965183815.1). Taxonomy (NCBI): domain Eukaryota; kingdom Metazoa; phylum Chordata; class Aves; order Pelecaniformes; family Threskiornithidae; genus Platalea; species Platalea leucorodia. The sequence continues at coordinate 158,200,995 of NC_138823.1, forward strand.
TAGGCATGCAGGTACGTGAAGTAGCCTGTACGACATACAGTAAACACTGACATAGAGTAACTGGAGGCTAAATTGAAATTTTTTAGTATTACAGACTTTATTGATTTCGCTTTGAGTTGTTTTCCTTTCTAACTCAGACTTTATGTATTATTAAAATGTTTGCAGAACATCAATTGTGATAACATTTTTCTTAGGTTTATTTTTCTTTCAGGGAAAAAAATTATCTTTCAGATATGTGGGAATGGCGGCCATTAGCTTTAGCTAATAACCCATGTGCATGCCTTTAAAGTACAATTTTTTTTTTTCTACAACTCCCAGAAGGATGTAATTTGTAAACAGTATTAAGAAAAGCATGTGAAGTGCCACTGTCTTCAGTAATCTGTAACTTTCAAGGGAGGATACATTTTGATCATGCTTCTTGTTGAGCTTGAACCTGAATCTGAATACTACAAAATTTACTTTTCCTTTCCTGTTCTTTATTTTTTCCGATGTATTTATAAGTCATTTCTTCCATTAACCATTTCACCTTCCTTTTACATTTCAACATTCTGTTTCTCCACTCTCTTTTGCGTAAAGAAAACATGCCACTTTAAAACAAAATAGAAAAAAAATAGTTCGTTAAAATGACCAGAGGAATACATAAAATTATATGAAACAATAATAATAATAAACCCCCTAACTTTTTTGTGTAATTAAAATAATTCAGGAGAGCAGGATGTGAGCATATTGAGAAACACTTTTCATTTCTCAGGGGCAGATCCTTAGCTGGAATTAATTATCAGAGTTCCATTTATTTCCATGGGCATTTAACAATTCACACAGCTTGGAATCTGTCCCCTCATTTCCTCCCTTTTTTAAGAGTATCTGTTACTTTTGTCTGTCCTCTGTTCTTTCCTGTGCCAGAATGTGTGTGTTTGTGTGTATTTTTATATATGTATGAATGATACTTGCTATAAGCAGTCTTTATTTTTTCTAGACAAGACACTTTAGGATTCTTCTGGAGTATTACTAATTTTTCTCCATGAGGATGTTGCTGTCCTGTTGCCAACATGAACTGCCGCTATAGACATGCCAGCAAAAGGCAGGAATTTATGCCTGCATTTAAAATATTTAAAATTGGGGAAAGAAATACAAGAGAATGATTGAGGAATGGGGGGAAAGGCAATTAGGAATATGTTCTTCCCTTATTCTTCAAATGAGATCAGAAAAGAAATAATGTGACATGGCTTTTTTTTTTTTTAATTAAAGAATGCCATTTGAAACGAACAGGATTCATGTTTTCTGAATTCAATTTTCTGTGTTCTGCTGTGGACACGTATCAGTAGAGGAGGGATTGTATATGCTGCCTAATCCTGCTCAAGCCTCTCCATCTCTCAGTCCGAGGGAAGAGAGCAGTGTAGCTTGGGCTGTGCAGAGTGATATTCTTTGGACCGGTTTCTACGCTCTGGAGATGCAAATGCAAAAATTCATTTTTTCTCTGTAAAGCCAATGCTCAGGCAATATTGCAGAACAAACCTTTCCTTATACAAAGGTTATTTTCTCTCTGGAGCATTCCCTTTTTTACTGAAAGGCATTGTAGACTAGAAATTCTCTGAGAGTTCATGACACCCTGAGAGCCTTCCTTTCAGAGACAAGCTGTATAATAATAATGCAGTGACAGAAAAATCGAGGAGAGGTGGCTTTCTCTGATAGAGAATTTGCCTTTAATTCTACCCTGAAGAGATTGCAATGGAGCACCAACCTTTGTTCTTACTGTAGTGCTTCACTGCTATACCAACCATTTGTTAAATGGGAAGTAATTGAGGTTGAAAAAGAATTGAATGAATAAAGCTTTTGGCAGGGAAGGGGAGGAGGCAAAGTATGGGTTAAAGGTTATTCCTTGCAGAAATTTCATAAAATGAGAGGTAATGTGGCTTTTGAGCTAGAATTGTTAGTGCCTCTGGAGGGGGCTTGCAGAAGAGCGGGAGGAGAGCAGGTTGGGGGGAGGGAGACCGAACCTGCAGAAGCACAATGAGACTAATAAACTGGCATCAAATATTCAGCTTTGTGGCATCTTATTGTTTATATTACAAATTTCACCTGGAGACGTGCAGCCATGACCATCTCTCTTGGTGAGCAGAGAGCAAAGGAGGAGGAACTGAGGAGGAGTCAGGAGTAGTAATGCAGACGCCCCTTAGAAGCTTTCATATCCATGAAATATTATAGCATTGCTGCAAGTTGCATTTGCTGCTTCCAGAGGAATTAATGGGTTGCATGTTTTGGTGCTTTCCTGAATTCTGGGGTTCTGGTAATTTGAAAAATAATGAAGATTTTTTTTTTTTCTGTTGTGAACTTGTATCTGCTTTCAGACTTCCTCCTTCACACTGACAAAACACTTTTCCCTCTGCTTTCCTCCCCTCCCCAAAGAAAAAAAGTCTGTCATGAAAGTTAATCTTGTGTTATTTTGGGCCTGGGGACTCTGGGGACAGGCAGAAAGGATTTATATCCTTGACAGAGCCCGAGTTGAATAAAATATCACCATTATGGAAGCATTAATTTACTTCCATCTAGCATGCTTTCCATACTGTATTGCAAGTATTTGAAATTCTTTAATTCTTGTCTTTGTGGTCCAAATGTGTATAAAAATATGCATTCTTTTGTGCAGTATTATTTTGTGTTCTAATGCACATTGAATTGTGCAAAACACAAGGTCTAAGGATTTTTGCTCAAAATAAATTGAGTTTTAAAGACCACTGTTTTTGATACACGCATGTTATTTTCATACGTGGCCTTTATATTTCTACATAATGAAGCCCATCATTTGCTATGCCTTGGAAAGTCTGGCTTTGCATATTTTTAAATATAGGAATACTGCTCCTCATTTGGATAGAAGGATGCTTCCCACTCCCAAAATAATAATGAGACTTAAGTAATATTGTTTTTAGTGAAATTCCTCAGGGATGGATGCTGGCTCAATTCTCATCCACCACTCTGTCAATAAGCTGGAGATATACATATACTAGCTGCAAGTAAAAAAACCTCTGGGTGACTTACAGACTATTGGAATTGTGAATAGTAATTAAGTCCTACCAGAGAATTTAGAATGATTGCCAACATGGACCATTCAAAAAAAATGTATAAGGAGAATGCAGGCTGGGAGTTGCAATGAGGATATCTGTTCTGTTGAGGGCTTGTACTTGAGAAAGGTGTAAGGGTCATACCAGACAAGCAGCTCACTGGGGCTTTCTGTGAGAGCTGGGGCAAAGAAGGCTAATGTGGATCTTGGATATACACATTAGAATAGTGACTTAGGGAGAGGGAAGTGATTTTCTGTCTATATAGTGCATTAGTCAGGCAGCTACCGGCATATCTTGTTCAGTTTTGTGTCCACATTTGTTTAAATTATGTTGGCAAATTGAAGAAGGTAAATGAATGGACCAGAAAAATAATTTTGAAAGAATGCCTTATAGTGGGAAACTTAGAGCTCCATCTGTTCTGCTTTTCTCAAAGAAAGAGAGACGATTTGTTTACAGTGCAGAAGGGCCTTAATGTGTCGAAAATATTGGTCACCAGAAGCCTCTATAATCTAGCAGAGAAAGACAAGATTTGGCTGAAGTAGGCTGGAAGCTGAATCCAGATGAATTCAAATGAGAAAGTAGAAACAAATAAACAAACAACAAAAGAAGCAACCTTAATCACAGAGTAATACTTCATGAAAAATGAAAGTCAAGATACTGATTTTTTTCCAGCTTGAATAAGGCAGCCCTCAGCACAGTATCACTATTGCCAAACTTGCTAAATAAATGGAGAAGAACAGTGCAAAGGATTATTCTGTGTTGACAGAATATCATCACCAGTAAATTTTGAGAAGATCTAGACTCAAATTTTGAATCCCGCAGTAATCAGTCATAATGCCAGACTAGCAGCCACTAGCACTGATAAATATGATTCTTTATTGTTTTGTACAAGCCAGTATTATAACAACCAGAGTGAACTGCTTACTCCATACTATTGGAGCTTTGCTATTCTCTTAAGCAGGAGGTGTCCTTTGGATTTAACCTCTTGGGACCATTTGGGAAGGCTTATCTTGTCCAGAAAAGGTGTCTGTATTCTTGCAATGGGGCTAGTGCTCCAGCTTGCAGCTTCATCCAGGTAAACAGGAAAGCAATGGTTACTGCAATATCTGTGAGATTCTGAACCGAAGATTACCTTAGTATACCTTGGACTGCCAATTTAATAGAAACGTTTTCTTAACTTGTAGTGTTCAGGAGTCCCTACATCACATCACAGTCAGCAGGTCTGAATGTGAACCTTTGCACGAGTCCAGATAGCCAGTTATGAGCCCATTAAAAAATACTCCGTGCAGGGGCTTGAGCAGCCAAAGCCTGTCATCGCGTCCTGCTGCTTCTAGGAAGGCTGGACTCAGAGGAACTACTATTAAAAAAAAAAAAAAAGCCACGAATCATTCACAGCTGAAATAACTTTTAAAATTGGTGTTAGCAGGTAGATATAAAGAGTGTTAATTCTGTAAGTAATGTGTTACAATTAGAAATCATCATTAATTAAACACACTCATTTACAGAATGAGGTATTTTCTTTGTGGCACATCCGGGTGTTCTCTTTACTTATATTTTTATTACTTGCAATTACAATTTATTACTTTCCATAAAAATGATAATTTTCAGGCATCCTAAGTTAAATGAATGATTCAATAATTTAAAACTGAGTATTTGTTATCTTTGAGGACCGCGAAAATGAATTGCACATTGTTGAATTTAAAATGCCAGTCTCGTGGATAAATCAGTCCCTGGGGAAGCTGTGAGCAACACTGTCACAAAGAGAGAAGGGGAGAGGTTGCAGGCTACAGATATTTACTTCTCTATATTTATAGGCAGAGAGGCTGAGCGTTTGAAGATTCAACTGAAGTGAATCGAGCTGAAGGTGCTTCCCAAAAATCAAATCTTCATATATATGTTTGCAGTTGACTGGAGGGAAAGAAAAGTTAAAGCAGAGAAATATGGGCAGGGAAAAGACTCAGGCATGAGAGGAGCCTGAGTTGTGTGAAGTTAAACGTGAGCTGCGCTTTCATATCTCGAGGGATCAGAGAGATTCCCTTTTTGTCTGAGTGGAAAATTTCATGCAGGTTTTGAAGAGAAACTATCTGCTGTCTTGGACCAAAGTCAGTGCCAGGGATGCTGTTTGACACCCTGGACTTTGCCCTGTTTGTATGACTTTTACTCCTTGTGCAGGAGGTTTAGATGCTTTAGCACCCTTGGTGGTGGCAGGCACTATAGGAATGTAGGGTACTGTGTTATTAGCAGCAGTATCACTTCAATTACTCATTTGCAGGGATTGCCCTGCCATTCCCGACCACTTTGCTGATAATTTTAGGAGGTGGGTTAAATAGAGTGCACGTAGCACATGGAGCAGTTTCTCTGAATTCGGTGGAAACAGGATCAGTTCCCGTGTAATTTCTGCAAATTCATTTTGTTGTCATCGTTTTTTTCTCAAACCCTTGAACTAACCCAAAACATTAAAAATCAGATTCTTTGTCAATATGCTTCATGTAAAAATCAACAATCCTGTATCACATAGGCAATCATGAAGATGTTTTAGCATAATGAGACACGAGCTATTAATTTCTGGTGGTCTAAACACACATGCGCACGCACAGACATACGTATTTAATCTCTGTGTTGTTTCTCAGTTCAGGATCACATATTCAGGATTTTTACTTTGATCTTTAAGAAAAAAGGAAAGCTGAGGCATTTGGCAAGGGCTGGGAAGGTAGCAAAACTAATACTTGAGGGGCTTGAATATGAAAACTAACCTTGTGTCTCCACAAATGTGAGTGTGTCACCTTTGTCTAGAAGAGGAAGTGAGAAAATTTTTATCATGTGTGGAAACTGTCATCTCCTTTGTTGAAAACAGAATAAATATCCTGCCCAAATTCTTTAAAAAAAAACAAAACCAAAAACCAAACCAACACTTCCGCTTTATCTGAAAAACATACTTTATTCCCTTTTCAAATTAGTCATTTCTGCTACGCTTGACATCTCCTGCCATTCAGTACCTTAATTGAAACTGTAATAATTGATGCCACCTTTACATATTTATTTCCTGTAGAAATAGTTTACACAGAATCACAGATTTGGTAGATAAAAATAGCATTCTGGTCATGGGCTTCTCTCCTTGACTCGCTGCGATGATAGAAGTGCTTTCCTGTTAAACAGGCAGCCCAGGACCGCAATCACACGTGCATGAAGCTTCTGATTTACAGGGGTGCTTAGCACCCTGAACTCCAGCTTAATTCAGTGGGAGCTTTAGCACCAATAAATTTAAGTCAAGTATGTGTTTGAACATATTTTATATACTGTGTGACAGGTTCTGATTATTTTCATTGTTGGATAAACTCAAGCCTGCATTTTTTTTTCCTTTTACTAAGTACTTTGTGGTGTTTTTCATGCTTACATAAACTATTAGGAAAAAACACAAAAGCAATTCCCCTTCCCCCAAAGCTCCTGCCCTTCTTATTTTATAGGTGTTTTAGCCTTTGCTTTAATGCAAACAATAGCATAAGGTACAGAATATTGTTGAAACCGGTTCAGGAGTGTTCATCAATGATGCATCAGACTTAGCGAAGTGGCACAGGTTTGCTGTATTGTGACCAAGCTCAGAAATTGCTTAGAGTTATGCCTATTTGCAATAGCGCAGATCTTGGAGTCACAGAAAATTCTTGAGACATCAGTGTTTATGATAATTAGGTTAAACAGTGTATGTGAGGCAATCAAGTGGTCATATGCATGAATGAACTGATATACAGAAGATATAATATCATTAACCACTGGAATATCCATGTCCAAGTAAGAAAAATATCAGGACAATTAACGAGCAGGAGCTGCACACAAGAGGTCTCATTATTACCCAGTACTGTATCATATTCTCTGTGTGTGTTATACACAATAGTTATGATTAATAAAAATAATAATAAAAAAACCCTTCTGAGGACTGCAAATCAAACATTCAGAAGGTAGACAAAAGTAATTCTGGCATTTCCTGCGCCGCCTTAATTCAGCATCTTTGTGCTTGTGCGTTACAGTGCAGTGTCTGATTATATGATCGCGTACTATTTTTTTCTACATAATCCCTGCATCATTTAGTGCATGAGGAGAACCTATTCTTTGGATCACCTGGGATCTGAAATAGCTCCATTTGCAAGCTGATAGTTTAAACTCCTAGCAACCCAGACATGCCTACATAACCACCAAGCTTATCTAAGGTCTTCTGTCTCAGGAAATATATTAACCCATTCAATCCCAATAGCTAGCCATGAAAAAGAAGAGAAATTGAGTCACACATGATTTTTATTTAAAAGCATTGCAGTTATTTACTGTTTTTCTACAATTTGAAGTCTCATTAATCTCTTAAATATTTATGGGCAGTAGGGTGTGAACATGAACGAGTAGGATGGCATCATAAATGGATTGCTGCCTATTTTATTTCCTTTGAAAACTGTACTTTTTATTTATTGTTATGAAAAAGAAATAATTCCATGTCAGACTTGGACTGCTGTATGGAATACAGGAGCATGACTGCCTTTCTGGGAACATGTTAAATCAAAGCGGGGTGTATTCCTGAATTGAGATTTTTAATAGGAAATTTAAGTGGTTTTGAAACCCTAGTTACTGTGAATGCTTGAGGGAAGGAATGTGTTACTGTATCTACTTCTGAGCTGTATTTTGAGAGAGAGTCTGCATGAGTCGTCAAAGGTGCCTGTGTGAGATGTGACCTTTTCAGTTCGTATTTATTATGTCTTCCCAAATACACACCGTAGCTGTGCAGTGCCTGTCAACGTTACATTTGGTGAAACAGTTCTCTGAAGGGAAGAGTACTCTTTTAATCCTTAAATACTCCCCTTCTGAAGCTGGTCCTGAAAAAGAGAAAAACACTGTGAAGAAAATTGTAAGAAGGAGAGGAAGAAATGCATTTAAACCTTCTTTCCCCCCTTTCTTTTCCAAAATCCTTCCTCCTGTTATCTCATACTTCTCCATGTGATCTATTCTTTATTATTGCACTTTGTTCTTCTGAGGGCTTTTTTAGTAAATAACGTGCAAGTATCCCATCTCTCCAACAAAACACTGTGCATTTATACTATGTTGTGTATACCTCGTGTAGTGCACCTCCTTTCCCACAAGTGGCTCAGCCATAGCACCTGGTTGTTGCTGCCCGTGCTGATCATGGAAGAAGGTATCAAAACATTTTCAGCCTTTCCAACACTTTTGGTGTCTCCTCCTAACTTGCAAGGCTTTAATTATAGCCCTTAAGCTCTTGCTGGGGTTGGGTGACTACAGCAGGGTGAACATAGAGGGATCAGAGCCATGGACAAGAAATAATAAAATGTATATTAAACCCATTGAAAACATGGAAAATATTCTGTAGTGTAACCCTAGCTACCTGATCAGTATGCCACTCTATTTCCACATTATGGATGAAAACCCTTGTGACATACGCTGGTTTAGTGAAGACTTGTCTCAAAGCTGAATTCAGTAACTTTGTCCCTTCTGAATTAAATGGGGCATTCCCCACTCTATCTGCAATTAAAAGAAAATAACCATTAAGTGTAAATACAGGATATGACATTCTGTCAAGTAAATAGTTAGGATTGAATTGATTTTGATTCTGAACAGAAACATTTTAGAAACTAGCTTTTAACAAGCTCTGGTCAGTAGTGTGAAAACTTATTACATTTATCTGAATGCCTGAAAGGGAATCCTATCAGATGGTCTGATTTGTGTCATTGCAGTTTCTCAAATCTTTCGGTTACATCAGGCTATCAAAATCTTCAACAACTGTGCAGTTGGTCTTTATAGTGGTATGCCCTTCCTAAATCCCCACTGTGAAAACAGTTGTCCTCGGGTGGGCTGGATCTCATCTTGTCTAGAGCAACCTCATCTATCTTATTGCTTTGCACTGCTGCAGACAGGGTGGAACAGCTCTGAGCACAACTGGACTCTGATCAAGGCCTTTGGGCAATCCCATAATGTTTCCAATAAATCAAAATAAACTGGCCAGCTGCTCTTTCATGTCCTCTCATTGTGCTGTATGTCTTGTTTGAAATGGGAGAAGGTCTTTTATGGATTGAGTGTTTTGGCAGGGAGACAAAAATAGCCTCCAGACCCCTCAGGTAGCAAGTCTGGGTGATGGGAAAGCAGCTGGCAGGGATCAAGCTTGTGGTATGGCTGAGGGAGCTACGCGAGTGCTGGCGGAAGAAGGAATTGTAGAGGAACGCAAGTTCTTGATCTTGTGATTGCACAGTACATCCTCTACACTGTGGTGCCAACAGGAGGGCCAGAGCTACCTTTTGTTTTAAGGAACTCCTTTGCTCTCCACAAACATCACTGGAGAATGGGGAGGCCAACGTACTGGCTGAGATTTACAAACTGCGTGACTTTGGTCTTTTTATGTATCTTTTATTCATCCATGAAAGAGTGACAATTGACCATCTGAAACATCCTTCATAGTCCTCATGGGCATGCTTCGAAGGGGATGTTGGTGCAGATAAATAAGCAGCAGCATCTGTACATTAAATGCTCTGTGTGCCTCATCGTTTTTGCTTTGCATGGGCTTCACACTGTTGTGGCTGTATGGGGTGGAAATTAGACTGCTCTTATTTTCTCATGTATGAATCAGCAGATAGTCCTATTTTTTGTCTCTCACTGAGCAACTGGAAAAAATAAATAAGGTCAAAAGTAAACATTCCCAAACTTCTTTTTTGTGTTCTGACTTTCTGCAAAAATTTCTGCAGGTCTAACATCTATATAATGTATAAATCATTATAAACAAGGCTTGAAAGGAACTTCGCTGTTTATACTATAACTTCCCTGCCCTTTAGCAGTGATGAAAACTGAAAATACCAGTGCATCTTGAATTCAATGGAGAAAAAAAAATAAATGAGAGATCATAAAGGGGTTACGCAGTTCAGCTAGACTCAGCGCTTGGAATATTAAGCAGATTTGACCCATGCTGAGAAGAATCTGAAGAGCAAATTCTTCTCAGCACCATCTCTTATGTCAGGACCCTGATTAACAAAGACATTTAAATAATGTCACTGCACTTCATACAATTTGAGCCTATTTTCTCTTTTGTATAGCTTGTGAATGTAATTTTTTTTTTACTTGCCATATTTGACCTCTGTCTCCTAATAGTGGCAGGCAATGATACTTTGAATATATTATGCTGAATATAAATGTAAGCTTCAAAACTAACAAAGCTTTTGTTCCTTTCCTGATGAAAGCACAATTTTGCAGTTGCTTTAAATATTATAGCTCTAAGTCTGCCGTTGCTACTTCTGCTAAGGATTTCTCAGTGAATTCATTAGAAGTGTCTGTTTTCATAGCCTGGCTTGTACAAATAAGAAGCAGGGATTTGAAAGTTCAGGACATATCTTGCTGTGCTTAAGCTGCAGCAGTGTTACATATGCTGAACCTGTTTTTATGTTACTAGTGAGGAATAATGCAAGCTGAACTCTGAATTCTCTCATTAGAGGTTTAAGTCTCTAAGGCTAAAACTAAGGCTAAGCTTTGATATTTGTTAACAGAATCCTGTGTGAATTAATATTTTCCAGGGAGCACACAGAATTTTGAAAGAACAGTTCTAGAAAGATAAAGGTAAGGAAAAGCCACATGTGTTTGCCAGGCATGTGAAAATAATTTCAAGGGTCAGTGGCTTTGCAGTTGGAGTTAACAACATGGTAACAGAAAGAGGAAGAGGAGAAGGTGACTGCAGTTCCATTTTTTTGTGTAATGCAGAGAACAGTGATGTTCAGAGAATGTCCCTAATGAAATAACGATGTTTCTAGAAATATTGGCTTTTTCTCTTCATTACACAAATTTTAATTTTTTTTTTTAAACCTTCTTAATTAGATCTGTTTCTAGATGAAGAAGAGAGAGAGGAGAAATGAATGGACTAAGCCTGTCAGGTCTATTTCAAGCTATGTCTAGAGATTCAGGGCACAACAAACTTCCCATGATGATAATTTCAGCTTTCAAGTGGTTTTCTACCTTTCTGTTTTTGGAAGAATGGAAATGAAACTACTGTTCATTTGATTGATATATCTGAAAATGGAAGTGATTTTAGTGAGAACCTGTTCTTCCCTTACCAAGTACCTAAATCAGAGTTTGCCCAAAGCCTCTGTGCTGTGTTTCAAGGTAGTCTGAACTGTAGTGAGTGATTGCCAACTGTCCAGATGGAAACTCTAAATCAGGCAGCAGATGAATGTGGGATTGCCTCTGCAAAAAATAACATTTTTCAATTGTTTTGCAGATTAGGAACCTGTCATACTTCATCTCTGTCATACAACCCTGAACATGTTGTAGGGAGATACAGCGATGAGAGTGAAGAATATGAGATGACTAAACACATTCTCATGTAATAGGAAATTGTATCTTGTTTAGGTTTCATTGTAGTCCATACCATGAACAGGTTGCATTTCTTCCCTCAAGCCTTATTCTAACTCCTTAATTCACTCAGGGAACATTAAAAATTCCCCCAAATTATTCCAAATCAAGGCTATCAGTTATAGTTGCATGGGATGAGAACCAGAAAGACTGAAAAGATACTTATTGAGAACTATTTATTGCTTCCAACAGGTTCTCACTTCATTGTCACATAGCCAAAGAGAGCTGGTGAAAGGGCAGCTTTCCAGCATCTTAACACCTGGCTTTCAGTGGTTTTCAAATAGGGGGGCTGGAATCTTTCCTTTCGTCAGTTGAGATATCTTCACGGTTGGTGGTTGAAATGAAAGACTCTTTGCATTACACATTTGGAAATTTTGTACGATGTGTGACACTTTTGCTCATATTTAGTGGCTGCCATGTAATCCACCTCTCCTGCAAAGATCCAAAATATCCTGCTATTGTTGCATTAAAATAACTATTTAACAAAGCATACAGGAATTGGAGAAAAAGAAGTGGTATGTGCCTAAGCATTTTTTATAAACTTTACAAATCACTGCATACAGACATCAAACCCAAATCAAAATTATAAGAGCAGTGGGTTTATCTTTTATTTAGAATAAAACAATGCAGTAATGTAATAATCACATTTTCTAAAGTCTCGTGGAGCATAATGAACCTCTTCATACCAACTACAACATACTGTCCCCAGGGATGTTACTAGAGTAAAATTGCTGTTATTCATCCTACCTGTGTGTCTATTAAATATTACTATAAAGAATGGGAAAGGATTAAAACTACTTTTTTTTTTCTCCTTTTTTTTGGGGGGGGGGTGAATGTGCTTTGTTTAGCTTGGAAATAAAAATTGACAAAGTATCTCATAGTGTTTTTGTCCTCCATTTTCCTGGATGAGTGCTTGAGAAACCATTTTTTGCTCATCATCACCATTTAGGCTGCAGGTTTTTGTTTGCTTTCGAACTATTCCCATTTCAAAGCCAGTTTTCTATTTTGAGGCAATTAGCAGCCTGGCAGCCGTCAAGAGATGGAGACCAATTTTTTTTTTTTTTTTTACTGTGACGACTTCTTCTAGCAGTAAGCAGAAGGTCTTGATTTGAATCTTGATTTTCCATTTCACTTTATATTTTATCAATGAATATCATCCCAAGATTTCATCTACCATTAAAATGTCATTTCTATGACAAGCTCTGCCAATTGTTTTCCGTTTAACTAACATGTTCAGCGCCATTTGTGAGTGAAACAAGTGTAGGTTTTGCCAAAAAGAAAAGAAATGCTGGCTCTGCTTCATGATGGAGGTGAACTGAAGATAGGTGTGGGTCAAGTCAGGGGAACCACACGTCCAGTTTCTCCCCTGAAGAAAAGATCCTTATAAAAGGAGTGAGCGAGGGCTGTGCATCCCTGGCTGTCTGTGGCTGGGAGGGTATAATGTGCTGTGGGGATTATAACTCTGAAGGAGAGGGACTCTCCGTTGCTGGATCTCCATGGATTCTCTTTATCTGGTCTCTTTCCTTGCACTCTGCTGACAGCATTTTCCCTTGAGGAAATTCCTCTAACTCTGAGAAATCCACCATGGGCACAAAGATGATTTGGCTGCAGCTCTGCCATAGAAGCATGTCATTATACTAAGCCAGTTGACATGCTCTTGAAGAATACTATTTGCTGTGTAATTCAGAGCCCTGAATAGACTACCCCACACCCTTTTAAACCATGGCTGTTACAAAACCAGCTGGAAAATGAGGATGTTGCAATGCTTTCCTTGGAAAAGCACTTGGGTTGCTCCATGCCAGGTATGGCAGCAAATCTGGACTGTGCTCCTTAGCAGAGGAGCTCTGCTCTTTGGAGATGGGCGTCCCACTGATGCCGAGCAGGCGGTTCCACAGTGTAGAATCCACTGGCAGCATTCAAGGAGTGATAGGAGACATGAAATTGTTTACTGTGCTGCTCAGTTTTTGTACTTCATTTCTCTTCGAACTTGAAGATATAATAAAAATTCAGATTATTCAGTAAATGAAGGAGGCAGACATAGGAAACACAAATAAATATACAGCACATGATATATGTGCTATAACTATGCCAGAATAGTTTCAAAATTTTGTTACATAGAATTAGGTATCGTAACTTTATATTTTTACTTTTTCTTTATTTTATATTGATATTTATTTCAAAAGGTGCTTAATGGGATACTAAAAATATGTCAAAAGCAACTGATTGCTTTTGGGTAGCATATGGAAGACCACTGCAAAATATTCCGATACAGAATGGAAGTAAGTTAATGGGCTTTGTAGTAGCATATTTCACACAGCTTACAATGAAAGTCTAGAAAAACAATAGACAAGCTTTCCTGTTTGTATTTAACTTTTGCATTTAGAGTAACTTTTCCTTTCTTTCCACGGTGCTTCTGGTACATTGCATGTCTGTTTACACTGCGTGCGTTTCTGAACGGGTTTTTAGAATTTGGACTCAGATCCAAATACATGAATTCTTCAAGGGCAAAGGCAGCATCACTTGTCATTGATTCTGCCGAGCATGTAAGAAGTGACATTTACCAGGGCTTGTTTTGAAGATTTATAAATGCAATATAGATTTGGCAAGAATAGCTGCTTCAATAAATTTTGTGCTGTAGCATGTAAGCATGGGCTTTACCACCAGCGGATTCACTAGCACTTTGTCATCCAAGTAAAAATAAATATTCAATAAACAATTTATTAGGGACGTGAGTTCACTTCTGCTTCATTCCACTTGGAAAGACTTGACATCTGTTGCCTACATAGTGTTATTAAGGACACAATGAAATGAAGACAAATTAATTGTGGAATTGTCAAAACTATGTCAGGGAAACTTTCCCTGGCTAACAAAAATAATGCAAAGGATAATAGGGGAAGGGAGGTATCTCAGCTGTATACACGAGAGTGTTTGGTATAATAGCTAGGGATAACTGAGTCCTAATACCTGACCAGAAGCTATTCTTTCATGGGCCTGACTTTTGTTTTAACAAAAGTGTTTTGTATTGCTCAGGTGGCATTTGAAGAACTTACACTAAAAGTAAATAGGATTTACAGCCATTAGAATCCTCATTTTGACTGCCAGATTTGTGTGACATGGCATTAATGTGAATGATAACAGGATTAATAAAAAAATTACATACTGCTTCTTATTCCTGTTAGCAATGCAAGGCCAGGTAGCATGGAGAGAGTGGAAAAGGGTCTGTTTTAGCTTTGTCAGTACCATAGTTATGTTCCTATTCAGAAGAGTTTTCTTGCACCCATTCATCCAACCACATCCTACAAATCCCCATGCCACCAAAGGCTACACAAAGAATTGGGGCAAAACCTATGCTGGGCAACCAGCCTGCTAAACTTCATCAGTACTGGTGGAGAGAAAGGTTTATTGTAGAGTGTTTATCCACACAGAATAGCCCTCGCAAAACAACCTGCGCAGTCTCTAGGAGAACCATGGAAAATAAGTGGCTCTGCTTCTGTGTCAGGTACCGCTGGGGGAATTCTGGGTGGCATTTGCGTCCCCTGACAGCAGTGCGGGAGGTGCTTTGGGAAGAGGGCCGCCTGGTGACCGCAGCACACCTTGCAGTGTTGGTGCTCAGGCAGCTGAAATCTGGTGCTGTTCTTGTGTAGCCTCAGCTGTAATGAGAGATCTCAGAAAAACACAAAATATCACACACACAAAGTGTATAAACATCACAATCAACGTGACAGATTTTTTTCTAAATACAGAATGGATGAGGAAAGAGAGACTTAATTGTTTTTGACGACTTATCAATGTGGCATAGGAGTATCTTTGCTGTAACCTTGAAAATCTTGACCAATTTTAATGTACTTTCAATCAAACAGGACAATCAAAAATTATCTGAGAAACACTGAATCCATTTAGCTTTTAAAAATGTAAAACATTCAAGGGCATACCTTGGCACTGCATATAGTGAAATGAATCAAACCTGACTAACTGCTAAATATAACGTAAAGGACAAATCTACAGTCTTATTTGGCTGTCAGGACAGACTTCGGTTTATACATTTGAAACTTTGGCAAGAAGTAACTGATAGAAGGAAATGTTTTCTTTCATATGTCATATAAAGTGAGTAAAGTAAAATCTATATCTATAGTTTGTCTTATAGGTAGACGTAGAAGTCAATGGTGAGTCAGAATAGCAAATTAACAATAAATTGTTGAATTTGCAACGCCCCATGTTTCTGTTTTATTTGTCATAGTAAAGAAAACAAGTTAATCCCAGGTTCTAGTTTACTCCTTGGAACAAATAGTCCTAAAGTGTAAAATAAAATGTTTGTTTCTCTAGAAAAAAAGACAATATTTTTCCCGTTTGAAAGTGCTAACACTGTGTGAGGTACTGTGAATAGGGAACACCAGATGAAGGCCAGATTTGAAGCATGTAAATAGATGAAGCACAACATTTTCAATAGTTTATTCCCTTATTGCTCCTTCCTTTCCCAGATTTGTGCCTTTTGGGGCCATCATAGCAAACTTTTTCTAGGTAGGTTGCCTTACTGGGCTACAGATTTGGGGAATTGAACCATGAGCATTTTGGAATGAGAAAAGGGCAATTCTTTGTGTTTTCATTCCGATATCAGGAACAGCTAAGGAGGAGTGTATGGAGCTCTTGGACACCTTAGCTCTTGGATACATTTACAGGGACATTTGCTCATAATTTCATTACTAAGGAGCAGAAATCTGGTTAATGAAACAGAGAAATTAAATAACAGTATGTTTGTAAAATACATGCAATAGTCTGGCTTTTTAACTTTGTGTCTTTTGTTGTGAGTTAGCTTAAACTGCTGTCAGAGGAATCAGATTGATTGCTGCAGGCTTCATCTGTCATGACTGTTATAAACAGAGGGGTAACACTGCTGGTAATTAAGGTTGCATTATGTTTTCCAGTATTATTTATATGTCTATTGGAGTAGTCTATAGGTGAATAGAATAATCAATGTTCCCTTCTTATTACATTTATGCCTCTCTTAAAAAGAATTAATATGCAGGTTTTGTTTTCTTAACATGGGAGAAAAATGCATGTGACATTTAACCAGGATACCCTGAGGAACTGGAAAATAAAGTACATGAATGTTCCACCACATCAAAAGTATGGTAATATATAGCAGTCAATTATCTAGAAATATATCACTGTTTCTTAATGTGGGCAGCCACTGGTCAGAAGACTTATCTTCTGTAACAATAGTAAGCGAAAGAGAGAAATATGAGCTACACCACCAAAGTTTTTGAAATGCTTTAACGTTGTTGATGGTTCACTTCAGTGTTTGCTCTGAAGAAGGTTTGCTGCCTTGTATGCCATTCAAAATTGCTGTTGGACAAATTTCTGGAATTAATGGTATTTTTGAAAATACATTCACTTCCTTGATATTAGTTGCTGCTCCTTAAACAGTAGAAATACACTGAAGGGAAAAAAAAGCAACTACCTGCCATTTAGTTAATGACGCATTGTGGTAGCTCCTGGTGGACTCTTTTTGTCACCTTTTCTTGTTTATGCCAGTCCAGTTCTACAATATTTGAATGCCTCACAAAATGCAATGACAACTTTAACCCCTGAAATTGTGTTTTATTTTATCCATGTTGCAGACAGAGAAGTGAACCACAGAGTTTGTGTCACATTACAAGCTGAAGGGCAGATTCAAAAGAAGGCAAACCTGCTTTCGGTCCCCCCTCCCGGTGCTCGCTCCCCTGTGGCTCAGCCTACAGGTCCACACTACATCTCAAACCATGGCCCAGAGGAAGTTCTTTCTAGTTCATATTGAGCACAGTGGGTACAGCAGGTCTGCGCAGTTAACATTAGACCATGGTGGCATGAAGTTAGTGGAGCTATTTCAGAACATTCAGATTTTAGCTGAACATAGAACACACAAAGGTAAAATTGCTCTCAAGAATGATAGGAATTTTATATTCCCTCTGTATGTTTTAATTCAGTGTTATGTCATCATGGCATATATTGAGGCATTTTGTTAATGTTAGAGTTTTCAGTAAATGACATTTAAACCTAGCATCACTTGGTGATTATGAGCAAAAAACGATGGAGCTTTTTGAATGAAGTGATGTGTTATGAATGGACATCAGCTGGAACTGTGCTCACAAAGACTCAAATTTTAGGGGCTTTCAGTTCATATCTGATTGTTCCAGCTCTTGCAGTGTAAACATTTTAATTAATTGAAAATCTTGCTCAAAATCTCATTCAGAGATTCAAAAAAATCTGCTTTTTGGTAGCATTGTGATACATTGTGGTAAAATTGAATCACAGCTCACAGCATGGCATATTTTAAATATTCAGAGAGATCAACCCCAGAAGGCAGTAAAGAAGCTAGAAAGAACTAGAAACCAGAGTGCATGCAGCTGACAAAGCATCAATGTGAATCCGTGAATCAACATTACATGAATTGTCCAAAAATGTTATTAAAGCTCACTGAGGTATTAACTCTGCGAAACAAGGGAGGGAAAATGAACACCAGGTAGGAAATCATGTCAGTCAGAGCTTCTCTCACTAAATCCTTTTCATTGTTGACTAAAATAAGTCAAATAATCTCATTTTTACCCATGGACACCAGCTAAATACATGAGCAGACACTGTACCTTAGCTGACATGTGGTACAGTAACTTGTTAATTGTAATTGCCTTGTAAATCAGAGCCCTGAGGTGCAAAGACTAAAAATGCTTAAATGAAAAAATATCTGTCATGCAATGTACAGTAAAGTGCATTGCATCCTCCGTTGCAATTGTTGGAAGGTCAAAACCCAAAAAGTTTAGGCGCACAAGAGAACAGAAAAAAAGATAATTCATATACTCCTCCGGCTGAAAATGCTACGTTGCCATTCAGGTTGCACCAATTCACATTGTGTATTTTCTGTACACAGGGTGAATTCAAAATGAAACCTGAGGAGCACTAATCAGCTTTTTGTGGGAGCAGCGTGAGCTGCAGATTGTTCATCTTTGCTTCAGGCAAACCGACTTGGTTAACGTACTTGCCTGGAAAACTCCCGGCTTTCAGCCACCAAGATCTTTACGAGGTTCCTAAGGGAACCCTAACTTCTTCAACAGCTGTGTTTTTATTAATAATAATAGCAACAATAACATTTATTGTTATTGTTGTTGTTATTGCTGTAGAAAGAAACTGTACAAATGCATGCAATATATGGCCTCTTCCAGAAGGAATTTACAGTCGAAGAGAAGTGGCTTAAAAGTGGAAATGGTTCCACACAAACTATACATAGACTTTCTGCCTATCACTTGAAATAAAAATATTGCCATTTTTCTGATTTAATTTGCATTGGTCTTGAGGCAGGACAGAGCATGGTGAGCAGGAGACCAAAGGTCCTTGCTAGAGAAAATGTTTCAAGTATGTTGGATTTTCCTGTGTGTCTCTGTATATCACTGTGAATATCCTGCAGAAGCCTTTAGTCTGGCTCATTCTAACGTTCCCTCCATACTGCTGATGCAGTGGTCTGTACATCGGTCTTAAAGACTTGTGTTCAGAACCAAATGCAGAGATGCATTTCCATCTGCAGCCTTTGCTGTACTGCCCAGTTTGGCGTTCCTGTATATTGACTTTGCACGTACAATTGAAAGCACTCCTCTGACAGCCGAAAATTGATTTTTCACAAACATCAATGAGAGTTCAGCAGTTTCGTAAAATGGGGCTGAGAACCACTATGCAGAGCTGAAAGAACAGGTCTGCTCGTAGGCATTTAAAAATACATGAAGAACTGTAGATCTGAGATTAATTTGCTAGAATATGTGTGACCTGTATATCCACTTAATTTTCTATACTTATTCAAGTGCCAGGACATTTCTGACCGATTCTGTGTTGTTACGGGTGATGTTTTAATTCTCAGACTGAAGGTACTTCAAAAGTCCTTTCCCAGGAACTATATTTTTCATGACAATAAGGCTGTCATCCTACTGTTAGCATGAAATGAAATGGATGAAATGAAATGAGAAGGAAGACCTGCTGATTTTATATGCATTGTTAACTACTATTTGGACAATATCTCCATTCTTAGCATTGTACAGTCTAGCATTGCAACTACTTTCTGCATACTAAAGAGATCCTGCATTATGAGATGAGTGAATGAAAGTTTAGAGTGGTGTAAGACATCTTGGAAAGAAATAATAAAATAGGAAAGAAGGGGAAGGGAACAGAAAAATGAAAGATATTTTGACAGAAAACAACAGATCGCCACTTCTTATCCTAAAAGGAGATTGGAGAGGATTAATGTAGTAGAGAGAGCTGTTTTGCAGTGTCAAACTAATGTCAGGCTTTTGGGGTTAAATCTGGAATCGCCACATGCACTTTGATGTGATGGTCAGCTAACACAGGTGGGTTCAAAGCTCGGTGAAACAAGCAAAGCAGTCTCATCTTTATTTTAGTATCACTATTTTGGGTGCATGTGAAGATTTCCTCATGTTCATGAAAAATCCTTGGGCTGACAGCTTTGAGGAAATGTCTGTGCATAGTCCAGGGTCAGAAGGAAATGGAGGAATAGAAGGTGCACCTTTACTCACCATATATTAGATTTGATTGCTTTTTGATAAGTATGTCACAGCTTAGACACTGCAGAGAGCCATTCAAGTTAAAGATGTGACTGACCGTGAATTAAATTAAGGTTGAACAGTAATATAAAGTTGTAACCATGCAAGAAGCCCCCTTTTGCATATCTTCCTTCCTAAAAAACATTTCTGTGAACAGAACCATCTGCTTTCAGATTGCGGGTCATCAGTTTGTGAAAAAGATTATATGACACGGTGAATAGCATGGGATTTATCTCAAGGATTTGGGAAGTCTTTTTCCTGTATCTATTCTGTTCTAGTCTTTGGAAAGCAGCTTATTCTAGTTGGAAGTTAGATGATATATTTTGCATTATCATATTATTCCTTTATTACTATCAGCTCCAGTGGCAGAAAAAATCTTATGTAACGCTTAGAAACTTCCTCTTGTATAAACCAATTATTTGTAGCTGCCTACAAGAGCTGAAATAAAGGTAAGGAAACATTGCATACTGAGTCCTGTGAGAGTATTTTATAATCTCCTTGGCAAATGAAGCACTCATTTGGCTTTTTCAAATAATAGAAATTCCAAAAAACTGAAGAGAAAAGCCTTCCCTCTACCTTCTGGGACAGTTACTTAGAGTAAATTAAAATCAGGGCTGTAAGAAGATCATGCTGGTAATTTAATTCTATGGAGATTATCACTTTTATGTATAATAAAACAATATATGAAAATTTGAAACGGTAATCCTTAGGCAGCCCTTTCATCTGTTCATTCAAATGGAAGCTCTTTGCCTGTGAGTGAATTGCTGCTGCATGCAGCGACTGAAATTCTTGCATATTGTAGAGAAGATCTCACTAGAAGCTCCAAAAGAGGGCAACAAGCTCACTGATGCAAGTCTGGTACTCGGCACTGCTGCCGGGGAATGCAGTGGAAAAAGGAAGGAAACAACAAAAGCTCCCGAGGACTTCCAGGAGAGGATGACCACAGTTCCTGCTGAAATGGATTAAACAAGAATGGTGATGACTGCTTGTAACTCCCAGTTATTTCTTCAAATACAGTCTGTACCAGATTTTCTTTTCATCTAGAAGACAATACAATGTTTGACCAGAGCAAACAAACTTAATTAGAGCAAGTTTTCATGGAAGTGTAGTGCAAAACCGTCTTGGCAGATTTTCTTCTGATTTTGTAGAAACCATCTTTAGTCACAATTTTCAGAACAAATGCATATTCCAAGCCAAAGATACAGGGGAATTAAAAGATTGTGGTTTAAGAGGTGGCTTTAACTTCTCTATTACTATTTTTGCCGTTAACCTGCAACTGCAAGTTGTATTGCAGAACTGCTTTTGAAAGAAGTTCTGGTTTTCTTTTATTGTAACAGGAAACATCAGGATTTTATCTTTTGGCTACATTCTTAGGTAGAGAATATAGCAATTGAAAGAATTAATTTTGCAGCATTAAAGCTGCAATTTTGACATACCCAGTAGTGAAATATGTGAACATTATTGGGTATGTCCTTGAGCTCTGAAAATGGAGGTCTGGGATGAGAACAAGTGCAGCTCCTCTAGAGAGTGTGGAAAGGCAGCCTGCAGAAAGACACGTCTATACATTGACCTGTCTGTTGTGAAAATAGGGAAGAAAGCCAATCATTCCCAATTCTGCAGACATTCTGACAGCTAAAGTAGGCATTAACAATTTGCAACACATGGCATGGGGGATGAAAGTCTCTGAGCTCTACAAGTGAGAGTTTCCCGGCTGAAATGAAGTAGCAGTTGAAGGTAGCTCAGAGAAAAACCTATTTTATCATACACTGTGTAGGACAAAATGGATAACATTACCAAAAACTGGGGAAAAAATAATGTCAACACTCAAAAATAGTAACATGTTCTGGCTTCAAGTCTGAATACTTCTGAGTTTTTTTGGCCTTTGTATGGGGATTTTCCTGACAAAGAAGGATCAAGTTTTAATATATAGATTTCTGCCAATATATAATAACCTTGTTGCTTTCAATGGACTTGGTACATAAAAATAGTTTTGTTGCCAACATATTGATGCAGAACTAAATCATTTTGGATCTTGATTGGCACAAGAGCTGGAAGAGTCTCACAGCATTATCCTGTTAGACACAAGTTTTGCTGGACTTGCCTGCAGAGCCCTGAGCAGCCTCAGCCAGGCTCGTGGGGAAAAGGGTTGGGAGTATGAGCAGGAAGATTTGCACAGCCAAACCTTCGGGTGGTGAGAACTGTTGTTTCTTTAAAGGACTTAAATCTGGCTCTACTGATTTACACCAGAATGCTTTTGCAAAGTTAAAAAGATGTTTTTCTTGCCTAGGCCTTCAGAGGGGGTGAAGATTATTTGTATGAATAATTCTGAACTAGAGTAAGTTGAGATGGAGAAGTAGCAGATGAACGTTTTCAACAGTTGATAATATAATTTACATGCATTAAAGATGTGATCAGGTATATTTGGAGAGGAATCAAGTTTCTCTAAGATGAAAAACAGAATCAAAACCACAGGGAAGAATGCCATTATTTAGAAAAATTGAACAGCTGAGAGAAGAAAATACATATTTGAATTTTTATTATTTTTCAATAATTCTGTGTAATTGTTATAGCAGCAGAGCCAATTAAGCAGGTAAAAGTGAAATTGTATGATAAATGTGAAAACAACTTTGACTTTACTTTTGGAGACAGAAGCTAATATCTTCTCAGTGTGAATCTGTGAAAACTGTTTTCTTCGCTATTTACACTGCTTGCTTTTGATTTGATTTCAATTAATCAAATAATTCTTAGACATATACTCTCTGTTGACATAGTTATTGCTAAGTCTTGAACATATTGGAGACCTAGACAATAATACTTTCATTATTATTTTTGTAGTTGTGGGTAGTAAAAATAATTAATTGTGCTGTGGAAAGAAAAGATCCAGGAAGATACCTGATGATAATAAGGAAAGACCGCATCGTATCTGGAGGAACTGCACTGTTTTTGATGTGCAGGTTGGGTTTACTAAAGGTATTAATGTCTTGTCTTTACTGTCTCTATACTAACATTACCTTTTCACAGACATTTAGGTTATAGAGTTTAATTAAAAAAAAAAAATTAAACCATAGACTCTGACACCAATGAAAAGTGCTACTTTTGTGGGAAAAATTTGTACCAATGGCTTTTTTCATGGGGGCTCACTACCATCAGTGCTCTTCAGCTGAGAGAGATTTTATAGCTGCTGCTGCTGTTGTCATCGTATTTGCGTCACTCCAGTGTCTGCCAGATTCCTTCTCTCTTGACATTGTCCATCTGTGGGAATTCACGGCTGGGAGACGCAGGTCCAGGGCAGACCTGCAGCAGGGGGGATGGTTAATCAGGGGTTGGGTGTCCCCCCATACCATTCCCCATTAGTGACATGGAAGTAATGCGTGTACAAGAGTACTGCTGTGATCCTGCTCAGCCAGTGGAGATAAATTGTAATAATTGGGTGGTGAGGCAGGAGCTGGCGCTAGGTGTGACGGCAGAGACAAAGGGAACAGGAAATCACCATACCGTGTCATATGCGCCTTCTCAACCTTAATTTTGATTGCCACTGTCAGCGTGGCTTTATCGTTCTTGAATGTGCTGTTTTATCAAACTCAGTGTGTGGGAGAGATTTTTTTTTGAAACTGAAACAATGCTGGAAAATGATTGGCATAAGGTTAGCTTTAGACACGTTGCAGTTCCTGAGATAGTTGCATAAGAAACAGCAATATTAACTTATTGGCGAGGGGACTTTTGAATTAGTTAAAATTTGCATTTTTCATCCATGTCTTGTTCTAACTCTTATGTAAGTTAGAAGTGCTAGGAGATAGAGTTGAGAGGGTATATTCCCTTAACTCTAGTTTCTTAAGCTCTGTAACAAGTACTCTCTTTTTCTTTCATCTATTTACTCTCCTTTAATACCACAGTTGTGTTCTTTTACAGTATTTAGGATGGTATACTTGTACTGGTTTGAAATGTATAAGGAGAAGGTGTTAAAATAGTGCTGCAGGAGAAAGGAAATATACTGAAGTTAACAAAAGATACACCGTTATCATGACCAGCAAGAACTGGGATTGCAGTGGTTTCTTATGCTCTTTTACCGAAAGCATTGTTTTGTGGAGGCATCAAACCATAACTAACTACTGACCCCTCTGTCTGCAGCCATATATGTTGCTCAGGGTTGAGAGAGATTAATTTCCTGTCTGTATGCAGGTACTGCAGATGAACTCGTCTTGCTTTAATTTGACCAAAACACTTTAGCGTAATTCTGTGAATTTTTCTTCAAAGTTTATGTTATTTATTGCGTATTCTTTAGCCTTTAATAGGGCTAGTATTGACTTAGAGTTACAAAGTGAAACTGTAGTGATTTTGAACACATAGTTCATAAATTAGTAGTTTTATGGCTATGCTAATGATTTTAATATATATGTGTTTTAGCTAAACTTTTTTTGTTGCACATTCTTCTAAACTTCTAAATGTTATCTTATTTTTTTCTGCTGCATGAATTTATGAAGCAAACAGAAATGGATAGTGCTAGGCAACAGAGAAGTAAACTTGAACATACATATATATATATATAAACTTTCATGTAAAAATAATTTTAATAACACTACACCAAAATAATCATAGGTGCATGGTGACTCATTTTTGTGTATTCACATAAGAACATGCTTTGAGCAGCCTTAGATTGAGATTTGTGACATTATTTGAATCCATCTACTTACACAGCACATTTGAAAAGGTGAGATTTGCATTTGAAAAGGATGAATCAGAACCAAAAACAGATTAGATAGAGATTCTTCCCCCTCCCAAGGGTCTGGAGTCATTTACTGTAGCCATTAACATCTAACATGATTTCAGGTGAAGTGTTTCCTCAATAAACTTGAGTAACATTTTTATTTAAGAAAAGGAGAAAGAAGGAGCAAAAGCGGAGTGACAGAGGCTTTTTTGTTTGTTAAAGCCTTCATGCATACTTACATTGGTTCTAGATTGTTTATTATTATTATTTTCCTTAATGAAAAAGAATGAAGTTTAGAATGCAGGCCACCATAAATCTTGCCCAAATGGGGACTTTATTTGCTAACACTTGTCTAAATCCCAGACAACAGCACAGTCTGAATACTTCCTAGGCCTTTCTCATCTTATACCCAACTTCTTTAAGTATCTCCTCCTCAGGCTGAAAATTTGATAAATATTAAGGTAATTTTTACTTCTGCATGCTCAGAACTGTCTGCTTTGGCAGAATGGGCAAATCTCCTGTTTAGACTTCTTTTTTAATTTTGGGCTTAAGTAAACAGTCAATGAACTCCACCTCAATACGGTGGAAAAATCTGAAGAATACAACCCTTTTTTTAGTAGCCCGCTGGATGAAGCACTCATCCAAGGAGTGAGGTGGCCAAGTTCTGGGTTCTGCTGAGACTGATGATGTTTTAGCTGCATCCTAAGAGACTGCCTATACCAACAAATCTCATGTTGACTGCAAATGGTGATGAAGTTTATAATGTGTGTATGAGATAAGGACTGAACCAGAAATCCCCCTTCCAAGGCTGATTCTAACAACCATATGAGTCCTCTTCCATCTGGTGCTAGAGAAGATTTTTCTTTAGGTGGTTTCTTACAGGAAGATATTAGAGGGATAACCATATCTGGAACGTTTATCAATATTCATTTGAGGGTTTTGTGGTGTTTTACTGCACATGGTGTAAAAGCCGAAATTCTCTTCAATTATGTGATATTTAGTTATTAGATAATTACAGATAATTGCATGGGCAAGTTCTATGAACTAAAGTGTTAGCGTAACATCTAAAATCTACAAATCGGGTAACAATTATGTTTGGAGTTATATCGTTATTTCAAGTATAATTACCATGAGATTGGCAGTGCATGTAATTAATGAGTAATCACTGGAATTTGCCTTCATAGTTGCACTTCCCCCTTGTTGTAAAGTTCTTTGTCACAACATTTAAGTATAAAGATAATACAAATTGACCTCCATATGTGTTATACTAAAACTCAAAATACTTATTTCCACTGCAGTACTAGCTCCTTAATGTTAAAAGCGTAGTTTCACAGAGAAAACAGAGAAGGGACAGTGTGCTCTGAATGGGGAAGAAGTGAAGCAACCTTTCAATCAATACCAGCTAGTGAGATAACTCTTTTCCATAGCTGTCCAAAGTAACCCTTTTTAATCTGTGAAAGCTGGTTTGTAACTAGCTATAATTCTGCTAAGAGTAAAGTCTTTCAAAATCTCCTCACATCATCTACTGTCTTCCTTCCATTGTAAGGAAACTTTGATTAACAAAATTTCATACAGAAGACAAGAATCTGTAGTTGACTCTTGGGTTCCAATTGAACAAAGCTTCTTTTTTCTTTTTTTAATATTGTTTATATAGGACACATTTTTGCCAAACTTTCAAGCTATTAAATAGTGGGTTTACTACTTTGTTTGTTTGTTTCATTATTTATCAGGTTTTACCTGGCGAGATGATTATACACAGCATGTTATTGGTCAGGAGCTCTCAACCATTCACAAAATCCACAACAGACGCCCTGATATATTTGCATCTGAAGGACCTGACACAGGCAGGTAAGTCTTCAGTGGTGTTTTTGCCTCGTAGGTTTTTGGGAGGGTTTGCAAATGATGAGAAATAGATTGGCACTGAAGCTGGATTAAGCACATCACCAAAATCACGATCTATACAATAAAGGGAAACCAGTCATACAACAGCACTGAAAACACCAGTAGGAACACAGCAGACAGAATGAATGAAAACCATAAACCCCGTTCATCTGATTATCATCAAATTAAAGAAATATGCCCTGTGTTGTTAACTTAGGTGTCAGAATTCAAAACATCAGGTCTTTCATCCAGTTTATGCGGCGTCTAGTGTCAGTTCAGCCAGCTTTACTTATGACTGGCTTAAAAAGGCAGACTTACACAGTAGCTCATCCACAGGAGACATTTTATTCTGGAATAAGCCAACAAAAAGAAACAAAAAGAAGTATTGAATGATATTCTGAGCAACTAATTTTATTTTCAAACTCATATTTTTCCAAAACATAGCTGTAATTGATTTGAAGTCCACAGATTCTTTGTCCAGGAAGGAGAGATTCATGGAAGTTCCCATGACAGGAAAAAAATGTTGGAACATTTCTATCCTTTGCATTATAGAAGCCATTTTCCCCATGGCTTGAAAGATATTGAGGAGTGATTTAGCAGTTATTGGTGGCAAGAGACACAGCATCTATAATTCTGTAGAGTGATACGGAGGTAGGACCTGCAATTATATCATCTTCACATACAGATACACATATAAATATACTCTTTTACCTGGTCTATTCTGTCCTACAGGCTTTTAAGTGCAATGCAACCACACAAACGCCAGAAGGAAATTTTAAAATGCATGAAATTTTAGGAACGTTAAAAATGGTAAATTTTGCTTTCTCCTACATGATTTTAAGAAATGCAATCTCAAAATTAGTGAAATTGAAAGAAAATGCTTTTTGTTAGAAAACTTTCTTCATAGTGGGACAAAGCTTATGCTTCTAGCCTTGATGGGCAAGATATTGGATGTTGGACTTTAGATCTTCATATACCACAGTATGTGGTTTACATACACTGCAGAACCATTACTTTTCTAGATTGCTTTTTTATGGAAATAAAAATGCTGTGTAATTGATACTGCCCAGAGGCTTCAGCTGTGTTTGTTTCAGTTTGATTTGATTTAATTCATAGAATTTGACCCTGTATTTCACATATTTGCTGATTCAAAATCATTCCTTAAAATCACAGCACCATGAATTTCAGGAGTGCAGTAAGGTAGCAACTTGACTTCTAAAGATACTGATCTATAAATTATCATAAAGGTGATAACAACATGTGGTTGAATCCATAAACATGTTTTCTCTGTCTAGATACACAAAATGCTATTACTGTATGGATTACTCTCTGTACATGGTATCAGAAAGGATTTTTAATATCTTCTGGGGGATTTTTTTTTTTTAGAATGAGTGCATCTAAAACTTTTATTCATGAGAGTAAGTTAAAATAGGCCAGATTTCCACAAGATCAAGACTGTATTCTGCAGTGTTCCAGATTCATAGTTATATAAAAATAAATCATATAAGAAGATATGAGAAATAATTTAGTTTTTAGACTGAGAACAGATGATTACTTTTAGGAGTTCCTGTTGTGATCAGGTTTGAGCTGTTCTGCATTTTTAACTAGAACTATATGTTAAAAAAATAACGCATTTTACGTATTGACACTTTAGGAACATCAGAATTTCAAATGTGTTCCACTTATAGCAGTTCCTATTGTGGATAGATTTTCTGAAGTTACCAAGCTGTGCTTCTGAAAGCATTATCTTATGTGCCAACAGTTTAAAGCATTAATTGATTTTTCTGGTTGTCCATTTGCAATATATTCTATAGGTCACAGAACAGTAGGAACTTTTTCTCTGGTGTCTTGTAGATTCTGATCAAGTTTGCTGTATGCTCAGTGTGCTCAACGCGCTTGCTAAAATCTTATCAGATAATAAATAATTTAAAAAGCAACTTAGTGTAGGTATCTAATTATCAAAGAAACATTATGGCAGGAAGAACTTTTATTAAGAGTAACGTGTGTAATAAGACAATATGAAGTCATACTAATGAGTCATTAATCCCCACAGCGCTAGTGAGAGCAAGAAAATAGACTCAGACACTTGAAAGGTAAATTGACTTAGGCTAAATTAGTGCGTATGAAATCTGATGGAACAGAAGACATGGATTTCATCTTAAAAAAATTGCTGAAACTGAGAGCTTGATTTCAAGATGAAAGTTCTTTCTTTGGTGGCTAACTGGAGTGTACGTGGTATTTCCTGGGCCCTTATTAAATTTCAAAAAAACCCCACTCTTGAAAGAGGATCCAAGATAAAGGAAAAAAGTCCATTCTGCACACAGGGAATAAATGTCAGTTGTGTTCGTTGGTGCAATTAGGCAAAACCACAAATGCTTCCAGCAAACTTCAATGTATGAAATGGGGTATAGCATTATTTCTATAATAAAACCATCGTTAAGTCAGTAATAAGATTCTCACAGCATTTATAAGGGAGAAACTTTATTCTAAAAAGTGTGGTATCTGTTAATTGAGAACATTCTAGAAATATCTGAGGTACAATGATTTAGATATTTCCACACAAAAGCTTCTAGGGCACTGGGTTTTGTAGGAAATAAACAATTGTTTCTGTGGATAAATAATTATATATGTTATTGTCTTTATACCCTAAAGTTCATTGTATGCGAAGTCCTGTTTCAGAACAAATTAAAACTGAAAATACTTCCAAATAAGTGCACAACAAGAACTCAGCTGACAGTCATTTCTCCTACTCACCAGGTGTTTCTATATATCTGTCTTTCATCCATTTTCCAATATCACTTTGTCAAATTTAAAAGAAATATTTTCATTCAGTTGCAATAATAGCTCATTTAATGCATTTTACTTTCTGTGTTAACAAGGTGAAAAACAGTGAAACACTGGTGAACTACAAAAATTTTTAAATATCTTTCAGATGTATTCATAGGATTTTATTAAAGTTGTCATCAAATGAAATGTAATGCTTTGTTAGACATTTACATTTTAATTGTTTAAAAGCTTATAGCATAAAATATTACTTCTAATGTGGAATTTAAAGACAATTTGAGTGCAATTGCTGTCTCCATAAGAAAAATGAGAAATCCTTAGACCCCAGATTTTGCTTCTACCACCAGTGTGAGTGATTATATACTGTAAATAATATCTTGAAAAGCTAACCTAAATACTGTCCCATTAGCTCCAGTGGAAATTCTCGGGGCAGAGTTTGGTCTGGTATTGCCATTTTCCCTTTCTTTTCAAAGCTAGCGAAGAAAAGAGAAGATAGGTGTTGGAATTAATTGATGAATGAAAGATGAGTGTTTGAAACTGTGATACCTTCTATGATGAGAGCCTCTTCGGATTAGTTCATCTCTGTTGAAGCACAAAGCATACTGCCCAGCTCTTTCTAAAACTGCAGAACAGTTTTAGTCTGGCTTTAAGTTGAAAAGAAGGTGGATAATGTTACCTGCATGTCCACCTTCCATCATAAGGCAGAATTTAGAGCTCTGGAATTAGAGAAAAATATGAGCAGCATGAGGAGGAAGCAAGACTTATGGTGAATTATATTGAGATTGCTATAGTGCTCCGTGTGGTAAACCTTTGTTTTCCTAGAGTTTGTGTGCATGATGAGTAGCTGGTTGTTTTACACTGGGGAGAGGTGAAGGGGTTTTCTGGTACTTCAAAGTGAGCAACCCTGTGAGTGCTATTGCTTGCAATGCCACGACAGTAAATTAGATTATTAATTACATTTATTGGTATTAAATTAGTCAGGACATGCATTTGATACAACTGTGAGCATGGAAGGAAGTCTATTACTTTGTGCATAAAGTAATGTAATTATACCCAAGATTTGGAAAACGACATAATGGTACTCTCTCAAGCTGTGTCCCTACATAAGCACCATGACAGGGGCTAGTAGAGTAACATTTTGCTTACAGTGGTGTGGAGATGTTGAATGTCAAAAGATGCCTCGTCCCCCTGAGCTGGAAAGCTCTTCCACCTGGAATTGTTCTTCACTGAAGAAGTGTGTGGGCATGTGGGTAGGAAATGGTGACACCAAAAAGGTGATTTCCCTCAAAACAATGTGTCACTCACAGGGAGGGAAGCAGACTGGGAACCCTCTCTCTGCTTTCTTGCACAAGGAATGAAATAGTTACTGGTGTTGACATTTAAATTACCATCATCATTGACATGTTGTTGAGATAGATGAGGAGAGCCGGTAATAATTCAGATTCATTGCTCACAGTGCTCCGAATCCCATATAAACACCTCTACACTGCTGTTGTTTAATCACATTTTTAGCTTTTCTTTGCAAACGTCACCAAGATCCATCTAAACCAGTCAGGAAACACCGCTATTCTGTGAATCCCAGGCACATGAGAAGATCAGAAGAGATACTTCTTCCATCTCATTATTCCCTTTTTAAGCCTTTTGCTGGAGCTGACTTGCTCAGTTATTTCTGCACATCCAGTAGTCTCACTGTATTCTGTAAATTGGTGCAGGGCCAAATTGATGTTGAATCTCATCATCATCCAGCAATTTTTTTAAATCTTAGAACCATCTCATATTTCTTTGGGGTGCAATTTAATCATGCATATTTTCTTTTTACAAGCATTTTCTTTTCTTCCGAATATGACTTTGCCTTGATGTAGGCATTTTATTTGATTTACTGTTGGATCATTAACTTTGATTCATGCAATAAATTGTTAATAGTGCAAGATTTTTTGACTGCTTTTGCTGAAACATTGAATTTTCTATACTTTTGTGGTTGCTAAGCTTTTGAGTGACTTTTTTGTTATGTATGGAACTAACTTCAGTGGTTTGCAGTGCCTTTTTAGTTGGGCACTTTGTACGTTGTACAGGCTGGTAACTCTTTTTTCCTTGCTTTTGCTGTGCAGGACTTTGGGACAGAATGCAGATAATGAAAGAAATTATGATCTGGAAAATGATGTGAACTTGGCCAAGTCTCTTCAGCAATATCTTAAATATCTCGGTATTCTCTCCCAGTCTGCAGCTACAAATCTATATCCAAGGAAGACGAATGACAAAGCTTCTGTCAAGGTAGTATTTTTAATGTGGTTCCTACATTCTGTGATTTTGTCTTCCTTCTTCTCTGAATTGTCCTTATTTTTCAATTTTCCCTTCTGTCTCAAGACCAGATATTGTTTCTTACTGCCTCCCCCAATTGATTATCATAACTGCACTAACCAATTTCTCTCCAAATGCACTGAGCCAGCTTCAGCATTGTAAACAATAGAGGTCTTCTAATCTGGAGCATTTTACCTTAATTAGGGGTGGATTGTATGTGAGGAAAGAGGAAGAGTGGGATAAAGGTGGTAACATCTTCACTGGCTGATCTGAAACCCTTCTTACAGCATCTGAACTGCTCCTCTCCAAAAAGCTGACTGAACCACCCTGTGAATTCTTGCTGGTGTTTACGGTGCTTAGAGTACAATTAATATAATCTTTGAGCAGATTTTGATAATGGATCTGACGTATTGTACCTCAACGTTTTCTACTTCTTATTGATTATAAAGGAAGCCTATTGTGACCAATTAAGGTTCGTATAGATACATTATAAATATAAGTATAGCTAAGAAGATAAATCTTAACCATTAAATCTTGAGTATTGGCTATGTCAAAAAAACACACAAATGCCTATTTGAGAACTAAACCATTTTTTTTCTTTCCTAGAGAAAATCTGTCTCGCTTTAAGATGGACCTTGATAAATTTATAAAAATGATTGGATGAAGGGGTTGCATATGACAGGCCCTCATAGCCCTATGTCTTTTGCTCAAAAAATGTGTTTATCCAAAGTACTCTATTATTTTTAAGAAATAGGCTGCTATTATAGTGATCCTTTCAAAAAATTGGTATGTGCTATTTGCATGAATGCAGCATAAATGCAACAACCTTAGATAAAAAATACACTGAAGTTTTAGAAGAAAAATCGGGCGAATATAGTGTCCAAGCCAAACGGCTAGTTTTTTCCAGGAAGTAACTCAGAGGCACAAAGCCACTGCAGTGTATCTGCACCAGCAGCTCCCCACAACAGTATCAGTTGTATCAACTGTTTAGTCATGGTATAACTGAAATATTGTTATTCTTGTCAGAAGCCCCACGTTTCCAATTTCACTGATTGGTATGTATAACACTAATGATTTATGGCGTCTGTCACTTGGTGTTCATCTGGGGTAAGAGAAATTTGCAGGCAGTGGCAAGGCAGCTTTGGGGATGGATGAGTGACCACCTTCGTGGTACCTTTCCTCCACTCTCTACTCATGGGTGCTGACTGTAGTGAGGATGCCTTGCTTTGAATCACTGGCTTTCAGAGACAAGAAAACTTGCTCAAGAAGTACTTCAGTGGGTCTGGTGCTGTCGTGCAAGTTCATAAATAATCCATATGGCTGAGACCTTCTGTGGGGAAGCCTGCTGTGATAACACCACCCACCAACCTTATTGAGTGTTGCCATGGAGATGGGTACTCTAAAGCCTGGGGGAGTGGGATAAAGAGGAGAAAATCTGGAAATGAAGCACGTATAGGAGCAAACTGTACACTACTATTTACTAAGGAGCATTTTAAAACAACAGACATTGAGTCAGATGTGTTACCTATCATTTAAAATAAAAAAAAAAAGGAAAATTATCTTAAAAATTAGTAATCAATCATGAATTTTAAATGATCCTGGAGACGTTTCCCTATCCTCTGCAAATCAAATGCAACTGCTCTTCCTTAAAAAGAAACAAGAGGGACACTATTTGTACCTTGACTCATTGGGTCATTAATGGAATAACTGTTAAAGAAAAGAGAAACCAGGATTTTTTGCTGCTCCAGGAAGCAGAAGAATGTAAAATTTAATGAATTGAAAAGAGTAGGAAGGAAAGTAACTGCAAGAGCTGCATTTCATATGGTCATACCACTTGAAATTGAAAATGGCTATCTTATGCACTTTAATTGCATGCTTTAACAAAATCGTAGTACCTTATTTTTGTATTTCATATATGGATAAACTATGACTCTACATGAAATAATTGTAGCAAGATCTTATCTTTTTAACTTTCTTGCCCTTTTCTGATTAAAAATAAGGGTAAGACAGAGGTACTTTACCCTACTTAAACTTAGAATTTCAGCTTTTGGGCCTTTGCCCTTCTTAAAAATAATTTTCTTTCAAGTATATATTTACCTCTGTCACTTCATTCTTGCTGTCGGGGAGTAGGAGCTGTAACACTACTCTGGTTGCTTTGATACCTTACCTGCTATGAAGCATAGCTGAATCTTGTAGAAATTCAGTGCTTCTAGGCAGACTTCTTGAGTGGATTCTGCCTTGTTCCAAAACTGTCATCAGAGGACTCTGACCAAGAGTAAAACAAAGGAAGAAAAAAGACAAAGAGGCTTTAAAATATTTGTTATACTCCAGATGTGTTATTTAGTATCTTAACATAAATATTTTTAATCAAACTGTTTTACAGACTTTTGGTCTTTAGTTTTCCTACTATTTTCCACATGTATAATCAGATAAAACTACAGAGCTACATTACCAAGTAGACACCACACATACAGTTATGCATAAAACTGTAAAATAAGACACAGCAAAACCTAAAACAGGTAACTTTTTTTCTGTTTCCCTTGTTCAAACAACTGTCAGCTTAAGGCTTGATACAACAGGGACAGAAATAACACTATTAAACTTAAATCCTGTGATGGACCAAAATTCCTATAATGCCCACCATTTATTGCAAGAGCTTCTTTGAGTGATTTTTGAAGCACTTGAAGTTCATCACTAACTTAGAATTTTTTCTCAGTATTTAGACGGTATCTACTGCAGGCTGTAATCTAGCCAGCCGATAATGACTCTGCCAGTGGATAAACAGCAGCAAATCAGAAGATTTCGTGGGTCTGTTTCCTGAGGATTACAGTTGTAAAGAACATTTCACTTTAGTTCAGCTGAAAAGAGTTGTTCAGAAAATGGGCGCTTGGTGGCATTTGTTCCTTCAGCATTAGCTAGTGGGTTTTTGTGTTTGGGATTTTTTCACCCACTTGGGCTTAATGAAGGTTTTACCATTCACAAAATGCTGCATTATCAGTCTTTGTGATTCTTTTCTACCAAACCTGGATTTAGTATGGAAAATACCATATAGCCAGGCACATACACATAATGAGAAAGCTTGGTTTATCTTATATACAGAGGCAAGAAATGCAGAGGCTTCAAATCACGTGTGAATTCCTCTGCTCTTCTCCCCTCCAGTTAGAACAAACTGCTGTCATAGAGGAAAAGCCCAAAACCAAAACCCTGAAAAAAACCACTACACCATTGGTATTCCTACAGAAACTGAGAAGCAGAGTTTTGTTGGGTTCGAAGGGACAGCACATAGGTTATATTACCAAAGCAAGTCAGCTGTAAAAGGAGTCGTTGCTTGCTTTGCTGCTGATGGCAGCCCTGCTGGTGAGCTCTGTGGGAGCGTTTGCATAGCCAGGCATGTGGGAAGCCTTGAGGAAATCCTTAAATAAAAGAGGTGGAAAAAGAAAAAAAATAGCTATGTCCACAGCGGCCATTACAACAAAGCAAAAAGAGAGGCAGCAAAAATGATCAGTATGGAAACAAATACTCCCGTTGTCTACTTTTCACCAGCCATTAACCTAGGCAGTGAGGAATGATCTTACATTATAGTTTTTTAAAAAATCCAAATGCCTGCAGTTGAATAGTTACAGGAGATTTCAATTATACTGCTTTCATCCGACCGAGAATAGTTTTCCAGTCATCATAGAAAGAGAAAAGATTTGAAATGTGATCCAAATGTACTTAAAAGTCTCAAAATCAGGAAGAAAATAAAAATAACTCACCCAGAAATGGTTGTTTTTTGGTTGAACTAGCTATCATTTTTAGCTGGAACTGCTTGCTTTTTTCTTGAACTAGCTATCATTTTTACATATTCTCTTGCCTTCTGGTAGCCTGACTTGTGAATTTTTTAATGCCTCAGGCTGGCAAAAGTCCACTGCTTTGGTAACATAGCACTGCACTGGGCTCATTTCAGATGTAGTGGCTATAGCAGGCAGCAATCGTGTCCACCGTGCCACATGGGGCTGGGCACTCCATCGGCTCCTCTGGGAAACCTTCTGGACAGGCTGTAGGAATAAGGAGGTTGCCTTATGCTAGTGCTGCATTTCTTGTTGCAGGGGTCTCTGTTTTATGGTTTAGGTTTCTAGGGCTAGAAGATGCATGTAATTGCTCTTATTCTTTCATCTTGACTTGCCTCTGATGTCTTCAGACATGGGTCCTAACTGCTGCTAAGGTCTTCCTCAGGCTGGTGTGCCATTCAGACCTTAGTACGTAGCGTTGGGAAGAAGAGAGAAAAAGGATTGTCTTAGAGTCTTCAGGGACTTTCATCCATTTGCTACTTTTTCTGTTTCTCTGTTTCTCTGCCTTTCTGTTTCTTTGTACTTGCATTAAGTTTTAGGGTAAATTTTATGTATAAAAAGTGTGATTACAGAAATCTCCAAGTCTCACGTATTCTTGTGAGTTGTAAAGCAAAGACTTTGGAATAAAACAGAATCTTTATATCAAAGAAGTCGCTAATAAAGTTAAAGGTCTTTGCAGAATCATGACGGGAAAAAGAAAAAGTGACTGGTTAGCAGCAGAGGGGTATGGCTGGTTGTTAGATCAGCAGTACAATGGTGCTGAAATGGGAGAACATGGAAATAAAAACTGTTGAGGCAGAGTCAGTCTGCTGGAATCTAGAAGGGTATGAAGGTTAGACAAGGCATTTGGTAAGGCTTATATTTTAGTCCTTGGTACAAGAGAGAACCTTCCACCTCTTTTCCCCTTTCACATACAGGGAAGAGTACTTACAGCTTTGCTGGGTTGAAAATCAATTGTTTGGGGCTTTGTAATTGATCTCCCGAAAGAACTAGGATATGTGATAAATACTAAAAAGGATTATTATTTATTTTAGAAAATCTGAGTGCACGAGTGCTCAAAGACGTACTCTGAATTTATCTGCAAATAATAATTACTGTGATTAACTAGTAAGAAATTACGCAGTCATTGCTCATTTTAATCTGGAGCTTTAATTCAAAAAAGCGGGACCCTTATTTGCCTAACACTGATTAAAATACAGTACTGAATGAAGATCATCAGAAATTGATTTGATGGCTTACTGCTGAAAAGTCAAAAAGCTTTCTGCAATGTATACACTTAAATTCTGCTGATATAAATGTAAAATTTAATATTTCATATATGTGGGATTATGTATAAGTAAGAAAAATGTAATTCACCCTGTGCATAAACATGTTCATGAAAATATCAGGAATAATTGATAAAGGGGTGTCTCTCTGAAGTTATATAATTGCCTGTCTGTCGGCATGCCTATACAACAACCAATAGAGTAATATCTGAACATCTCTCAAGCGTTGATGTATTTATTTACCTAATGCCGTTACAACATAGGGAAGAACTAAGACCCCTATTTCACAGACAGATTAGATAGCTTTTCTGAGGTCATGCAAGAATTCTTTGGTAGAGTGTAGACTAAAAGTCAAGCCTCAAATCCCAGATAAGTATTTCATCTTTTGGATCATTCTCCCCTCCATGGCTCTTTTCAGCAAAATAGAAACATGAAAGTCCCCTTAACAAAACCTCAAACAAAAAAACAAACAAAAAACCAACCCTAAAACCCAGTGAAAAAACAAAACCCCATAAGCACTGGAGCAGAATTCATTTGACTAAATACAGATGTTTGTATTGGTGCAAGTCAGCCTAAACTCATTTTATGATCAGTGGAAAGAAAAAAGGAATTTCCAAGTTGTGATACATCCATTCTAATTTAAATATATAAAATTAGATGTGGTAAATTCTATCTTGCATGAATCTGATCTAAATAGCAATTTTTTCTGGGAGGACTGGTACCCATACATTTGAAGATCTAACAGATCATGGCTACAGAGGCTAGTAAAATTACAATCAGTTTGTTTGCAGCATAAATACACAGTTTGGCAATCTGATGTGATCTGTGATTTAATTTTTGAGCTTAATAATTTGGCAAGTGAAGATTCTAGTGCCAGTATCGTGCTCTTCTGGTCTTAGACCTAACACCCACCTTTACCTACACCCTATCAGTTTATGTATGATGTAGTGACAGAATTTCCAAGTCTTAACATAGAAATCATAATTTCCCTTATCACACAGCTTGTAAAGATTTGTCATCTTGTAAAGATTAGTTATTTGTACAATGATTTGAAGATACAAGTGCTGTAGAAATGATATTATAAATGATCAGTGTAGGCCTGGAGGCTTATTTAAAAGGCCAATTCATTAATTTCTAGTAATTTCCAGATGAAACATAGGTTGATAGTTTTAAAATCTCAAATACTGACCGGACAATAAGATTTACTTCTTTTTCAGATCCCTCCCCACCCCTTCAAAATCAACTCTTTTTTGCCAAATACCACGTGTTTGGAGTTTTTTTGCTGTCCTTTCTCCTGCAAGCTTGCTATTTGTCTTGCAAATATTTACTCACTGTACTTCAGTACACCGGGCTCAGTAAATAGAAGATGGTGGAGCTGGTACAAATTTTAATATGTATTCCATATTTATTTTTAGATCATACTTATAAAATGAGAGGACAAAGTTCACAAAAATTTAAACTTATTTTACCTAACCTCTATGTGAGTGTGCTGGTGTATATATTTCAGGACAAAGCAACAAATGTTTTTTGTGAGGGGAAAAAGCTCACCTTACCTCTAGCAGTTTTCTAGGAAATGGTTGGTTGCTTTCATTCGGGTTGTAAAACAATGTTATAGACATGGATCCTGCAGATCTCTGTCTACTTGCATTTCTTTGGGTAAAAGTAGTGTCTAGATTCATATGTTAGAGTTATAAATATATTGAATTGGTGCTAATGTACTCAGCTTTTGGCAGATGAAGATCTTCATGTTTCTATGTAAGTCATCTTTAGATAACGAGTTAGCTCAATATACTAGCATATGCCTACAGAAAATGTGTTTAAACATCATTCACTGAAACCTTAAGTAACAGACTTATTGACATATGAGCAAACTCTTCTCAGACAAGGGAAGCTGATAAACCCGGGTACATCTATCGGCACTGATGGCCATGCTGCACAATTTCCACCATCCACTGGGGGCTGACTGTGACTTTTTGTTTTCTATTAGTAATGTTAGGGAGCTGCTGAACCCGGCAGCCTGACAGAGCTGAAGCTGCTTTAGCTTCATGTCCTCACTTCTAGCCGGTAGCCAAGTGGAGCAGGCACTGCCAATAGGCACCACGGGACCCATGATCTGGCTCCAGTTGTTGGCACTCAGACCACCATACACAAACACATGCACACAGAATAGAGAGCTTCTCACCCAGAAAAAACAGTTAGAAACGGAGTTTATTGAGAAGACAGGACAGACTGTGGTGATCAGACATAAGGCATGGTCAGACAAGTATACTGACCAGCCTGCTTACATGCTACCAGACCCTTTTACTCCCTTTTCCTGCCGTTTACCACAGCTGTTTCCCAATCCACCTTGATTCCTCCCTCTCTGGTCCTTTCTCTAAACATCCCATAATATGCCTTGTACAACAACAAGATGGTCTTCTTGGCATCCCATAAGGAGTCCCACACCCCTGTAGGCACTAACCCCTTCAATCTGCAAAGGACTTCTCCCATTGACCCATCTGGTGGGTGGCACTCCTGGACATCATGGCTGATGGCTTGCTGTGATGGCCTGGGGAGGAGCTGGGGCAGGGGCCCCTTGGCATTGTTCTGTTTATTGGGGTTCATCCACCCATCATTTTTCTCTGCTCCTTTAAGTGTGGAGACAAGCCAGGTTATCATGTAACCTAATGTGTAAAACTAACATTTCTGTTTGTGGTGAGCTAATGATCAATGCCAAGGAAAGACAATCCAGCACTCCTTTTACACCAAAGGAAATACTTTAGAAACTTTGTTTTAACCCCCAGGATGGAGATTTGTCAGAAACAGAAAGAACAACTAGTAGTAAGTTATGAAGACTAAAGCTAGCGAGTTCCTCAGCAGTACAAGAAATGGCAACTAACTATAAAAAGTATTTATGCAGGAGAGTCTGTTGGAGAAGGTTGAAGGGTAAGCATACAGCTAAGTGCATCCCAAAGGAGACCAAGCGCAACTGGGAACATTTGAGACATAAAAGTGAATTTCTTAAATAGTAACTTATACATGAAATAAACCAATGTATTTATCTTCTCTCTTTTTTCTTTTGTTTTGGAGGGTTGTTTTGTTTGAGAGTGGTAAAATGTGCTGCTCACAATCCAATCTCAGTCAACTGAACAGCAGTGTAGATTATTGAGTGGTATAGTCAGACCCCAGACAATCCTGTTACACTGCAGTTTCACAACGAGAATTAGGAAGCAAAGTCATCACTAGTTTTGATCAAAGGAGACTCCGAGGACCGCTTTTGCTTGATCAAGCTTTTGACACTGCAAACTACAGGGTGTTAATTAACAATCTTTGCCATCTTTACTTCTCTGATATAGTTCTTAAATGGTTTCAAAGCTGTTGTAATTCTCAGAAAGAAAATAGGAGATAATTACAGAAAATTATTAGTGAAATAGTAGGTCAGATGAGATGACTGTAACGGCGCCTGTTGCCTTAAGCCTGTGAATATGTCAAAAGACCATGGCTTGATGCTATCCCATCGCTTCAGGAGGCACTGTTTTGGCCTCTTTACCGGTTTCTGGATTCTGAATTAGTCTTCTAAGTTCTTGTTTTTTATGCAGTGATTTCTTGCATGGTATAATATCATAATCTATAGTAAGTGACAAGGTCATTGTCAGCTGGTAGAAAAGGCTTTTACTCCAGTATTGCTGAGAAAATTGAATTCTTTCATTGGCTTTACCTATTATTTTCAGACAAACCTAACATTGAATTTGGTGCAGAGTGTGTAACATTGTGTCTACAGCACACAGAGGCTTGTAAAGAGGAGTTCCCCCCTTTCAGCTAGCTTGAAGCTAGCTGGAAGCCTGCTAAGATATCCTCCTGACAGGGCAGCACTGTATGGGAACAGCAGCTCACAGCCTGAAAGAATTAAGGCTTTGTTAGCATAGGTCTGGCTACTTGAGCTGTGATGCTCTAAGGACACGGCTG
Organism: Platalea leucorodia; assembly: GCF_965183815.1. Classification (NCBI taxonomy): domain Eukaryota; kingdom Metazoa; phylum Chordata; class Aves; order Pelecaniformes; family Threskiornithidae; genus Platalea; species Platalea leucorodia. Next base: position 158,241,714 of record NC_138823.1, read on the forward strand.
TACCGCTTACTCAGCTCCATCCCAGGGACTTTTGCGCTGTAATCCACTCCATGACCCACATTTATCCCTCAGTTTTCATTGTTGGCTGGATTTCTCTCAAGGTAAAGGTAAATCGAGGCGTACAAATTCACAGCCCGCACTCCGATCTAGCAATCAGGCAATGCCACTTGTGCTGCTGTTTAGTTAGGGGTTCCCATGAGTATATGGTATTTACCATGTAGTGAGTTCACATGAGGCAAGTGTGTGGGGTTTGCAAAATATCTAGACCTTCTGGTAGAAAAAGCTAAGCTTCTTTCATTCCACACAGTGAGTTAAAGTATGAGATCATTTCGGTTTTGGTAGCCTTTGGAAACTTTAATGTTCTCCCACCATTGGTGAGAGAGGGCCTGGTTCCAGTGTTTGTTGTGGTTTTCTTTTCTAATTTTAGAGAGCATACTGCCACTATCTCAAATAGGCACAGTAAATTAAGTATTGTAGGTAGAATCATGGTGCAACCAAATTTAGGTGGTAGCAAACATGAATTAATATCTGAAAATGCATCAAGCAGAAAAAGCTAAATGAAATTAAGGGAGGAAGGTTTCTTCTTTATGCATTCCTAAGAGATTTTTGTTAGCTCTATATGCCTTCAAGATTTAGCAAATGCATCCTCAAGAAAGGAAGTATTTTGTCATAAATTTAATTCCATTCTTTCTGCATTTGGGCAAAATATTCAAATCAATCTACCCCTTAGTGGAGAAATTGAACAGCATTTATCTGTGCCTTGCGTTGTATGTATCTAATCCTGCCCCCTTTTTTAATTCTTTTTTTTTTTTTGAGGAAAATCTGTAGTCCATAGACTATTGTTGCACAGTGCATCTGCAGGGTGTAATTTAATGTGCCCTTCTGTGAACTCTCATGCAGAAAATGTCAGTTACTTACATACCTGAACCATACAAGACACTGCCCTAACAATTCCATCTTCAGAAAGGTTAGCGTGAGGGGTTTTTTGATAATGTGTGAATTATTGAGATAGCTTATTTGAAAGGTGGTGAAGACGAGGAAAATCTTGTGCAGATGGAGAAATAAGATTTTTTTTTTTTAAACTCAGCTTTTTAGCAATTCAGAGTACTTTTTAAAGATGCTGTATCACTGACATGAGATAATTGAACAGTATCTTATCTATTAAAAAAAAATATTCCTGATAGTACTAGGGACTTGTATTCTAACCGTGTTCAGTATAAACCAGTTATATAGTAACTAGAGTATTCTTTTTTAGTTCTGCACATTTCATTTAATGTTTGTCTTTTTTTGCAATTACTAACAGTATTTTATATAAATCCAGTTTAATCAATGTAGAAATTAATTTTCTTTTAAAATTTTTCCTGCTCCCTGTTTCCCTCTGCTTCTCCATAATGTTAGCAGCTTCTCCAAAGGCACCAACAAAGGAATTTACAGATTCTTCTTTTCACTGACCATGGATTATGCCATTTAACTTTGAAGTAAGTCAGACTAGCAATGTCCATGTTCAGGAGGTTAGATTGCAAAAACACTTCAAATAAGATTATCACAGTGCTCTGCAATTGTTATTAATAACTTAAGATGTAAATTGTCACTGGATTCTAAACTACATATAACTGCTATTTTTCTTCTCTCTTTTTCTGTAAAAAATGTATGTTCTTTTTCCCACGCTACTTAGCACAAACCTGCAGTCTAGGGTTGTATTTATCTGTGCTGCAATTTCACTTGGATTTCACCTTGCATATTTCAGTTAGCACATACATTTTTGGTGCTGTGTTTTGTTTGAGATGAGATGGGAGGGCTGAGGAAGGGGATTTTTTCTCATCCAAGTTGAGGATTGCTATGCCATACAGCTGTGAGACCTCTTTAATTAAGTCAGACTAAGCTGTATCAGATGGGCTGGTATCTGAGTGCACTGTGAAGACAGCTGAGCTGTTGGTGCTGTACTTTAATTAGAACTTTTAATATTTCATCCCTTACTACCCAAAGTGTGACCTGTCAAGCTGCTGAGATGCTGCCCTTTCTTGATAGAGGTGCAGCTCTGAGCCCAGGACTGGCACTGACTTATATCCAATTTGTATACAATCACTTGGTGTTTTTGTTGTGTTTTCTTGTGCTTGTTGTCTGCAAGAGCTGGAAATCGCAGATCTGTTAATGTTAAAGGATATTTGGATTTGTTAAATAGCTCATCAAATGCCAGCCCACATCCCCTGACCCTAATCTTTTACAAGTGGTTTGAGAGTGTCTAAAAGTTTTGCTCTCTCTAAGACTTGATTTATTAGTAAAGCTTTAGAAGCAAAAGAGGCAGCTGGGTATTGGTCAGAGATCCAAATTAGGGTGTAGTTACAGAAGCTGGATTGACTTAATGTTTTTCCATGGCTGAACAGGGAATGTCCTCTTCCCTCCATCATGTTTTTTGTTTTCCCAGCTCCCTGTTCTTCCTTCCCTTGTTCCCAGAAGGTCCTCCAAAAGGTGGCAAGGTAGGGAGTACTGGGGTGGGAAAGGCAGACAGCAGTTTATGTGAATTCCCTGTACACTACCTGGTGTGTCTGGGACTCTTTGTGTCATCCTCTGCAGTTCCTTCTAGGGAGCGACTAACACTAAAGAGTTAATTACCCCATGCAAAGACGGGTTGAAATTGAGAGATTATTTATCATACAACTAGTAGTTTTTCACATCTAGGATTTGCTATTAAGTATGTAAACAGCGTTCAACTCATATTTTGACAACTGGCTCCCCTCTTGGTGTTGATCAGAGCAGTGCATACCCTGCAGCTGGTGCACCGAACCGGAGCTACATTGCTGTTGTTTGATGCAGTTCCCAGGGGACATTAAACTATTTCATACACAAAGCTGCTTGATCTCTAGCTCTATATTCTTTGAAACTGTCTTACTGTAGCCCAATTTCTTGGCATTAACAAAACACGTTTCTATGTTAAAGACCACTTGCAGAAATCAAAAGCCTTGCGTTGGTGGATCACAAGCCAAAGAAGCCAAAATGCCTTTTTTTTTTTAATAAAGTTGCAGAAGCTATAAATCTACAAATCATGATATGGAATCATGGAATGAACCTCTTCAGTCATTTCTCAGGGGGAGGATAACCCTCTTGGAAAGCAAGGATTATATTATAAAATCAACTGACTGTTATCAGAAGAAATAAAACTGTTCAGATGGAGAGCAAAATTATTGTCCATAAATCATAGAATCATAGAATCGTTAAGGTTGGAAAAGACCCTTAAGATCATCAAGTCCAACTGTTAACCCAGCACTGCCAAGTCCACCACTAAACCATGTCCTCAAGCACCACGTCTACCCTTCTTCTAAATACCTCCAGGGATGGAGACTCAACCACTTCCCTGGGCAGCCTGTTCCAGTGCCTGACTGCCCTTTCGGTGAAAAAGTTTTTCCTAATATCCAACCTAAACTTCCCCTGGCGCAGCTTGAGGCTGTTTCCTCTCATCCTATCACTTGTTACTAGGGAGAAGAGACCGACCTCCACCTTGCTACAGCCTCCTTTCAGGTAGTTGGAGAGAGCAATAAGGTCTCCCCTCAGCCTCCTCTTCTCCAGGCTAAACAACCCCAGCTCCCTCAGCCGCTCCCCATAAGACTTGTGTTCCAGACCCTTCACCAGCTTCGTTGCCCTTCTCTGGCCACGCTCCAGCACCTCAATGTCCTTCTTGTAGTGAGGAGCCCAACACTGAACACAGTACTCGAGGTGCAGCCTCACCAGTGCCGAGTACAGGGGCACCATCACCTCCCTGGTCCTGCTGGCCACGCTATTCTTGATACAAGCCAGGATGCCATTGGCCCTCTTGGCCACCTGGGCACACCGCTGGCTCATGTTCAGGCAGCTGTCAACCAACACCCCCAGGTCCTTTTCAGCCAGGCAGCTCTCTAGCTGAACTAGATAAATAAAGAACTAGATAAAATCTAAAAAATTTTATTCATCTGTGGAATAGCTTATCAGCCTTACTTATTTTGCCTTTACAAAATCCATTAGGAAAGATATAAATAATCATTTTTTCTGGCTGAATTCTACTAATTGCTCTCCTCTGGGGTATGTGATCTCTGCACTCTGGGTGTATTTTGCAGTTCTTTCTGTCCTAAATCATTCTACTCTCAGTGCACAGGGACAGTAGTGATCCACTGTAATTCATAGCAGTGAGAGCTGAAATAATCCCTGTCCTAAGTTTCCCAAATTGTAATGTAGTTTGTATGACAGTTTAACCAAGAAACCACATCTGAGAAGCAGAACCTATTCTTCAACACATATACAGCATGTGATGCAACTTCAGCAAAGTGTCCTGAAGGAATTATAAACAAAGAATCTAACTGGAATAATTCTGAATATAAGTAAATCTCTCAGTTGAAATTTTTATTTAGCAAATATATTTAGGGAGTGAATGAAAAGGCTTTTTTTTGAAATTATTTGGAAGGGTACAACTGGTTTGTTAAAAACAAAAAATCCTGTCTTCAGGTTGTGATCGTAACAAAAAATATGTCTAGGATTAAATTATGGTAAATGTAATACTAATTAATGAGGTTTTCTTTAATGTCTTGGCTAGAGGTTTAAAGTACTTAAGGGGAATTTAGAATTTTTCCTCAAAACTAAATTTCATCATTGAAAAAAAAAAGGCAGTGAAAACAGATGATATCTTGCAATGCTAGATTCCCAATTGATGCATGCTTGAAAATCTGAAACTAAAAATAGAAAAACCTAGTGCCAGCCCAAATTTTCCACTTTTATTTTTCAACAGTTTTTTGGTGAAAACATTGTTTTTAGCATGAATTAAATATTTTATACATTCTTGTTTAATTTTCTGACTTGTCTTACTTAATCAAGGAATTCAAAACCAATTTATTGGCTGTTTGTGCATTTCTGTATACTGTCAAAGGACATTGATTAGAGATTTAATTTAATGAAATGAATCAAAGATTAATGAAAACTGATTTTTTAAATTAAAAAAAGGATTTTATATATACAAAAGAATGGTTTTGTTTTCTCAGTGTTCTTTAAAAAAAGGCATTTTTGTTTTGACTCGCCAGTTTTTGGTAAGTAACCTGAAAAAAAAAAAGTTATTCTTAGATGTTTAGTAAAAAACAGAGGGAAAATAGTTATACTAAATTTTCTTTTTGCAACTGAATACAAATGGTGCATACATAGTTAACATCAAGTTTGGATTTTATCATTCTTTCTCTAATCTCTTTCTTTTTAATAATCTAATGAACTGTGTCACAAAATTTGTACTAAAGTGATAGTGCCTCTTTAAAACAAACCTACCAGTTTGAAGTTTGCAGTCTACCTGTGCATTGCAGGTTCTAATTACTGTTTTCCTGATTGGTAAAACACTAAGGGTTATGCCTGTGATTCCTGCACAACAAAAATTACAAAGTAATAATGACCCAGTCCTTTTTTTCCACCTTCTACTCTCTCTAGAGCTACATCTATAATGATCCTACCAGGTACTACGTGATGCAAAAACCCAAAGAAAGAGCACCTCCTTTGGCCCATGCATCAACCTCCCATCAACAGCACGCTGAAAATCTCCGTGGGAGGACCTTCAGCCAGCCTCAGCCAGACAAGTTCTCACCAGAGTCAGAAATGGGGCTTGACCAAAATACCCTGATGGCTGCATTGCATACGTACATCACTCAGAACTTATCAGCACAAAGCAATGATAAAACTTCTCACAGCAGGACTAAAGGCTCTCACATTTATGCTGACAGATTCTACTCTTCACAAGTCAGCCCTTTTGATGGAACTTTTGCCAAAGGAAAAGCAGAAGATTTTAAAATGAAGAAGCTGTTCCAGCCAAGACCTGTGTCTGGAGTGCTGGGGCCAACCCCTGAAATGCCGAATCATAAATCTGCTTCCCAGGGTGACCCAAAGGACCCTCTGAGTGTTGTGGATGGTAAAGTTGATATTTACTTATTTTAACTTGTCTGAAGTTTTCCTCATGTTCACTGAGCATTTTTGAGAAAAAAAGAAAAAAAAAAAAAATTAGACATTCTGTTATATCTCATACTATTGACATATTTATATCTACCATAATACTCACAGTAATAACGTTCACCATTCTAACTACTCTTTCCCTGCAAACATCTACCCACATTCTTCAACCCACCTTCCATATGCATGCAGAAATATATGGCACTCGGTAAGATGTAGCATTTATGTAACTTGTTATATTTTCAAAGCATTTTACAAACAACACATAATTATGGGTATATCTTCGCTATCAAATCTGGTTTTATGCATGCATCCCACACTATATATAGGTAATATAGAAATGCCTGGGTTTGTCCCATTTCTCTGTATTTAACTAGAAATTCAAAGACCATGGGTCAAATTCTGAGATAGACACAGAAATTAACACTGAGATAAATTCTGGCGCAGAACACAGAGAGGGGAGGAGCCCATCAATTATGTGGATAGGTGGACACAGAGTAATACAAGAAGGTGGGGTTACAGCTACTTTTGGCTGGACATTCTATAACAAACAACCCATTTGCTGGATTTTCATCTTTTTTTTGCTGATGCTGCTTAACTGTGACCAGATCCTGATTTCTTTTGTATGTGATAGTTTGACAAATATTTAAATGAAGATGGAGCGTAACATCTCATGGGATACTGTGATACATTTTAAGCGTTGCTTTGTAAGACAAGATGGGTCTTCACGTCATGGCTGGGGATCAGGTAGAGTTTAGAAAATAGTTCTCATTCACTTTGTTGTCTCTCTAACCTAACTATTCATGTTATTCCAGTGGTTCAGAATGATGGAAAAATGAAAAAAATGGTCCTCAGCCATTGCCAAGCAGGTACATCTCTTACACTGTAGTCACCACTATCCCAATGGATTTTGGTGATATGTAAGAGGGTTCCTTTGAATCCCTTCTGTAGTTATCGTCATCTATAAAGTTTAACGTTCTTTGATTTTTTTTTTTTTTTTTTTTTTTTTTCCTATAACAGAACACTCAGAAATGTCAAAGTTGCAGCAGAGGAAAGATAATGCTTGCAATCTAAAGGATGCTCAGAAGTGAAAGCATTCTTGGTATGGTGCCCAGAGATAATAGGTTTCAAGGAACAAACTATAATGTAAAATCAAATCCAGGTGGCACTGTAAGTTTCTTGCACAGGTTAGAGGATTTTGTTGCTAGACTCAAAACAAACTAGGCACATGCTGGTTTCATTATACTCCAGCTGTTCCACTTCACCTTTCCTGGTAGGAGCCAACCAGGAAAAAAATGCTTAACACTTAGAGGGAATAACATGTTTCACAATTCATTGCGTTGTACTGCTTTGACTTCACGTACATAATGTGCCCTGTAGGAACTTCTTCCGTTGCATTATCTTTTAAATGTTGCATAGACATAAAATTATGAATCATTTGAGTAGGAAATAATACGGTTTCCTTTGTATTTTTGAGCCACTAAATAGTCTCATAAGGAAGTGGTGAGGACAGACCCAGCGTATTTGTTGTTTAAAATGCTCTCCATTGGAGTGATGATTCAGATTTGCCAGGCTGACTGCCCACCTCTTTCCACTTTTGACCTTTCTCCAGTCTCTCTGGTGCTTCAGGATTTTTGTACACTTGCAGGTTGTTTCTCTCTTGCATTCTCTAAACCACAGAACTGTTCAAAAACTGGAAAGCATGGGGTGCAGTCACATGAGCTCAGTTCTCTGCTGTATCTGATACAGGATTAGACAAAGGACTTGAATGGGATAACAATCCAGACTGTACTGAGCAGATTAGCACTGAGAATTGCTGCAAAACAGTGGCAGGTAAATTAGCTAACAAGGCACCCTGAGGGAGAAATACAAGAGAAGGAAATGTGGAGCTATTTTTCTATCAGATTTGGAAACTATTACCTCTAGGAGTAGCATGATGTGCATGGGTACTGCCTTTGTAGTCACTGTGCAATAGTGGAATCGTTAATCTGTCTTCTGCACCAGCCATATTTAGAATTTGCCTTAGTTTTAAGAGATTTGTTCTAGTCTACTCATTTTTTATGTATTAAGTATTACAGAATACAACTCTCTGTTGCTTTGGAAAGGTCGCAAAATTAGTAATTCAGATGTCTTTTTTTAAAAAATTAAAAACTTCCATGTTTATAGAGCAAAGATATTTTTATATGTCCTCTGTCTTGCAAAGCTGTAGTCACCAATCCATATGGTGCTCAGCTGCTGAGGATAGCTAATATGTGGTCAGTAGGGTGCTGGGGTAGAAGACAGAGCACCCTGTGGGACTGCTAGCAAAGTTACTGCTGCCATACCATTGAGCTGTCAGGCAAGCTGGCTTTGGCAGTTGTGTCAACGGAGTATGGAGCATGATTTATATGCTGTACAATAAAAAGCTGTTTTCCCTTGCTAAGCTGCTATTGTTACCTACTAGGGGAATTCTACTGGTGAAACTGATATTAAAAATTACATCATCTAAGATATACATGCCTTTACTGTCATCATGGTTCCAAGGCAGCTATGAAAGGCAACTTGCCTTCTTCAGTTTGGAAGCTGGAGCTAAGGGAGAAATCTGGTTTGCAGTACAAGCCCTGTGAAACATGGCTAAGCATTGCCAATTCTATTTAGAAGGGGTCAGTGGGAGAGTACGAAGGCTGTGCACAGGTACATGCATGTTCGAGTACATGTGCTGCTTAAGTGATGTGCCATTGCAGTATCCATCTGCTTTTTGGTCTTTCTCCAACAATATTTTCTGATTTTAATAAATTCATGATAATTTCTTTAAATTACCCAAAGGTGTTTGTAAATAGATGCACTGATACTTATTTGTGTATCAGCCTTATCCAATAATATGCAAACGATATACAAACATGGACAAGTGCCATAATAAGAAGAGGAAACATCCGTATTTAGCATGGACGTTTATTAACATCATATCAGGAACCTCATGAAGTTAGCAAGACTCTTCATGCAGACCTCCACTTCACCAGGCTGTTATAGACATTTCAATGACTGTTCCTGCTGCTATGCTGAACACACGATGCTCCTTATACTTGCTAGCTTTGGTTATTGCTTTTGGTCCTTGACATTTTAAATCACACTTGTAGTTGTTCAGTAAAGGTAGCACATAATGCCTAAGTTTTACTCATGTTGACACAAATCTGTATTTAGGAGTTCGTTTGATGAACTGTGTCCACGTGGCATTGACCAGGGCAGGAATAGCAGCGTCAGAGGAGCAGGAGGCTCCTCTGGAACGGATTTATTTAATGAGCCAGGAGGACCTTCAGTAAACCTGTTAATGTTATCTGGAACAGGGCTTGTGACCACTCATTTTCTCATGTGGTTCCCCACCCCATTCCCCCATTTCCATTTTGTTTGAGATTGAGACTGCTTTGTTATTGACTATGAACCTGTGGAAGTGGACTGGAGAGAAAAGACTTGGCTAAGAAAAGTGAGTTTGGAAAAAAATTAAAAGGAATGGAAATGACAAGGCTGTATTGATTGCATGTTGTTGAGTATCTCAGTAGTTGGTCTTGACATCTAGCCATGAAACAACCAAAATAAATAAAAATCTAGTAGTGCTACATTAATATAGCTCTTTTAATTATATATGTCCTGAAATATAATTCTTTGTCTAAGATTTGTCTTCAAATATTGATGTAATGGCCAGGGACTAACTTAAATAAAATTTAACAGGCAAATGCAGATGCAAATTATTTATCTGAGGCTCAAAACTTGCTTTCAGCTTGGAAACCTCAGGTTGCTGATCTTTCATATCAGAATTTTGAGATACTTTTGACTTGAATCTGCTGCTGAATTCCTGTAATTTGAACTAGCTTTTTTATTGTGAATGAATGAGCATTGTTTGTACAACTTTTACTCAATGATGCAATTGCTTTTATGCTGTTCCATTTGCTGGAATTTGCTTGAAACCCCTCCCTATGATTTTGCTAAAAACTTCATAGTATTACTCACCACTCTTTTGAAGTATTTTAATAGTCTTGGTCCCGTATTCAGAAAATAGGTAAACTTTCAGGACTCTAAGTAACATTAGCACTGAGTAAACTTGAGAATCTGAGAGTCTAAATTTTGAAAAAAATAGTGCTACTAGGCATGTAAGTGTTTTTTAATTTTTTTCATGAATCCAACTTCTTGGTAAGATGTTTCCTAATAGCTTGAAGATCACAGTAACTGAATGACATTCTTCTCAACATTTTACGGCTAGAAAGCAGCAGTTCTCAGTCAAGGGAAAAGAAATATGTTTTCTGTTCTGAAGTTGAACAAATCAAAAATGCTCCAAAAATATTGTAGGAAAGTGAGCGAGTGATCCTAAAGCAGTCAGTATCATTTAGTATTTAGGAAGCTCATCTGGATAGTGGGAAACTCATGTTCAAGGCTCTATTCAGCTAGCCATTTTGGGCACGTTCTCTCTTCTTTTGCCTAAAATTGAATGTTAATAAATTATGTTTGTATGACTTAAAAACCTTTCATTCTTGGCAAAGATGTTTTCTAAGACCATTCTACATTTACAAGGGGTTTAGAAATACAGAGGTGGATTCTTGATCTGTACTAAAAATTACTACTTGTAAATATTATTCCACGATTGCAAAAACCTTCAAAATCTCATTTGTAGATTGTTAGCTGCTGCATGTCATGGGTTATTCATATCAATGGATAAATGGCAAAAATTCTTGAAAAAGAGAGTCACTGAAGTCATCACAGTTTTCATTGTTTTGTAGATGCACTGATGTCAGGTAATCAAACGGTGTTCCAAGAACATTTTTTCCTACTGTGATGTGCCTTGCAATGTGTCTTTATACATTTAGTTGAAAAGTTTTAGTTTTGATTTGGAACTGACATGTATTCTGGCCTTTTTTTGCTGACTTTATTAGCTCTGCTTCAATAATTTGTGTTTTTCTATCAGGCTATTGTCCGATAGTTCTATAAAACATAAGAACAGAAACAATACCTAAGCAGACACAAGGCTTTTGCAGTAATCTGCCAGTGCGGGTATTTGCTAGAGCTTAATTTCCTGCATTGCTGCTATGTGTAACATCTTCTGATGGCCATCTTCCAGGTAGCTGTTGTGCTTCTTGAAAAAGTGTCTTGAACTTAGTTTGATCAAGTCTACTGAAAACTCTTATTGCAGTTTGGATCAATTTGCTGTTGTAGATTACCTTCCCAAACAAAAGCATTTGGTCATTATGTTTTTACTATATTATTACATTCACAATAGGGGATGAATACAATACAATGAAATGTGGGAAGGAAAGTATTCAATGATTTCTGTGAAATGTTACTGAGCTTCCATCAAACTTCAGTCCTAATTTTGCTACCTCCAAATATCTTGGCCCAGAGTGTTTGGCATAGGTCATGAGATTAAGTCTTTGACTCTCATTACTGAACACTTGCTTTCCTGTACAAAGCACTCTGCTATTTCAGTATGGTACCATAATCTTTGTTGGCTGCCACAGTTTGAAGCAGCATCATAGATTTAATCTTTTTTAATGATAGTTGCACTCAAGTGTTTAAAACTATGCTTTTGTAAGGAAATTTCAAAAGTTCACAGCATACAACCTCAGCTGAATTTTATAATGAAATCAGTAGAATTTTGTCATATCATCATGGTGGACTATTGGAAAGATATATCCTTTTAACCTGGAAAAGAAAGTACATCAAAGAACCATCTTCCCCATGTGTCAAAACCCTCACTGACTCACAGTAAACCTGCTATGTAAACTGCTTAAGTTATCTTGGTTTATATTGCCTAATTAGGGAAAACAGCATTAGTTTAGTTGGTGAATTATGGGGCAGGTCAGAGGAAATTAATCTCTGCCTTGAGATGGCATTGAGATGGTCAGCTGCAGGCTGTAACCTCTTCAGCTAACACTGTAGGGTCCAAAAACTGACAGACGTGCCCAAGGTCTTGGCTTTTTTTCTCAATGAAAAATAATCCTTGATTCTTGTCCCCCTGCAAAACCACATATGTTCTGCTGCCTCTTCCCTGGAGCAGAAGAGTCTCTAACTATTTCTTCTTTCCTAGTCTCTAACTACTTCTTCCTCCTTTGCTGTGAGAAGCAAAAACCTTCTCTTTAGCTCTTTTTCTAGTAGTGTTACCCCTTTGCACACCTACTTTTTAATTCACCTTTGTGTAAGCCTGAAAGCTGACAGCATGGTCCCAAAGTCTTGTTTACAGACAGTGATGAACATGTCCAACCACAGGGCTTAACAAGGAGAATGTTACTATAAGAAAAAAAGGTTGGATGTTGCCTTCAAACTGCTTATATATAAATTCATAGATTCAAGAGAGATTTAAAAGCAGTCCATATCTTCCTCTACTTACACAATACTACTTATGTGAAAGAGTTTTCTTGCTTGCATGCATATGCATATGTATGCTAAATTCCTGATCAGCATGAATAAGCAGAACAGAGGCATGATTGAAAATGGTTTTGGTATGCTAGAGTAAGCCCTACATTTAGCGTCTCATACCCCAAGGGACATTAGGCTGAGTTTTGCAGTTATACAGAACTGTACTGAAGGATATATGCAGTCAGAAAAGTACCTTCCCTGAAGAGCTGTTACGCTACATCTTCTAACTCACGTTTAATATTCATTGTCCTTGAATTTCCTCATCTTCAAAACTTTTGTCACATCAAGTTTGTTTTGTTTGTTTGTTTGTTTGTTTCCCCACTAAATATAAGTCCATTCGCTTTCCCTGGCCTGGAATGTCATCTTAGCATTTCTTTCCTCAATATGACTGATAAAACATTCATAGCTGACAAAACAGTAAAGTTCACTTTTGACAAAATATATATTTTCCAAGAGAAATCAATACCATTTAGAAGGTTTGTCCATTACATATCCATGTACGTAATGGACATATATCCATATCCACTTCTAATTGAAGGGGAGTTTTTTTATTGAAAGAGAAAATGTCGTTCCCCCCACCCCCCGCCCTGAACTCTATATAGCTATTTACCTTGCAAAAAGCAAATCACCAAAGAAACCTGATCTCTAATCAACAGTAGTGTTGTTTGTGCTATCTTAGTGCAGCTAAAAAAAGTTAAGCTACCTTAACGCTTGTCTTCAGTATTTTGAGTTGATTTAGACTACGAAACCATGCTCTTGTAAAGAAAAAGTGACAATTTTATACCCGTCACTCTAGGACAACTTGCTGGGTTGTAGCGGCATATATCCCCCAGTCCCTGGCACGGATTCTCCTTGTCATAAACTCCAACATCCATTTATAATACTGTGTTTTCTGTAAAGATGGCAGCATGAACGTGTATGCACTCTTTTGGAAAACATGCTCTCCATGAAGGAAAAGCTATCTTTTAGGAAACGTGAAAGATACTTAGTGATACAAGCACATGTTCTTCATGTATGCAGCTAAATCCTGTGCTTCTGTTGTTTTGTGATCCAGAGACCCTTATTAAGGATGTACTGAAGGACCTAGAGAAACACCAGGTGAATGTGGAGAATCTGAGCTCAACAGAACTGGATGAGATCGCTGATACTATTGCCAATGCGATTCAAACAGTTGGCATTCAGGAAGAAATGGAGGAGGGTGCTGGAAAAAGCAGAGAAGACAAAACAGAAGCACAAATGAAAAAAGGAGGTGCTCAAGGAAGGGCAGAGATTCACACTGGATTAATGGAAACTAGTGTTAACACACCAGGTATTAATTCTAAGAGTTACATACAGCAAAAGATAGCTACCCTAATTTTCCTTTATTGTTTCACAATAGTGCTAGACTCTTTTTAATCAGTTTTAAAGAGGACAGGAGGGAAAGTTTCTTTATTTTTCCCTGAAGGCTGCACAATTTTAGCTTTGCTGTTTTCTTTTTACAGCAGACACTTTATTAAAAATGCATCTTTTTGTGAATCCTTGGTCTTCAAGCTTCACAAACAAGATAAACCTACACACCCAATTATATTGAAATACAAATTATTTTATGCTGTGTGACCTAATTTCCCTTTCTTGAAAATTGGATGTTTAAGCAAAATGATAATGAAAAATGATTATATTCCAAGAATGTGTTTCAAAATATGTGGGTAAAAAATTGTCTTACAGATAATTGTTCTTTAATGTACCACAATTACTTGCAGAAGAAAGTGTTAGGTAGGTACAGGTAGAAAACTACCTGTTCGCTTTCCTGCTTGGAGAAATAAAAGAGTCGTTATTGTTATTTGCTTCTGTCTGGACACATATTTTCCTGGTGATGCAGATTCAGGAGCTACAGTAATTGCCATTAATGAGTTGATATCACAGTGGGATGGAAGTTACTGCTTACCCATTCTCTATTTTAGGAATGTTATATCTAGGACACCAAAAACATATGCTATAAGTGATAAACAGTGTTTTTAACTTACTGTCATTTTTCATGGTGAGGTACTGAAATTTTTACTAGTTGGGGTATTCTGGTTATTTTAATTGCCAATTCTTTTTGTAGATTAAAATGAGCAGACCTGAGGGTTTGTCCTGAATCATGCTGGGAGAGATGAATAAGACTGAGTTCATAAACCAAAAAGCCAGCATTATTTGACTGAGGTTAATGATGTGAGTGCATATCATCACTGTAGTTAAGCTGTAACATGGTTTTTGGTAGATGATCTCTATTGAAATAAGTCATCTTCTTCCACCAAAATATGTATGAGGGATGTATATGTTTCCGTATTCTTTAAAGTAAATTTCCATTCAGCTAGCTAGAGCCATTTTATTGTTTTTTTTTCTTAGATATTGATAAACTGATATGAAGATTGGACACTTAATTAGCCAAATAACACCATTACATTGGCTCTTGAAGTACTCTGTCTATTGATCTTGCATTAATTTGCTATCGAAGTGGGGTTAGAATAACAATACTGAATTATACAGTGCTCTTTACTCTGCCCTTTCAGCTTTGATGTCTTAATGTTTAAATTGCATGAAAAGGCCACCACTACAAAGCAGCCTATAAGCAGTGTTTGTTTCATATAGGATGCTTTCCCTTCATAACTATGTATTTGTGCTTCTTATATCCCACAGACAATGGAGTGCATGAAGCCAGTGCGAGAACTGATAAAGAGGTAGAGTACCAGTATTTTAATAAAACAAGTATTCCATCTCAGAATGTCAGGTTTATATGCAGTGAAGGTCAAAAACACACTTCTGAAACATAAGACTTGTTTTGTGTCTTGTGTGGATATAATTCAATATCACAGCATAGGCATGTTGTTGCTAATGCATTGAAATGTTAAATGAACATTTATTTAAACCTTAACCAAAATGAGTTTGGCAGTTCAAAAAGCCAAAATCAAGTTCTGTTTTGCCTTTCTTTCATTCGTAAGTAGATAGAATTCATAACAGACCCCAAAGTTCAGGCAACTTCAGGCTTTTCCTCAGGTTGGTAAATTTTGAGTATCGAGGTGTTCTTGAAAACACCTTTCTTTCATCTGTTCTTTGGCTCTTAGTTCTGGGGAATGTAAGCATTCTTGTTCAGATAATCTCTCTGGTTTTCAGAAACAGATGAGTACACATATTCCCTCTGAGGGCACATGTTTGTGGGAGGGTTCAAAATTTCCTCTCCTTTCACGGGATCCGTCATTCTTCACTTTTTCACTTTACCATTAATTCTTCCACATTGCTGAATATCAGAGATATTTCAAAAGTTCTAGGCATTATATCTTGTACCCTAGGTGGTAACATCAAATTTGGGATTTTAATCCAGGTTACTTTTACAATATTCCTCATGAGCTTTGAATCATTTGCTATAGACTTATGTCCAATATTCAGCCATTTTTGAGGTATATTCATCTTTCTTTTTCTGGATTGCATGGAGCAGAAAAATCTGAAAGAAATATTTTTAAAAACTGCCGTGAAACTTCTCCTACTATATACTCTATCAAAAGCTAACACTGCAAGACTCATAAATTGGCAAACCCTCTTGTGTTCACAGTAAAATCTCTTTAGTAGCTGCCCTTCTACCAAGCAAGGAAATCACACAAGTGGACAATGTTGCAGGAGCTTTAACCACCCACATGAAATTCTTCAAGGAATGAAGCACTGCATTCACAATAGACTTAAAGAGGATCCCATGTATAGATCTCTTAGTGACAGTTTGAATAGGGGATGTGATAGAAAAGAATATAATGTGACACAGAGCACAAAGTGCATGTTAGCTATCATTTCCTCCCAAATGCTTGGCTGTAATAAACTTATATAATGAAAGTAGCTAATGAATTGTTCCAGGCATGTGGTTTGACTTTTGCTCATTTGCTTATTGTTTTTATTTATTAAACAGATTTTTTTCTGTGATTGCATGTTTAGCTTAGTGGATCACTCACAGTTTGTCACAATTTCTAAAATGAATAAGTGAAATATAACTCATCACATAATATCTGTTCCCTTTCCTGTTTTATGACTTGTGAGACCCAAGACGTATGCATGTTTCCAGTCCCAACACTTAGGCATATTGGTGGATATTGCTATTATTTCTCCTTTTCATTAACTTATTTGATAAGAAAGTTTTGTTCTCATGAATACTTAAACACACAGACACGTGAAAATGAATACTATGAAAATACAGAGAAAAGGCTATCTAGATTCTGTGATATTTGAAGAAGAAAATAATTGTTAACTATAGCATTTCTTTGCCCTTTTTAAAACTATTGAAAAATACAGTGGCATAATTTAATGCTCTTTTATTATTACTGAATAAACATTATGTTCTTACATCATCTGGCAGCGTACAGAAATTAAGAAAATGATCATGCAACATTTTTATGAATAGACTCTACCATATCAATAAGAGTTTGAAAGATTATATCCAGGTTTGGTTCAGTATAACATTCCTGTGTTTAGTTTTAAAAATAATAACAACATTCTTTTAATACAGGAGAACACTGCAAAACTAGTTAACTTCTTGAATGAGAATGTATTATCTGAAAATATGTCTAAATACCTTATACCTGAAGAATCTACTAAGACAGAAACCAAGAAATCTGAAAACACTGACTCTTCATCCTCAGAAGAAATAAATGCTGATGTGGAAAATGTAAAAAGTGAGACTTTCTCTAGGGAACTGACAGCTGCAAAGAACAGTGAATCTGACTCCAAAGACCCGAGTGAGACCCGCTACTGGATTAAGAACACTTTAATGCAGGATGGAAACTCCTATGAAGAGCCTCAGAAAAATATGGGCCAAGGCTTACAACTTGAAGTGAAGTCTTCTGAGGAGAAAGAATATGGTTATATTGTGACAGTGAAAGAGTAAGTACAGCAGCCAATTTGAATGGCATTTTTAACTGGAGAAAAGATAAAGTCATTGCACCTAATGAAATATGAATGTACAAGAGGAAAATGCCACAGGCCTGATTTTTAATACATCTGAAACTGTTTGGAACCTGTTCAGTACTTTGATGAAAATACAAGAAAACAGTTCCATTTTCTTACAGTTGCCTTTCCTCCAATGCAGAAGATATTTAGTTTGTAGGTCTTTTGCTTAGACCTCTCTCTATCTTCTCATGTTCCAGTGACCTTCCGATATGTCAGTAAGTGTGCTTATGGTTAGGATGTGGGCTTTAAATATTTGACTTGAAAGTAGCCTAAATATCAATGCCTGAGTCATTCTTTCAAAAAATGACACACAATAATAAAGCACAATATTTTCTCAGTAGTTTCATTTTGATCTGAAAATAACGCATATAGGAATCCAAACATCACATATGCAGCCAGTTTAGAAAGAAAGACCTAATGATTTCAGGTCATGTCACTAATGAATTTGACATTTAATACTATACTTTCAAAGGACAGCTTTTTTCCCCTGGTGATACACAGTTTATTATAGGAACATTTGGAGGTTTAGAACCACGTGGGCACTTTTACATCCTTTCCTCCCCTGTGAGAACAATGTTATATTTGGTTAGCAATCCCAACTCATCTTCTGTGAGAAATTAGGAATTTCTAGGTTGGGCTTACAAACCTCTGCAGAGCATTACAGAGAAACTGAGACTGAAAATTCTGTAGAATGGATTGACTCTTTTGACTGTCTCAAACTTATTGATGGGATTGAAGGCAATAGGACTGTGGAGGATTCTTGTTTTTACCACAGTGTTTCTTTGAAATGCATGTGGCTGGGTATCAGAGGGCATCTTCTTGTTCACCTTCTCCCAGGGGCTTGAGAAAGATGGGATCACAAAGAAAGGATGCCCTTTGGGAGCAAGACATTTTATATGGTCCATGGAGGGACAGGCAGAAGAGAGGAAAGTGAAAGCTGAGGCTCAGCAGCCTGCAATCAGAGAGAGAGAGAGAGAGAGAGAGAGAGAGAGAGACTTCTAAAAAAGTAGGGAACAAACACCCACTCCTCAGAGATAATGGAAGGAATATATTTCATAAGAACTCAGAGGTTACCCTGCAGAAAATAAGTTACTTAGTTACTGGAATGAGAGATGCTGAAGGAAAGGGCTCACCTTGTGAGGACATAGTGGGGATGAGAGTTATGTTAACAGATCCTTGCATTGCTATCTTGTCTCATGCCGAGTTTTATTTTTACCATTTTAATGTTAAATTTTATTCACTTTCTAAAGAAACCCAGCTCTAGATTTTAGAAAAGACCTTTCAGGACTTTTGGAGTACTTGCTTTAAGGAAAGTCCAAATGATTTGAGGTCTTCATACTTCTGTTAACATGTGTGTGTGTGAATAACCACTGTTAATCATTATTTAATGACCAAGTGCTTTGGATTTAATTAATCAGTTTTAAACTGGTTTTGCAATTACACTTTTCAGTTGTTTTCTTATAATGTTCATTTTCATTGAATGGTCCCTGTAGCAGGCTCACTATTCTCAAGAACCTGCTCCAGGAGAAAGCTAGTTATTACAGAGGATTCTTCTGTTTTTTTGTCTAGGGCATACCTGAGTCCTTCAGGTAGGTTACATCTCTGTTTGCTTTTTGTCAAGGGGGCACTCAGGAGTCTCCTTCTGTGTTTTTGAAACCAGTCTACCAGAAATTGATGGTATGCCCTGGTTTAACAACACCTCTTAGTTCCTGCCTATGAATGCTACATGAAGCAGCAGAAGCCAGTTTTTCCCCAGCTCAGCGCTACTTCCCCAAGCCTTTTAACTCACATTAGTCTGGAAGGCAGCTTTATATCCAACAGTATCTTAATGACACCATGTCCCTTGACCATCCAGACTTATTTGGCTCATAAATTCTCTAAAAGCTTAGAACTTTCACAGCTCTATGTAATGGGAGATGTTCTGACTTTCATTCTTCACAGCATGTAGATTCTTCACTGTTATGTTACCTGATTTTCTTCCGAGCTAGTCCTCTGCTGATGGGTTTTAGTTTTTAATGGTAACCAGCTCATTACACAAAGCATAGAAAACTTAACTGATAACTCCTCGCTACATTCTTACAACTTTGAGTACAACTAGATGTCATCTTCTCCAAAGTCACTGTAGAGAAAAAGAGAATAAGCTTTCATGCTTTTTTTCCGGTTCCTAATCCAGAATAAGTTAATTGTTAAAGAGAATTAACTGATTGAGTTGAACTAAATAAAGATTCCTTTTGTACTGGGATTATGTTACATTTGATCTGCAGCAAAGAGATTTTGGTTCAGGGTTCTTAGCCAGTGACTTATAACTCTTCAGTGATTTGACCTTCTTCAGCATTTCAGCTGCAAAATATATTGGTTTAATTGTTGTTGTTATTGTTGTTAATCTTCTTTGTTTTGAATTGGTCTATCTGAAATGTAAGAGTAAAATGAAAACCCCATATTTTGCAAAACAAAATTTATATATTTTGGAATTTTGTAAGAATAACAAAACTTGTTCAGGAAATTCCACTTCCTAAAAATGGACTTGTCCACTCTGCAGGAACAATGAAATACTTTCTGCAGCAG
The DNA here is from genome assembly GCF_965183815.1 of Platalea leucorodia. NCBI lineage: Eukaryota > Metazoa > Chordata > Aves > Pelecaniformes > Threskiornithidae > Platalea > Platalea leucorodia. The sequence goes on from NC_138823.1 coordinate 158,261,553, forward strand.
TTGAGGGATCTGTTACGTACTAGTACTTCCCACAACCATTTCTTTAGTACATAAAGTGGCCTTAGAGAGCAATTGGATCAGTGTAGTTGAGAGTTTCAGTAAAGACTTGTTTTCATGAATGTTGCTGTAATTGTGTTTTTTCTTGGGGGAGAGAGGATAGAGAAAGGGATGTTTGTTAACTATCACTACACAGAAGAGAAATTTTAATGTCCGTTTAAGGAACATTTCTTTAGTTAGCTTCCTATATCATTAAGTTTTTGTACCAAAAATCTTACTGGCTGTTTGCAGTAAATAAACAGTATTAATAAATGGCTTCGGTGCATGCTACACATTTAGATATATAACTGTACATGCATGTTATATTCATACAGTGAAGTAAAGGGGCTGGAATTATTCCTAGCAAGACCTTTAATCTATGTCAGTCTAAAAACACTCCTAAAAACAATCACCTCCTGTTTGAGAGGTGATTGTACTCTGTGAGCACTCAGGAAATTGATTTCACAACTGATCTTTGATATTTTGTGTTTAAATCTTTATGCTTTTTTAAAGTTTTCTATTTTAAATAGAGAGGAAGCTGGAGCTAAAGGTAGACATGGAGTAATGTCTTTCTAATAGCCTGAGTGTTAGTCAAATTCATATGTGAAGTATCTTTCTTCCAGCAGTTAGCACACTTGTGATTATAAACCTAAAATTATTATTTAGGTGGGGTTTTTTAATCCACTTTTAACTTCTGCACACAAAATGAAATGCCAAAATATAACAAGAGGTACTTATTTATTTTCCAATACTACTATCTTTGTATGTTTTTCTTCTTCCTCCATAAAGCAATAGGTCATAGTTTCAATCCATCAATTTTTATTGGCCACGATTTTTTGGAACAGCAAAGCTTCATTTTTACAGCTGAAACAGTGGTCTTTTGGTGAGAAAGGGAAGTAGTCCAACATATTTGTACACTGGGGATAATAGCTTGAGTTCTTTTCACCTTCTGATCTGAAAATGGAACTGAAAAGATTATACTCGGTTGTATAGTTGACAGATGTCAGGGGTGATCCATTCACTATTAGATTCTCAGGCTTCCATGGCTTTGCAAGTGTGACCCGAGGAGATATTAAGACTGCTTCAGTGAACTCCTAAGATCCCAGCTTTTAATTGTGCCACAAAGCGAAGATAAACATTTCCATGTAATACTTGAAGAAAAGATTTGTGATAGTTTAAAGACTTGTCAAAACGGCAGTCTGATTGTCAATGGCAAGAACAATAGGTCACTCCTGCTGTGTTTGTCGAGTGACCTTTCAGATGGTTGGAGCAGTGCAATCCATACCAATCCATAATATCCATCAGCACTAAGCTTCAGAATGAATTGACAGTTTCAGTGTAGAAAATTGTCCAGCAAATCCTCCACTGTGCTGCTTCAGCACTTTATTATGCTGAGAAACCAATCAAATTGGGTGATTTACTTTGTTTACTCTTTTCTCCTTCAAAAAATTGGTATTCTACCACTGTAGGATTTGTGTAAAAGAGGTTTCCTTCTTTCTCAGTGTAACTGCTTTGAACTGTTTCTACTAATTTTAGCTTGGAAATTCTAGAGTAATCTTATAAAACAAAGTTATCTACAGGATGTTATTTTCATTTGTATGCTACTTTGGCCATAGTTATAAAATACCTCTCCCTTATAGTGGGGATACATCAATGTGAGTTCTCAAATCAGAGAAGTCTTTGCCTTTGGTCCAAAGAACTATTCCTATTTTCTGAACTTCTAATTCTTCAAGTATGGAAGACTTTTTTTGGGTTGGAAAAAATGCCAACACTCCCATTTGTCTGGCAGGATATGCTCTAAGGTGAGGGCCAAGGTCCCACAATCAAAATATTGTTTAAATGTTTAGCTTCCTGGGCCCCTCATGAGGAAACCCAAAGCCTGCCTTTCCAGAACATGTAGTTCTTACCATCTCCAGTAAAACTAAATGCAAGCTGCCGCATTCTCAGCATTTTAATTAGTTGACCTGGTGGGCAATTTCTTAAATATGAGATTGAGTAGTTAGACTTAAATGCACTAAGAAAAATCCTAACTTCTGAGAAGAAAGTTAATTTCTTTTCACTGCTTGTCATAGTCTTTCAAGCTTCGAAATCAAGTCATGGTTTTCTGACGCCATGCTTGGATGCCCAGTGCAGAGGAAACTGTCCTGTTTTGTGATTTATCAGAGTGCATGTGCTTGAAGTTTTTCATGTAAATACAAGATCATAGACAGCTCATGGCAGCTCTGTTAGCTTGTGAGCCAACTTCTGGCATTGTTGTATTAGTCAATTCCTGGATATTTTGTGTTTTGTCATATGTTAACTCTCAATTCCAGGCTGTCTATGTAAAATTATATAGGCTGTAAATCTGTTCACAACATGTTAACTTAATTGGACCATACATGCATTTCTATGCGTTTAATTTGAGGTAGCTGGTATTCTGCTCAGATGCTGTGAAAAAGCTGAAAATGGATCTTGTGTTCATAGTATAAAATTGCTATGGAATATGATTAGTCTGACCCACTTAACGTGCTGAAGGGTTAGGTTAATTCCAAATGCTTGATATTATTTCTCCACCTTTACAAAGGTGATAAATGATACTGCTTTGCATATAATAATTACTTTCCACAGGATGGTGTTTAGGTTAGGACCCTGAAGCTGGATCGTACAGAACTCTTGGTTTATTCCCCAAGTTTTCTGTTTTCCTAGGCAAGTCATTAAAGAATTGTATTTTTATGGTCTTCATTATTTGTTTCTCCTACCAGGTTAAAATATTTAGTGCGGTTTAATTGCATTTAAAAATGAAATTTAAAATAAATAGGAGAAAATGAATCACAATATCTACAGCAATGAAACAGGGCTGATTGATAGATTTTATCGTTCTTTGTTGTCTTGATGTTTCTTGGAAGCTGAGCTTTTGTATTGCATGAGGCTTTTCAGCTATTTTTTAGAAAATAATAACAAAATGTTCTTGTCCTTTCATACATATGTACAAACAGAAACACTGATTTGACCTTCTCTGCATATCTCAATGTCCTCTTTGAAATTGCTATTCTACCTGCAAGTGCACTTTATCAAGGGAAAAAGATTTGTGCATATTCTTCACTTAATTTCTACAACTAGCTTTAAAAACTAAAAGGAATAATAAACATACAAAGAACAGAAAAGCTCTTGCTACTGGAGTCTGCTAAATCAGCAAGGGACAGAATTGCTTATATTAAGAAAGAAGTTAAATGTAAAATTTTTATCCCTCACTTTGTCACTTACCCTAGCAGTCTCTACCCTTGTATAAATAAATTCCATAAATGTCCATCATTGATTGTAAAGCCGAAATTTTTGCTTCTGATAAAATAGCTTGACCCCCTACCTAAATAATGCAAATGGAAAATACTTGCCTATGAATTTATCCAGTAGAGACAATTCTGTCATTGTGTCTCAGCACCATAACTGGTGGAGAGACATAAATCTAGAATCTTCCTTGGCTAACTCTTCACAGGTAATTATTCACACTCCCTAGAGTTTTCTAGACATAAAATCATTTTTCCCTCTTAAATCCTGCCGTTTCCTTGTGATACTTAGAAAGTGACAGAGATCATATCCCCATTACTGCTTCACTGCCTTAATTCTGATATTATATATTCCCATAGGAAAATGATACTTCATGCTTCTTATTCCTGCACAAGAAAATAACAGAAAAACAGCAGTTGCTGTAGCTTTGCCATAGAGAGCAATGAATACTGGTGGTTTTTTTTTTTTTTTCAATACAAGAGTTCAGTTTTGAAAATTTTTAATTTCTTCTTATCTGTTGTACGTGCAGAGATAAGATGATAGGCTGTTCTACTTCTGTTGCCCTTAGCTTTTGTGCTTCCAAAATCTGTTGAAATATATTATCCTGGAACATGATTCTCACCTGCTGATGTAGATCACTTTACAAGAGAAGAGTCCTTCCAAGGGTCCATCTTTCCCTCCTCTGAGGGCTACACTTCCCCAGATATTTTCCTCTCCTTTCTGTCGGGACCAACTGTGCATTTTTACCTCTAGGAGAACATCCAGAGCAAAACTTTTAATTGATGTAGCTGATGACCAGTCAGTCTGTCACACTAGCAATAGTAATGGCAAGGAATCACTCTGGTCCCTTGAGCTGATGAAAAGCAACTGGTAATTGTAAGATTGCGCCTGGAGTCCCCAGTAGTGCCACAAGGACTAGCTCACATTTGTATTTCTCCACTTAGCTGAAAAGATATGGCTGTTGGACTGGTTTCCCAGAGCAGACATTCCCAGACATTCCCATTTCTGTCTTTCCATGCTTTCTGTGCCACGTTAGGATCCCTTGTTTGGGTATCACGTGCTGGCTTTTTCAGGACGGCAGCCAATGCAAGTACTCCGCAACCTCTCTGTGAGCAAGTTCAGCTTACTCTGCCGTCTCCAGGCTATAGACTTTTAATCACTGAGGCTGCACGTTACATATCCCCGAACTAGGGATGGGGCTGTGAGCTGTGCTTTGTTTTTATAAACAGTGGTAGTCATTAAAACCCTGAGATGCTGCAATATCTCACAATACCATATGGTCAGTACTTGAGTGTATCACAGTGGTTTGAGGGTAATTACCATGTAGTTCATTATGAAAGAGTGATGAATTTTAAGCTTTTGAAATGAGTGAGAAGGAGAAAGCCAAAGATCAGGATTCCTGGGAATGCTGCAAACTGAATCATAATGAATCAATATTATCTACCAGTACTTCTTCATCAGTGCTGTTCTGTCCAATCCTGGGAAGCTCAGATATAAAAATGCAATAATTTCATTTTCATGCCTGAAAATTTTTTTGAATTTCTTTATTCAGGTAATGAGTACACAATGTAAACACCTGGCCACTAAAAACTAGAATGAAGTCATTTTAATCTCACTCTAAATCATTTTTATTTCATGCAAATGAAATTTCATAAGTAGAAAATAAGTGAGGACTAATTCAGGACACAGAGAATAAATTGTAACAGAGAAAATATTTTAAGTTTTCTTTTAAGTAGATATTCTGGCTTTCCACTGGCATTTGTTTGAAGAAGGTATGCCACAATCTAAAGACTAGGTATATCTGCTATAGAAATACATTCAGAGTTAATTTCTTAATAATATGGAGAATATTTTTTATAAAAAGTCATTTTAAAAATCTTTGAAGTTTGGATCTCTTACAGGAATTTTTATGTTTCTTTAACTTCTTTTGACACTAGGTTGTTGGATACTCTTTGTCATTTGTCATTTAAACAATTTGCATTGTAAATTGGTCTGGCCGTGAAGGAAGAGGGACGATATGAAGGAAGGGAAAGAATGAAAAGTCAGAAGTATATTAAAATGTGTATCATCAGCTGTCCTTAATTTCATTTATTAATTACTTGTATGAAGGAGTAATTTGAAATGAAAGAACAATTTGTCATTTTCAAGGCTTTTTTGCATCAGAGATTCAGGGTCCATGACGAGTGGACTCCAGCGCTGCTTCTAAAAATCAGCTTAAAATGCATTAGGGAGTACTTTGGTGGGGTCCACCTCAGTCTCAGAAAGGAGGGTACCACAATTATGGCACAGATTATTGCCATTATTTCCATGCTTCTGCTAGTGACAAAGCATCTGTATGAATTTGTTGCTAGTAACGCAGCTGGAGGTAGTGCTTGTTTGAAGTATTGAAGTACAGCCTGGAACAGTGTCACACTTCCATTACAACTCTAGAGAGTTGATCCTTCTCGACTTCTCTTATCACTCTCGTGCTTCCATGATGCTGTCATCTCCTCTGACCTTCATAGCCTGATGTCATGATTTAAGCCCAGTTGGCAACTAAGCACCACACAGCTGCTCGCTCACCTTCCCCTCCCCCCGTGGGATGGGGGAGAGAATCGGAAAAAAAGTAAAACCCATGGATTGAGAGAAAGACAGTTTAATAGGACAGAAAAGGAAGAGAAAATAATAATAATAATAGTAATAATAATAATGATGATGATGATGATAAAAGAATATACAAGACAAGTGGTGCACAATGCAATTGCTCACCACCCAGCCCATCCCCGAGCAACAGTCGCTGCCCCCTGGCCAACTCCCCCCAGTTTCTCTACTGGCCATGACGCCATACGGTATGGCATAGCCCTTTGGCCAGTCTGGGTCAGCTGTCCTGGCTGTGCCCCCTCCCAGCTTCTTGTGCACCTGGCAGAGCAGGGGAAGCCGAAAAGTCTTTGACCAGTGTAAGCACTACTCAGCAACAACTAAAACATCAGTGTGTTATCAACATTATTCTCATACTAAATCTAAGACACAGCACTCTACTAAGGAGAAAATTAACTCTATACTAACCTGACCACTACCAAAGATTTTTAAGAAGTGTCATCCATGTTACAAGTTGGTCTGGACTTGAAGCTGTTTGTATTAAGGGGTTTATATTCACACTTACTGGTGGTGGAAAAAGAGGGGAAAAAGTTACGGAAAGTGGGAATTTGCTGAGCTGTTCGAACAGAAGTAAGCTTAAAAATGTTTGATGGCTAATAAAGCCTTTGTGGAAACAAACCTAGAAAAATGAAACCGCAGCCCAATGCAATAAAATTGCAGTGTCCTTAAAAGGATTATAATAACAGTGCTGTGAAGTCAGGCAGCTCTCAATCTGGTGAGAAGCTCTGTGCTCAAAAGTTATTTGGTTGCATTCATGAATCCTGAATAAATGTGAACTGTTTACAAAATTAATCCTTATTTAACTAAATTTAAGGCACCAGCCATGTTCAAACCAAATTAAAACCATTTAATACTGAAATACAGTCCTTCTCTAAGTCCTTACTGGGGGAGTGCTTCAAGATGTATTAAACTACACTGAAGCATGGACAGAAGACTCAAACTCAGACAGACAAGGCAGGCTGTTGTAACGTTATGGACTTGAAGCATCAGTGCCCAGGACTTTCATTATAGATTATCGGATGAGTTACTCTCAGGGACACTTCCAGACAAGAGAAATAAATACAATTTTGGTTTCTAAATGTTTTTTTAGGCTTGGTAGGCTCAGAAAGAATTTAATGGCAACACTATAAATTACTTTGATGTTAAAACGTTCCCAGTAGTCCTTGCTATGCCACTTACCTCCTCTGTGACCTGGACCTGTTTCTTCTCCATTCTATGGATAATATGCATCTTTCTTGTGATGAGTGAGACTTCCTTTGTGTGTAGAAAAAGAGAAGTAGGAGTTGAAGAAGGCCGGATTCAATAGCTTTATGCCAGTGGTTGCCAACCTGATGAGAATGGGAGAGTCATGTCACTGTGTTGCCATGTCTTCTCTGACATGCTGTGTGCTACCTAAGGTGGCAGGAGCACTCACTCTTTCCACGGGGCATGTGTAGATGACACCATACACCGTTTATTCCCTCCTCAGGCAAACGTGACATCTTTTCTCTGGATTGCAGGGCACGTGGCTCAAATGTTGGTAGCTAGCAGCTAAACCAACCAGGTTTGGTAAGTGACCTTTCAGGTCAGAGAATAGTGGTGTTGGTGTGCTAGAAAGTGCCATGAAGCCGATTCCCAGGAGACAGGAGTCAGTGGGAAGAGAGAAGTGTAAATTTCTTGAGGAACCTTGGTAAAGCTAGGTCTGTTTATTGTGATGGCATCAGGAGCTCTTCCATACTTCAGTTACTACTGAAATTTGCACACAGAGGTGTGTCCTTCTATTTCATACTTCAGTAGCTGAGTTTCCCATTATATTGCTTGTTAAAATATTTAGTAATCTTAGCAGAAAAAAAAAAAAAAGAAAAAAAAGAGAGAAAAGAGAAAAAAAAAATTAAAAGTGTCCTTAAAAATAAAAGCTTTCCTAGTATTGTTTCCAGCTTCTCTGAGGTGGCTAAGTGCTGTGATCACCGACTCTGAGACCACATCAATGATAAGCTTCTATTCGCATTTTAAGTCTTGGCTATTTATATCTGAAGGCCACTGAGTCTCGGCCTCCAGGAGGAAGTGCCAGAGACCCTCTCCTCCTTCATGGCATCACTGCGCCTGGAAGACCCTCAGGAGTGAAGCACCTTCTGATGAGATACATCAGAGTCTCCTGGGAGAAAAGCTGCTGTTGCAGCAAAACCACAAGTTGTACCTACCCTTCAAATCAACGGGAGATAAATGGGATGCTCTTCATACTGACTTTAAGGAGAGTGAGTCACTGAGCAAGGTCCAGGGTGTCACTGCAGATTAAGAACTGGTTATGAGATAGGAGAGAAAGATTCATCATGAACTGCTGCTTCTCAGCATGTAGAGAGATTAGTGGTACCCCATGGGCAAATTGTCTCTGTTAGGAAGAACTATGGAGGATTTAGAAAAATTCCAGATGGATTTAAATACATCGAGGGATTAAGGAGAACAATGGTAGATGAAATTCAGCTAGAATAAGTGTGACAGAATAATAGACATTAACAAAAATAGTCCTTTTTGGAAAAAAAAAAAAAGAAAAGGTATTCTTAAAACTCATAGTCTGGGCTCTGAGGCAGTGGAAAATTTTGAAGAAAAGATTTGCTGTGTTTAGATAAATGAATCCTGCCCTTGGTATGGGGGCACATATTTTCAGACTTGAAAATTTAAAAGAAGGCATGCAAATCCCGAAGTAGGTGGCCCATTTCCCTGCCATATATTTCTAAAACACACACTAGTCTAATACATATCACTGAGGTCAAGAGTTCAGCAGGAGTTTTTTAAGAAAAAGAGAGATTTTTACAAGTAGTGAGCATACACATAATCATGTTAACTAATTGTTTGTAGAATTATACCATAATATTATTTATTTATTTATTTATTTATTTTCAGAAGGAATACTCTTGCTGCAGGGTATAAGGCAAGAGAGACTGATTTCTGATCTCTGTCTGGTTTTGTGGGTGCACATGGAAATAAAATGCATGGCTGAGACTGTCATCCCAGTCTGGAAACACGAGGTTCATGTGTTTTATGAGGTTCATGTAAGGATAAAATGGCACCATTCTTGTATCTGATCACTAGAGTCAGATACTGAATCAGTTGGAATCTGGTCTTTTCATGTATAATATTTTCATTTATTTGGTCAGGTGTCCCTAGTACTCCTGGGATAGAATATGGATGTTCTGCTAGTTTTCAACTGGGCTTTGAGTAACTGCCTGAATACTGGCAATTTCGTAGCAACCCTTGTACCTTTTAAGCTTTTCCTCAGGGAATTGAGGCCAATATTGAATACTGTTACTGGACAACTTTTTTAACATCTATCTTTCTTGATTTTTAGCAGTGTGAACACAACAGTGCCCAAGACAAAAAAAAAATAAAAAAAAATTAAAGAACTAATGGTTTCTGTCTGTCACAGCATTGTTTTTCCCAGGGTAGTCTTCTCCTTAGGTAGTCCTTACAGAGATGTATCTCAGCTAACCAGTTCTCTCGCCCTCCTTCAGAACTTTTCCAGAATTATCTTGGACTTCATTTTATTTCTTAGGTCTTATTTTTGGACTCTCCTGTATGTACTGCTGGCTTAAGAAAATTAGGCAGTAGCATGTCCAAGGTGGTTTAAAATAACTTCCCATCTTGTGCTGGTGGCTGTTGCTGAGAAGCGACTCAAGGTCTGGGGTTAGTATGTACTGCTGGGGATGTGCTCCCCTCAGCAATTGCTCTTCTCACTCCTTCTTGATCCCAGCAGCAGGAACTGGAAATTGCTTTCCCCCTCTTTACCCTTTTCTCTTGACTGCTTTTAGCAGGCAAAGGAGTCATAGCTGTTATGTGCCAGCCCCTTGCCCATGGAGAGGCAGCGCTCAAGTCCTGGCATTCTGGCTCCTCCGCTTCTCCTTGCCAAGCTATGCACTGAGAGTGGAGATACGGTATGAAAGGAATCAGGCCTGATACTGGCCCATGAAGGTGGGTGGTTAAAAGTGCTGAAGCTACTGTCACTGTTCAAATAGACCCCCTTTACTGGATTTAATCTTTTGTATTCATTAGAGCAAATAATAAGCAAACAGACAATTCCTAGCATATGTGTAAGTCATTTTAAAGAAGCTCTGAAATACCTTCCTACACCTCAGAGTCTCCTTGCTGAGCCTGAGCCCTGTGACGAATATGCCTGCTCTTTTCCAGGCATGGAGGGAGGATGGCAGCTTGCGCTGGAGCTGGCCAGGCTGCTCCTCCCAGCTTCCCATCAGCAGGCAGTTTGCCTGCAGCCTAGTCAATGCCCATGCTGCTGCCAAATGGTTTTAGCAGCCAGAGGAAACTAGTCCTCAACATTATTCATCCTAAAGGTGGCCTCTTTATTTGACTCTCTAAAGCATTCCATATGGTATTCCAGACCCATATTTCTGAACTTTGATTTTTTTTTTTTTTAGGATTAGCTCTTTATCTGAAGTACTAAGGAGATTGTGCTGCATATTAAGAAAGTGATGCTTTTATAGACTGTTGCCCTGTCAATGAAGGAAAGCCAATTTGATGTCAATGCACAGAGACATTATTGAAAAGTGGCCAGGTGGAAATTTCTTACATAATTATTTTAAACTACAAAGTGCATCTTTCTTAAAATTCAGTATTTAAAAAGAGGAAAAAAAATGTATCTAAGATCAGTACTAAAAAAAGAAAATCTTCAACGTGAAAGAAGCTCCTGTGTGTGCCTATTAAGTGAACAACTGTCAAAAAATCTTGGATATAAATACTCAAAATAAATACAGGGGTAGGCAGGACCAACAAAATTATGTTTGTCAGCTCAAGCCTCAGATTAGCTTCTAAAGTAAAGTACCACCACTAGAAGACACTGATCTTTGGTGAACCTGTCCAGGAGATTGTCAGACTAGGTCTCTTCTGGTAGATTATTTTTCCTGACATGTGAATCTGTGGGGTAAAGACCTAACTGAGAAAGAATCTTAGAGTTCTAACCCAGTGCTTTCAGCTGCAGGGCACAATCTGCGTGTACCTCTCATTGTTTAATACAAGTTGACTACTGAAATTAAATTCTTCAACACATTTAGTCCATTCAGCTTCTGTTTTCAAGAGTGTTGGGTATCTGTCTTGTTATTCATGTAGTTAATACCTTTTCCCTTTAAGGCACATTTCTAGGTTTAAAGCTGAAATGCGGTTATTTCAGAATTTGGGGTGAAAGCCAGACTGCCTCATTTAGGTGCCAAACTTAGAGCTGCTGGATGCTACACATCTTCCCCAAGGATGGGGATGTCATCCACTTCATTTGATATCACTGAGCTCCCCGAGAGACGAGTGAAGACATACCCACACAGCGAGGTTAGGCACCTCCTTTCCTCCACTATCAGAAGAGACTTTTGGAGACTCCAGAAAACAGCCCAGACTGCAAGGTATCTCCCTGTTTCACTGAGAAATGCCAAACAAGTAGGATATTCTGGGATCCAGTGTGTCTAGTGCTCCTCTGGTGAAAGGCACCATGTGCAGTATCTTCTGCCTGTCTTCTGCTTATTAATGCAGGGGTTAGAAAGTGAAGCAGGAGATGGAAGAGATCTAACTGAAGTTAGTCTGAGCAGTTTTAACTCCCACATCCTAGGAGAGTGCTCTATGTACCCGCCCTGAGCGACAGCACTGTCCATCATCCTCTTGATGACCCAGCAGTTCATCTTCAGGCATAAAAGCAACAGAGGAAGATAGACAACATGCAAGAGAGAACATGACTCTTAACTTGCAGCACTCAGGAGGAAGGAAGACTGCTGGTCCAAACTTAGTTTTTAAGCATGTGTGCAATTAACTTTAGTAAATATTGAAAGTGTTTTTAAAGTGAATATTAGTCTAAATAAAACGTCTCCTCACCAAAAGTCCTGGGTGCTGGGTTCAGGTTCTACATTCCTCTGGTTGAGATGTGGATTCAGTACTATTCAAGCTGAACACAGTTGTAGCCAAACTTTTGAACCTTCTCCAGGGGAAATAGATGGAGTGGAGATGCAGTTGTGCTGGAGTTTGGATAGCAGAAGAGAGGATGGGTGTGAGAGTGGCATTTACCTCCTCAGAAAATCACTTTCTGATACTGCGAGGAGGACTGTAGTTAAGCACTCGGGCAACTTTCAGGCTGTAGACAAACGTCTTGCAATCTTAGTGCAGTGCTCAGCACTGTTTAAAATGGGCAAACTGGCCTTCATTGCCTGTGTCCTGATTTAAGCAAATTTTAGGTGGATTGAACCCTACCTTACTTAATATTTCACTGGGGATTAGACTGACATTTAGGTTTACGGAGTGCAATTCCCAGTGTCAGGCCTATTTCTGTACTGTAGATTATTCTTCATTTTTGCAGAAAATGATTCAATTGAACTAATCTGACAGGGCTGACTGGATGTCCATTATAGTGCTGCATTACAATTGCTAAGCAGAGTATTGGAAGGGCACTAGGTACAGTCTGGTAAAGACAATAAATAATTTGAATGACGGCACTAAGGCAGCATTTCAGAGTTCAGTTAGTGGGTTTCCGAAGACACTTGGCAATTGGGAGGAGGAAAAGCAAATGAGAGCAACTGCTTGTGAGACTGACATAACCTCAGCGTAACATTGAGCTACATGTTGCTCTCCTTGGACTGAGAGCAGGCTTGGCAAATGCTAGCAATCAAACCATCTGTATAACTGGATCAGATTTTTCACTACCAAAATGGATCAATTTATGGGATTATTTTGACAGGCATGTTGGGAAATACAGAACATATAGTTTTCATCATTGTTTACTTCTGTTTTTCTGTTGTTCCCTTTGACATTGCCCACTGGCTTTTATTAGAGTTTGAGCTCCATTTAGCTCAGCATGCAGAGCTGGACATGCTGCCAGTGTCACTCCCTGCAGAACTCCTCCTGTTCCTTCATTTACATGTTTCCTTCTTGTTCTTTAACCAGAAGGGGAAGCTTTGAGCCTTGAATGCATAAAGCATTAGGTCCAGGTCAAAAACAGACAGTCCATTATTCTAAATTGTTGTTCTCACTCATCAGATTTGTAGTTTATCTTGGGAATTTCTCGGAAACGTGGCATCCATTTGTAGCATTGTTCAGATAATTGCAGCATGAAGCTGAACTGGTCTTGAGATCAGCATCCAATATTCAGCACTAGTCTTTTGTTGGAGTGATTTAATTGGCCATTGGTGAGGCTTGTCTGGTCCATAAGACTCTTTCCTCCTACTCCATTTGCCCAGAGCAGGCATTTGGCAAGGCTACTAACTCACCAGTGAGGGAGAAGTTATCTTCACCTGGATTTAGGTGCTCTAAATATGCTCTAAAATCAGCAAGATGTGCTCTAAAACCGGTGAGATCCCCTGTGCTGAAAAAGTTTGGAACAAATTTTTTTGTAGGGGAATGAGGGAAGTTTTTATTATAACTAAAAGTTAATTTTCGGGTTACGTGGTATTCGCGACTACAACATCTTCTCCGTATTTGGTAGGGAGAAGTATATATAGCCTTTAGGAACAGCCAATAGTGCTGCTCTTTCTATTCTTAGATCCAGAAGGGATGCAAGTCAAATAACAACAGTCTTTTATATGACAATACCAGGCATCTGACAAAAAAAGTTGCTATCATTGCCTTAATTTTACACATAGTGAAATCGAGGGTCAGGAAGATGTCTTGAGGTAACTTGATAGGCCTCTTCCAGATGAAGACATATTCTGTTCCTCATTCATAATTCATTCAGCAACAGATATTCTCTCCCTTATGTATAAAACCACGGAAGACAGTGGGATTGTATGGACATTTAAAAAATGGCTAGCAAATTCTTTACATTTTGTAGCAGTGACTGAGAAGAAAATCACTTAATGGGATTGTTCTATGCTGTGCCAACTTTCTGGCACCAGCTTTTAGAAATGACTCCTCATCAGTGTATTTTTCTTATAAATTGAGCAAAGGAAAAGTGAAATCTTTAATAGACAATAGCAGAGGAAGATTATAATCCAATGTTCTATTATTTAAATTACCTCTGTAAGTGGATTGTTCCTTAAAATATTTCTGTTTTCAGCTCCCTCACTGGGAGGGATTTAGATATTGGAAAATACAGAATATTATTTTCACCAGGCAATCTAATTTTCCTATATTTGATGTCCAGTACACTTTGTGAAAATGTTTTAACAAACAATTACATAAAGCTGGGCTCCCAAATCCACTCCTGAGCATTTAAATGGATTACACTAGTTTTCAGAAGTGCTCAGCAGCTCACATTAAAGTTAAGAGATATTTATTCCTGTACTTTCATTTCAGATTAATCTCTAAATAAAATAACTTTATAGACTAGATCTGCTTTTTTTTTTTTTGTTAGACAAAACTCCTGATGAAGCTGAAGGGAGCTGATTGGCTCATGATTATTTTGTCTCAGACAAGTAGGTATGGGTTGGATTATTTATTTTTCACATGGTTAAAATGGATAGGGAAGTTTTCGTGGTTGTGTTATGATGTTAAATCATGACATCAGAGTCTTGCGCTGAGCTGAGGAGTCATTTCATTTGAAGGGATAATGTAGTACTACCATATAACATTGGCTATTTTTAGCAGAGATATAAGCTATATGCTCCAGCAGGTATAACTGGTTTAGTGCAAGAGATATGCCTTGAAAAGTGAGATTAAACAAAAGCAGCAGTGAAATATTTTGCAGATGACACTCTGCCAGACTTTGAAACTATATATATCTCTCTACAGAAACCCCAAAGGAAATATTTATATTTCATTCCCCATTTATTTCTTCATTTTCATTAACCTGTCAAACAAAGTATATTGTACAAATAATATGAGATAGAGATTGGCATCTGAGTTAGACAGAGTTCTGCTACTGGTTCAGTAGGGTCTGAATCTGTCAACTGAAAAATAATATTTAGGCTCGCACGCACAGATAGAGATGGCATTAGAAGATAAAGCAATGGGAGGAAGTTAGTTATACATGAAGTTTCTATACTTTCTGACTCTCTTTCATCTTCCAAGCTGTAGAGAACTGGAGATGGAAACCTAAAAAGGACCTCAAAAGAATTATTTTAAACTGTGAGATGTATCACATTTTGTTTTAGCTGCTATTATCATATCTTAGAACAGTTAACTTGAAAGAAGATGCAAAAGAGAAATCTACAGTGAGTGAAATGAGAGCAAATGTAGGAATGCCAAAGTAACCACTGTCTCAAGATCTCAGCTGGCAACAGCTATGACATCTGCAAAAAAGTGTTATGCCATCCAACAGTTTATTCTTCCTGAGGCCAAAATCTAGATCGAAGCTGATAAGAAACCTTCAAGGCAATCAAAAAAAGTACTGGTAAAATCAAGGACTGTTAATGACACTGTAGGAGCCATTAATTTTCTTTGACATAGAAAGGGTTAGCCAGCCTCAAGAGAACTTGCAAAGCATAAATAATATCCATGGGTAGGCCTTTTGCTGCTTTTTTTTTCCCCCCCCAGTACATGCTTTGTATCTCTGAGGCCTACGTAAGTTGTGATTTCTCTTTTAAGGGTTTACCATTACTGGTGTACCGAAATATGTTATCAGAGACTCCTGCAAGAAAATACATATGAGCTGGACCTGTGTTGTAGCACGTCTGGAAACCGAGGGGCCACAGCCCAGAGACTCACTCTGTGCCGTGCTGCTCCAAGTGCCAGCAAGGCCCGTCACCAAAAAGAGGTTTCCCGCTCTCCTCCCTCACTATAGGGAACTGAAATGACCATCTTGACAGTTCAGACAAAGTAATGTGAACCCTACCCCCACCCTTAGCTTTCCTCCAAGTCTTTGGCCTTGATAAAATAGTTTCATTGTCAGGGTTGTTTAAAGAGTCGTCTTTCTACTATTACAATTTCTGTCCAGAGGATCTCAGTATTTGTTCCTTATCTGAACAACTATTTTTTGTCTGTCTTTCTTGTTTTATGTAACACTTTCCTGTGAATTAATTCCATAGTTCTTGAACCCTCACAATCAATAGATGAATCATATTCATAAGAAAAACCCAACTCCATAATACAGAAACTTCTTCCCATGTAGGACTGAATCAAGCAAGCCAAAAACCAAGCATAGTACGTGAAAGATCACAAATAGTGACTGTTCCATGAGTACTGTGTGCTTGCACTGGGACGTGTGGGAGGACCATGGGCAGGAGGATAGGTGGTGTTTGCAAGTTGTCTTCTGGTAACAGTCCTTTTATAAACCTGAAATCAGATGGGCGATGTCGGTGTATGGTGCTGTTGCAATGTAGGCTAGTTTGCTTAACACTGTGCTGGTAGGAACGGTGTATTCTCTCTGTGTAAACAAAGCTAAAGGCAATCACTGTACAAACCATGCAACACTGAGCAAAATGATACACTAAACAAAAGCAAAGCAGAAATACAGTGTGGAGAATGATGTTCTGACATTTTTAGAGAAAGGTTTTAAATATTCAACTCTCCTACAATACAGCTGTCACAGAACTGTAATAAAGAGTACTAGTATGTATCAATGTTAAGAATTTTGAAAAATTGCAGTGGGAAATATCATGATGTAAATTACTCATTCGTAATGTGAATCCTCAAATGTGATAGTGTGATCAACAATACTGGTACCAAAGAGTACTGGTTCTGCAGCTGTCCTGTGCCATTATGGATGACAATTTTTTAGCCTAACAAACTGCATGTGAGTTTGTGAACTTATGTGTTTTAGTTTGGTATTGGATGAGAGTTACTAAGACTAGTCTGGGATGCTCAGGCTGGCAAAAGAATCACCTTCAGGCAGCATTTTCTCTCCAGCATTCTTGCCAGGTTGTAGCATTCAAATGCTCTTATTACGTCTCCCATTACTGTTGCTACCTTGGCTCGTAGCAGCATACCTTGTTTTTGAAGCTGGGGAATGCTTTTTCAGGGGCAGAGGGGTAAGCAGGGAGTAGGGGGTTGAGCTTTTAGAAATGAGACTCCCTTGGTTAAAAAATTACACCAATGTAGGCAGCAGACTTTGCCTGCACCACTCTGTAGACTTGCTATTACAGTAAAAGCCCACTTGCTGACACCAATCATTTCTATAAAATTTAAGCCAACATCTTTGGGAGAAAAGATTTAATTAACACATAAGCCCCTGATTCACTATGACAATCTGCTTTCATAGTGATGGGAATAATCACATTTCTACCCACTGTCAGTCCTTGAAATATAGGGGGTTTATGAATAATCTATAGTACATTTTTTTCCTTACAGAAACAATCAGATTCTTTTGTTACTTTCACACAAGAACATTTCTGTCTCAGACATCTAGAAAAACTAAATTTATCTGGTGCCTTGAGGGGCTACCTCTGCTTGTGTGACAGGAGGTCTCTTGAGCATTTTGGGTTAGTAGCATGAAGGGAGGCTGAGCAATTCCATCCTATCCGAGATCCACATGAGACATCCCATTATTTAAATAGAGGTGCCCTTAGGGCGTTGTATGCAGAAGCCAGTGCAATAAATAAATAAATAAACAGTGCTCATTGCAGACAATAAATAAAATTGTGGCAATGATTACCATGATATAAAATTAGATTAAAAAACTTTCTCTGTGAAGCAGAAATAATAACCTAGGGTACAGAGCTTTGAAAAAAATCTTTTTTGTCCCTTAGTCCAGTTGAAAAGATCATGTCTAATAGTACATACTTTTTTTGACACCTCCTTCTCCTACTTGTTATAAATCCTTGAAGGAAAAAAATACAGAATCTTTTTTCCCCTGAGGTAGTCTCATCAAAGTTGTTTCTGATTTACCGTGGCATAAGTTATATAAGTATCAAGCTTGTAAGGTTTAATTTTATGATCTTTCTGGCTTTAACAAGTGGAGAATAATTCTATAATCACAATTTAGACAGAGAATGTTGTATCTGTTGTTCTCACTAGACATTGTTATATCATTTCCTTATCTTTTTACTTTCTTAATACTTTTGTGTTTGGCTCCACAGTACTGAACAACAACTAAACAACGTATGATCTGTATATTAGGGACAGAACATTCTTAATGCATCTTTAGAGTTGTAACAACTCTAATAACCTGAAATTTTTGCAAAAATAAATTTTGCATCTAGATAAGTGCTTTTTTAAATGATAGCAATCGTCTTGTGTTAGGCTTGATTGCAACCTGTTTTCTAAATTAAAAAATGTAAATGTGGCATTGACAAAGGTTAAAAAGATTTAAAGCGGGTTCTGTCAGCAGTGCATGCATGCACCAAACTAAATCCTATGTATCTAATCAGTGTCCTCTGGACTGTGTGCCTTACTCCATTGTTTACTTTCAAATCCATAATAATTTTGTATCCTTTCACTGGGTGAAGATTCATTTTAAAAACTAATGAATTTAAAAATATGCTTTTCCCTTGTCCATTTGATAGCGAGCCTGCAATTTAACTTTCATTGTTTGTTTCCCTCCTTGTCTCGTCAATCCTTTTCTCTCTTTCTGTCCTTTTACTTTATTACATTTTTTATTGAGGACTGAGATGAACCGGTTGCTGCATCATGGGCCCATTACACTTCCTAACAATTCCATTTACACCTTATTGTTTGTCTTATTGCTGGAAAATTCAGGTGATTCATCATGCCTGAAGAAGCACCTGATCCCAATTCCCTTGATATCACAATCACTATGTGATAGGAATACAGTTAGTGGTGGCTTTCAGACTCTAAGAGGCCAAGGTGATAACTCTTTTGGGACTTTTAGCCTCTCAAGTATTGATGAGTTCCATTTTCGTAATGCTCTGTTTTCTTGCTCCCTTTCAACAGCCCCCTGAGTGTGGAGAAGGGCTTGGAGTTAATAAAGGAAGTGGCAGATCTCCTGAAGCTGCAGATGAGTGTCTTCGATGATGTCAAGTACGTACATGGAATTTACCTCTTTTTATTTTATTGGATTTCTCATTATTTTTGAATAGTTTGTCTTACAAGGAAATATCTACACTTTAATGCCAAAATTAATGAGAGCGTGCGAGAGACAAAAAAGAATATCATGATGATCTATATAATGTCCCCTACACACGGTTAGGAAGAAATTATTTTAAAAAATTTATAAAGACAGAAATTTTCCTATGTTTCCTTAGGGAAAAATAGTCTGTTCAAAGTGCTATAAAATATTACTAACCTTATTTAACAGTTTCTAGGTAAGGAAAGTCTTGTGAAGGGTCATTATACCCAGCGTTGCTGAGGGGAAAAATGACATCAGAGATGGATAAGAACTTGGGTCCCTGGCTTTGAGTCTGGCATGTGGCACACTAGGTTGTGCTGCTTGGTCAGCTACTCATTTAACAAGTCACAGGGAGTTCAGATTTGTTGAGCTACTGTTTTTCCTCATATGATTCATACTGATGGATGCTGTGCATGTTAATCTCCTGAACTAGGAGGTTATGATTTGCCATGTCCGGTAAAAAATTTTAGATTGGGGATTTTCTGAAATCATTTTGGTAGGAACATTTACTTCACAAAATTTAATTCTTCCTTTGTAAAACAGAAAATAAAAATAGTTTGATAGAAAAAGTAATGGAAAAGAAGGGTCAGCTGTGGGAGGTTTTTGACAGCTTGCTGGAAAGAAGTCACATCTTGGCGCACAGAAAATAGCTGATGTCTGGGTAGCATCCAGTTCCTGCCTATGTTTCAGAGGATTTAGGGCTGCTTGTTTTGGCCCATGAGTCAGGTTGCTGAAGTGTAGCACCTTTCTCAGCCTTGCTTGTGCTGCCTTCAGCTTTTGTTTAACCTTCAGTTCCAGTGAATGTAATTTATCATTTAATACTCTGTTTTACACCATAGTCTGAAGATGTTTCATGTTTAGTGGAAGTGTTTATTATTATTTGGAAAAAAAAATCTACCCCTTCTATTGCTGTGTAGTAGGGAGAAATAGACTACTGGTAAGAAAATCTAGAAATCTGACAAATACCAGGCATATTGGCTTTAGTTGTTTAGAAGGAAAATATTCCCATGTTTTGTTTGCTAGAACAATTCTGTGTATTGCTGAAAGTCTTTTTGCTTCTATTTTATGAAATGTATTATTTATGAAAACTGAGTTTTGAAATTACAAAAAATGACAATATTATATGGTCTTCCTTGTAAAGAGAATTTGCAACTTTGACTGGCAGATGAAGTCTGCTGCACGTGTAAAGGGGTAATCCCATGGAACAATTTCTCTGCTGGAATCAATGGGTTCTGCTTCATTAACTTCATTCATTTACAGTACAAGAGCACTTTCACCTACCTTTCTAATTGTTAGCATAAAGCCTTTTGGTTATTTTTTATCATTTGATAAATCACAACAACATTGCAATTGGCAGGCTGTAGATTCATTCTCTAATGAAAAATATCCCTGCAGTGATATAGCTAGCTATGAAGAACGTTTTTTTAATGTGTGACATTTGGGAAACTGGTTATTTTGTGTCCATTAATATGTAGTCATATGACTGTACTTATATGATTGTACTTGTATGACTGTACCAAAAGTATTTGCATTGTATGGTCAGTATTTTAAAAGTGTGTTTTGGGTGATAGTAACTCCAAACAGGACCAAGTATTCTGTCAACACAAACAGAGTCTTTGCCTTTTTAAAAGATCTATAAATCTGTGAAAGATTATCCTAAATCTCAAGTTAGTGAAGAGTCCATCCATAATAAATTTTCTTTACTCAAGAAAATGAGATGCTTTGACTCAGGTTTAACCCATGAAATGCTAAAGAAATGTGGAGCTGGCCAGTAGATATAGCAGTAGTAGAGGCTTTAGAAAAAGGCCTCACCAAGCAAAGAATTAACGCTTTTTGGATTTGTTCTTTTGTCATCACTACACAGCCATAGTTGGAAAACTGTATGAATTTTAGGGCTCTGATTAGCTTCTGAGTGGCATCATGGAGAGGCGTTTCAGGAAAGACTTGATGTCATGATTATTCCTAATCTACCTTTGACATATCAAAGTGTGAGAATGAGGCCTCTCAGGAAATATGCATTTTACTTGGCCTAAGGCATCATGGGCAATTTAAATTATTTTATTTTACTGGCAACTAAAAGTACTCTTTTTCTTAGGGATTCAGTTTTTTAAAAAGTCTACTGTGAACTCCGACCGGAGAATTAGCTTGGTGTAAAATTCTCAATTCTCTCTTTTCCCTCCAAGAATTCTGAATGGTAAGAAAGTAACAGCGTAGGCCTGAATTTTTTAGACTGTTGCAAAGATTTCAGAGTAAAGATATGTTAATGAGAATCACAGGGTTAATTTGAGAGTATAAACAAAGCCATCACATTCAATAGGAACAGTGTAATAAGAAGTGAGGAGAGAGGGTGAGTGGTGAGTTCTTCTAAAGACCTGTAAATTCTCAGTTAAGAGTTTCTTGTCCTTTTCTCTGAAAAAAATATTTTTAAAGGGACTGCTTCACAAATACATTGCTACCTTTAGTTAGTTTTGTCTGCAAATATCTTTCCTTCTTCCCTGTATTTTTAGTTTTTTCCTGTGCTTTGGAGTTTGGTAAGTGAACAATTGCTTTTGCCATGGATTCCTACTGATTCCTGTGTTAGTTCTTGATTAGTTGATGCATGGTAGTGATCAGCTTATCTTATCTTCTCTCCTTCACAATCCTGCCAACTTTAAGGGACGGTCTGCAATTCACAGTATAGCCTCAGGCTTGGCTCCCAGAGCATTCAGTCCCCTTCTACAGTTGGTTTGTTGTCAAGTTTGCATTGACATAAACTTTGCTCACCCTGTGAAGCAGATGAGTGGGAATAGATTTGGGGAATTCATAATTAGAAATATTTCAACGTTAAAGAAAAGATCCAACATGTTAGCTGTCACTTGTGGATACAGCCTGAATCTTTATGGAAGTAATAGTTATGCTTAATATGTTTTGTTAATGGTTATGTAGCTGTCAAATAAATTCTATTATTTCTTATTACATCATTAGAGACCATTAAAAGGATATTAGCATGCTGATGTAATTATGCAAGCAGACGTAAAATGACTATAGTTATGATTTTATAATCTAATTATGGGTGTCCAATGCCCCTGGTGATTGATTGTTGGACTGGTATCATGGATTGAAGTCAGATGGGTAGCAGTGTCAGGAGGGTTTGTATTTATTTAAAAAAAAAAAAATTACCACTCCGCAATATGCAACATTGACCTTCTCCATGTAATTACAGTTCTTCTCATGTTATAGAGTAAGCTTGCACATGAGAGATTATGAAGAAAAATCTAAATATAATAAAAATACTAAAATCTGTAAGCTAAACTGTAAGGATAGTGGAAAGGACACTCAGAATCTATAGTCAAATCCATTAAATTAGAACATACATGACTCATTTGGTTTCTGATGAGAAAAGAAATTATTTCTGAATTTTTATTTAATGTTCTCATACTTGGGATATTTACTAAGAGCATTGCTAATGGAGGTTTCAGCTCTAAGCTCAGCTGAATACCTTTGTTTGGAAAGAAAACAGATTATTCTGATTTCATAGTATTTCAGACTGCATATCCTACCATTCTCAGCCTCTAGTTAAGAGTGAGATTTTCAACCGAATATTGCATTCTTTGATGGATGCTGCAGTAGCACTGATTTTTTTTCTTTTCCTTCTTATTTCTCTCTTTAGTTCTATATGATTTTCCCTGTTGCCATTGAAGATCTCTCGCTCTACGTGTCTCTTTTTTCCCCATTTTTTTCTATTGCTTTGATTTCCTCCACCCGTGCATCTTAATGGGCATCTTTGTCATTTTTGCCTTCTAACATACCTAAACTCAGTACTCAAAGGACTGTCATTTCAGGAGATGTGATAACTTGACCAACAAGCGTGCCCAATTCCGTATCTAATTTTTCAGTGGAAAACCTGTAGCAAAGCACTCTATATTCATTCCATAAAATGACATTAATCTCTATCTGCTGCTGCTGTTTTGAAGTGTAATAATAATTGCCTATATAAGCATATAATCTCTATATATAATATTGGGGATGAACAGGATACTCATGCTAATAGAAATAGATTTTTCAAGTTTAAAAAGCTGCTTCTTATTATCTAATATAATGTCCTGGCTTGCAAAGCCATAAAACTTAACCAATATTCCCTTATCATGTATGGTTAGTTGCATCTATATTGTACATCCAAAGCTAAGTTAAAAGACCAAATCACTGATCTGTCAGAATCTAAAGCTAAAACTCCCAGGCCTTGGGTTGGTTGTTCAGCTTTCACGTGATCGCTCTCCCTACCCACACTGAGACTAGAGGCGAATTCAGTGTTTTGAATAGTTTATTGTAAGAAAAATGAAAATTCACGTTAACTGAAGGTATGTATGGAAACTGTATGGAGGCTTCAATGAAAAATACCTTCCAAAATTTGTAGCTGCCACAGCAGTGTGGTTTGACATTTTGAAAATAAAATATTATAATTTTTAAATTCAAAGTAATGACTAGTTTCAAAATTTAACTAAGTTTGGCTTATAAGGAAAATGCTTTTATTTTGGTGATAAGAATAAACAAAAAATTGGTTTTGGACTGAACTCAAGCCATTATTGTCTTTTTGTTGTTGTTGCTGTTGAAATGACCAAAACTATCAATCTTTCAATAAAGACTAATTATAATCTTGAAATATTTGATCATATCTATGTATTTTTTACAGCCCTCTGTCTTATTCCATATGCAGGAAATAAAATGCTCCGTTAATGAGCAGCTCTTCAATGTTTCATTTTATTCTCATTGTTCAATATGTGGCTTCAGGATTTGTTTCTTGCACATTATTCAAATCCTGCTTTGAGGTCAAAAAAGCCATTTCTTCTTGTTTTCTTTTGTTTTTTTTCCTATGGTGCTCTTCACTACACTATCAAAATGCTTGACAAACATGAACTGATATTCTTAACTCACATGAGATATGAGGTATTATTAGGACCATACAGAGCTGGAGTTATGCATGAAGAGATTAACATCAAAGCATCTGCTAATATGAGGTGTCCAGTCTGATGTCTCAGAGTATAGCTTATTCAGCCTCTTCTGTAAAGAACTTCGCATACTGAGACAGAGATCCCATTGGCTTCAATTATCATTCTGAGTGTTCAGCAGTCCCAGAAATCAGCAATCAGTTTAGACAATGCTACCTGGTCTGTAAAAAAAAAAAGCACCTGAAATGACTTGGCTTCAAATGAACTGAGTCTGAATCTGAATCTGAGGCAGAACTGGATGGTACCAGCAGAATTCAAAGTAACGCTAGGACCTTTACATCTTCATAGTTCCATACCTTATTCACAACATACTTCCTGAAGTCTGATAAAAATGAAGTTGAGGCCCCTGAAAATATTGGTCTTCTCTACTACTTGACCACCATTCATCCTTGGATGTCAGGGATCCTACTGAAAAAACACTTTGAAAAGAAAGACTGCATATCTAGATATGAAGTAAGTCAAGATTGATTTTTCCTGTTATCCTGTAGTATGTCCTTAGTGTCAACTGTGTTTTTTACATATTTTTCTGTAAACAGCGATCTAAAAAAAGCTTGAATTTGGAAGACTTATCGTGAGGACAGCTACAAGCACATTCTTGCCATACTTCAAATCTCTGTTTTCAAGTAATGGGGTTAGAGACACTTTCCACCTCCTTTTCAAAGAAAAGGCCTTACACAACCAAACAATACCTATAACTCTCCTTGTTCTTAGGAAGGGCTGAAATGGTTGGGCTGGAATAAATACAATTTGAAAAGCCAGCCAACCATCCCAGTGAAAAGAACTTGAACTGAGGAAGATGTCTGAAAATCAAACCAAGTGGTGAAAGTTTGGAGAAGCTTTAAACGCGTTCAAATCGGAAGTGTTGGGCAGGCAAACTGATGAGTGAAGCTCCCAGCCTCACCTATTATGAACATGTGCATGGGCTGTAGTCTCCTAATCATGCTATATAGGTTTTGTTCATTGTTTGTCATGTTATTTTTCTAACACCTGAAAAACTCAATCAGCCAGTTAATCATATTCAGTCATCCAGAACCTAAACACTGGAACAGTACTTGTTATTTTCACTTCATCATGCTGATGGGTTATGACATCCGGTATATGTACGCTCTAAATGCGAACATCTCAGGAAATTATTGGTAGCTTGAGAGACAGGGTAGTGTGAGGGAGGATTATTTAACCACGGAGCAGTAATGGGACAGGTAGCACAGTGTCTTGTTAGGTTTGTATCTGCAAACTTCCCTCTACTGTACAGATTCTCCACGATTCCTTTCTCCTTGATTCGGTGCAATTAATCTTTTCTTGTGTTGTATGTTGAATGCTTGTGGATTAATACTCTTGCAAAGTTTTTTCTAGATTGGCAGATTCTGGATTCTGCCATCTATGCCATTCAGATTTACTGAGAGGAAAGTTCTAATATCGTACTTATGAAAAAACATATAGCCCATCCTGCTCTCCTTAAGGCGCTGTAGTATAAACTAGCAAAAGATTGAATTTTTATTTCCATTCCATTTATTGTCCAGAAATTAAGCAACATTTTTGTTTCAATTTGAACTGTGCTATACTTGGTCTCAATAGAAAGATATACCTTTCAAAAAAGTTGAGCAATATTTGTCATCTGTTTTTTGATTTTAAATAGCAAACCAACAGACTAAGGCTATTTGGCATAATCTTGTTTAAAATGTTATAAAAGCATAACTCAGAAATAATGGAACCACTTTTATTCAAACTTGACTTCTTCCACAGATTTAATGAATCTAGAAAACAAATTGTCTGGAAAATGTACTACTGTAACTCATTGCATGCAGGCTTTTATAAGAAATTGCATTGTGTTTTCTGGTACATATTGTCTTATTTGACAACTAATTTATAATATAAAGATACATCAATTTTTAAAGGAATGAGGATAAGGAAACAAAAATAAGGTGGAAGTGTCAACTATGCATTCCTTTACTTAAAAATGAGTGATTTCTCAACCTTAGCATTACATTAGTCTTGTGGCTTTTTCCCCTGAGGTACAATATATTTTGTGTGCTTTTCTCTAATAAATGTGCATATAACCAAGATCATTTTGCCTTCTCCACTGTAACTTTCCTGCTAGAAAAATATAAAAATACATTAAAATAACAAGAAGGATTTTGGCCTGCAGCATTTTATGAATTCTACGTGACAAAACAGAAAGGCCATAAAAATCTAGGGAGACTCTGATAAATAAAAATGTACAAAGTTTGTCTTTCCATTACAACATTTCATCTCATTAAATCAGAAGATTTGTACCTTTGTAATGAAGCAGAATGAAATCCAGTGTTACAGATACATTTCCATGTACTCATAGGTCCCTACTCAAGAGAAAGTTTTTACAGATAAGTGAGCTTCAACAGTTTATCTATCTATTTTTAACTTCATATTTCTCTACTACTCATCCCTCTGTGTGACTGAGAATGCCATCATATTCCTTTTTTAATAAAATTAAAGTTCATAACATTATAGGGTAGGCAGGATATACTCCTTTGTTTCAAGGAAGTCACTGAATATGTGCTGTTGCATTTAATTTATATAACATTTCACATATTATTAGCAGGTAATCATTTCCATTCTACAGATGGGTAAATTGAAAATCAAGAGAGTTTGCTTGATTTTCCCTAAGATAGTACAGAACTTGGTGACAGATATGAGAATAGAAACAGAGAACTGTGATTCTCACTCTTGAACTAAAGCTTGGTCCACAAATAGAATAACTAATATTAGAAATGGAAAAAGATTATCATGTAGAGATTTGTTTAAAAGAATAATCCCTTATAAGAATTATACAAAGTTAATCTTATGTCTATGCCTTTCTTGATCCTCCTAGCCTTGGCTACCTGATTCTCCTACGTACACAAACACACACTTATTTTCTCTCTCTTTGTCACCTGGATGGATGGATGGATGGATGGATTGCATGAATATTGCAGACCTGGCCAGTAAATACTGTGTATCCAGGCCTATGAGCTGCACCACAACCTGCCTGTGGAAGCGTTTGTATTCCTTAGATCCATAAAGGCAGTCGGAGCAAATATACATCTGTAGGAGTGACAGAAAGAGCCCAATAAATTCCACTTGCAGTGCCTCCATTGCAAAGTAAATGTCTCCCTCACAGCTGGCAGCAGAAGTTCAAGAACAAATCTTCTAGTTGCTCTCCTCAGAGCTAAAGGAGAAGCCAACAGGTTCTTAAGAGGGCAAGCAGGAGGGCTCTGGTTGTAGCACTCAGAGTTTTGTAGCTTTTTGAATTGAGACTGTAGCAGAGTTTGGGTTTTTTTTGTCTTTGGTTGTGCTGCCTAATCCTTAAGAAAGAAATTTGTGTCCTGTCTGGCTCCTATCTAAGCTGTGAGCATGCTGAAGCTTTACCTCTGCAAAGTTCCTGACACGTCTCATGCTCTTCACTAATTATTAAAGTCACTTCTGCAAACTGAGCATAAGGTGACTATCGTCCCAGTAGACAAATTTTACACGTGATTTCAACAGACTCTATTAACAAAACAGGTGTGCAGAGGGTAAGTAGACCTGAAGTCAGTAAAATACATTGAATGCTTACTGGCTAAAAATTAAAACTGCCTGCTGTTTGTGTACCAGGCAGACTACTAAAAGGTATAAAGAAGAAGAATGGAAATATAAATAGAATACACTTACCTTTTTTTTTTTTTTTTTTTTTTAAATGACATAACTTTTTTATCCTTTAGCTTAATCTTTGGGGAGTGAAAGAAAAATCACTGTACATTTAAGCAGCATTTTGAGACCATTTTCCCCACTCTCTCAGGGTCCGAACACTCTTTTGCTGTAAAAAATTATAGCACTTGTATGGTTTGTTCTTTTAAATACTGTAATTAAGAACCTTATTTGCATGGCAGGCAAAGCTGGTAACTTTCATGTACTCAGCGTGGTGAAAATGTCAAGTTTCATGGCTTGTGACAGATTAATAGAAAAATTATTTTAAAACTCTGCAAATTATTCATAGATATTGAGTAATCATCAGAAGTTGCATTTTGTGAAGAATAAAAATAGGACAAACTGAGTGTAGCATCAATCTCTAAATTGAGCGTTGTCTGTTTTTTAAATCATTTAAATTGTAGGCTTAGCAAAATAATCTTCACCTAAGATGAAGTGAGTTGTAAAATCTTTACTCTTTCATCGTCTTTTGCACTGTAAATTGGTATCAGTGTACTTAGCACAATTTTGATGAATACAGATTAAATGATTAATATAAAATTAATGATTAATGTAAAATAATTAGAAGTCCATCATTTAGTATTGGTCGGTATCAGAGACCCACCAAACATAGACTGCTGTTGTTGGAAAGCATCCCTTTCTGGACCAGTCATCCCTTTTCTGTGACTTTACTCTTGAAAGTATTTTAATGACAGTAGTGTGTCAGTCAGAATATATTTCATTATTTGGACACCTTGTAGTGCCCTCTTCTCTCCCCCTAAAACGATGCTCCCTGAAGTCACTCCACAGCGCTGATTGTTTCAGGGGGAGAGAAGAGGGCAGTACAAGGTGTCCAGTTAATTACCTGATCTATGAAGGCTGTAGATGTAGCTTGCAGAGGTAGTCTAAGCTGCAACCAGCAAATCCAGACCTAAGTTTTGTTTCCATATAGTTACATTGGCAAGATGTGATTGCTCTGAAATTGTCAATCTATCTAATCTTTGTGGTCTATCTGTAACACCTCACCCAGCTGCATGGTGTAAACCACTCTAATGAAATGTAAGTGGTGATAGAAAATCAGCCACTAACTGGTGAGCACTGCAATTAGTGTCTTTCTCTTAGCAGGGATTTTGCTTTTTCATCTTTAGTACTTGGTCATTGTCACATGTAAGGTGTGATGTTAGTACAACAAATCTTTAACTTTCTCTCTCCGTGCTAGCTATATGTTTAGTACAGGACCACATTTCTGTAGACAATGTTGCAAACAAAGAGTTCGTGCTTAGTGTATATAAAGGATATAAATGTGAATAGATAATGTATTTTCGGCTGTATTGCAATATGTTGTGGAACACTGTGTGTCATTCTGCAGTTTAAGGAGCATGTTAAGAGTTTCCAGAGAAGGGCTCAAGAAGCTCAATTTGCTAAAACAGAAAAAGATTTTTTAATTGATCACTTGCTGTAAGTACATACATGTCAATAGAAATGTGAGAATACATACAGCTGCACATTGACATTTGTTCAGTTCAGGTGCAAAATGAAGAAAGTCTTTGAACAGAAAAGATATTAAAGAGTGAAAGATGTGTGCCTTTTTAGTATTAAGTCTGGGTGATGATCAATATTCTCTACTCAGCAGTTCAGGGAAGTTATTTTGTAGTAGGTGAGCACAATACGTCCTTCACAGATTTCCTGAATCTTTAAAGTTTAGTCAGGTACCTGCTTATGTAATATAAATAGAGTGTGATGCAATGCTTCACAAAATAAATTTTGGTCAACATTTTTGGTCAAAAATGTTGGTGAAACCTGAATCAAGTGGTCAATGGATTTATAGCTGGTCTGAGTGACAGAAGGAGAACAAAATAGCCAGTGTACTCTTCTTAATCCATTTATGTATTGTATGACAATGGCCAGCTGCAATTTTCTGCCTTTGCTTTGCTCTGTAAATCACGTCATATAAACATACTGTGTTACAAAAATAACTCTTTTAATCACATGCTTTTTCCCATTTTGATTTGACATAATTATGTTATATACCTATAGATATAAAATGTATCACACATTTACAGCAGTATGAGCATTTTAATTTTTCCGAAGTTGAGAAGGTGAAAAGGAGGTTTCAGTGCAATATAAACAATGAACTTAAGCTTCAAATTCCGAAACACAGTAAGCACAGAAATGTGTACACATTGCAAGTCATTAGTTCAAGCCCACCAAACATTTCCTGAGACAATTACCTTCGCTGCTATAAAATTTACTTTGCACAATCCTCTGGAGCGTTACTAATTGCTTTTCTTAACCTCCAGAGATTAAAGGATTTTGAAATGAACATATAGACAAGTAGCGACTCTAATTTCAAATCTAAGCTTTATTAAGGCAAGCTCTGTTTTATGAAATAGGATCATTAAGAGAATGTTTCATGTTGGAAATATCCAATCCTAATCTCCTCATCTTCCTCTGGTCTTGAAAAATTGCACTCTGCCTGTATTTTTTTAAAAATGCGGTGCAACCTCAACTCATTTCCATCTGGCATCAGCTCTATGTCTCATCTTCAAGAATACACATAACCATGTTGGCACTTGTTTCTCAAATCCTTTTCCACTAGGGGGTATGATAGACTGTGACTGTATTTCACAGTAAACCTTCTGTATGATATTGTAATACTAAAGTATACACACATGAGGGAGAAGAACAGGCATGAAAAGCTTGGTACATAATTTATGGAGATTTAAATCCCGTCATTCATAAATATAATTATAACCTACGGCTTGAAAGTGATATGGACCTCACCATATTGATCATGCTCCAGCTCTGTTTATTCAGATCATTCATTTGTTGACAGGCAAAATATAATAAGAATGTTGTTAGTCAGTAAAACAATTAATGAAAGGAAATACTTCTATTTTACACAAAGAATACTGTTTGTTTCTGTGCATGTTGTGCACTCTCCCACCTTCAGATGGGAAATATAAACCCAAGGGGAGGGGATATTATTAAATCAGCAATCAACCTTCAAGTCATTTTGGTATAAACACTGTAATTATTTCATCTCTAGTAAACAGAATATAAGACAACAGCACATAAGGGTGACAATTTGCAATATGCTTTGAATGTCTTTGTTAAAAAAAACCTATTATGGCTGAAGGCAACATTACTGAAATTAAAAAAAAACAGAAGTTGTGACAGCCAACAGAGGGGGTAATTAGTCAGTAAATTTCAAGTAATAAATTTAGCCGGTCATTGCAACAGACATTACATTTTGCGTGGGGAGAAGTCACTGTTTATCAGCCTTGAAGCCAGACCTGCTTACCTTTATTCAAAAAAAGTCACAACAAAGTATTAGAAAAAAATGATGTGCGATTGTAATAGCATAGTCCAGATGCCTTCTAAAACTCACAATCTTCTCTTATTTAGGTGGGTGTAAGTTCACTTATGTCAGAAGAGTCTACTACAAATCTACATAGGTGTAATTGTAGTAGCATACAGCTTGGGGGTAAAAATAGACAAAAAATCTGATATAAAATATTGTCTTTCTAGATTAAAAGTGTTACTACCCAATATTTTTGTCTCAGTTGCAGCAGATGCATGTCTCAGATGTAGGTTACATTTCAGCCTGGGCATTGCGGCTTCATTTCTGATTGCTTTCCCCTCCGCAGCTGGCTGAGTGCTGGCGTGATGTAACCTGCCAGCCAGGAGGGATGCCTCTGCTAACCGGCAGCACCCTCCCGATCTGTGGGAATGGTTTCTTTGCAATTCATCAGGTCATAAACAATCGTGTGCACTTCAGTGAGCCTCCGTATTTAGAGTGATGTAAAGACAATTGCCATTAATATTAGCTAGGCTTCAGAGGGTTTGACAGCTGCATGAAAAAGCAGTCTCATCTGTCTAATTTAAAGTTCCTGGTTAGGAAGTATTGGGGTGCATTTTATACACCTTAGAACCTTTTGCCAGGCTGGTTACCCTCTTGTAAAAAAGTCTTTTAAAAAATATTTTGCAGTCAAATAATTACTGGTTTTGTTTAAATGTTCTCATTCAACACATAATGAACAGCAAGGAATTCCCCAAAGGGCATCTATTGTTATTGAAATGTTTATTTATTGAGTGCTTTTGCCAGAAGCCCCCCATGAGAAAGATCTCATTTTATGAGCTCCTGAAGCAGTCAGTTCCCAAAACATTGAGCAGAAATGCAATTTTGACCAAGTAATCTCAGGGTCTTTTGTTTGCTTTTAAATAAACAGCAGAATATCAATGTGCAAAAAGTTGTGACAAGAGCTGTTTTATTTTCCGTATTGTGTAAATATTCCTAGTGAAGCTATGCTTATGTGGTGCTCAGGTGATTCCTTACGTTCAAGCATTCAATTGCTACAGTAGAGGAAAACAGTATCTCACATAGCAGAATATGACTGGGTATTTTAAATGATTCTGAGATTTCTTCTTTGCTGCAAAAGAACGGTGTTAGCCCAATATCATCCCACTTGCATAAGGAATTTTTTTCCCACCCTGTTTTTTCGTCTTTATTTCCCTACATTTTCTCATCAGCAGCGAGGAGAAATGACAGTGCTTGTGGCAATGCATACATGGGCACCACTCGGATCCTGTCGTGTTCCTGGATTATCCAGGTGGAGTCACTAGAGAATAGTGCGATGATCCCTGCCAGGCTTTGCTCCTCTGAAGTCCCTGCCTTTCACTGCCTGGGCTGGATCACTGAAATGATCCAGTTTTAATCTCTGTGGTTTAACTGATGCCATGAAGTGCATAGCTGCAGTGAGTGGGGCAGGAGGACAGTTGAGGGGGCAGTGAGCTCTGGGCCAGAGACAGGAGCAAAAAAGCTCAGGCAAGGGAAGGAGGGGAGGAAACTTTTTATGCCTTTGCTGATAAAGCCGAAGTGTAACTACACTGTGCTTGAAAGTTTGCATTGGTTCCAGTTTCTCAGCTATAATGAACCATATGATTTGGGGGGAGTATCTAAAGTTATTTTTTTTTCACCCTATCTTTGTCATGGGACAGCTATATACCAGGATGGTGCCTGCTTTTATTTAAAGTAGACTTCTAATTACACTGTAAATGTCTGAGCAGCCAGAGAGGAATCATCATTTCTCTTAGGCTGGCAATGCGGAAAGAAGGACAGTGCAAGATATTACTTATATTCAGTGTATGGTATCATGAAACTCCCAGGTGCCTTTTATGGTTGATTATCTCAGCATTAGTGACAGAATTGGAGAATGGCCTGAATTGTTGTAAAGCAGTTAAATAAAATATACTTTGCAATAGTTGAGTATTACAATGTAAAATATTATTTAAATGATGCTGATAAATGCTTTGTAATTACCTAACATTATTAAAATACATTTCTTGTACATTAATGACTTGGCATCTGGAGTGTCCTTTAGCAATAAAATCTCTGTTTTCTCCCCCCCCCCCGAGTATTTAGAGAAAAATGATTGATTAATGACAGTTCCTATTAACTCCAGAGTGAAATGTGCGCAGTGCATGCTTTGCTAGTAAAAGATTGAAAGGATGTTTCTTAGTCTTACTCTGATTCCCTTTGTGACTTCAAACCAAAGTTTTATGGTCAATAATAGTTTTTTTCTTCCTGAAATGGAAAAAGTTTAAAGGTATTTCTGTCTGGGATATAGGTGATGCAATTAAGCACACTTCATTAAGTGCTCTCCGTTGTATGAATGCAAATTATTAACATGTTAGTAAAAGAATAATTTAATACTTCATTTCAAGCCCTGCAACAAAAATATTTTTCAAGTTATTTCTTTTATGCAGCAGTTTTTCAGACGTCGTTCTCTCATAAGCCACAGCTATAGAAGATCAAAGCATGTCACATGTATGGTTCCAGCCAGTGTACTTTACCATTTAAGCAGGGTTGTTATTCATACTATAAATGTAATTCTTCTCACTGGTTGTATGAATAATAAAAACCTAGGAGCTCATATACTACATAGTACGTAAGTTAACTTTTATAATAGTGCCAATATACGCCTTTGTTGAGCCCTTGCGCTCCCCTCCTCTGTAAATTATTGCATTGCAGTTTCTATAGTCTCTTGGTACCTGGAAATTTTCTTCAAAAGTACATTTACTATATTTGTGTGTGTGTATTTTTCTTATGTTTTTCATATATATGTACTTTAGTATAGTTTTAAGGATATCAGAACTGAAATTTCTTTATTCCTTTCATCAAATGTGCATGTAAATTGGATATTATTGGGATGGATGGAGAATGAATGCAACTTTACATATAGAGATTTATTTTTATTTAAAAATGTACAATGAAAAATTTTTGTGAAACCCTGAATACTTTACTGTTCTTCATCTGGCTAATCAGTACCTTCCTCTGTAAATGCCTCATAGATTTTAATACCATAAAGGACCATCAGACTACACCCAAAAAGGTCACCACAGAGTCAGTCATTTCCCTTCATAAGTTATTCAAAGAGGTGATTACCTCTGTTGTTAAAAGATAAATACTTTGTGGTATCTTTCTGGTCAAAACCAGCCATTGGATCAGATATGTCCAAAATCTTTTCCCCACACATGTTCTTGTAGAATATGATCAAGCTAAATATTCCGAGTTTCTTTATTGTCCCTCTGACTTACAGTCATGACAACAGGACTAAGCTTGTATAGAAGTTAGGCATATGAAATTTGAAACTACATGTAATCTTCTTTGGAAGCTGATTTCCAGTGATGGTTTGTGCTGTACTTGGGAGAATAACAATTTCAGTGCCTCCATTTTGCCATTTTCATAATACGAATAGTATTTACAGGAGTGTTCTGAAGTTTAGTTAATGTCGTTGAAATTCTTTCAGACAGGCACAAGATACACACAAGAAACCACAAGAGGTATAAAAATGTATGCAAATGTGGCTAATGAAGCAAAAGGAAGAGGGCTAAATGGTGTCTTAATAGTTTCTCCTTAAAAACCTATTTTGATAAGCAATATTATGCCCTGTCTCTTGATTATGAATCTTAGGTTTTTTAATAATCTCTTCCAGCGTGCTGGGACCAGCTGTGACCTTCAGAGTGCACTCAAACCTCCAAAACATTTCAACTGCAGATGTTGCCAAAGCAGCAGGTAAGAGTCCTTGTCCTCCATTCCCAAACTGTGACCTCCCAAGCGTCTGTTTAGTGGGCAATAGCACTACAAACAGCACAGAGGCATTCCATTCTCCCAGGAAGACTGATATTCAGAGAGGGAGACAGTCGAGAGGTGAGTGGCACGTATGGGAAATTGAAGTGTAACATCTCTGAGTCAATTAAAACTGCCGCAGACTTCCTTGTCTGTCGAGGAAATGGATTAAATAGAGACTTATAGTGAAGGCCTAGCATGGTGAAAAACTCTTCAGTGTTGTCATGAACTCAAAAAACCAGATTGGTTATTTGTAAATGAGGATGTAATACCTTCACTTTTCCGATACTTTTTTTCAGGGAACAAAAATGTTATTATATGTTAGCCTTAATTTCTGGATCAAAAGATAGTAGAAATATACCTTTGTTGGTGTGCTGTTTAGGCAGTTTCAATGACAAGTTAATCTTGGGAATAAACATTGTATTTCTGGAGCTAAACTGCTTCTGAATAAGTAGCACTGTTCCAAGGACTCCTGTTGGCTTCTTGTCAACTTGGCTACTAACTGTATTATGGAGTTGTTGACTGCAAGAAAACATTTCTGCAAAGTAACTGAATTGGTAACTGATTTTCTTCCAGACTACCCAATTGATAGGTTTTAAAAATTATGAATGAACAACTTGCAATTTTTCTTGAAAATAGAAACAAAAGTTCATTTAGATAAACACTGGTAGCCCCAAACTGTCCATTAACTTCTCCTTTTGCTTCACCATGGATGAATTTAGCTATAGAAGGAACTGGGGTCGTTCCCATGCCAGAATTTTTTTTTGCAGGACCCATTGGAGGATTTATCTCAAAGCATTTATAAAAGAGATTATGAAAAACAGTCCGATGAACATTTAGCAGTCACCAACACCATATTATATCCACTCTGAGTTTTAAGGAGCTTAAGAACAAAAAGGTTAAGCACTATCAGTGATGTGAAACCTTTCACTTTAAGGTCTCTTGTTAGCTGGTAATTAGAGAGTAGCAAATGGCATATCATTTTTCTTAAAAGGGTTTAACGTACCAACAGACCATAGACGTGTACTGTCAAAATTAGGAAATTACAATAAAGTAATTATTGAATTATGGGACACTTGAATGTGTATGATTTACCTTGGAAAAATGAATATGGTTTTATAGCAATGTCCTGCCTTGTAGACCTGTTGAATCTCTCTGAAGGGATCAACAAACATGTTGCAGCTGGTAGAGCCTGCCTGTGTTGCCAAAGACTTTTGACAAGGTCTTTCACTAGAAGTTTCTAAGGAAACTAATTGTTTCTTAGAATGTGGAATACAGAACACAAAAATGGTGGATCAGTAATTAGTTAAGAGTCAAGAAACAGAGATTAGGAATAAATTATTAGTTTTCCCAAAGGCTAAAGATAGCAGAAAAGTGCAAGGATCTCTGCTGGGACTGTGGCATTCGACATACTTACAAATGAGCTGGAGAAGAGGGTGAGCAGTGTGATGAGAAAGCCTGTTAATAGTACTAATTTATTCACAGTATAAAGGTGAAAGTTGGTCTTAGAAATGCATAAAAACCTTACCAGTCTGAGTGACTGGACTAAAAATGGCAGCTGAAACTCATTATAAATTAGTGTAAAAAATGCATATGGAGAAAACAATAGCTTTACATATGAACTTATAGGTCTAAATAGACCATTACTGGTTTGGAGTAAGAACTTACTGTAGTAATAGGTAATTTAATGAAAATAATAACAATTCAGTCTTCATTATCAGTTGAACAAGGAAAGTGTTTTTAAGAATTATTTGGAAAGGAATACAAAACAGAACAATATCATTTGTTCTTGCATAAATCTATCCCTTGCCTGTATTTAAATATGACACACAGTTCTGCTTCTCATACCTCAGAGAGGTTGGAAACTCCAGTTGAAATGGAAAGATTCAGAGAAAGGCAGAAGGCATGACTGTAGGCATGGAATATCTTCCATATAACAGATGGTGAAATACAGCAGGAATCTATATTTTGGGAAAAAAATTAAGTATGGTATGAGAAAGGTCTGTCAAGTCCAAAGTGGCACTGTGAATGTGGATGAGACTGTGCAGTGGCTTTAACAATGCAAGAACAGATGAAACTGGCAGAAGGCAGGTTCAAAATAAATCTGAATGCAGTTTGTAGCTACGCCTGTTGTGGATAATGAAGCTTACATGTCTTCAAAAATTTAGCAAGTCCATGGAAACCTTGTCAAGTTCAGGAGGTTCCTGATGTGCCTTGGCCTGTTCCTAGCAAGTCACTCTGAAATGTATAATGCTGTGACTAGTTTATTTCAGCAAAACTAAGTAGTAAGATTAGGGTTTTTTTCTTACCACTGGGATCAAAGTAATTTTTTTCAACTTCCTTAACTTAAATATTGCTGACAAGGTAGGGAGGTTCTGGGGACAAAAAAATGACATGCCAGAGGAAGTTCTGCAGATTCACCAGCTTAAATTAATCTTTTATACTGTAATATATATATAGTGCATATATATAGTATATATCTACTCTATATATTCATATCCCAGGCATTTCCTAGCTTCTATTTGTTTAGTACATTAAAATTTTCAAGTTTTTGATGGCTGCAGAAAGAGGTTTGTAGGAGTCTTACATCAGCTCCTCTCAGTATGTCACCATGGCCATAGCATTGTTACAACGAAACCTTGTGTTTACCTTTTACAAAAGAATCGCTCACAGTTCTATCCAGTCATCAAACATTTAAATTAAAAAAGTATCTAATTTTTCTTTTCTAAGTAATAAATAAGGTTGTAGTAGCTTGTCAATGTACTCGCTAATCAGTTCATTTATTTTAAGCAAAATTCTTGCCGATCTCTAAAGCCAAAAAAAAATTCAGTTAAAAGATCAACAGCAGCATATGCTTACATAAGAAGTTTTTCACGCTTTCATTGTAATTAGAAATGTTAAAAGTCAACAGTGTCTTGAAGAAAAGCATTCCAAAAACTTAATTTACCAAAGGAAACCAAAGCGGAATAAATCAATGCTTCCAGGGTAGACGCAGGTAAACGCGTTACTCCATGGTGTACTGCTATTAGGTAACTTGACATTCATCCAAGAACTCTGAAAGCAGATCTTGTTTACAGAAAATGAATAGACCAAACTGACAGAAGAATTTCACTGTCCGTCACGTCCATAGAAATGAAAAGAATTTAGAAACTGAGGTAATCAGATGCCATAGTAATTATGGGAATGTAAATTATCCAGATTTGCAAAAGGAATCTATTTCTGCAGCTGTTCTGTACATGCACGTCTCACTGATATCCACAGGAACAGTTTCTGTGCAGCAGTTTGATCTTATTATTCATGTCATATATTTTTGTAACCAAAATGGATGAACTTTCCTTGCATTATTTAGGTTTAAATATAGGGAACTATATTTAAAGTTTTCTGTCCTCCCCTGGGGAGTCTGACAAACGTGCAGGTTAGAAAAGGCATGGGACTCTTTAGCAACTATGCGAACAGATGAATGACTTAGAATATCTACTAAAAAATAGAGGTATGGAAATATGATAATAAAAATTGTTTCCTATGTTTTCTTGGGAGTTTGACATCTGTTCTTCTTGGTGTGCATGAGACAGCTTCAGGAGAGATAAACCTCTCTAAAATCCTTCAGCCACGTTCTTGCTGATAAAACTTGTTTTCTAGTAATCTACAGTTCCAATTGTGTGTAAATGTTTTGATTACTTTTTTTGCAGTTTCTAGGGCTACATAATTATATGGGAA
The DNA here is from genome assembly GCF_965183815.1 of Platalea leucorodia. Classification (NCBI taxonomy): domain Eukaryota; kingdom Metazoa; phylum Chordata; class Aves; order Pelecaniformes; family Threskiornithidae; genus Platalea; species Platalea leucorodia. Next base: position 158,299,903 of record NC_138823.1, read on the forward strand.
AGCTGACAACAAAGTGATTTAAAATCGTGTATAGCTTGTTTTCTCACATTAACAATGCCTTTATTTGCTCTTTGACTACAGAGCAGAAGACAACGTTTTGCCAGCATCGCATACTTTGACATTCATAATATACAACATATCTTGCATCAAGTAGCTGTCCTCTGGCCTATTTCTGTTTAATAAGTCAGGTTCAATGGTGCAGTGTAATTTCATCTCAACATTTTGAAGAAATAAACTTTCTCTAGACATAGATGACCTGCTCTAGAAGTAATTACACTTGGCACATGACATCATTTAGACAAATGAATGTGGATTTCATTTCTTTTCAGTTTAAAGGTTAGGAGAAATCTAGCAGAGAACAATTATCAGTAAAATGGCTCTATTTATATAAAATTGCAATATAGTCAGTATAGTAATGAGCAATGAGTTTGATTTCATACAGCTTACAAGTACTCCAGAATCCCATCGTTTATACAGACATGTAAAGTAACAGTGATAATTAGAAAAGATGAACCTTATGAAGTTCCCAAACATAGAATTGTAGCATAAGATGACTGTAATGATTACATATATACTGCACACATGAAAAAGATGTAGGAGAGAAGAGTCTTGTGTACAGACACTCAGCATTGCTGATATCAAATAAGAGCATTTGCTTATCTGTAGCTACCGCCTTTCACTGGTTAGAATCATGCTTACATTTTTTTTGGTATTGTATTAAAATGCAACAGTTTAGGTGTTGTAAAAAATGGGGACAGAAAAGCAAAGGGATGTGCGCATAATGCAGGCATATTAGTGATAGGGGACAGGTAGGACAGCAAAAGGCAATGCATAACCAGATATTAGAGAATTAATAGGTCTTGTGTGCAGGTTCTTGTGTCTAAGATATATTGTGATATACACCATGATGGCAAGTCAGAAATCTTGATTTCATTTTTTAAAATATGAATTTTGAAGATATATTAGAATATCAAGAAAATTTCTCAATTTTTTTAAATTCCCCTAACTTTTAACTAAGCTATTGATTTGGTTTTGGGTTTTGTTTGTTGGTTTTTTTTTTTTTTACTTTTCTGTTGCTCTGGTGGTGAAACCTACCTTTTTACAATGTGTATGGTGTGATAGATATCATTAATCATGACTTAGGGAGTGGGGTGTTGAATCATATAAGTTTCTTGTCTAAAAATTATTTCTCTGCCAGATTTCTAATTCTGCAGAAAAATGCATTGCAAAATTAATTCTGCTGAAAAAAACCCACAAATGCAAAAATACTATATTATCATTAAAATTTAACTGTATAACAAGCTAATTGGAATAAAGATACTGCCTTGAAAGTATTGGAATAGATAAAAAGATGCATATAGAATTCCTTAGCACTTTTAAACAACTGCAAATGATTAAATTTGTAAACTTACAGATTTTGAGATTTGATACCTACAAATTTTGGTCATATCCCAGCTGTGATGAAATATCCATGGCAACAAATATTGCAATAGAACTTTTTGACATTGAAACTGAATATTTTTGCTAAAATTGGCAGCTCTAAACAGACAAAACATGATCCTTAGCTTTTAGCATTAAACAATCCTTTTGAGATGAAAAGGGTACTTCAAAACCCTTAGAGGTAACTTACCTTGTCTAGTTTAAGCTGATGGTGTCTTATTGGTTTGGAGTGGTCCAAGATGTCATAGTTTTAACCTTAATTAGGATGACTAAATGGCCGGTAACATTAGTGATCCTGGATTCAGTTGGTGAAGAAGACATTTATGCCTTATTCTGCCTCTAATGTTTCTTTTGCTAAGCAGGTCTGAGCTGTATTTATAGGCATCAAAACTTACTCTTCTAAATATGTAGGCTTAAATATCTAAATTGGTGGTCTCATTTTAAAGGTTCTTAGTTCCCATCACACCCCACAAATGACCTTTAATGACCTTGGATAGTCAGCAGGCTTGAAATACAGAGTTTTCTGTAGAATGACCAAGAAATTTAAATTTCAAAGCCATGTCAGACATTGAAGCACCCCACCTGCATTAGCAAAAAAAAGATTCCAGATTTTTCAGCTTTGGAAATACTGGTGAGGAACCTGGCTTACACAGTCACTGCAGAAATCTGTTTATTGCACCCATTTCTTAAGCACATTCAGCAGAATCACATTTTTGTCAGACATCCAGTCTGGGCCCTGTTAAAAAGGGCTGAGACTCTGACATGAACATATTTTGATTTCCTTATAAATTCAGTGCTACAAATGTCCATTATGAATATAATTTAAAAGACCTAACTATGAAAATACAAATGATTGGCTAAAGCTATAATGCTTAGGTGCAATTTTTAGCTGTTTCCAGCGATTGTTTCTATTAGCCTTCAGTATAATTGAAATATACATTGCAACTTTTAGCAAATCAGATATAAGTCTAAAATATTGCAGATGATATATATGAATATTCTCTTGTATTCATTCTAGTCATGAAATGTAGTCCTCTTTTTATTGGCCAAAAGGGGGCTATCTTTCCCATTTACTGCATAACAAAAATACATATAATAAAAATCACATTTATAAAACACCTTTATAAAGCTTGCACACCTCTTAATTTTGGGGTCTGAAATTTGGCAAAATGAGGCACAGAAGGAAGATAATTTACTCAGCATTAGAGAATCAATGGATGAGGATCTGGTACAAAACTTAAATTGACTATTCATTTCTAGGAACACTGCAGAGGCCCACTCTGCTCTCTAGCTAATAAATATTGACCATACCAACATTGTTGACAGAAACATGGTAACTCTATATTATTATCCAGTATTACCCAGAAAAGTTTCCTGGGAGGTTCTCAGGAGAACAAAAGAGAGAGAACTGTCTTCATTTTATCTTCATATAATATAACTCTGTATCTTCATATAATAAATCTACATGTAATGTGTATAAGTAAAGAATGTATAAAAGTAGAGAAGGGAGACTAGGAGAAGGAACAACAGAACAATGAGGAATAAATCATGAACTGCAAGAATAAGATTATGCAAAGTTTTATTTAGCTATCCATGTATTTAGTTAAAACCATATTTAGAATAATTGATATTACTGACTCATGTCTTATGAGCATTATGGTCTTATGGAAGAATTTGAACAAAACCTGGGAAATGTCATGTAGTGTAGCGAGTTTGGAATACTGTGATTTTCTCTCTCTGGTTATTTCAGCTTGTGATCAAACACTGGTCTTTGTTGCTTTTTAGACCATTGGTGGTTAATTGTTAGAAGTTCTTTGCATAATATATTTCACTGAAGTAAGTGTAATCTAGGAATGTATTATTCCTTGTATTGCTTCTGCTGCTTACATAAGGAAACTTGGCAACGTCCGTTGTGTTGTTTTGTTAATGGCAACATCCATCTTCTTTTTCGTGGTGACCGTCAGCGCAGGAGATATGAGTTCTATATCATCAGAAGCAGGAAACTTCAATTTCTGGATAAAAAGCCTTCCTCTTCTCTAAGAAGTCCTTGTTCTTTCTAAATGGCTATAACCAGGCTTGGTTGTCTTGTTAATTTTTGGCATGAGCTTTGCTTGTCTTGTGAGAAGTCTTAGAAAGATGAACTCTGTTGCTTCAGTCATAAGCACATCCATGCTAGCATGCTGTCTTGGTTTCCTATTTCTACCCTAGAACCGTGAGCAATAATGGTTGTTTTGGAAGTATTCATTGGCCAGTCATTGTCATATTCATAATTCAGCTGTGAAGAAGTGAACAGAATAAGATGAAAGTCTATGGCTGAATTCCTTCCCTCTATCTAGATTTTTGTAGATCATGCAATTAGATGCCTTTCTCTCTGAGACAATAACGAAGAGTGTGTCTATGAATAATTTGAAGTTCATCTTTGAAGTGAACTGACAGCTTCTGTGTCAGAAACTTTGAACAATGTAGCCAGGAGGCCGTGAGGTCCATGTGATTTCACTTGTTGTTGCCCTGGTTTAAGGAGGATTACAATTCTTTGGTCTATAATGTGAAACATAAAAGTTTGACAGGTCTTTTTCTGTTGCTAGCTCTCTTAAGTCTTTTGGTGCAAATCCTGATTTCTTCTACTCAAGCCTCCTTAGTTCACATTGTCCTTTTTCACCTCTTGACCCCTCTGTAGTAGATCAATTCCCTTTCACTTACTGTATCGTCAAATCTATCATCTGAAGTATTTTCCTCAAATCCTTCCATTGCTGAATACAGGATGTCATCATGTTTTTGAAATATTATTCAGAATCTGAACTGTATTCTGCACTACCAAATGTCTGATACAATGATTAATGAATTTTTGAGATGGCATTTCCTTCCCACCTTGTTCTTCTGTTGAAAAATGGAGTGAGTTTTAGCATTGGGTGCTACCATTCGGTAAATGTGCCTCAATCCTGAAGCTTAGCCAGCATCTTTGGTTATGACTCTTCTCCAGTGACTTCCTTCTAATTATGATATTCATTGCTGTGATTAGTAAGGATGGATTTATTTTTTTTTAACATACATCTCTCTCCTCTAAGAATAACTGCGAGGTATCTAATTTTAGAAAGATTTTTTTTTTGCTTTAAAACCACTTTCTGTTGTAAGAGAAAACTTCAGAACTTCCTTCTGTTCACCTTATAAAGTCATCTAATCTATTCCAGCATAAACCCCTAAATCAAGCTTCTTAACTATTAGGAACTCTAAAGCTAGTTAATCATTTTATAGAATTGAGGAGAAAAACAAGAGCTAAGTAGCACTATGTAGCTAATGTTCTTTAATTAAAGCAATGATGGTTCATGTCATTACCTTCTGATGCCTCTTATTAAACACCCATTCATAGAAAACCGTAAGGTTGGTATTAAACTAAAATAAAGATAAGCACACCATTGGTATAGTATATATGTTAATATTTTAGAATACAGTAGTTGATACCTGAACCAGACAGTTCTATCAAAGGGTCAATAGAAAGACCAGAATTAACACTTAGAAAAATATATAGCTGCAAAGATTGATTTGTAGCTGCACATGTATTTTGTTAGTTGTTTTTTTCTGAAATCTACAGGCAGGCCTATGAAGACAGGTAAAAATAAGACCTTTATTAAAGTAATTTATGTCATGGCTTAAAGGTTAATAGTGATTTTAAAGTTGACTTTTTTAAAGAGTCCTCTGGTAACATAACTAAATGCATTGTAATAGTGAGGGTAGAATTCATATAACCTAGTTGCAGCTGTCTAAATGTTAGGCATTTATTCAAAACTAGTTGTCTAGACTGCCTCTACATTCAAAGAGAAAAGATGGATTGTATGAACTGGCACTTATCATAGGTGGCTAAAGGTAGGTGAGAGAAAGCCATCACTAATATCCATGGAAATGTATAGATATTTTTGATGATGGGACTGCCATACATGAATACTGCAGTAAACCCAGGGAGACTGGTTAAAGTCAGGATTGTAGAATTTAGCACAGTGGAAAGCTTTCAGGATATTCCTGTAGTCTCTGCTTGGTAACATATTAAAAAATATTTTTTCTGTTGCTAGATCTCTTAAAATCTTCTGGCCCAAATCCTGATTTCTTCTGCTTAGGCCTCCTTAATTCGCATTGTCCTTTGGTAACATATTTAAAGCTCTTTAAGAATTCAAAATTAATTTAAGATTGAGTAAATTCACAAAGATTTCAAGTTTGATAAATATTATCATGTGTAATATTATTAAACAACCAAATATCTGCAGTCAGCTTGTTCACACCTACAGCTATACAAGATGAAACTGTCATGTAGTTGAAGTGCAAAGTGGTTTTCTTTCAAGTCCAAGAAATCTCCCAATACATTTCTGACTATGGAAGTGAAAAATCTTTTTCCATATTAAACTTGCTACATATTTCCCTTCTTAAATGTTTGTTTCAAACTGACCTGTACATTTTAAAAGGGCTGTTTTCAGCTGATGTAAATCAACAAATAGCTAGCACTGAGAATGTGTGATTGGAGCAAAATGGTATTTTTTTTTGTATAGCAGCAGTACTGTGGGGTCCCAAAGTGGACACGGTATCAAAAAGTCCCTATACTAAAATATTTGAGAAGTAAATTTCATTCTAATTTAAAGCAAAGCAAGCAGAAATCCCCAGACCCAAGACGACCTGTTTAATGTCATATTTCATCATATTATTTAGCAAAATTGCTGCTATTTCCATTTTTATGATAGGCAACAGATTTTCCAGGAAAATGGAAATATATATGCAATATGGCATGTACAACCATAGTACTTACAATTCCAGACTTCTTGAAATGTTATAGTCCTTTAATAAAGTTTTATATATTTTTGTGCAGTACACTTAAGAGACTATCTCTGTTCACAGCAGATCCTAAGCATATTAAACCAAATTATTTAGGAATGCTACAGTAAGAAGAAATCTGGTAAGGCAGGTACATAAAAGGCAGCATTTAGATAAAGAATAAGTAAACTGATCTAATTTTTTTGGTGAATATGTACCTTTTTAGGTAAGCATAAATAAGGGAATTAAACCCTAATTTAGGTCAGATAATACTGTAACCTAACCTTTGCCTGGAAAAGAACAGTGAGCACATTTTTTTCCACCCATTAGACAGATTGATTTTAACTTCTCAAAATGTGGAACAACAAGATAAACCTAACAATTTTAAACTATGCATGCAGATAAACACTAGGCACTATGTGGAACAGGGGATAACGTTCTATTTTAGTTGGTACAAACAGGAAAATGTTCTATATCTGATGTAACTAAATATCCTATTTTTAATATATTAAATTGGATGATTAGCAATCTTGTGATTGTAAGTGATAGCTTTCATATCAGCCAAATAATATAAAATTGTGAGGGAGAGCGGTGCTACTTCAAGGCTCTATGAAAAATAGCTGTTATTTAAAGCACAAGAAAAAACAGAATCAATTACACACAGAATCATCTTAGAATCAGGCTGTCATCCCTTTTTGCTGGAGAAAAACAACATGAAAAGGCACTTCTCCAGAAGCACGGTGTTTTGGTAACAGTGTGTAGGGGCAGCTGATCCAAACCTGGTAGCAATCTGTTCTCTTGGTAGAACACGATTTATGGGATGACATCTTGGGAAGGAGGCACAAACGACCTGGGATGAAAGGGCAGGTGGAGGGATTTTGGCGGACAAAGGCTTAGTTAGGAGGTCCAGAGGATTCATGTATCATCTGTCTTGAAAATAGCCACTTGCATGACCTTCTGCTGCTGATAGCTCATGGAGGAACGTATCTGAGGGGGGAAATAATGAGCTCTTGACAGTGAGACAAGGAATTATTTGAGAGCTTTGGGAGAGTTTTTGAAGATAAGAGAAGTTTGTGGGCAGTACTCACAAGGGCACACTTGTCAGCAGTATTCCATTTTGTATTTTAACATTGCCTTCATTTTGAGCAGTCTTTCTCCTATGGATTGAAGACTTCAGCAGCTGCTGCTGCTACCTGATAGCCTGCACAATTGCTAGGGAATGTTGTGACTACAAGGCAAGCGATTTGATGTTCATGAATTTTCTTTTCTGAACTATGGTCAAAGAAAGGTTTTTTTTTCCTGAGCTTTCCTGAACTCCAGATATCAATTCTGACATGTAAGATAAGATGGAGTCAGGTTAATAGACCTTTGATCTTGTTTTTATTTGGAGATGATGTTTTCCGTTGTCTGACAAAAATTGTATGCAGGATTTAGAGATTAATGACCCTTGTAATAATCTGCAAACACTTACTCTTTCCAGTGTTCAGGAAAATATGCTAAATCCCTTTGTTCTCTTTGGAAAATATTATCTATGAATGTGAACATTCCAGATTAAGAGAGATTATATGGCTTTCTGTTGGCTGAAGTCAAAAGATGTACTAGATTTAATCTAGCCGTAGATTTTCAAGAAGTACATGTAAATACTCTGCCTCTATTTTCTTAACTGTCGATCTGAAATATTAATAGGAAAAAGACTTATGAAAATTAAAAAAAAGCTATAACATAATGATTTTTTAAGATAATTCGGAGGATAGACAGTACGGTCTTCTATAGTCTAATTATGATCATTCGTTCCTGTGCTACTTCTGCTGCTTTTTTGTATTTTTTTCCCTGGTTGCATCAGTGCAAGAAAATGATGACAGCAATCGTAAAATCATTTTGGTTGAAAGATCTGTCTAGTGGGTTATTTAGCCTGTTCCCCAGAATTGTGATGGGATTGGCTGGCAGGAGATCATACAGCTAATATTTGATAGTCTATTAAAAAAAAAGAAATAGAGATGAGAAAAAAATGTGTATGCCAAAATCCAGAGGGTGCCTCTTGGCAGAGTTTTATAGACATTTTAGATCAGTAACAAAAAAGGTAGGTAGCTACACCCCATTACTCCTTCCTAAACAGCCAGGTAATTACTTTTGGCATTTTGACAAGTGTTTGCTGGAGTGAAGGTCAAAGCTGTCAGCAGAGAAGATCTATGCTAATCTGCTCAGCTGGAGAAGACTCAGGTAGCTAATGTTTTGTAATTAGAAGTTGTGGAAACCAGTTCTCACTGTAGTTTTGTGCTGAGCATAAGTGAACTAATAATACAGAATCATTTCATTTATCATAGTTTATTGACTAAATGGTTGCTTAGGAGTAAGCATACAATGTGAAATTGGAGAACTATGGGAAAATTGATACTGTGGTACAAATGAAATACATATTTATATGCACATATATGTATGTGTGGTGTTACATGTACATTTATACATAATATGTGTATATTATATATGTGTGTATTTGACTATACACATACACAGGATGAATAATGCTAATACTTTTAATTTACATTGAAAAAATATTAATCATAAAAAGAAAAGAAAAAATGTATTTATTTTACTTGATAATGCTGCAAAATCTTGCTGGAAATTTCAGTTGCAAAAATTCAATGCATGCAAAAACCTCCCATTTTTTCTTGTGGGAGTTATCGATATCACTTAATCCAGCAATACTCTATGAAATGAGTTCCTATAATGGATTTTAAACTGATAAAGTACTTCAGCAAAATATAAGAAAATAAGCAAACAACCACCTCAAATAAATATATTAAAACAATTACAAAAACAATGAAGATTTTTATTAAAAGCATCATTTGTTTTGTAGCGTTGACTGCCTCTTCATGGCGTTGTATTCCTGGTTTTATACGGCTAAACTAAAAATTACTTTTTTCCCTCATCATGCTATTCTTTGTGCTACAAAAAGAGTGTGCATGTGTATATATATAAAAGATAGAAAGAGATAAACAAGGAATTTTTCAGAGGAACTCAAGGTGTTCAGCTATGCTCCCAAACCCCAGCTACGACCTCAAGTCTGCAGTGATTTCCACACATATTTAATTGTTCATTCCCTCTGATTTTGCTGCTTGAACTGAAATACCTAATATAGGTATGTGGTGACCATGAAATTCTTACTGTGCATGGACACAGAATGCAAACCTTCAAAAAGTAATGATTTTGGGCAGACTGGTATGTACCATGGAAATGCAGGTCAGGATTTGATGGCCTAATTGTAGACCTAAACCTAATGAGAAAAAGTTGCAGTGTTTCAGTGGTTGCAGTTGGAGCTGGACTGGAACTTCATAGTAGTAGCAGTTAAAAAGGACCATTTTTTTGCTGAGTAATTTTAAACTTTGATCAGCTCTGCCAGACAAACTGTTGAACTGTCACCAAAAAAGAGCCACAGGGATGCAGCACTGATGAAAATATTCCTCTAATTCTTTTTGACTTTACATTGAATCCAGAGCATGTAGATAAATAGAAAAACAACAACAACAACAACAACAACAACAACAAAAGAGATAAAGCTTTAAATCTAGGTCTAGAGAAGTAGTAGGTCCATCTGAAACGTAGACTTTAATTGTGAAAAAGATGCTTTTTTCTTCTGGATTTCATGACTGGGCTTTTATAGGAGGCTGTTAAGTCCTTTTCAATTGTTATAGCATTGCAGGGAACCCAGAACATGACTGATTCTGGAAAGAGACCAGAAAGCGCTTGCTTTTTTTTTCCCTCATCCTTCCTTCTCTGAATGGATTTTGTGTATTATATTATCCTTTCTGACATTTCTTTCCTTGGCATTTTTCCTCTTCAGGGGAATCACCACATATTCATTCTCTTCTTTTATTGCCATTTAACAACTGGAGGGTATATTCTCTACCCATGTGCAGCAATATCGCTGTGAAACTCACATTAACATTAATGGGAAATATGCAGCTAAAATCAAGCACACTGGGTGTAGTTACTACCCTTGGCTGTAAAATGGATTGGCATGTTCAAACAGCAATTATTTCCACTTAAGAACTGAGAATTCAACCGGGTTATTACATTATTTTGTGTTAAATTAAAAATATTTTAACATTAATTTTTTAATGCGTTTCAAATTGAGAAATCCACCTGCTTTAGAACCTGTTATTTTATGTTACAATGTAATGTTTGCAAAGTTAGGTGACATTTTAAGTAAGCAAGCTATATTTCACTTAGCAGCTCCCAGTACTCTGCTTTCTATAAGCCTAAGGAAAATATGTTAACAATTATTATTTGATGGTACATTAATATTTTGTTAACTTAACTGTAAAGAATCAGATGCCCCTCTCAGGTTTTCTGATTTAAACATGGATGCATTTGAATGTTTGCAATGGTTTTCTCAGTCCTCCTGCGATTCTGCTTTTCCGTTCTGGTCCCTTTTCCTCTCATATTCTATCCGCAGCTCTTCTTCCTATTGGCAGCAGAGCTCTCAATGAATAACTAAACATCTGAAATCAGCAGAGTGGACAAAAAAGAACTGAAAGCTGGGAGATGTGAAAAGCCAAGAATATCAGAGGTACAGGTAGCTGTTTCCAGAAGTGACAGTACGGATGAGGAAGCTGATCCTCTTCTGTTGTTATTAAACTGGTGATGAGGCAGAGTTTGCATATTTATCACATTTTTTTCTACATATTACTTCAGTTTCTCTGACTCTTTGCCAGAGTGAATAAGTGCATCCATCTTTCATGTTATATTGGTTTCTTGGTGTGTTGCTTATAGGTAAAGAGTATCAGAGTTTAAGAACTCTAATTTGGTGTCTTCTGTTATACTGTTGTACTGATATCTGTTATATACTGATATCTGTTACACTGTAAGCAATCATAAATGTTAGAATTGGCATATATTTATGTGTAGAGGCGTATGTATCAAAATGAATAACTTGCCCTTAAGAGTTTTCAACAAACTTAGTGGAGTATTGCCATACAGTTAAATAAATCTTTGCTTTAGACAGAAGGCAGTAAGACAGACTCCTCATTCCAAAAGATGTTTACATCTCAGATTTCTTCACTAAGAAAAAGAAAAAAGTGTAAATGGAAGCTATCAAGACAGAATATGGTTAGTAACACAGCAGACAGTCCACAGCATGTTTTCACTGTCACATGCATACTTTCAAGTTCAAATTCTGGTACCCCAAAGAATAAGTTCAGTTAGGTTCTTAGTGTATATCTAGTAACGGCTATCAGCTTTTCACAAAATGTACTGTTACTGCTGGTGAGCATCCTTCATCTCCCTAGTTCCTCTTCTCTATAAACACAAGCAATTCACATATGTTCAATAAACCACTGGTAGTGGTTGGTGTCACAAGAAGTAAAGCTGAGTTTGGGGTAGATCCCTGTAGAGATGCGAATGCTATTGTTGGCAAAGCCCTACCCTCGTCCAGGCAATTACGTGGGAGGGGTTGTCTGTGTTGATACACATATTAAAGTTAAATAGTACATTTATACCTTTTATATTTAAAGGTACTCTGCACTCTTTTGATACCTTTATCTCATTAAAGAGGTAATACCTGGAAGGCAATGTACATATTTAAAAAAAAAAAAAAGTGAAAGCAGTTATATCTGATTTCCATAGGCTTTTCCTTTTGAACACTGTTGGAGATACAATACATGGCTAAAGGAACCAGATATAGCCATTCATATAGAAACCAACTCCAGCAAAACATCACTTTTTACAGATTTTAAATGTACTATGTCTTTCTCTGTATAGTTCTCAAATTCTTTTTTTCATGTCTGAACTTCAATCATAAGAAAATACAAGAAATTCTATCCGATTGCCATTCTTCACTATTTTATTCAGAAACAGTTATTGTATCTGGTAGAAATGCAAGAAAGTCACATTGAAATGATATCATCTTGAATGATTTTCTATTTGTAACAACTTTGTGCACTCTGCACTTTTCATGCATCTTCTATTTGTGGATCTTAAAGAGTTCTTGAAGGTGTTTTGAAATGCGCAGATGGGTTCTGCCCTTATGCTAGGGGAGATGGAAGTCATAGGTCTCCACCGGTGTGCCATTGGGCTTAAACTATTGTAGTGACTCTTTCAGCATCACTTTTTAGAGGCTGGTATTTATTGTGATAAATCAAAATGTCTATGATTTATGGTGAAATAGTTATTTTTAATTCTGAAAGTTGTCCGAATTGCCTAAAATATTGGCATACAGAATCTCTAACTGTACATGTGGTAGCACACAGAAGTAGGTCATACCTGCTTAAAATATCTTCCATGTTTTATTTCTAAGGATGTTTAAACTTTCAAAATGCCATATATCTATGGGGCTGACAGTTATCTTTTCTCTAGGCAGATTTTTGGGAAGATTATATGAACAAAAATTCACTTTAATATTTTAGATTTCTGATGAATCCTGAGTGAGGATTGCCAGATTTAGATATGACATTTATTTTGATTGTTAGCTTAATTCCTATGACAGGATTTTTGTGTATAGAAATGAAAGAGTTTCTCTGCACTTGACATGTCATAAACCAATCAAACTTTTCTTAAGTATGCTTGGCTAGTTCATCTTTTATCCTAACCCTGGAATATTTCATTTGAAAACATTGCAAGTGAAAACATGACATTCTAATTTCCTTTTTTATTAATGTTATTATTTTAGTTTATGAACATTCTTCGCTGCTTTCCAACATCTGCTCCATTTTTAATTTTTTAGGGCATAATTTCCCACATTTTAATAGAAGGCATTTCTTTTTATCTGTAATTAAATCCGTAACTTGTTATTCTCAGAAGGTTATTATGGATTGTGGCTTGACTGTTACAAAAAATTAATGACTTAAAGAGGCTCCTAATATCAATTTAGCATAAGGATTTAATTTATTATTCATTAATTTTGTATTCATTGTAATAGCAGTAATCATTATGAACTCATTGGGTAGGTATGAGAATGTCATGCACACTATATTTCCATAGGAATTCAGTTCGTTAGTCATCTTTAGCAAAACATAAAATGCCATTCTTGCATTAATGCTGTCACTTGTTTCTCTCTATAATTCTATGCCTGTTATTTTACGTAAATATCTTCATAGGTATAAGCTGTACTGGAATTTAAAAGTTTCAATACATGTATAAACTCCCTTGTCTGTATGGCAACAGAAATTTTTCTGTTTTAAATCAAGATAGCTTCACTCAACTTACGATAGTATACAGTCTAATTTTATATTTTATATTAAAGAAAATCCTGTCAAATATTGTTGGTTTATACTGGCAAAATGTGTGAATTTTTTAATTCATACAGTCCTGCTTTTTAAAAAAGCATTCGGTTTAGCAATGTAGAATTCTAATTTTTATTTCAGCACTAATTTATGTGTCCATCAGAACATATGTAATTTCCCATTTTGAAATGGGAATAGATATTTTATATTAATTAATATTTTATATTTTTAAGTGTCCAGAATAGAATTGCAGGTTTTTTTCCCCATAAATCCCTCAGATACATCATTCTTAACTCTCCCATATTTCTGAGACCGCATCTCTTGACTGGTAAACAAATCCACTCATGTTAAAAACGAGTTGACTCAATGCCTTAGAAAAAAACAAGTTGTGTTTAGCATCGTGTTAACTAATTACAGGAGTTGCCTTGCAGCTCAATGTTGAATTGGAGTTGTCTTTCTGTGCACGGACCCAATCAGTCATGGTCAGTATTATGCCAGCTAACTCAATTCTTTGTAATCAAATTTAAACGTAAGAGTGGATTTCATCTCCTCTAACTCAGGTGTCTGTCTTTTAGATACTTTAAGTGTAAGCTAGTCAACCTCGGCTCCCTTTGCAATCAGTTGAATGTAATAAGTGCTTCCAGAGGGTAATTCATTTCATCCCATGAGAGGTGTCTGTCTCATCTGTATCTCCTATATCTCATCTATCTCATACATGTCTATCACACTTATGATTGGTGTCTAAGATAGGTCGAGTATATATCATTCCCTTGAGGATCCTGTTATTCTCCATTAACTACAGCGGGAGTCTTGCTTAAATTTTGTGCCAACCAAGATCTCCCAATGAAAGCAAATGCCTTAGATCTCTCTCAAGCACCTTTAGAGCACATTTCAGAATTAATATGGGCATAGAAATCTGTTGCTGAGGGACAGGCAGCAGTTTTTGGAGCAAGGTATTCCCTTATATGGAGCAAGCCTTCCCTTGTGCAAAGATGGGAGGAAGCTCACTAAACAGCGCGGTCTGGTAGCAGTTTGGGCACTGAACAATACCCTGTGCGGCTGCCAAATGCTGCTTCAGAAAAGTGCTGGTTTCTTATGGTCCTGTGTCACCTCTGCCAGCCCCATATTGATATCTTAGGTGCTTGGGTCACCTCAAAGGGCATGTGCTGCTGTAGTTTGTCAACAGAATAAATAAGTGGGGGAAAAGGGTAACGGGTAACATTTTGTTGGTTGTGGCCAACAGATGACCGTTGGTAGGTCATAGTGCTCACCTGCATACGGTTGCTTTTATGTTACATCATTACAGCATTCCTTAGTTTTACTGGCTTTTTAATTCTGAGCACCATGGATGTTCAATAGGAGATGCAAGTAATTTTGTAATGGTTTATTCTACTTCAGTGCACATCTAGCTTCTTCTAAGAGTAAACTCCACTCACTTAAAAATAATTAAGTAGTACACTTAATAACATTCTTCCTTTCAAATTCTAAGAAAAACCCAAACAAAAACAGAGCTATCCTTACAGAAATGACTGTTGCAATTTCAGTGCTTCTGTAGCAGTCCTTGGCTTTGTCTCTACTCTGAGGAGGCTACCATTTTTTGGCAAGAAGTGACAGTATGTGATGGAAGTAAAGTCCCGGTTTGCACATTAATGCATGAGAACGGCAGGCCTTTTTGAAAGATGTTTTCTGATAGGTTGCAATTGATATTGAAATTAATTTATTTTAAAGGCTAGCTTGGTTCTAATATAAACTGTCACTTTTTTTTACTTTTCTCCCCCACTCTGTCTTTCTCTCCACCTCTGCAGAAGCTCTTTGCATTATTGTGGCCTGGAGCATCTCTGAGTGTTCTTCCAGAAGCCACTGGTTTTATAAAATTGTCTAATATGGATAAATAATGCTGTTTCCTACATAAACTGCACATGTATAACTAAATCTCTGTCTAACTTGCTGACAAGAACAGCAAAATACAACAGTGTAACTTGAAATCCAAAACACATACATTCCTAAAATTCTTCTCTCAACCTGTTCCTGATTGCTGGTAAAGGCTCTTGTGGTTTTCAAACAGAAACAATCTTTATTTTGTCCTTTCCTGGCAATATTTATAGCAATAAGGCAAGGACATCCTTTCAGGGATTAACTAGACTGTAATTTGAGCCTCTGCTCATCATCACACCGTAGCCTTCCCATCACATTTGTCTTTTTAGGAGAAACTTTGGTTTGCCTATACCCTTTCCTGGATAGTGAAGAAAATTTGGGCACAAGGCATGCTGCCAAAGTGTTCGTACTTCATTACGAACTGCTGGAGGAGAGTGTCTAGGCCAGCCTGTGTTAGAGAGACCTTCTGGAGGTCTCATGTAGGCACATGTTGGCTAAAAAACCCTTGGAAGTATAATCGCTTTAACATTTCCTGCACACAACCCAGTCCCTTTCACCTTGTATTATTAGATGTATGGTCAAATGTACTTTGGCACAAAATGAGGGGAACAGTTTGCTTAGGCAATGGGGAAAGTTCCAGCACATCTATTAACAGATTTCTAGTCTTGGTATTCCAAGATACAGTCAGGATGTGTAGCAGTGGAGCTGCTTGAAATAATCATGGTTAGTCCCTTGTAATTAATTAATTAATTTCTTCCTTCAGAAGCGTATATCCCTCATATGTTCATCTCTGCTAGAAGATTACCAACAAGTTTTAGCCTAGCCTTGCCTTTTGTTGAAACGATTACCTCACTGCAGTTTGGACTTGATAAAAAAAAAAAAAAAGAAAAAGAGAGAAAAAAATATCTCATTGAATTTGGGAAGTGAGGGAAAGTGATATTCTACTTGGAAGAGAATATTTCAACATACATAATTCTATCAGCCATTAAACTTACACCCTTAGCCTCCTCAAGCATGCAATCAATGTCTTCTCCTTTTTAGTTGTGCCACTTCCTAATTAAGTAATATCTATTATGTTATTAAACAATCTTTTTCATTATTTTAAGAATAATATCAATTTTAGTTGTGTTATCAAGAAATCCCATTTTGGACATATCTTAGTTAGCAGCTTTAAATGTCATTGCCTTTAAAAAATAAGGAAAAAGCCATATGCTCCTAAATCACAGATGTGGTTTTTGTCACTTTTGCTCAATGTGATTTTCAATTTTTCAGTATTTTCTTGTGATTTTTCTCAGCTTTAATAGGGAGAATATTACATGCATTGTTGGTCGAATTGTGACTAAATCGTTTCCCTATTACAGAGAAACAGAGTCTGAAAGTCACCAGCTGAAAAATTTATACATTCTCTGAAAAATACACAGTATGACTTTTATGGCACTGATTGTTAAGAGAAACAAATTATACAGCTTTATTAGCAAGTGAAAGATGTTTTTCTCTAATGAAGGTAGGTTTTGGGGTTTTTTTTTGACATTCTCTTTTACATACAGTAAGCTAAATCTTGATTGTAGATAAACTGAAATTATATATTTTTAAGCCACAGGATATGCAATTTCACACTGCTTTGAAAAAAAATCTCTAGAAAATTGTTTATGTATGCTTCTTTTTCACAGCATATATATGTATTCTTTTAGTCTGTATAATAGTGGATTGTTTTTCTTTCAATAAACCAAAGCAAAATCTTTTTTCATGAAGTATAATTACTGATATATTCTACCATTTTTACAGTACCTGGTGATACAATCTAAGAGAAGATCAAATACCGACTTTCTGTCAAACAACTTGCATGGGACAAGTGACTTTTTTTTCTCAGAATTTTCCATGTAGTCACATCTTCTCTAGTTTATAATGTATGTGAATGGTCTCTGGAGCACTGTTTGGCTATCATTAGATGAAGGAAGTGTTTAGATGTAATAATATTTTTTGTTGTGTGATATAATCTGAATAACTAGTTGTACTCAAAGCAACTAACAACCAAAATGCTATTGATTTGATAATGTTCTCCTTTCTTTAGACTTCTGTCTCTCCTTTCCATGGGCTTGATCCTGAATTATCTTATGGGAGGAGAGGAGAGGGCATTTCACACAGTACTTGGCTCAGAAAGATCCATACTTAGATGTATATATATAAGTGCCTACATTTGACCTGCGTCTGTAAGCCCTCATTATAGTGACGGTGGGATTCATTTGCCTGATGGAGACATCTGGGGCCACAGAAGGTGCTATAGGTGTCTAAGATACTTGTCTGGGACTTCACTTATGGGGGCTCCACATGTTTCTGGAGGCCAGGTGGGATAACCAGCAGCACTTACAAGGGCACTAGACACTTAGGTATCTATGTCTTGCTCAAGGTTTCTCATCAGTCTGCAGTTAGTAGAGCTGAGACAGCTATTCAGCTGGAAAAGAGTAGGTGGCTGATTCAGGGAGATCTGAATAGCCCTCCTAACTGTATGAGCTTTGGCCTTATTAACTACATTGGGAGCTTAGGCAACCAACTGATACATAGGCATGTCTGTGCAGGCACTTAGGTTTAGATGTCTTAATTTGAGAGCTAAATTCCACCCATAGCCTAGCACTCTTAATACTTCTCAGTTCTAAGCATCAAAAGAGCTGGCAATGTTTATTAAGTGTAGGTCTTGCTTGACTTTTCTGCAGAAACTGTAAGGCACCTTTCAGATTGCAAGTTAGTCTTAAACAAAACTTGGGGAAATAAAGTAATTATTTTTGTTAAAATAAGAACTTGTCTATAGCTTTCTATTAATAATGAAAACATCATCAGTAGTTGCTTGGTGTTGCTAGTGATAAATTTTCATAAAGGGATATGCTTCATTTTCAGGAAGTAAAAAAAAAGTAAAAAGTTTCCTACACGTGATTTTTTTTTTGTGATTGTACAGTAACCATTTTTTGTACTTTTATAAAGCATCTGTACCTGGCTTCCAGCAAAGATAAAAGAAATGGGTAGACAATCAATATGAATTCACTAAAATAACAGTTTTCTCTTTGCTGTAGCATTTGAGAATTTTACATCGCTTATCACTGTCAGTATCATAACATCATCCCTCTCACAGCAATTAAAGCTGTAACAAATTTCTGTTTTGAATTTCTTTTAAAACATTCACAATTCAGACTGCTATTAGTATAGACTGAAGGTTGTGATGTAGATTCAAACCTGTTAAAAATATTTCTTCACTTCTGGGATAAAAATTAAAATGCATTTAATTCTGCCAATATTAAATCTGGCAAAGAAACATTCTAAATTACTGATTTTAGATATTGGAAAATGCAGAAATCTGTTCTAAATTTTTTATATATTAAATGAAGTAACAGAACCAGTATATGGATTTAATTACAACCACTGATACATATCAATTATTTTAGATTAAATGAGACCTGTGCTTTTCGTAGTGTCAATAACAAGATGTCATTTCATTGTCCTGATATTTCTATTATTTCACTGTTTCAACATCCTAAATTTATTTTGAAATGCCCCTCAATCACATTTCTTATTTCAGACTCTTACTTGACTTATGTAGTTCATCTTTCTATACTAGAATATAGAGAAGATTGAGGCACTGTAATGGTAATAAACACATGCAATCTGATAGGTTATCTAACCCTTAGGAGACACACCATTGCTCAGCAGAAAATATCTTCATGTTATGTGTTGTTCCTCCCATTGCTCTTCTGGTTTGTGTGAAATCAGAAGCAGATGATAGGGATAAAATTAACTACGTGTTTATTTACATGTGGGACATCATTGAAGTTGAGGATGAGGTGGCTTCTTGCTTTGCTGCCATGCTCAATGATAGCGTAATCCAGTTTTCTGTTGAAGTAATTGAAAAGACTTGACTTCGCCTGGAAGTGTTTGCAGCTGTCGAATGTATCCAGTCATATACAGGGGGTTTTGGTTTTTGCTCTACAACTACTTGCTACTTTCCTGACGTATTGATTCCCTCTGGCTTGTGCTACGAAGCACAATCCAAATCTGTATATCAGTCTTCTTGATTAATTTCTATAGATGAAAGCTCAGTCTCCTCTCAGAAATGCACTTAGTCAGAAGATATGAATTCACTGTTTTCCTATACCTTAGGGAGTTTGAACCCATGTCCTTAATCACGATGCTAGTAAAGTACTGGGAGGAGATCCTCAGCCTTTCCTCTAGACGCTGTTGCACTTTGCACGGAATAATTAAACCTTCACTGACCTAGAGTGCATGAGAGCAGGAGGGAACACTGCACTGCAGCCTAGTATGTGGACGCTCCCCGGGAGTTTGGTGACTCGTCTCCAAGTCCCTCCATCATTGCATATTTAATGTAAATTAGTGAACTATGCATTGGAGAAACAATTGAAACTGGGGTCTTCCCTTCGCTGGTTAAGAACAGTAGCTACAACATCCACTTTGTGAATCCAGTCCTTTATGATTGACCTCAATAATTTTTCCACTTTTGGGGGATTAATTTGATCTAACTGACAACAGTGTTATTTCTTCTACTGTTTCATAATGTCTGCTAGCATGAATGCGTCTTTCGAGGTTTTGGTTGGAACCATATCACCCACGCTTCACAGGGGATGAGCTTGGCTTGTTTGTTTTCCGGTTGCAAGGAAGGTCAAAAAGTAATGAGTAAATGTCAAGAAAGATCACTTATGAGAAGTGGATGCTCTGCATAATAAACATTAGCACATGTTTAACAAAAAATTTCCTCCAGTAGAAGTCATTCCCATATTAATTTAATCCTGCTGTCTAAGATAATACAATCTCTTTGAAACAGTCTCGATTCTTAGTGCATAGGGACCTTTTCTGGATCAGAGGCCAAATTTCCATTACCTGATGAGCTAATCTGACGTGACAGCCTCATATGCAGATGGGGAATCTCTTGTCAATAGTTTTCTTCAGAGACAAAGAGAGACAAATGTCTATATTCATTCTCTCACTTCATGCATGAGTAACATTACCTTTCTGTCTCCCTTTCAGTCTATCTTTATTCAGGTAGTCATTGAGAATTTAAATATAAGCTTTTGTATTTCTGAGTTAGCTTATGCATGCAAAGCTGTTTATAGAAGACTGGCATCCTTGTCTGTTTGTTTAAGTACAGTATGTATTTTGACATGTAAATTTACGTGAGGCATATTTAATCAGTCACAATGATATGCTAATTGGATTCCTGTATGAACTGCATAAAAACAGCATTTGAAAAAAAAAATTATGAAGGGAACTTATTACCAGCTGAGACACTTTCTAATCAGTATTATGCGTCATCAAAATGCACAAAGACAAAAGTGATAGATTTTCAGGACTTCTGTAACCAATAAAGAAAATATGAACTAAAAAAAAGTCTTTCTCCAAAGGAGCAGCCTGAAAGTTAGAAAACAGCAACTGAAATCCATAAATTAGAACACCAAAAATCTCTGAAATGCCTCTGCAGGTTTTGGATGTTGTTTACTGGCATGATTTGTGTTCTGATAAGGTTATAGGTTGATCTTGTCTCCAAAAGAGCAGTGACATTTAGACTTCAGCTCTGTCTGCCCTGGGGATTTGCTCAAGTATTTTGAATATTTTTTCTTTTAAATATATGTTTTTATAAGCAAATTTCTAACTTGTTCAGGTGCAAGTGGTTCACTCAAGCAAAACAAAACCATGCCAGTGTAAACCAGCTACTGTATATGGATATGTATAAATGTACAACACTCTCCCATTCCTGTTCCAGTCATTTACCACTGATGCCTGAATTTCCCTGGTAATGAAAGTTTTAAAGCTGATAGTCTTTATCCATTTGTTTTAAAATGTACTCTGGGATCTGTTCTTTGGTGATCACATCGGACGACTACTCATACTAATTTCTCTTCTATGGATGGCTATATTTATGTATTTTCTAGCATACCGCAACACATGAATAAGTTTAGCACACTTAGGCTCCTTGACTGGTTCACTACTCATTTCAGGGCTTTACTGAAAATAATCTTAGTTTCTAATATTTTACTTACATTTTGACTTCACAAGAAACAAATTACAAACATAGGTAAGGCCATAGTCTCTCCAAATTAAGGGATTTACCTCTGAACGGAAAGGTAAGACTTTTCTCTGATTATAGTCAAAGCAAGGAGTCGGAAAGCAGTGAAAATGGTGCAAAACATCTAAATGATGAGCTAGAAGCCACCTATAGCTAACCAATGGGGAAAAATGGACAAATAGTACATCTCAGTTTCTTGCCTCAGTAGAGTTTAGCTAGCTGGATTGAGCTGAAAATTAGGTTTACTGAGGATCCTGGGAACAGAGTGCTTTTTGAGG
The DNA here is from genome assembly GCF_965183815.1 of Platalea leucorodia. NCBI lineage: Eukaryota > Metazoa > Chordata > Aves > Pelecaniformes > Threskiornithidae > Platalea > Platalea leucorodia. Next base: position 158,321,574 of record NC_138823.1, read on the forward strand.
GTAAACAGAAGGACAGTAGGAAGAAAACATAATGATTCTTACCCAAGAAGGGGGAATCCAGAATCCACACATATCATACCTCGGGGAGATTGGAAACCACAATTTTCCCAGCCTTCAAGCTGATTCTGAAGAGCAGGCTACTGGCCATTTACAGGTGAAAGAAGGGGAAAGGAAAAGGTCTTTCCTACCCCTGCTGTAGTAACCTGCCCCACACATGTCCGAGAGCTAAGCAGCGCTGGCAGCCAGACACTGGCCTGGTGGTTGGGGCTCTGAGGGTAGAATATGAAAGACTTTAGAAATCTAATTATTGTACGTACTGTTTTTGCACCTTTCAGTGACAATGGAGCGTAAAAATATATATAGACACTCTGGGAGGAAGGGATCTTTTTTCTCCACTGTTGGGTGCCCTAACTCCTAAACTGGGAGGGAACATAAGATTTGAATGTACTTATTATTCATCCGACATCCAGTCTTACATTCATATTGCAAGTAATTTATGTATGTGTATGTTGGATCAGACTTTAACATATATTTCAGTTCAGGTGAATGTACATGCAGCCTTTGTAGTAAAGACCCAGTTATAATTAGAGGAACATTAGGAAGAGCTTTTCCTTATATACTACTAAAAGAGAAGAAGGAAGAGAGTTGATACATCTGTGCTTTTGTGGTTCAGGGAACCACATTTAGTGGTTTCTGGCAATAACACTAGTATCTGGTGCTGATACAAGAATAAATATTTATGTCTATGTTGTAATTGTTTACATAAAATTTTAATTTTCTTGTTTTTGCCTTAATTTACTCCTTATTTGTACACATTAGGAAAAAAAAAAAAAAAAGCCTGTTTGAAATATAAATTAATTGGTTAAGATGAAGTATTTTAAAAGTTACCTGGTTAAGCTGATGTGAATTTTGCTGTAGACACTATTATTTTGTTTACAGTAGCTCACTTGTTTGCTTTTTTTGGCTGAGGCCAGACAAACTGAGAGGACAATAAGTGTATGGTGGTCTCACAATCTTCCACATATTAAACTCAATCAGTTTGACACACACCTTTAATTTAACCAGTGCCACTTGTGTGACCTTAGTGAAGGCCCTTATATCTTCCTGTAAGTGGGAAAAATAACAGAAGGCCTAACACAGAAAGAAAGTTTTCTGAGCCTTGATAAAGTTGGCAAAGAGCTGTGCGATCCTCAGAGAAGGAGTTCTGAAGCAGAAACTGCGTAACACATGGGGTCATGAAAAACACATCTCCAGTTGCACAGCTGCTTAAAATCCACCACTAATTGGCTTTTATTTCGTATTCCTCACTGTCTGTAAGCAGCTTTAGTAAATAGTTACATTTCTTTACTCATGATAGCCTGTATGGTACTCTGTACCCTGTGTAGCAGCCTTCTTAGGAGGCACTTCTGCATGCCCCAGAGCGTGGGGAAGGGTTACTGCACAATTTAATATTTTGTGGTGAAGATTCTGGATCTCCTTCAGCATAGGCAAAGGCAGAACATGTGTGCATTTTTTCCCTTGAAATGTGAGGATGCTTAAGGTACGGAAAATTGCACATCATGTGTGTATGTATAATGTATGGCAAATATATTTTACCATTTGGATCTTACTGAGATTTCCACAGCATGGTAAAGCACAAAATTGCTCAGGCTTCTATGTATTCAACACCCCTGCTTCAGCTTCTGCATGTTTTTTGCCTGCTTACTATCTTATTAAAATATCTGTGTGTATCACGCTATAGTTTTCTGAACTGTAAATAGTATTTTGAATGTTTCCATTGGTGGATTGTGTCTAGATAAATGGCATTGATATGTAACATAGTCTGTAATGATGTTTGATGTTCCTATTATTCTGTAAATCAATTATTATGTTATCCATAAATGTTTCTCTGTAGAGCCTGCAGTGTCCTTTTACCAAAGGTAATGATTCCCAATAGCTACACCTCCATGCTAGGTCATAGAGTGCACATAGAATGCTTCGAATTGCAAGCTGGTCCAAAAATGCATCACCAGTTCCCTTCCCTGTGCCTATAGGAGGTCTATAGTTGGCTTGTGTTCGGACTCCTTGCAATTCGTATTTGACCAAGCTGGCCTTAGCAGGAAGGCTTTGGGTCACCTAGTCTGGGCTGTCTGCAAGAGCAATGGGGAGCAGATGGAATCCAAAGACTCATCCTCAATTTAAGTGCAACCCAGAGTACCTAACTATTGACATAAGAAATATATTGCAAATTTGGAAGGAAAGCTGTATCAGGATGCAATCTGTGCGAAGGACAGTGTGAGTCCCTAGGTGAATTTTGTGGAGCTTTAGTTTCAAGTTTTTATATGTTAAAGAAAGCTGACAATCAAATCAGATTAGCACATCATGCAAAGCCATGTCAGTGAGTTATGACTGAAATTCCGGTTCTACATAGGAAAAGAAATACAGAATAGAGAATATAAACAAAAAAAATAATGATATGAACAAGTAATAAAATATGCAATACAGTGGGGGAAATATGGTAGATTTACAATGGATACAGTGACTTTTTGAGTGAGATTAGGAAGGCTGTGTCCTGTCTGGATGAATTGCCACATCTGTGTTTTTTGACCTCATTAACTATTTTTTGATGGAACCAGGCAGAACCTGTGAGAAATAGCAGCTTGGTTCTGAGCATTGGTGAAAGACTTGATTGAAAATGTTTCTGTCAATGAACTGCTCTGTAAGAGAAATCATGTTTTACTTAGATTCAGTGTCCCAGCAAAGGCACAAAAATCCACTATTCCTGCACTTAATTTCAAAAACAAAAAATGCATTAAGTGGGAAGAAATATGGTTAAAAATATACTAAAGGGGCAGTGAAAAATGTTACATATGTTCAAGTTCTGTGGAGATTATTTAAACACATCATATGAAGAACTCAAGCCAAATTCATGCTACATAGTAAAAAAACTTAAGAAAGACCAAAATCAAGCCAACATGGTAAAACAGAATGAGAACAGAAGTTACTAGAAGATATGCCAAGAAACCTGAGGGATGCTCAAGAGAGAAAAATAGAAAGGATGGTAATGGCAAGTTAAGTATAAAAATGTAGTAAAGTAGGCAAAAAAAAAAATGGGACATGCAACTTGCAAAATTTTAAAAACTAATAATAAATCCTTTTCAAATTAATTGGGGGCAGGAAGCCTTTCATGGAGTCCATAGGATCAAAGGTGTTGAAGAACAGCTCTGAGAAAAGTAAACCATAAGTGAAAAAAAAAAAGTTAATTTTATAAAGCTATGCTCACTATTCATGTATTTAGCAAGGTTTCTATGAAAGAATACTTCTTTATGGGAAACTCATCAGACAATGTCTGAAATTGAATCTATGGAACAAATAGACAAAATGAAGAGTAATAAATCACCATGGCCAGATGATACTTGCACAAAATCCTTCAAAAAACTCTTCAGAAAGAAATAGCTGAGACAGTAGGTGTGATGGGAAAGCCTCATCCTAGCAGACGGGAAAATGGTAAATGTAATACTGTTTTGTAGAAAAGGCCACAGAGAAGACTGACAGAAACAACAAATCACTAAACCCGATGTCTATATTGGATAAATTAGTATAAATTATTCTAAGTACTAAATTAGTGGACACAGGAATGTGTATGGCATATTAAGGATGGCTCAACTTTTGAAAAGGAAAGTCCTGCCTCCCAACTTCAGGCCCTTAAATTCAGTAACAAGCGTGCTTAGGAGGGAGATACCATTGGTATGGTTCCCATGGAATTCCAAAAGACTTCCAACAGTACCTCTCAACAAAGCAGCTAAGTTGCTCTGTAATGCTAGGGAGGTCTTCACAGGGATAAATAGTCAGTAAAAAGAGAGGCAGCAGAGGGTAAGAATAAATGTTCCATTTTCACAATGCAGAGATGTCACCAGCTGAATTCCACAGAGGTTTGTGCTCTTCAACAGATTCATAAATGATCTGTAAAAAGCTGACAACAAGCAGAAAAACGTGGCTTTCCAAACAATGCAGTATCAAACTGACGAAGTCCTTGCCAAAGTTTGTTATGAATACTAGAGTTTGTGTGGATTAAAAAAAAACTGATGCACAAATTAGCATAAGAAAAATCCACTGATTGCTAAAACACAAAACACCACCTCTGGCTCAGAAGTGCCCTGACTTATTTTACAGCACTGTTCTGGAGAATACTTCTATGAGCCTCCCTTTCTGCATAGGCTTCCCTAAGTATTTAGGATTAGTCATTGTTGGAGACAGGGTTTTAGGCAAATTATTTGTGCCATCAGTTATGTCTTCTGGTGGCAGGCTTAACTGTATTCTTCCTTTTTTTTAGCTTTTTATCACTGTATTATTGTGTTTGGGGCTCTGTATTTAAGGGATGTTTGCATTTGCAGCTTGGTATCATAATAACAATTTAGACTAATTAGTAAGTCCTTAACTGCTCCTAACAGAATAATGCTATCTTGAAGGCTAGTGGTCCAGATTTATTTCTACTTGAATTTATCTGAAATCAATGAAGTAACAATGATAATAAAGTCTGCTTTAGTTCATTTTTTTTCCTCCATTGGTTTCAAAGACTAAGATGTTACAGAGATGTGAATGTCAAAGCTACATCAAACAGAGTAGCCACAAGGCAGTTATATATTTCCAAATCATCTGACAAGCACATGTGGCAGAGAACACATTGGAGGATAAACACCAGCGAGAATTGGAGAGGAAGGAATTTTGGAGCCTTTCAGTTTATGCTGGCAGATGGGGCAGAACATTTGTCTTAGGAGACTTGATACAAAAATAGACATTAAAATTATGCTGCTTTTCCTACTTAAGACAAATCATATGCTATCTTCTTTCCAGGGAAAGTATCATGTGTTGAAGAAAAAGTAGAATAAATTAGTATTTGGATATATGTTTTTCATATGTGTTTCCTGGGTGTGAAAATTTCATTTACCCTTCTTTAAAAGCAGGATAAGGCTTCCTGAGTGCACCAGTCCCAGTCTCCTTAAATCAAAACTTCTTTGGTGCAATATGAAGTGTTTTGTTTAATTGGACCATCAACCAAGGTATTCAGAGAGAAGTGAGATGACAACTGAAAGCAATTGGATACTAGTCAAAGGGAGTAATGAAAAGTCCAATGGTGTAGCTAGGGTTCTGTGACCCCAAAACTGTGAGTATTAATTGTTAGCATTTTATTTTTAAAAAAATATTTAGATTTATAATAGATTTATAAATTTTTGAGCTATACGTTATAGTTTTGTTAAGGGTAACACTTGATCTCGTCTGTTGTAAAACTATCAAAATTCTTGTTTGGTGCATATAGCTACTACAAATGAGAGAGTATGGGTGAAAAGCATTTTTTCTAAGATCTTTCCTATTTTAAAAAGCATAGAAAGATCACTGAAGGTCCTTTTACAATGGAAACGAGAGGTTTGTCCTGAAATCATTGGTGAAATATTCACTTCTTCTGGACAATGCTCTGTTGTCTGAGTGGTGGATAAAGAGATCACATCTCTCCTTGACGCTAAAAATTACAACTTAGAAAAAAATTCTGTTCTTTAGCACTGACATAAGGGTGCAGGAAACAGTTGCCACAGGCAGTGGAAAGGTTACCCTAAAGCTGCTGAAGAAAAGCCACAAGAGGCTTTAAAGTAATGTGAAGTTACATGCTATTTTAACTTACTGAAAGAAGTCACAAACACGCAGAAAATCTTCCATAAAATCAGGAGTGTCAGACCTCACGTCTTGGGACTTCCCCTCATGAAAACTGACTACCTTTTTAGACTCTAGAGATATGTGATTTGTGTTTGCATGAATCAGTGTACTAGCCATAATCATTAACAATATCTAGTATTCAGGCTTGAAGTGGGGTATACATGGATGTAAGAGAGAGTTTAATTAAGTATGATAAATATTAATTTTGGAGAAAGAGGATAACAGTGAGCATTCTTGTACAGTAAATACTTTAAATGTTAGTTCAGTTTCTGGTTTTAGATGAAGAACATCTGGGTTTTATTAACTTTCAGCTAGCTGTTTTTATTTTTGCTTACCTTAGGTGAAATACAAATAAAATACCCATTTTAGGTGTTTGAGGCACACACCTGTAGAAAACATTGATCCGGGAAAGACACCAGGGACAAGGCATCATCCCTTCACAGTCACATCCATACAAGAAGCAACAGCTCCGCAGTGCTAATGAATACTGAGGGCTGTGCCCAGGCTCCCCTATTCTGAGAAGGGGCAAGCCAAGTCTTTCAGGTTTCGTTCTTGAGGCTTACCACAAGACGAATTGTCCTGTCTAACCTGGCCTTCACATTTAATCTCTCTGTTGGTTCATTTTTTATGTTGGTTCCTGACTGGGCATGGATTAGCGGGTTCTTGGGAAGGTGTTCAAGACCCTGGAATTCAGGCCACCTAGTTCATGTGGCTGAATTAGGAGGACAATCTCATTATGTAGATCTCAGACGGAGGGAAGATTCCCCAGAGGACAATTTGGAGCATCTAAGTTAAGATGTGGCTTTGAATCACCCTGTGTAGGAGAGTCTTTCTTTCCATTCTCTTGCAGAGGTCTTTGGAAAATTAGCCTCTTCATATAGACACTGCAAGTTAGATGCCTAAAATTATTGAGTTGTCCAGCAGTGAAATGCAGGTTGGTGACACATGAGACAGCAGTTACTTTCTTCTTTTGAACCTGTTTTTTGCTAATAGACATTCAAAACTGTTAGCATCTGTTGGCTAACTTTATGCAAGAAAATTTGAGGTCTTCATATTATCTCCAGCGGATACGTCCACATCCCTCCAACCGTTAATACAATGCTGGCACTGCCAGCAAAGTTAGAGCAGTTAACCGGAGTGTGCTGTTTCTAGCCTGTACATGAGGGTTACAGGAGCACCTCAGCAGGGCAACACAGAATTTTGTTCTGCCTCTGCCTGGACTTCACCTCTTCTGTGGTATTTCATTTCCAAGTCTTTGTAAAAGCAATCAATGAGCTTTTTTTTTTTTTCTTCCTTTTTAACATAAAGCTACTCTGACCGCATTAATGCAGTATTTCCAGAGTGCTAAAACTGGAAGGCTGTACATTCCCAGTGGTATTGTGTTGTGGCTGGGAACCTGACGTTCCTTCCTTTCGTTTAGTTTTAAATTAGTGATGTGAGCCAGTTCATGTAAAATGTTTTAATTAACAGGACCCAGATGCAGCATCAGACATTCTAGTGGAATTTAAAAAAATATACCTAGGATTTAGTCCTCTAAATAGTAGGTGGTTTAGAGCTATCTAAATTCCTCTAGTGTAAGGCAGGCTAGTCCTGTAGTTGCTGCCTTGCTGCCTTTTTTTTTTTTTTTTTTTTTACAGTAAGTTATGCTGGGCCATGATAAAAGGATGCCAGCGTTTCAATTTGAAACCATGGCAACTAGAAGTGGTGATTTGCATGTTTGCATGACAATGTGATCGTGTTATCTCTGGAGATAATGCACATAATATACATAGTGGAACTGTTTTACCTAAATCTATAGAGGTGGGATGGAGGAAGGGGAGGGGAATCGCCTCTGTTGCTGCAGGAATCATGTGTAAGGAATGAAGTTATTTTTTCCCCTTGTGTGAATTGCAATGTCAAGGATCCTATAAATGTGTGTGAGATCACCTTTTAATTCAATATATTCAAATACTCCATTCAACAACGGCTTCCAGGGACATCATCATGAAGTAAAAAACTCGTTGAACTCTTCCTTTTCTCTGGATTCTTCTCTCCTTATACATGAAGAAGGTACCACTAGAAAATACTACTATTGATATAACTTTCTGCTAAAATGACTACCAGAGGATACTTGGAGACAAAATTGAGTAATCGAATGTGAAACTGAAATTTTTAGTTTCAGTTTTAAGAGCAGGTTTAAAACCAGCCCTGGCTCTAGCATTGCTGCCTTTGCCTCCATAGTATAACGGAAACTGTACTAGGTGACTGTTCTGATTAATTTATGCTCAAGTCTGGCATATATTTGGCACATCTGACTGCAGAGTAACCTTCAATAGATTAAATCATCCTTCCCAAATAGGAACCAGAAACTCTCACGGCAGCAGTGAATCTCTCTGCCATGAATTCTAAAGACGAATAGCAAGAGCAGGGTATGATTTATTTTTTTTTTTCCTCATTAATGGTGGAACAAACAGAAAAAGGTCCCTTGAAAGTTAAAGCTTAGCTACTGCAGAGTGTCCTCATGTATTATGAGTGAGAAACAAAGGAAACTGAGAAACTTCAAAGCTTCCTGTGGCATTCAGAGCTTTCCATCTTCAAAGCACCTCTCTCTTTTGTAGTTCTGCTCTGGGTTTAATTAATACATTTTAAATATTGTTACTGTAAACAGCGTCATCTTTGTTTTCTACCCAGTTCTTTTTCAGAGTAATTTAAATTATTTTATGAAGCTATCTGTCATCTTTATTTAGTGCCTCTTAACCTCTTTTCTTTTACAAATGAGTAGTCACCTCCAGTTGAGATTAAAACAACATTGGAAAGGGGTGTATGTGCATGTGAAGCAGTCCAGAAAAAAAATTGCTTTGCCTGCCTTTTATCTACATTCTCGAAAGTAAAAATAGACATAACCCTCTCAGTTCATGTATTAGCAATATTTTAATATTTTAAGATGGAAAAGAGAGATTTAGAAGTTATAATGTATCTTTTTTTCCCTTTACAAAGCTAATTCTAGACAACTGCATGAGAAAAAAAAAGTGTGAAAATTACACATCTGCATACTTGGAGTCTTTTTTATTCATTCTGTCATTAAATTTTTTCACATGTATTTCGGGGATTTGGAAATGGGGGAGAAAAATAAGAGAAATAGACTAGAGAAAGCATAACATTTTGCATCTTATTAAGCTATTTTTTCAGTGAAGACTTAAGAAGTTTTACCTATTAAAATAATATATTTCTTCCCTTACAATATCTTTTTAGTTCATTCTTTAAAATATTCATTGATGAGAAAAGGTAGAAAGTAATATTAAGGAAATGTCATTTCACCCATTAGTCAAAATACCTCCTTGTAGTTAACATTACTTAGTTGTATGAGCCTAAATGAATTGTTATTGTTTTACAGAAATATCACAATACTCGGCATGTTAATATTTTTTCTGTGCTATGTTCACTAACAATAGAAAGAAGAAGGAAAAATAGCTAGCGAGATAATGAGGAAAAACATGAAAATATTTTTCAACTCTGATAAGTGATGTGAATGCAGTTGTGCTCTCATGACCAGGAGTCTTAGTTGCCAGACTTATTCCTGCCCCCAGTCACACAATTGAGATCATGCCACACTTGAGGCAGAGAAGAGGCATTTTTAATGCCTGTGTAGCATGATTTCAATCTCTCAGCTTTCCAAAACATAATCCTTCCTGCCCTCTAGAATGTGAAAGAACTCAAGTCAGAGGGCACTGAAGCTAATGAAAGCTTTCCTTTTGACATCCCTGGCCCTCAGTTCAGGCTTAAAGCACACAATGATTGCTGCTACCTCTAATTCCTTTTTAAGTCCTCTTTTCAAATCGTGACTCATCTCTTGCCTCTCCTATCATAGTATCCACCATTATGGCTTAATCTTGCCCCAACGCATGTAAATGGGAGGTTCCCCAGTGCCTGGAAAGGAGCAGGATCAAATTGTAAACACAGTTTAAGGGTCAGTAGTAGTCCCGTTGCTGATATAGGCTCACTGTTGTCTTCCCATGTCAATAATTTATGTAATATTAATATTTGTAAAGTTGGAGGGCTTTTGCATTGTGCAAAAAAGCACACTTTTGTATCTTGGCTGTCTGTGTTTGTATGTGCGTGTAGATGGTGAATTTTAACTTTATGTCAACATTACTGCAAAGAATGCAAGAAACACATACCAAAAATGTAATATATAAATATACAAATATCAATCATTGTTTACCAGACTTGTGTCAGGCAAGCTCTTATTAGTCCTACCTGCTCCTGCAATGTTTTAGGGAAGATATAAATGGATACTACAAACTCAACACATGTTTCTATTACTAATGGAAAATAAAATAACACATGTATTCTAAACTGGGCTTACTTTCTGAATGTCTTTAACTCACTATTTGATTATTCTGTCTTTCTAGTTACGCAGCATCTGTTTTGTATTCATCTCTTGCGTCTTACTGCAAGTTTCATGCAGGCCTTATTCAGCCCTTCCATTTTAATTCTTCTTCAAAGTTAAGGTTATTTCTCTTTTTTTTTTTTTTTTTGTTTTAATATATTCTGCAGTTGTGATGGATGCTCTATTTTCCTTTTTCCTTTCTCTTATCTTACAAACTTCTTCCCTGTAAATCTTTTTCACCTCATTTCTATTTTTGTCTAATTTTCTGGTTCCCCAGCTCTCTACTTTGGTGATATTTTCTGATCCTTCCTTTTTCGTAATCCATTTTTCCTTATCTTTCTTTCTACTTCCCTGTCTCTTTATGACCCCTATCCCCACTCTTTCCTCTCTTTGGATCTTGTTCTTGTTTTTGCTGGCTGACTGTCATTCAAAATACTGCGGTAACATAACAAGAAATCCCCTGAGACTCCATGAAAAATCCTGTGAAAGCAGCTGTTCTTGTGATGTTTTCAGCAGGAAAAGTGCACAGAAAAGACCGGCTAGACCTGGGCCGGCAGCATGATGCTGGTGAACTGTCCCTTGTAGTTGTTTCTCCAAGGTCTAAGGACGGGAAGGGATGTTCTTCAAGTCCTGACTTGCCCATCTTCCTAACTACTATTTAGAGCACTATGTTCAGGACTTTGGCTTGCTATCAGAAATATTCTCCCAGTAAATTTTTGCAAAGATCTGGCATGGGGTTTTTTTATGTGTGTGGCAGGGGGAGTTTGGTTTGGTATCTTTTTAGACAAAATGTGATTTAAATCGTATTTAAATAATAAAATACAGCTTCTTTCAAATTTTAAATGCCATTTTGAAGTTTTGCTTGATATCAATTCATTAATTTAGCTACGGCCTTTAAGGGATTTCCAAATTAAAAAATGGATAATAGAAAAGAAGCCACTGTAGCAACATTTTTTGCATTCAATTCCACAGCAAAATGTGTGCTTTCTGTCTACTTGTGCACTTCTATGTTAGGTTACAAATAAAAATATCTCTAATAAAGAGAGAAACCTAACTTTAAAGATATAAATTTAAATGTGCCTAGAAGGATATGATGTTTCTAAGGTATCATCAGCATTATAAAATGCAATGGCTAGTATTAATTATAACTGGAAACTTTTCTTTTTGATTAAATTATGGTTATCGTTATGCCATATGTAATTGGGGTATTGTATCCGGTAGAAAATAATAATTCCTATTGTTATCATGTTTGCAATAAATAATTGTAAGTGAAAGAAACACCTACCATTACATACATTTTTGGTGGAATTAGTATTGGGCTTTTTTTTTTTTTTAACATTCCACTAAATATAAACATATACAATCTTTACGTTTTTATACGAATGTATGTTATACAGTTGGTGATGATGCTTGTGACAGGTGTAGTTGGGTTATTTTTCCTTAAAAGAAGAATTTACTTGTCAGGTGAACCATAACCTAATTTTTAAAGTCTACTAAATCCTTATCTAATGTTTCGGCAGAAAGATCGAGAGGAAGCATTTCATTTGTTTATTTGAAAATGGCTTATTGTTGTTAAAAGGTTTCAGCTCTCATAGGCTAGTGTATAAGAATCATCTGCTTGTGTGTGTTTGACTGGAAGTAGATGTTTCTGCACTACTAAGTCAAATAAGTAAGTGTTTCCATGTGAATACATTTATTTGCCAGCTTGTTATCAGAGATTGTGCAGTGTTTCAGTTTGTTCTGCAAGCTCTTATTCACACAATAATCCTTTTGATACTAATACTGTTAAATGAGAATGTTTCTGTACAAATGGCTGGTAGATCAGAATCAGAATTAATGGATGAATATAAGGGTAATGGCTATCTTCTGAAAATTTTGCATTTGTCTGTCATTTCCACATTGCCCTGTAATAGTAAACGAGTTCGGTAAGAATTGCAAAATATGGTGCTCTAAATAGTAAAATGTTTTCAAAATATTTTTCAGTGGCATCTGAGGGTCTCAGATTTTTCTCATGTTCATTACTGCACATGTAAAGTCACTCATAAAATATTGCATAAATTATTGTGATTTCATTCTCAGGCACAAGATCTGGCCCAAACCCAACATTATCTTCATGATTTATGGTAGATTTCTAAGGAAGTAGGGCTATACAGAACAGATGCGTTCATTTAAGTTCTTAAGTTTTGAGTCTAGGAACTACTCTTTGTCTATTTCAGTTAAAGACATGTTAAGAAAATGTAGAAATAAAAACAAAACATTTGGACTTTAATCCAAGCTACTAATGTAAATGTTATGATTTCTTGTGACCTTTCCATTCTTTCCTACCTTTGTTAGTTGAATACATCTTCCTTGCATTCTTCTTTTGCCTTTGCCTCCCTTACTCTGTGAATTTTAGTATGTTTCAATATTAGAGAAATTCCCAGTAAGTTGTATCAAATCAATCATTTGACATTCCTAGGCATTAGAATCAGTGGAATTTGCATGATAGATTTCTCTAGTATACCTGTTTGTGAACCAAGCAGGCAAGACTCTATTTTTCTTTGTTTTTCACGATATGGTACTTTTTCCAGGTATACTTTTCAAGTAGAAAAAAAATAGATCATCACTAAAAGCTATTTTCTTGGTAGCTACAAGAACAAATAAGTCATATCTTCTATATCTCTGGTTCAGAAGTAATTTGATGTACCTGTATTGAATGCAGTGATACCAATTCTATAATTTTATCTAAATAGGCACTAACTTCAGATGAAACTATGAAAGCTAAATAATGCATACGCATCAGAAAGCACACTGTGCCCTTTCTATCTTCCCTAGCCCTCTGGTTTCTATCTAAATCAATATCTGTGTACTGCTGTGATGGCTCACAGCACGACGTGCATTTGGCATACTGAAACTGTTACATGCTTTAAAGCAACATAGGATCTTTTGGAAAGGCACTTTTTCCCTCAAAATGCTACTACCAATGAAGCCCCATACAAATGGTCAATAACAACCAATTGCCTCCATTACAGAAGTCACTGAAATAGAAAAGTAACCCATACAACAGAAAATAAACTGAAAGGAAATTTTTATTCTGGATTCATAGGAGGTCTTCTGTTTCACTAATCCAGAAAGCTTAACTTCGGTAATATATGCTTTTCTCTCTCTGTTTGCATTTCTTTCTGGTCTTTATATCTGTTATATGATTTTTTTTTTTTCACAATATACTGCATCCCTTCTAGAAATAAATGGATTTCATCTATTGAATTATTTTAGTCCTTGGCTTTTGGTTTTGTTTTTTTGGTTGGGTTTATTTTTCCTTTTTTGGTAATGTATTGGAGAAATATTCATATCCACAGCAGCAATTTATTTTTGAGCCATCATTAAAAGTATAGTTACAGATCCATTCCTTTACCCAACAACACTCCTGGAAATATAAGTGAGAAAATTTGAATTATTGTATTCAGTACTAGAAATGAAAACAGGGAAATAAAACGTAATGACTGGTGACATGTCTTACAAGATGCTGCAACAGAAATATTAGCCAGTGTTTGAAATTCAAGGATTGATGAGGGCTTCCTAATTGATATGTGGTTATGTTTATTTCAGCCAGGGCTGAAAAGGCATGGGAGACAGAATAAGCCTGAAAATGGCCCCTCTGGCAAAATATGATAGTTGTATCATATGACTGGGAGATGAAATGATTCCCAGGTAGCAGCTTTGTAAAAGGTGAAATATGTTTGTTTCCTCCTTTTTAAGTCTTCCTGGGGTTAATTAACAGGTAGCTATTAAATCTTGGAGTATTTCTCAATGACTCAGCTGTTATGATATTTCTCTACTTTTATAGGATGTGTTTTTTGTATATAACTTCAGGTTCCAGGTACAAACTTGTGAATTAGAACAACTTGTTTTCTGTGATCCAGATTTTGAATAACCTGTCCTCGCTATTCAAAGTATCCTGTTCTGAGTATGTCTCGAAGAGGACAAGTTTCATCTTTCAACCTTGGCCACAGCTGATGTGCGGCTCCAGTGCTCTGGGAACATACAATTTTCTTCTGCTCTAATTCCCCTGGGGAGGGCTGTGATCCCCTCTTCTGCCTGGGCTGGGATATAGTGGAACATGTGGGAGGTGATAACACTTTTGCCAGTATGGATTTCTTCCCAAATTCTGGGAAGCCCCAGGAAACATCAAACTTCAGCCAATTTGTGCTTACACTAGGGTAGCAGAACTGTAGGTTGGTCTTTATTATAGTCTTGAAAAGAAAATTGAGGTCTGTGAGTCCAAAGATAGAAATGTTGCCTTAAACTTTCTTCTTGTAATTTGTGCTCACAAAGTGAAGGTATTTTTTTGTCATAAACAAAGATCAATCAATACACTAAATGTCCCATATATCTCTCTTGTTTCTACTTTCAAAATTTCAGGACCATTGTTAGAAAATACACTTGCAACTCTTGAGCAAACACTCTAGCAATCATGACTGTACACTGTGCTGTGATTTGAGAAGGTATCTTTAAAAAGAATGACAAAAGGGAAAGAAAATGGTGAAAGGGAATTGTTTGTCCTTTTGGCTTTCTTTTTAGTTTCTACATCTGTTTTTAGTATGCTATTTAAACATTATGCATTTCCATTCTTTCATTCCAATGACATTACTAATCTTTCATTGATAGCTTTGGGGAGACTAGAATGAAAAAATATTGTTTGTTTGTGTAATTAACATTACAGATTGCTAACTAGAGTAGTTCTGAATCTACACTAAGAATTCCCAGTTTATACGTCATACATTTAGCTCTTCTGAGTCCAAAAGGTGTTACGTGATGTTACATAAGATATGTGCAGATTCAGTGGCTACAGTTACGTTTAACCAATGTATTTTAACTGAATCTATAATAAATTAGATTAAAATATCTAAAGATACCTTCTAAAATTAGGTTAAAGCTTTTCAATGCAAATGTAAACCTTCAATACTAACACCTGAACAAATACATCTCCAACTTAATTATTGAGTTTATCTATGGTCCCCGTTGCAAAACCTTGGTTTATTTTGCCTTTATCTTACCTGATTGTTTCAGCCCAGTGAATTCATATGTTTGCGGTGAATCCACGCAGCCAAATTACCAGGCTTGTCACATGTGCTGGCAGACCCCTGTAGTGACCCTCAAGTTGGGCTTGGTGTGTCCTCTCCTGCTCAAAGTTGGTTTGCTCTTAAATCTTCATGTTCGCAGGGATGTCTGAGCTGGCTACCTCTCTCCCCTCAATCATCCTATAACTGCAGATCAGCGCTGTATCACTTTGTATACCATTTTATATACCTAGGATGGGAAATCAATGTCACATTCTAAAATGTTTCTGCCTTTCAGTCTCTGGATAAATGACACAGTCTTCATGTATCACATGCATATCAGCTTACTTTTGACTTGATAACCATACCATTTGGAGTAGTGAAAGCATAATAGTAACACAGGTCTAGGAACACAGGTTAAGGGGTGTTCTTGCATCCCCTCTTTTCATTTACTTTTAATCCACAAGTGAAAATGTTATTTTTCTCTCATTTCTGAGAGAAATAAAGCTTTCGAGAGAAGGAGAGGCAGCATGGCAATGGGGTTCATCCTGGGCCAGCAGTGTGTAGGTATTTTACTTACCTGGTTTATCATGATTATATTGCGCTATATTTTGTAACCTTAAGAGACTACAACCCCTAGAGCTGCCATAGCATCTGGACTTTGAGTCAAGAGCAATTATGTCAACCGTGCGTAGAAGTCTGTTGAAACTGTCTTGGTTAGTAGAAGGACAGGTAGGATACTACTGACTCATGCTGATATGGCTCCAGCTCTGTGATACTTGCGTTTCAAATGCTTGTTGGCAAAATGACTGAGTTTTCTTTCCATATCATTTCCATCCAAATTTCAGTGATTTTATTGGCTGTGGCTTGCAGAATGCCACATTCATATCTTCATTCATCGCTCTGTAGTCAGTGCTTATTTTTAGTGCTGCAGTCGCCATGGTGCCTGGGAGGGAGAAAACATTTCTGTATAATAATAATTTGGAGAAGTTCCCTGTTAACATAGTAAAGATTGTCATCTGTGATATCACATCTTAAAAGCAGCAACACTGAGTAGAAAATAATAAAAAAATGAAAAATCCAGATTTCCAGTATACTCAGAATGCATTTCTACTACCAGTTGTGTATAAACCTACTTTATTATGATGGGATTGCAAACTCTGGAGCAAGATGAAGAAGCATCAGCGTTCCAGCAATATAAAATAGTAGTGTTATTTGATTTATCCTTGTCCTGGATATTATTGTAACCACACCTTTCTCAGACTTCTTTAGGAGGATGGAACATCTCTTCTGAAGTTGGGTCACTAAGGTGAATTATTTTCTGGTTTTAAATCCTTTCTATAGCACCTGCAAAAGCCTGGCTAACTCATATCAAGAACTCGGAGCAGTATATCCCCAGACAGATGGAAAAGCCAAGTGTATTCAAGGATAATCAACAGTGTCACAAAACCTTTTCCAGTTATCATTTTAATGATTTTCATGTTTTCATTCTCACCCTCATCCTTGTTTCCTGTCTTTTTAATATCAAGCGGTCTTCAAGGAAGAGATCATCCATCCTCCTGTGTGTTTGTTGAGCACAAGGATATTCTGAATGTGGTGGTAACTGTTTATTTCTACATTATAATTTTAAATGGCTGGATTTCTGTGGGTCTTGTGTGATATGCAAAACAGCATTTTCATATTTAAAAAAAAAAAAAAAAAGCAAAAAGCAACAAAAAATGTGTCTGAAAAAAGGATCTGTTTGAAAGATTCCAGTTTTAATGTCAGTGATCTTCTGGCCTAAATTATTTCCTTGGGTTTATTACCCTGAGCATATCAATTCTTCCCAGCTGGTCAATTAAGTATTGGGAAATGTCCTGCATCTCACTTATTATAACTGTAAACTGGTAATTTGTAGTACTTGCTTTATGTTGTAACCCTCATAGTTCCCTTCTGTTGCCAGGTAGTCTTATTTAAAAGTGATGAGTTTCCTTATAGCATGATACTGGACTGCTGTTCATAAAATAATTTTAAAGTTATGTTTCCTTTGCAAGAACCAGAGGTTTTGTTGCTCATCTATCTACAACTTCAGGGATACAAGGCAGATCATAATTTTGTCATTCATTGCAAAGCTATCCTTTTCCTAATAGCATCCACACTTCCAACAATTTCCAGCAATCTCATAGCTTGTTTGCAGAGATATTGTCAGATTTTCAGTGCTTTATAATCTTCAGTAACAATTGTGGTTTGTTATCCTTTGATGATTATCTCAATTACTTTAATTTTTCTCCTTCTCTTTAAGCCCAAGATCCAAGGTCTTCAAATTTATACATTGCAACAATTGAAATCGAAATGATTTCTGGCCACTTTTGAATAGCTTCTAAGTTCTTGCAAAACAAATTTTACAAATCTGTATCTTTTAACATTATGGACAATGGAAGTGAACAAACCTGCAGTAAATTCCTGATTAGAAGAAAACTCTGAAGAGAATCCAAATCTTTAGCTATCAGAGGTGTATATGCCAGTGCTATTGGATGTCTTTAGCATCCTATGAATCAACCCAAGAATATGAAAAGCTCAAGAAAATAAATACACAAAAGAACGGAGAGAAGCATGTTGTTTAGACGCAGTTCATTTCTGACATGACCCATCTGTCTTCCAAAGCACATAAGAACTCGTCTCTTCTAATAAGCATTTTATCAAGTCTGACAGAGTTTCTCTTGCTGTCTTAATGCTGTACCGATCTGGGCTAAGCACACTCTGGCAGCAGTTGCGATTCAAATTTGTATTTTGTCTTTTGCTGGAAAATAGATGATTGATTGCCAGTGCAGTTCAGAAACACATGGGCCATTCATTCCTGGCTAGTTTTCTTCATGCACTTTCTACAATTGTCACTGTTTCCCTCAGTTCTTATTATAGAGCAAATCATTCCCTTGCCCCTCATCCTGCTGTGCATTCAAGGTTCCCAGCTGTCCTCATTTTCTCTATTCTTTTAGGAAAATCTCTTCAAGAATCTGCTCTTCAATGCCTTTTCCTAATTTTCTGTGGTTTTAGGATCTCTTGTAGTGCAAACCCACATGGGATATGGTCATTTGCATTATTCAACCCTATTATCTTGTTACTTTAAGCCATGCCACTTTCAATTGAAGTTGTCTAGTGTATTAAGTTGTGGTTATTCTTTGCAGCATTTACTTTGATCCTCTTCTCTAAATGCGACATTTGAAAACCCTCTCTGCCTGATGTTTTCTTCTCTTTATAAGTGTCATGTACATGTGATTGCTGACCACAAAATACATTAGTTTAGCAAATATTTGTGCTCTCCAAATGTTTGTCATGCTGCATGCTTTGTCTTCTAAAAGACAACAGTACAGGCATAGAGATAATTATATGACAAAATAATTCATGACAGGAGATTTCGTATCTGTTTCTAATTCTGCGTGATTGACGCAATTAAGGAAAGAGAGGCACACAATTTATCTACAGAATGGGAAAGATCATACTTCTTTTTCTCATAAAGATTCAACGAAAATTGCTTAAAATTTCTAGAGCACTTTGGAACTCTGGGTCCTGAAAGTACTGTGGTCTTTATCACACCTGAAGACAACTGAACCTACTTACTCAAATGTCCTTAGGACCTGGTTTTATTTGTCATAACTGTTTAATTTAGTTTGTCACAGGAAACAATTAGTGAAGTATACGCAATGTACTTCATACTTCCAAATGGATGAGATAGTGGTAATGTTAGTGGCAGTATCTGTGGTTTAGTGGTAAAGTTAGTGGCAACATTTTTAGGTGTTCTGTCTAAATATTCACCAGGTGCATATCAGAAAAGTAATCTCATAGTTTTATCAAATGATTAAACTTCAGTGTCTCATTTACAGGAGAAAAGGGTGGAAAATTCATTTATTTTGTCTTTTTCCATACTGAGAAATCTTTGAGGAAAAAATAAAATTCAAATAAAATTTCACTGTTTCTAGGTACTGCTATACCATCAAAAACTTTATCGAAGGATTTCATTTAACTGCTTTTTCTAAATATTTGTCATTAAGGGCTCGCCTAACTGAGGTGAGTTTTACCCATGGAGAAATAAGGCTTAACTTATGGGGAGGTCTAGATACAAAATCTATATGCCTGCATTTTCCTGTAGTGAGTTATAATACTTGAAAATAAATAATATTTTAATTCTTTTTAAAAAAAGATACTACATATTTGGACCAGTTAGATGTAAGGTCCTCTTCATAAGCCTCTCTTCAGGCTAAAGTATTCCCAAACCCTGTCAGCAATCTGGGGTCTTATATATCGGACTCTCCTGCTGTTCGTAAAATATCTGGTAATCCTCTCCATAGATATATGTTATCCTATTTTCTTTAGGACTTTTGATCCAAGCATTTTCCATCCTCATCCCCAATTTTCCTTTGGACTGATTCACTCAGAAAACTTCCTACTCATTGACATCTTTACCAGTCTCTTTTACCAGGAGGATATTCATTGGAGCTGAATAGATTATACTTCTCTTTGTTTTGTAGCACATATTTTCTTTTAAAAAAAGAAAGTCACTGTTTGGTATTTATGAACATTAATTTGATTGCTTTCCTTGTTACCTATATCTCATTTCCCTGGTTCCTTATGTCCCCCAAAATTCAGAAGGGTGTACTAAGGTCTGCATTTTCTTTCACTGTAAAAATTTATGGGCTATTTTAATACAGATTAGTGAAAGTGCAATACCAAAGCTCTGTAGGTGGTAAAACCCAGTTATCATTTGTATGATTAGTTTCACCTTGTAGCCGTGTCTCTGAAAAATGCAATTAACAGTTTCATATTCAGCATAGCTGGCTTTTATTCCTGCTGCATGGTGTGCAACATTTGCATCATAAAAAAAACCCTAATTGGTAAACACAGCCTTGCCAGATTCTCTGCAATTCACCCAATTCTCGTAACGTTAATTGGCTCAGCTTCAACACACATTGGATGGGTTTTCAAAGGCAGCCGCAGATTAGAGAGCTTGCAAGCACTTGTGTTTCACAGTACTGACTCCAAGGAGACTGAGGGAGGAAAAAAAAATATTTTAAATTAATGCTGAATGCAGGCGAGCTCTCTTGTCCAATGGTTGCCATGGAAACTGTTTTGTCTGCTAATCTGATAGCAGAGTGTATGTTTATTGGTACACATCTCTAATGACCTTCAGAGACTAAACTCAGCTGGAAAGTAGTATTCTACCACTGTGGTCAGAGACAGCAGCTAAGTGATTACATCCTAAACTCTATTATTGTAGCTTATACTGTTGTGGGGGTTTTTTCCCTTCGTTATTGTTGTTCCCTGCTATGCATTGCCCCAAAAATGGCAATTTGCAGCGCTTAGATGCATATCTTTGGTTTCAGATACAGTGTGTCAGATAGATACAGTATGTGAAGTTTTTATGGTGAGGTCTTTAAACTGAAAATTCTTGTATTGCTGAGCTGAGGGAATTTGTCACTTTTCTGTCTCTCATAGTGGGTTAATTCAATATAGCTGTGATTCTAAAAAACGAGAAAAAATAAAGAGAAATTGAATATGATGTGTTATGCTGGAAAAATAAGGGGAAACCCAATATTCTTCTTCTTGATGAACAAACTCATTTAGACAAATCTTTTAAACTTGAATAAGGTTGTTTCTCATAGCATTAAAAAAAGTAATTCTCGAAATTCAAGTGTTATGCCTTTAAGTCAGAAACATTAATTATAGCTGCTTTGCTGACAGTTTTTAATTTTGTAATAATAGTATACAAACTTATTATTGGAACAATTTCTAGAAGCATACAAAACCAAATTGTATCCTAATTAACCAAGCAATCTTTCTTTAAATCTGGGGGTGTATGAGTGTTGACTCTGCCTTAATTACCAGCACTGCATGCATGGATGCCGTACGATAGCCAATTAATACAGGAACTGTCAGACTCATACAGAGAAGGATTGTGGGTTTGTTTTCAAATCCTACAGACCAAATGGCACCTCAGCCTTGCGCAGAATGTTCATATCAACCTCTACCAAGTATAATTTCGGCCTTTACGAATTAAGCGTTAACCAGCAAAAATATTTGGCTTTGAGGTACAGTAAATGGGAAGGTGTTGCATGGGCAGGTGGTGGGTGCACCTCCTGCCTCCTGGGTGCAAGGGAACTACCTGAATTATTTTGCCTGCCAGGATGTTCGAAGTTTGATTTCCTCACTTTAAAATCTTTGATTTGAAAGTTTTGATGCTTGTAATTCCTGAGGAAATAAGGTAATTAGCATACTGGGGGCTATGTCCCTGCTATCATGAGTCCCTCTGTTCATTTATTATTATTGTCAGAGCTTAGGACACATCGGAAACACCACAGATCTGCAAACCTTCCTAGCGGTCAGTTCTTCAAATCTTCGGCAAATCTTACCAAGTGGCACCAGCCTAAACCTATGGTCCTGCAGGCACTCGTCTCCTGCTGCACCTCTCTCATGGGGCTGCAACACCAGCTTCCTGGGGAAAAGGGATGAAACCTGTCTCCGTACTAAGATATCAAGTATTTCCTTAGCCAAGCTGCAGACATGTTTATGTCAGATCTTCACACTGAGTTAGTGCAGAGAATTTATTTTCAAACCTTTGCAGGAATGAGCTTTTCAATCCTTCCTTGTCATTCCCCTCCTGTTCTCCCTTGCCAAAATTCGGTCATTTGATATTGTATCAAATCACCTTGTCCTCAGAATGCTTCATGTCTAGGTTTGACCCCATCCCCGTTCCAACCTTCGTTCTTTAATATGAAATAAATTGGAGATTAATATAAACCCTTCTTTTACTTTCATCTATATTAGCTGTTATTTTCTTTTGAAAATATCAATCCCTGCATTTTATAAATTTCATTTAAACCATTGGCTGCAGCTACTTCAGCCTAACAGAGTGGTGTGCTAACTTAGCAGTGGATGCAAGTCAAAGCTGTTTGTGCAAGGGCTTCGGGAGGAGACCCTGCTATGTGTTATTGGAACAAAACAGGCATTTTCATGCAGGAGTTTGATTTTTCTCTCAATGAGATAGAAAAATGCATAAAGTAAAGGCTATACTGATTTTTTTTTTATCCTTTTGAAGTTCTGCTGACCTTCTTTACAAGAGTTGACTTATGTTCACAAAACTGAAAATCTACAAATCACTGTTGGGTACATCTCTTTCACCAATTAAGGTATTTATCTTCATATATATTTCAAAAAATAATGACAATGCTTTCTGTTCTCCTGTGTGAAGAGTATCTGAGACCCTTGGTTTATCCAGAAATTGATTTTCTTTTTTTTTTTTTTTTTAATGGGAAGAAAAGCAGTTGCAATTTTATTCTTTCCTTTCTGTCATTATTCCTTGAATGCAGTCCTCCAGTCTGGTTCTGAAAGGTGCTTGAGAACCCTGATTTTTCGCCCCTAAATTACCAGGTTCTTAATGATCAGCTTTGTATCTAAGTAAGGAGTGCAGATAGGGCTACTTACTTAGTAGGCTGTTCAAAGCTAATTTCTACATCTCCTTTAAGGCCCCAATCCCAATGCAAGTAAAGTAAATTCAAAATCTTCAGTGAGGACAGACAAAGTTCTAAATTGTCCCGTTTCTCTTAGTGATGGTTTGCTTGAAAAGGCTCCTTTTTAAAAAACAATCCATTGACCATTTTCTGCTTGAAAAGCATGGTTATAGGAAATGTATTATTTGCACTTTAAAAGAGATAAGGGAGCAGAAATGGAAAGCTGAGTTTTGTCCCCCGAACTAGAAAAAGATATATGCGAGTATTAGTGATTTTTACAGTTTGAAAAAGTGTATATTATGTCTTAGTAACAAAATCTTTCCTTAGTATCCGACTCTAAAATATGTGTGTACCATGTCTGTATTGCTGTACATATTTATGCTAATGTTAATTGAACAGACCGCAGCTGGACTATTTTTTAAATATAAGGATGCTTGCATCAAAATGCACTGAAAACATAGTGAAGTTCCAGCCTTATATTTTTATAGAAGATCAATAAAGTAGATCAGAATGAAAGCATAATCAACTCTTTCGTTTGATACAAAATATTTTATTGAAGTCGCTTTTACAGAGCATTCCAAACATTTTCAGTTTTCAGGCTGATTAGAAAAAAAAAAAAACATATTTCAAATTTTGGAATTCTTTTTTTTCCCCTTTTTTATGTCTGATATACAAAAATAATGAAACATTTCTGTGGATCAATTTATGTCAAATTTCTTATTTATTCTTATTCTTGTGCATGTATGTGTTGACACAACTGATTCCACTCTTCCAGCAGTTCAGTTTTTTTATAGAATTCTATCATATCTGGGGAGGGAAAGAAAAAGTCTTTTTCTAGTCTGCCTGAATAGTTTGTGCTGCATATTGCCTATAATCTTAAAGGTATATAAAGAATTTGATCTATTTTTGCTTATGTTTGTAGATTGATAGCCATCATTAAAACTGACTCATCTGTTTGATTTGTCATTTGCTTTGGTTAGTGACGGTAATTATTTCTAGAAATCTAATCAATGTAACCTTTCTATATCTAACTTTCAACCCAGTTTACCGATAGAGACAAAAAAATAATCTGTAAAAGGGCATTGGGTCTTTTTAAATACTTTATACACTAGTGCTTTTTCACACAGAAGACCCAAAATAACATATCTTTTTTATTTTACACGTATTGAGTGAAAAGACATTATGACTGCTTCCTTCCAGGAGTACTCGAGTAGTTTTTTCATCCCTCAAAACCTTGATAACTACTTCTGTAGTAGTGAATCACTGTTGAGTCATTATCATCATCAGTTACAGAGTGCTTTACTGATTTTGTCCAACTAATGCATGGGTTTTCTGCTGTCTTTCTGTGCAACGGTGAGTTAGCTAATCATTACAACACCCTCAGAGTAGGTAAATACCACAGGTATCAACCTCGTAATTGTTTCAGGAAAAAGTGAGATGTCTGGTAATAATTTGAGAGAGATGCAGAAGTTAAACTGAAGAGAATCTGTCTTAAGAATGTGTCTGAC
Organism: Platalea leucorodia; assembly: GCF_965183815.1. Taxonomy (NCBI): domain Eukaryota; kingdom Metazoa; phylum Chordata; class Aves; order Pelecaniformes; family Threskiornithidae; genus Platalea; species Platalea leucorodia. The sequence continues at coordinate 158,345,659 of NC_138823.1, forward strand.
CTCCAGGTCTGTTCTAACAGTCTGTTAAGTCTTCTACTTACCCAAATTTTTGCAAATACCTTGCCAAAAATAATGGCTTGTGAAATAAGAAAGAAAGAAAGAAAGAAAGAAAGAAAGAGAGAAAGAGAGAAAGAGAGAAAGAAAGAGAGAGAGAAAGAAAGAGAGAGAGAGAGAGAGAGAGAGAGAGAGAGAAAGCAAGCTAGCTCATCTGATTCCAGTATTTTAGCATACTATTTAATGATACAGAGGGCTAAATTTCCCCAAAATCTCATTCTTAAGCATGTGCTTAACTTCAGACTATTGAAGTAAATAGTTCATATCCACTGCTAAATACACACGGACTTTTGGACAGTCATGTTACAGAAAAAAAGAACAAATAATTATCTTATTTCGCTTTTCTCCTCATGCAGCGCTGCTGTGCTCAGTACCTTCTCCATTACTCTTTAATGGTTTGTGTCACTGTGTCGTGTTCTCCAGTTTGTGCTGATTCCTCTTTGCAATACAAAGAAGTAGTTAAGGCTATATCAGTGTAGGATATGTCTTCCAACAATTAAGCAGTATTTTCAGGACTTGAATTGACTGCTGTAGAGAATTTCAAAAGGAACTCATTTCCAAATCATTCCACATACGTTTTCCTTGTTTTACAAAAACTTTCAAGATAAAAAGAAAATCTTTGTGTTTTCTTGACCTTTATCTAAACAAGGCAAAGCATTTGACATATATACTGAAATGAAAATGCAGATGAAACCTGAAATTCTTTTCTTCTCACTACACTCCATCTGGACATAACATTATGTGTGGTTTCAACACAAAATTTGCTTGAGAAGCACATTCAGACTCAAACTTTTGCCTATATATACATACACAAAACAATAAGCTCAGCATGAGATAATGGTCCTACTGTTGAAAAATTCTGTTTAAATTTCCTTTTGTTAAAGATGTCATTCTCTGTAATAGAAAATGGATAATTAGTGGTGCTTAGTTCCAGTGCAACATGGGTAATTATGTCCCTTAATTCTGTAATCTCTGTTTTTAAAAATATGAACAAATGATCACATAAGTCCAGCAGCACCAGCCGTTACGTAGAAAACTTCCATTGCTTTATGACTTCAAAATTTCTAAAGTAGATTAACCTATCCCTTAACAGTGAAAAGGCTGTTTCATGAAAATACTTACATGTTCTCCTTCATTCAAAACTTATTCTACCAAACAGCTCAATTCAACGATGTCATTGTTTGCACAGTTATCTTCAAAGCTGATCCTCCACTCAAAAAAGAAGCCTATTTTGAATTTAAAGTATAAAATATTCCCATTAAAATTCATGGAATTTGGCTTATCTGTATTGTTCTGAACATTTGGCATTTTAAATAATATAGTCACCTCCACAAAAGGCAAGATAGATGAAGAGTAATGCCAAAATGTCAAGATTATGCTGCTTCTTCCACTCTGTCATCACACTACACAAATGCTGTAGACAAGTTACTGCAAAGCTAAAGGGCCACACAACATGAGAAAACCACAGAATTATAAATATATGCAATAATTCAGAATCTACGACATGCATATTCTGTTGACATATATATGGAAATATCTATATAGAAACACATCCTTCTCTCAGATCGTCTCCTGACCCTCCTAGATATCAGCAGGGGTTTCCGCAGTAGATCTGACTTATTTGCAAACCCTTCACTTGGAGACACTGGCAGCATCCAAATAATGACTTGAAAGCCATTTATAATTTGTTTAGGACAAAAGCATGTCAGAGGGGAGAGATATAGCTTTAAACTCAGACTGCATCTAAGTTTTCCCCAACCCAGGCCCAAGAAAGCGCAGTGCCTTTGGACATGCTTTGCAGAGTCCTAGTCCCTTTGTCCCTTTGCCAACCCACCAATCCAGATTGCCTTCTCCTCTCATCTCAAAGTTCCTCTAATTGGAACACTTCACTATCTGAGCTTGACAATGCAAGTTTGTATCCTCCTTGGATATCTCTCAATTGGTAATTTAGTACATTATGCTAGAGTCTCTTCTTGCCATTGCATTGTCACCCTGCTTGCTTTATCAATCACTTCCAGTATAGGCTTGGTCTACAAAACTCAATATACAGTAACTTCTTTCGCTGATCTGGACAAGTACAATTTTCATAAAATTGTTGCATCTAGCATTCATTACAGTACTAGATGTCAGCTCCACTGTCACAGATGTATTCCTCAATGACGTGTTATGGTGCTCCAGCCTTGTACTTTAAAAAGCTTTATTCAGTTCGTAAATATTTATTTAGTGATCAAAGTCTGAAAGTAGCTTTCCTTTCTGATTTTTGGGGTTATTTTTTCTCTGTCTAAAGAAGGTTTCACAGTGAAATGCCAATTCTAATCTGATTTTCTGTGTCTAGAGTATATTTTATTAACCCTTTTTTATTTTCTTCAGTGATAGATTAGTAAATTCCAAAGTAGCTTAGAAACATTGCTCAGTGACCTTTTTGTTCTTTGCATTTTTTGAGGAGAAATCAACAAAAGACAACAATAGTAACCTTTCCATATTCATTACCATAAGCTGCGCTGACCTTAAGAAGCAGTCTTATGATTCCACACTTGTATACAGACTGCTGTGCTGATTTCAAGAACTTGACAATTTTTCTCTTCTTAGGGCTGTGAGGGACGAAGAAATTAGGTATATTATAATACCTGTGCATTTGCACAGGATGGAATGACAGGTGAATCTCCCAAACCTTATATCATAAGAGTAACCTTTTGTGAATATTTCCTCAACAATGAACTTCTAGGGGATATTTAGTATCAAATTTTAAAGGCATCTTAGAAATCTGGTAAGAACAGGATCTTTTTCATTATTGGTTTTGATTTATTTAAAAATTGGCTTATTGTTACTTGTATTTAATTTTTGAGAAAATGAAAATTAATTTTAAAAAACTATTATTTTCTTTCCCTTCCCTAGAGAGGCTGATAGGCCAAATGAGGAGTATTAGTCTTTAAAGGGCAAAGGAAAAATAGAAAGTATGTGTAAGCTCAGCATTGATGAACCTACATTATTGGGTTAAGCTTGATTTCTGGTGTTTCTTGATGTTTGATCTTGATAGCTTAATTAGTGTTGCTGCTAAACTCTACATTGTTTTCTGGGAGATTTTCTGAAAGAAAAAAGGAGAACAGAAAATAAAAAATAAAAAGTGTAACTTATAGGCTTATCTGGTGAAATCAAAATAATTTCTAGTTGATAAAGAATTCAGTGATGATAAAACTATTGTATTCTATATTGAGCAGATCTGTGATTTTAAGAATATATTAGTTGGTGATAAGACAAAATTGTCAAAAAAAGACAAACCTATATTCTGGCAAAACTCTGAACTCACTGTCCTCTCTGTCCTGAATAACCTGAAAAATTACTATGTGCCTGTTTTGCTGCCTACCAACACACGATCCCTTTCTAGATTATTAATGAATCTATTAAATAGCCAGAGACCTAGAAAGTAACTACGAGATGCCCTGTCATTAACCTTTTGCCACAATAAAAACGCACCATTTAATCATATTCTTCGTTTTTTCCCTTCTGGGCATTTGTTGGTCTGGGGCAGTGTTTTCCTCTTTACTTTATAACTCTCTACCTATGCTCATCTCTTATAAGGGACCTTGAAAAATCATTTTGGCAATCTATCTGAATAAAGTATGTCAAAAGATTCTTCTTTATTCACTATTTTATCAACATATCACAAAGTTTCTAAGGTTGTAACTCTAAGACATGTTTTCTCCAGCACTAAACTAAACTTAAAGAAGATCTTGCTTGTCTTTTCTGCTATGCCACTTTCACTGTCTCTTCTGTAGTAAACACAACTGTTTGTGGAGCTGGGTTATGCAGTCTGATTTTAAAATATATGATATAATTTTTAAGGAATTTTATTTTACTTGTAATCTAATTTAGAGAATAATTCTCAAACAATTATAGTGGCACAATTGTTGTAAGGGCATTAAAAAACATGTGAGGGGGGTGGAAACCAGGGAGGGAGGGACATTGAAGATGGCTTTTCTAGAAAATAAAACGTAGAGCTATAGTCCAGGAGACAAGACATGGTGTTTCCTCACAGGAACAGTGCTGATTAGCCCCTTTATTATCATCATCTTCCAAGTGTTTTGTTTTTCTGATTTGAACTGTCATTTACATCCACTGGTCAGCAATTCCCTGGAGTGATTCTATAGCTCTGGATTGATTTTAAATATAGCTGCAGTATGCTGCACGCATCAGAAGCAGCAGAGAGAGTGTATTTTATAAACATTTCAGATAACTTGTAGGTGAGTTTTTTCAGAAGCTTTGGATGCTTGCTATTTGTTCCAGATCACCTGGCACCTCTGTTTTGATAGTATTTCATCTTAATTACCGGAAAGGAGCAGGGGTCTCCTGTTCCACTGAGGCAAAGGATCGTTTGGTTTCTTGGATGGACCTTTCTCTTCCTTAGCTGCTTCATTAACCTTTTCTGGTCTTGAGCAAATTTTTCTCATTCTCCTCATTCTGATGTCCTCGAAGTATCTCTTATTTGGCTTTCATTTCAAAATCATTTTAGACTCTCAGATTTTCTTCTTTCAGAGTGTTGGCTGTAGCTTATACTTCCATTGTGGCTCTACCAAACACTTTAATTGGAAATTTTAATTAATTTCTGTCTAACTTAACTGGCCCGTTGGATCTGGCCATTAAGGATTTATTCTCATCTTCCTGCTTTCTTCATCATGCACTTTGATACCCTCTTGATTTTTCTCTGAGTAGCACCAATCCTTCCTAGAGATTTTATTTCATTTCTGTTTTTCAAATTCTTATTAGCCTTTGGGCTATCATTCCTCAAAAATTTCTCCTTTGAAAGTTTAGTAACACTTCTGGCACTCTTCTGGTAAAAATACCCTACAGACTGTATCTAGAATGGGATTCTCTGTGGTAAGACCACAGGAGCAGCAACAACACTATCATTAGCAGTGCTACATCTTTAATTTCTCAGACTTAATGCAATGAACTCTCCCTTGCTTTTTATTTTTTATGATGGGAGAAAAGGAAACAAAAATCTGTCAGAGAAGTAATTCTAGTTTTGGAAGATTATTTTCCATTAAGAAGCAGAAGTGCAGAAAAATAAAGCTAAGCCTTGCCTTCTGTTTGATCAAGGAAATCCTGTATCCATCCTACACCAATTCCACTAAAATGTGATCTTTTCTGCATACTGGAGCAATATAAACAGTCCCTCATCACCAGAGGGTGTAATAATAGTGTCGTCCCTTGAGGTACAGTTCATCTCAGTGAACGCTAGTTAGAAATTAGTAGTCCCTCAGTAGTCAAAGCAATGGAAGTACCTCCAAAGAATGATTCATATATTCTGTTTTACAATTCATATATTCTGCTTTAGACCTTTATTTTAAACACCACTTCTGGAGCTGCCTGCCTGCCTCCAGCAACTATAGAGAGAGCCTAAATAACAGACACGTAGGTGGCCAAGTTAGGTGTAATCAGTCCTGCCGTTACTGTCATTTGGGGATTCAGTAAAACCTGCGACTCCTGGTAGCAGCACCAGACTCTTGGGCAGTTCCTGCTGTGTCCATGGCTTTTGTGGCAGGCGGGAAGAGGGGCAGGATTTTCCCCTTAGATGTTTTATGCTATGTATCTAAAAAGGTCATGATGTTATATCTGTTTCTTAAACGTTTTTTTGCTAGATATCTGTAAAGGTCATGTTTCACCACAGCCTGAGGTGTCTGTCCTAACCGGGGAACTGTGTTAGCCTGTTTCCATTCCTAATCTGTCATAAAATACATGCTAAAGTATAAAAGTTGTGTACTTAGTTATATAAATGTAAACTCTGCTGTTCTGAAAACTTTAATGCATCCAATTGTTTCCATAATATTGATAGATATTCTGCATTCATAAAGTATGGCTGGTGCTTTTCACTCTTTTGGGTTTTCTCTCTTGAAGTCTTGTGACTATGTGATAATTTCATTTTTTTTCTCAGAGAGATGTGTCCGGTTATTGAGGCTTCTTTCAAATAAACATTTGCAGCATTTTACATTGCATAAATTTTAGATGCTGAGCCATGAGCTATGCCAAGATTTTTTCAAGATTCTGGGTTCAGAAAGGATAAAACCAAAATCTCTAGCTGGGGACTGGGTCTCATTTTTCTGCCCTTCATAAAAACATTTAATGAATCCATGTTAATGGCACTTTTGGAAAGGCATCTGTAAGGCCTCCTGACTGCTCACGTTCTGGTTCTTGAGAGGTCACCTCATGATACATCTACAGGAGATGTGAGAAAACTGCTGTTTTCTTGTTATCATTGCCGTCACAGCGGATGTTAGTTTCTGCTATATCAAATTTCAAATTTTCCTTTTGTTTGGGTTTGTATGCATGGTGGAAATGGGAATGCAACCGTAACTTCTCAGATATACAACCTAGCTTCAACTTGAGAGGAAAAAATCATTGTAATAGCCCCCTAGTAATAATTTGATCATAATTTGTGGCATTGAGAATATACCTACAAAGCCCAGTGAACTCTCACTGTAAAGGGCCAGTGCTGTAGTTCCACTAGCTGAATTTTATCAAATGCAAGGAGGACTGGCAGCAAGCTCTGAGAGAGTAATTGCAAACAGTAGATCTTTCCCTTGATTTGATAGTATGGATTGGATAATTTTCCAAATCACTAATTCCTCAGTACAGTGTACGGCACAGGTGGCTGCTGATAACCCAAGCCTGCAAAGAGTCACAAAGCTGACTTGTTCGTGACATTGCTGCTGCTGCATATGTTGGTATAAAGTACACAACAATGCTCCTAAGGAGCAGAAAGAATGAGAAATGATAACATTAAATCAATAATCTTTATTTGACTCCTTTTATCTTTGTTCAGCTCAGTAGCACAAGAAAATGAAAGCAATGTTTTTTGTGAGAAATTTGGATAGCAGAGAGCGCTCAGCCACCATGAAAGTAATTTCATATCTGGAGATGAGCTGTGAAAGCAGCTTTTCTGTTTATTTGAAGGATAGAGCAGAGAGGCCCAATATGACCAGGAGCGGTTTGAAAACAACAGAAAGGAGTAGCTGCACGTTTCTCTCTAAGTGTCTTAAATCTCTTTCAGATTAGGAAACGGATCTCATGAGGAGGCATTAAATATGGCACACATCTTCAACCTGCTAAATGGTAGTAGCACTGCCATCATTAGCTACGAGTTTATTTTGGTAGCATGCAGAGATCAGATTTTATAATTACTGCACTGGCTCTTGCAATATGTTATTGGCTCAAACCTTGGCAGACACACAGTAGCTGAGCAGACTGATCAGGTTCAGCCCCAAATAGTCTGATTTTTCAGGATATGCAAGCCATATGACACACAAAACCCAATGGTTTTAAAACTTTTTACAAATATCAGATACAAAAGGAAAGATTTTTTTTTTACTCCCTCCCCTGCCACAGCACCCTTTTCTCCTTGTTCATTGTAGACCAAATAGCTGAGTATTACCACCCCCAGAACAAGCATATTTTTAAATAGAACGTGGAGCTCACAGTCCAGCCACATTATTATTGTTATCAACGTGGTCATTGTTAAATGGGTGACAGCAGTTTAAGGGCTGGATGGGGAAGTATTTGCATGTGGATAAGGAATGCCTGTTGTAGTTTTTGACCACTACTTAAAACCTTCCTGTCGCAATATGGTCATGTATTAGTCTAAAGGGAAGTGGAAAAGGCCAAAGCAAAAACTCCTACCAGCTGAGACCATTTAACCTACCATCTGTTTCTGAACTGCCGACTAGCCTCTAGTTACCGGGGAAGCTGCCATCCAGTTAACCTTACTGAGCAGCGTATTTCTGACTTCAAATAATGGAGGCAGAATAGGAAGAAATGCACAGATTCTAACTTCTGCACTGAGAGCTTGTAGTCCGGAGTGCCCTTATGAAAGTAAAATTGCAGCAGCAGCTCTTCTGAGGTTTTCTCATGGTGCTGTGTATTGCGGATTCTGTGCAAGTATTAAATGTGCCGTATTACCATGTCAAGCAGGTGGGAAGACTGTACATCCAAAGCAGGCTTGTTCCGAGCTGGTAAAATTATTTCTTATAGCTGTAGTGTTAGCAAAATTTTCAAACACCTCTTTTGTTTAGCATCTTTGCTCTTACATTACTTCGCTTTCCAGTTAATTTGTTTGTTCTGAGAGCACAGCAGCTTGGATTTGATCTCACCAGACGGCGCTAACTAAACATCATCATAGATGGTCTGCAAATGGAAAGGGGACCTAAAGTGTTGAAGGAAATGTTCCTAGTAATTCTGTAGGTGGCACTCTTTGCACTGCATCAGTCTTCAATCCAGGCCTTGATACAGTGCTAGTGGTTTTCTATACAAGATACCAGAACCGGTATCTTTGTTTACATCCAATTTCAGTAGGCAGAGTTTATACAAATGATACTTTTAGAGTCAACTATATAATCTCTACTTGCTGTCCTAGATTATCACATTGTATTGCCTTGTGCTTCTAAACTCTTAATGGATTGTGATGGTGGTGATATTCATTACTGCATTATTTCTTTTGTGATAACATGTACACGCATAGTTTACTGAACATGAAAATTGGTCGGTTAATTATTACTGTTATGATTATTAACAGGAGCTCTGGATTGAGTTCTGCTATTTTGGCTCACGCCAAGTGGTACCCGTAACTGAAATAATCCTGTTGATGTCAGTGAGGTAATTCAGAAAGGATGGTTTAGCCTGGTGGGGAGTGAGGATGGCTGACTCTGCTCTGCTGTTGGGAGGCTGTCAGCTCTGAGAAGTTAAATCTTGGACTGTTTTCACAGACTTGAGCAGTTTCCCAGGCTGAACAACGTGTGGGATGTCTTTCCTCACAACTGAGCATTGTCAGACCATACATGACAGAGTAACAGCTGCATCGTGCTTGGTGTTTCCAAGAAAGAATAATCTTTAAAAGAAGTCTTATCTTTTCATCAACACCTTGCTCAGATTATGGGTAGAAAGAGGCTGGAGGTGGCATTCCTTTTATTAAAATATAAATAAATAAACAAGTGAGTTGGGAATGAGACAATTTCTCTCCCTGCTCAGTTCTCCTTTCAACACAAACCCCCTTGTTTGTGAAGTTCCTGGGGAGTGAATTCTGACATTTCAGCCCATGTACCACGTCTGAGATACAAGACCTTAACTATTTAGCCTTAGTTGAAGGGAATGCCTGAAAGGAGAAGCCATGGGTGTGTGCCTTCTTGAACTAGTAACAATGTTATCAACTCACTGACATCAAGAGATGCGAGACACTGATGCCATCTCAAAGGCTTCCAGCTTGTTAGCCTTTCACACTCCTATTAGGATGCTCCTAGTGTAGCTCATTAGGTAAATTCGGTAATTGTCTTTAAGAGATGCATAGAAATCTGAAAGGTGGCTGTCAGCACAGCATTAGAATTTGCAGGCTGGTTAGTAAAAGGAGCAGAAGGAATTTGAACAAAGTGAAACCTTTACCTGCAGCCACAAACCTTTTAAAACTCCTCCCATGTTTTGGGCAGCTTTTGAAATATTTACTGTAATAATTATGTATACATACTAATGTAAAAACTTTCAGAATAGATATTTCAACCATAAATGCAACAGAGATCTTTAGGTAAATATGATAACTAAAATTAAATTGTATATTTCTAGAGAGATAGATAGGAAAACATGTAAGGGCACAATAAGCTGGCCCAAATTATACCTTCATGGAATGCATTGTGGAATGAAATAGTCTTATCAAGGGCCTCTCACTCCTGAGGTGAATCAGATTAATAAGAAAGTAGAGGAAAAAAATCTTTTTTTTTTTAATTAAGCATCCAAATGATTATCAAATATAGAAATTCGGAATGGAGATGTAGTAGATACTTGTAGATATCTAATTGGGGAAAATCTGCTTTTTTGGAAAATTTTAGAAGGTAGGAATTTCCTCTTTATCTTGACTGAATAGAGTTTTGCTTCTAATGTTTTCTGCAAAGATGAAAATTAATGTATTGAAGAGTCTTATTTATGTTATACCTTCTAGTCTGCTGGTTTAAAGCTCTTCTGTAATTTTTACAGTCTTCTGTTATATCTCAAATATAATAAAAGCAGAAAGCTCAGATGAAATTTACCTAATTGATTTTCTTTTTCTTCAATGAAAATAATAACATTATGCATAAAGCTCTAAAATAAAACACCTGTCATTTTGTAGGTTTTGCCTAATACCACCTACTGGCCTGATTCAGCCAGTTCCTTCTGCTCTTGTTGACATTATGTAGTATTTTGCTGCTTAAGAAATCATACCGAAATAGCTTCTACTTCTAGAACTATTCCTGGAGAGGCAGGTTTTGGCCCTGGTATTAAGTCTCAGCTAACCGAGGCCACAGACATGGATTACTGGATGTATAACATCAATTATTTGATTATTGATCATAGGTCCACTTGTATAAGGCAAATTCAACTTCTTAAATGAGCCTGAATAAGAGCTACTGAATGCAGGCAGCTGAACACATGCACTGAGATCATTGACTGTCCTACTCCTCATAAATGTGCATCCACTTTTTGCATGGCGTGGTCTTGCCTTTAATGTAACATGAGACGGCTGGTTGTACTCACAGTGCTGAGAAAATAATACATGAGTATAATGCTCACTGCTTCTGCAGAGTGTAGAGATAATTTTAGAAAATTCCTCCTAAGGGCCTGGAGAGCCTAGCCTATCTTTTAATCACGGGATTAAAGAACAGCAAGATTATAGTTAGACCAAATAAGAACTAATGCAAAAGGTTTGGCTTGATATTTCCGGGTGATCTCCTCACCCTCCATTCCCTCTGGACCCCTGCAGGAAGAGTTTCTAAGTGGAAGGTGGGTGACCTTGTCCTCATTTGTCCCCAGTGTCCTTTGAGCCAGGCTTTGGAGGGCAGGTGGTCAGGATGCTTTTCTTCCAGGAGACGACGGCTCCACATAGCCCCTGCGGAGTTACAGTCAGCCTTCACAGCCATATCAACCACGGGCAACTGTTTTTCTCAGAGTGGCTCTCCTTTTCCCTCCCAAGTGCTCTCAGGAACCCAGCTGTATGCCAGCCAAGGCCCACCTGTGTGGTGTTTTGGCTCCACTGTTTGCAATTCAGCTAAGCTGGTTAAAGTTAAAACTTACAGCAAAAATTCATGTATTCCTCTTCATGCTGACTTCATACCACAGCCAGGCACAAAAACTATTCCCTTGAGTCCATAAGCTGATTCTGGATATCGCATCAGCATCAGTCTTTCTGTCTCCTCAATAAATCACAATGCAATTACTAAAAGTATTTTGGGATGAGTCGAGAGGCAGAAGTTTGCTGGACTGTTTTACCCTGGCCAAACAAGGAAATGGTGCAACACATGCAATTTGTTTTCAAGAGGAGTTGAAGAAACACTTCTGAACCAAAAGAAAGACCTATTAAAGCTTGGCTGACAACACTCATATCCTTACAGTATTCAAATCAGTTTGTTCATCTGGAGAAAGACATCTGTTAGGGCTTGTGCACTGAGAAAATCTGAGTTTATCAGGCATGAAAAATAACATACAATTGGAAGGAGAACCAGATTTGTGAAGTTGATAGGTTTTGTTTACCAAACTACCGTGTTATGTACAAAGAAATTTTTTTTAACTTGGTTCTGCGTGCTGTGTAACATAACGTGACATTTCTGTATATGACAGCAGAAGATTCAGCACTAGAACTTCTCACAGCATGACTCAACACCTCCTGACAACTCAGCAAATAACAACAACAACAAAAATATCTTTAATCAATTCCTTTACCCAGTAATCTCAGTTGCAATCATATAGAATTACCCATTAGTCTCAATTGGGATCACACAAAATCACTCCAAGTCTTTCATGACTTCATACTCAGCTTTTTCCACCAGAAAAAAAATATATGCAGCTAATGAAAAGGTAAACTCCCTGTGTACACACTGACATAAATGTCAAATTTTAATGATTGCCCTCTTTGAACTTCGGACAACTCATACATACCGTGGGATCCTGCACAGGAAACAGTAAATGTCATCAAGACAGTGCATGGGATGTAATACATTATAATAAAAGGCCAAATGACTTGAAAGTCAGGTTTTCTTGCATTTTTTATGAAAGAAAAATTGACCCATTTTTGTGAAAGATGTCACTAAGTCATAGTATAATTTTTGTTGCAAAATTGAAGACAGTGACTGAGACTTGTGTTCCTAGAGACAGCTAGACACTTTTGGAAAAGCTTCTCCTAATTAAAAGATACTGGCTGATTCAACCAAAAATGCTTTCATCTTTCATACTGTAGAAATTGGTACATGGCCATGAAAACTGATTTTTCTTTTCTTCTTTCTCTCTGAGCTTTTGCAAACTTCAGCTGCAGTATGGAAACAGACTATATTTTTGGCTGAGCAGAGACCCTTCTGTTGAAAATAGCTTTGATGTCTAGGAAAGGATAGTGGTAACGTCTCTGCGTTTGACATTTTTCTTGAAATTAAATCAAAGAAAATCTTTATTTCACTGCCTTCGATTTTTATATATATATAAAGGTATGTATATATTTGGCAAAGAATGAGGAACTAAAAGACAAAGAGATTACTTTGAATTTTAACTTTTTCCTACCTTTAATGATTGTCATTAATGCTCTCTTGCAGAGCACCTCACTCTAAGAAAATACATGGTAATATTTAGTGCGAGCCAAAAAGCTAATATAACATGCTGTTTATTTTACATTATCAAAAAGACTGAAAAGTAAAAATGGGAACGAAACATAAATAAATTGAAACTCTGCATTAGATCAATCCCTGGACATGACTAAATACATTAATTGGTGTTTCTGTTGTATTAGTATCAGTTATCATCCTAAAATTGTGTTTTGTTTTTTTTTCTTGAAGTCAGCATTTTCGTGAAGTCAGAGATAATTTAATTTATGTAAAAATGCATGACTAGTAAGATTTTGGAATTTGAAGACACTCCCCCTTTGTTTCACATACTGTGAGTACACAGGCATCGGTGGGTACAAGGGCAAAAGGAGGAGGGATCAAATGCAGTATTAATACTCTCTGAATTCCTTGTTATGAAATTCACAGCAGAATGCAGCAAATTGGCCATGAACATTGGAAAATTGTGTGCAGGATGCTCATTTTTGGAGTTTGCCCTCTGTTTTCGAATGTAATATATATGAAATTGCTGTGGAAGAAGAAGAAGAAAGAATGTGACACAGAACAGCAGGAATCCTGTTTAAATACACAGTTCAAGCCTCCCACGGTGGTACAGTTTAGTTGTGCAGGGAGAGGAAGCAGTCCTATAGCTTTTCCTCGTGAATCCAACCAACAGAAAGGGCATGACAGAACCGCAGGCTTGATTTCAGTGCCAAGGGCTCAACAGAAGCAGATCTCTTGGCTTGGCACCCTCCTCCTTGACAGGAGCAAATCGAGTTATTCTGACTTCCCTGCAGGGGAGACAAGCTCCAGAAGTTTACAGGCTGGTCTTGCAGCAACAGCTGAGCACTTGGAGCAAATTAGGATGTCGAGTCGTACCAGTGACTTCCCGTCATGCCGCCAGCCCTGGTGGGGAGAGTGCCCAAAGGCAGGGTGCTGGAAGAGGGAAGGTGGGGACAGACCTTTTGAGGACCAAGTGGGCGTGAAAACAAAGTAGGCAAGCCAAGATCTCCTCAAGGATGTCTCGATGTGTTATGATTTTCTTCAGTCTCTTGCCCCAATTCCTTAAACGTAATTATTCTTCATCTGCCACTCTTTGATTGTTATTTCCTGCTATTGGTAGCATATGTGGAACCGGCAGCATATGTGGGACTGGACACGCAGGCACACCAGAGATAGCTGTGCAGCGTATACAATTCTCATAGGCATATACTGATACCCTGTATCATAGGCTCCACTAATGTGCAAGCCAAGCTTCACACTAAATAATGGTAAATGGTTTTGACAGGAGTGGGAAAACAGATGCTAGTTTCAGAACCAACCCCTATGACTCGTTTCTTTATCATTTCGTATTGCTGAAAACTTTGCCACAGAACAAACTCCTGTGGAAAGTAATACTTGCAAAATTAAGAGAATTCTTGTTAATTTTTGTTCATTAAAGTTTTCTGGTAATAATTGCCTGTCCATGTTATCTGGAAGTAAATTAGCTACCATCAGGCTTGACAAAGTGCTGTGGAATATCTGTAGGTTCATTCTGTTCATGTTCCTGTTCAGGGTCAGTTCAGTTCAGATGGTCTATACAGATGGTACCGTTTACTTTTTAAGAAACAGCCAACACAAAAGGAGAATGTTAAACAAATTCCAGAATTAAAAATCCTTGCACACATATTGTCATATGAGAATGCACTGTTTGTATTCAGTTTGATAGTCTCACAGTTCTTTTACTGAAATTAAAAGCTTACATTTTGAATAGCTTTTGTTTCAAAATAACCCTTCCTCCCCAAAATATAGGAAATATAGTTAATTAAACACAGAAATATAGGCAGAGAATTTCAAAGATTCCTATCGTGGAGGATAATAGGAATTTAGGAAGATACAGTTAGCATGCCAGAATAGTTTAGTAGTTTAGGGGAGGAATTAGGTGTGCAGAATGCAATTAAACAAAATTGGTTCAGGAGAAATTCAGGGGCCAAGGTCTCCAGTATTAGCAAAAAATACCCAGAGTCACTCATGACTACCCAGCAGCCAGGAGCTCTCATACCTGGTATGAAAGACGGCACTTCCATTGATGTACTCTTCATTAGCATCTTCCTGAGGCATTGACTTCAGGGACAGTTATCTGTTGTTTTTGGCAACATTTTCTGTGTTTCTTTAAGATATACCACTCAAGTCCCACTTCAGCGCCTCTTTATCTGAAGAAATCTATTTTCAGTCTCTTTTTATAGGGAAGTAAAATGCTCACCAAGGTGCTAATTTCATAGTTCCAAAAGTTACTGTACATTTAAGATAAATTGCAAATTAAATCATTCTGCAGTTATATTAAAGTTCCATAGTATGAATCGCTATTTTTTGTTAATATTTTACCACTTTAATTGCAGGTAAATGCCTTGGCCTAATGCATCTCAGTAAAGTATAGCCCTATTTTCAAACAGTTTTGTTAAATATTAATGATGAACAGTACACAAAAGCTATTACAAAACAGTGAATAAAAAATTCTTCCTTCAACTCCATTTTGAAATACTGAGCTTTTAAAAATATTTCAATACATTCACACCATTGTCCACATTAAGAATTTCTGCTTAATGTTCCTATGTAAACTTCACGTAAAAAAGGAAATCTGCTGTCATTTTGCACTGAGTATCAGCTTTAGTATTAAAAGATGTGAAGAGCTGAACTTTCTGATTGTCATGCAGGCTTAATTCATGCATGAAATGACTGTGTTTTCTCATACTGTAGGACTATATGCGTATTGAGAGCCTCCTAATGCCATCTATACCTGCACCTTCATACACAACACTGCTTTTTGTACTCCAGCAGACCCTCAGGGCTGCAGCCATGGTGGGCCCAAGAGGTGCAGGTACATGAGATGATGGTAGCCCTTGAATTCAGGAGTTTTGGGGTCTAATTAGAAGAGAAACAAGAAGCAGGCATACAAAAAAAAAACCAGCCCTCATTGTGCTGCTGGGAAACAGAGTTATGCAGAAGCTGTGTCCAGATTTCAAAGTAGTGCAGGCTGCTCCTGTCCCCCAGTTTTACAGATTTGAGTGGTAGCCTGAATACGTGATAGCTCTTTTCTGCACAGTTTTGTGGGTTTTCTTCCCTTGGAAAACAAGGCATTCCTTGTGGACTGATGAATATCCATGGCTCATTTTATCAAATGAAGTCAAATCTCCCTAGTGCACTGTTTTCTCTTCACATGTATCTAAAATAACGTGATGGCTTGTGTTAAGGAGCTTGGGCACTTGCACTTCAGGACTTTCTATATATCACTGCAGCTATTTATCAGATTGTAGCACTATTCTAGGAAACATATCTTAAGAAATTGCTTTAGTAAAAGCAAAAATTAATTGCTTTACTGAGACAGGTTGATGATTTGCTGTGTCTGCGAGTACCTCTGCATGGTTTCACAAGTCAAGGAGTTGCCTAAAGGAATGGTTCACAGTATGTCTTTCTTAAGACTGATGTCCATATGCTGGAATTTTATATTTGCTCATTGCAAATACTACCTCATTCCTTGTTGACTGGAATGGAAGTTTCCCAAATGCTCTCTGTCCTGCTGGTGGTAAGACTGAAGTCAGATGTAGGTGTGAGGGCCTTCAGCCTGCTCACCTGTGGGGGAACCCCAATTCCCCCTCCTTACTCCACAAGAATAAGTAGCTCCTGCTGAAAGCAGTGGTGAAAGGAGCAGCAAGAGCAAAGGCTCAGGAGCTCTGGCTCTGCCACTGTTCTCTATTTCTGTTGCAGTAATGCCCAGGTGTCAGGGCTCTGCTGTGCTGTGCAATGCATAAATGTGACACAGCAATGGCTCTCTTGAGTTGTATGGAAGTGCTCTCTCCCTTTTAAAACTAATTCAGTGTGGGGATGTGGGTCTCTCCTGCATTAATTGCTACTCTTGGTCCCCAAAGCATTCAGTGATAGAAGACTGTTTTTTCGTGTTATTTTTACCTACTATATCTGTGATGGACCCATACAAAACTATTCATCTGCATTAAAGCTGTTCTTGCTGTGCATTTACTGCCATACGTAATTGTATCGTTTTCTCAGATTACCCTCTGCTTTTTCCTTTTCTGCCTTTCTTAAAATCTTCTCGTTGTGCCATGTGTTTTGTAAGGTGTTTGTCAAATTGTCATCATCATCATCACCATCATCATCATTCCTCTTCTACTCTATCACATGCATCAGGAAGAATCTTGACGGCATTGTGCAAAGAAATCTTGTGGTTTTCTATATTCCTACAATTACCAAAATGTAATCATAATGCTCTTTGGGGACTGTAGTCATTAAAATGATACAAACAGGTAACAAAAAACAACAAAGGACTTCAATAAGCAGAGTCTTTTTGATCTAGTGAGAGCAAAAAAAAATATAAGTATTAGAATTTTATGTCTAAATATATTTACACTCTGCCCAGAAGTTTAAAATTATTTTTTTCTATCCCCAGACAAAAATTTTTGGATGAAGGAATCTTCCTGGCGCTTAGATCAAAAATCAAAGAAATCTATTTATCTGGATCTGACTCTGTCAGTTAAATAGCTAGTCTGAATCCTGGAAGAAATTATACCTCTTGTCCATGGATCATTCATTGCTTGCAACATGATTGGCCAAATTAAAAACAGCCCATGTACTTCTGATTTCCTGATACTCAAATGGAATTGAGTGAGAAGGCTCTTTCAAATGTTTATTTGTAATCAAAATATTATTAAATATGTAATTGCTTTAGGAATTAACCTGTTGAATGTTTAAAAACAATTGTTTCCAAAATATCTTGCTAGGGCTCTAAGATAGGAGGTGTCTAGTCATCGTTGAGTTCCCTTACCATGTTTTGCTCTGCTCAAAGTTGTGCATGTATGTGCATCTACATGCGAATTAAGACCATCTACTTTTAAAGTGGGAATTGTATTTTCTTCCTAGTATTAATCAGATGCCTGGTGAGATACGTACATTGTATGTTGGCATACGTACTTGTCTGAAGGATTCCAGTTGTCTGTTACACTGTTCACTTCAGTTTGTTGTCATACAACCTCAGTATTAAAATGCTGTTTTAATTGAGGCGTGAACATCAGAGTGCTTCATTGGCTTGGGTACAGGTAGCAGAATACAGACCCATTAAACTCTTTCTTTTTCCCTCAATATTGAATTGCTTTATGTAATGTCTTCCTGATAATCTATGAATATCATGTCTACATTTACTCACTGGTTATTTAATGTATATCTTGTGATTTGGTGTGATCCAAAATAAGCGCAGTCATAAACTACTATACAGAGGCAAGTAATGTGGGGCTGATTCTTCACATAGTATAAACTATCACAACTCAAATTTTAATATTTTTTCCTCTTCTGGCGCATCTTCTCTAGGCCAAACACTGGAATTCATCAAGAGAGGATACTTTTAATATCTTGTTTGCTTTTCTTTTCTTCTCATGCTCTAAGTAAAAGTTACTTTTATTTCCCTTAGTGATGGAAATAATTTTCTTTGCTGTACTAAATTGGTTTTGTATTTCATAATTTGCATGCAAATCTAGTGAAAATACTTCAACAAAATATAAACCTCATGAATGAAACTGCTTTAAGCTTTACAAAGCAGGCATGTTGCCCTGAAATTTTGAAGTTACATATTTACGTTCTCGCAGGCAATCAAATTTAAAACGTACCTTAAAGCCTATCTTCTCTCCCGGTGTAATACCCGTACTTAATGCTGAAATAGGCTAGCTCAGTTCATTATAGGAAACTTACATTTTAACTTCATTCCATTATTTGCTGATATATGATCTTCTGTGTGGCCCGTAATATATTTTGGCAAAGCGAGTGTCAGCTATAGCAGGTACCAGAAAATAGAAGGCTACACACCAGGGTGAACAGTAAAACAAGGCATTCAGCAGTAATCTTTCCCACAACTTCATATGCAGGTTTTATAAGCAAAATCATGACCCTGTCACAATATTCATTTCTTTCATGGCTTTCATATAATAGGGAAGTTAGTAACAAGATAGGACTTCCCTGCATTGTGATTTCCTTATCATAACTCCAAGCTGTACTGAATTGCCAAAGTATCCCCAGTTACTTTCTTCCTCCAGCTGAATCTGTTTGTGTTAATGGGAAAGAGCAGTTCTCCCTCTGTTTTTCAATCCGTGTGAGTACACGTGGGCAGCCTCAGTGCAGGTACAACAGTCAGCCAGGTCATACCTCAGATTCACCTGGTCAAGCGTCCTATCCCAGACTTGGCAGACATGGTGGTGGAGTTGTCCAGTTCAGATAAGCAGTGAGGTAAAAGCCAAGCTCCAGGGCTGACCTCAGCCTGCCCAGCCCTTCTCATGGACCAGCTAAGGTTTAACATCCTCTGAGCTCATGAACTGAGAAGTGGATGTCCGCTGGTGGCCTCGGGCATTGGCTGCTCAGCCGTGCTCTTCCTGAACGAATGAGTGAGACAATGGGGTCCTGTCCAGATACCAAGTGGGTATCTTCTCCCTGCAGGAACATGCAGTTTTTGTATAGTGAGGTGAGGCAGGCCTGTTTCTGAGGAGAAGCTTGGATGCAGCCTTTCCAGACAGTGGAGCCACATCCATCTGGATGTTCATTCCAAGCCACATCAATCTGGACGTTCACTCCCAAATCGAAGGTGTTAACCTTTATCAGATTCCAGCTCTTCTACATTTGTATGAAACATGGGTTTAGATTCAAACTCCCTTTCATCTGTGGCCTGCCTTGGTTAGAAACGGGAGAGGTGGTAGGTGCCTGGATTCTTCTCTTCTTCACATAAAACTTACAATATACATTTGAATGCTTCTTAGAAGCAGACAAAACTCCAGATCTACATGAAAAGAACAAAATAAAGCCCACACAGAAACTACATAATGCCAGGAATAAGGTTGCTTCTGCAAAACTTAATTTGGCCTCTTTGAGTGCAGGCACTCTGGCATTCTTTTAAAAATGAATACTGTTTTTTCCACATGACCCTGCTTCATCGGCAGTTAGCTCGTGTTTCTTTCCATCCTCTTCATGTAGTATGTGGCCCCAGGGCTTTCCATACCACACATCAATCAAAACCCACACTGAATACAAAACTATCGGTTGCTTCATTGTTCTCATGACTGTCATACCTGAACGTTTCACACACAGTAATGAAATTACCTGCAAAATACCCTGGCCATTCATGGTTTTGTTATCCCTGCTTCACACGTGATGGACTGAGGCACAGAGAGAGGAAGAACAAAATAGTTGACAATGTATCACCTAATTTCTAAATAATATTTTTTCATGGTTTCCATAATTTTAACCAATCTTTATGTGTATATAAATACAGTTTTAATCTACATCAATTGCAGCTGTAAGTGTTCAACAGCTCAGCTCAATTGTCTTGTATAGAGGCCAGAAAATGAGGAACATCAAATTAATGGTCATCTCTGGGAAATGTGAAGTGATTTGTCCAACATCACATAGGAACTCTGTGGCAGATCCAGAAATGGAATTCAGTTCTTCAGTGGCAGCTGCCTTAACCATTAAATCTTATTTTCTCGTTCTGTAGTCCCTTGCTGGTTCATTATATACCTTCCAGTTCCTGAAACAAATGAGGCAGAGAGAAATGAAAACCTCATTCACTACATAAACCTGATTCATTCCCAGAATACCATTTCTCAGAATACCATCCACAGTGCACACAAAAAGAGCTGCAGCTATGCCATGGAAAAATAGTCTGTGATCACATAATTGAAGATGGTTTCACAGCAGATACGTTCAAAAGGTCCAAACTGAGTTGCATAAGCAGTTTTAATCTGGCATTTCCTACCTTTTGAATATTTGAATTTGAATGGAGTCCTTAGTAATTATTTCCGATACTTTGCAAAGAAATAGTAAAACAGAATTTCTGCTCTGTTGAACAACGCTTACCTTAAGCTTAGATGATCAGAATTTATATCTTCATCTTTATAGTAGAGACAACTAGCACCTGAGCTCTTAAAGTAAATGTTATTCATAGATGGCTACTTAACTTTTATGAGAATCAATCAATAGAGCAAAAACAAAGTGCACCTTCTTTTCACAAAAAAATATAAAGTACTAAATCTCTACCTTCACACAGACATCTGGAGGGGACTTCGATGTATACAGGGAAGAGCTATCAAATCCTGTATGTCTAGGCTCTCTTTCTCTCCTTGTGTACCTGTTTGTCCCTTCACCCTGCACGTTCTACCCCTTCACTGATTTTTTGCCATCACACACTGCAGACCAGAATATTTCTCTGCGGCTAGGTGTATTCACTGGGTAACAGGTTGCAAGAACTCATAAAAAGAGAGGAGGTAAAAGGAGTGTCCTACCTAGACACTACAACTGATAATCATGTTTGGAGAACGGGAAGAGCACTGAATTGAGCTTTTAGGTTGTTGAGGACCTTCAGAAGGCTGGAATGCGGAGAAGAGCAGATGGAATTGGGCAATCAGGTGGGGATTCCTGCTATTATTCTTGCCAAAGGGATCCAGGGTCTCTATTTCTCGACCAGAAAATCAGAGGTACTCACTGGGCAAATGTTCCAGGCTACCTCAGTCTATTTTGAAGTTCAACTCAAGGCAGTAACTCCAGGTGATATATGCAGCAGCCTGCTGCAAGCCTGTACTCCCCGTGGCACAGTGCTTCCTTCCATGGTTTGACTCTTGGCTTTTTGGAGTCAGATGACACATACACTGACTTTTTTTTACGAGTGGGACAGGGCATATTGGTGGGTCAAGTTTCTCTGTGAATTTGTTGTTCTTAAGCGAATCATGGCTGGGTGACAAAGCATACCCTCTTAGATCCAGATTTGTCTGCCATTTTCCACGGTGCTCTGTCAGCAGTTCTAATGCTGCAGTGTGGAGGCTAAAGTCAGTGAGGAGTCAGGCCTGGGCATGGATAAATCTATTACTTTCCTAAAGAATTTTGGCTTAGCTTTCTCACTTTGCTTGTTAGTATGTTTTTCAGGTTCTGATTTCTTGGTCAGGAGCCAAAATTTCCCCTCCTCTTACATGCTGCTGTAGGGGAAGGGTAATCCCTGTGGCTTTGGCAGGTGCCGATAACTTCTGAAGGGAAGTAGCTTTTGCGAAGGCGTATTGTGACAGGGAGCATTGCTCTATAATTCATTCCTATCCCATTGCCTATCATAATTCAGCTGTGCAGGACCAGCTCATTTGAAATAGCCTCTCGTTTGTTAGCTATTAGTGCATGTCAGATCACAGAAGCAGCTATGGCTTGTTTGCATATTGTATATTTTCCCTCAAACTTACCCAGATTTCCCCGTTTGAGTACCGCAGAGGTAGTTCACATGTAAAGAGGATTTCTTTTACATTTTTCTGGTAACTCTTAATAACCTTATTGGTTTTTTTTAAACAGAGTTTCTCCTGATTTATGTTAAAGGATTAAACACACATTGGTCTTGATTTCTGCTGTGTTTTTGACATCTATTTCTTTGGTTGTAATCCACCCACATAAATTTTTAGAATGTAAAATAAAATTAGGAAAAATTCATTTTAAACTTCAGTTTAAAAAAATAACCATCGCCTCAAGCCTCTTTTAGGGCTTGGTTCTTTTCTAATTAGATTTTTTTTTTATTTTACTTTAGGATATGTACTATAAATTGTTTATAAATCATGAGGACAATAAATGGTTTGCATAGGAATTAATTCTGTCCCCAGGGAAGAGGTAACACTGATGTGAGAATAAGCCTCTGGCACAGCCATTTTTGTCCACTCAAGTCCTATTTTGAGGATGCTGTGAAAAGAAGTGGATGATGTTCAGGTTGATTTTTCAGACATAATATTAACCTTATCTAGGAGCAGTGTTTATGAGTCTGAGGTCCACAGATTGCAAAAAGAGACAGAAAAGAAAGCACACTTTTTCCCACGTGTAAGAAATAAAAAGTAAGAATAACTACAGATTCAATGTTTTGCCTAATTTTTTATTTGTTTGTAAATGAAAACCATTGTGATGATTCTGTACAGGGTGGAACAAGATCCTTTCTTTAGAAATTGTTTGAATAATTTCTAAAGATATTTAGTTGTATTTGAATTTCAAAAGATTATGAAATACAAGCCTAGGGACAGCAGCTGGCCAGACAGGTCATGCAGGCATGTTATCATTAGATCTGCATGAGCCCATGCAGCTGACAACAGAAGCAGTACAGTCAGCCTATTCCCTGAAGATCAGAATGTGGCCCTGAAAGGTCAATAACAGAAATTGCATTCATCAGCTCCAAAATAATGAGTCTTCCCCTGTTTTTATTATTCTACCTTTGTCTGGCTGGTAGCCACGGTAAAACTTTTCCACCTTTACAGTAATGGTCACCTCAGAGCCTGGTTCTTCCATAAACTTTGTGCTAGTTTACCATGTTAGTATTTATAAAGCCTGTAATCCTTCCCATTGGATTATTGCAGGTTCTAGTCATTGGTTCTCTGGAGGTTTGGTTAGTTTAGTCTGTCAGCATGTTCAAAACTGTGGGGAGCACACTGTCGTTCAGAAGGTATATTGCTCAAGGCCAAATGCAAATGTTCTGGTTTGCATACACTCCCAAAGGTTTTAATTGCTGGAGCAAGGCCTCGCACTTAATAAACAAGTATTGGTGAAGCTCACATCTGGAGTAGCTGGTTATGTCACTCTTCATGGAAAAAAAAAAAAAAAGGTCTTTTAGTTTTTATTTCCAAACTTTGGAAGAATTCCTTTGGTTGTTTGGAGCTATATTCCTATTTATTCAGTCCCAAAAGTAATCAAGCTGTTCTCTGTTGTATGCCACACATCTTGAAAGATTTTATAAGGTGTTTTATATGCCATTAAAAAACCGTGGGACACATTTCTCATGGACTAAGTTTTTGAAATAATTCAATATTCATAATGTGGATGAGAGTAAGAAATGGTTTAGTAAAATTAGTAGTATGCAGGGCTGTCCAAGGCTCTATGCAAATCCGGGCTTGATGCCACCACCACTTTTCTTGAGCTTGTGGTCCCAAGAGACTAAGAATGGGAATCAGTATTATTCAATGTTGCAGGCAGAGGTACTGAGCTGTTAGATCAAGGTTATGTGGTTCAGTCTGGGGCAGAGCAGGGAATGGGACTCCTGAGAGCTTCCGAATCCAGGTCCACATTTTAACCACCAAAGCTCCTTGGTATGAAACCATGATTGTTTGATACATTTTGTCCTGCAATCAAAATGAAGGAATAATTACTCATTTAGAGACTGTTTCCTACAATGATGAACTGAATGAAATCAAAGAGGAGACATGCAGAAATCCTTAATCCAAGTCTTGGGTTTGAGGAACTCTTTATTCAAGCCACGATGAGTTATGAAAATTAGTCAGAAAACTAATGATAATAATTATTTTTATTTGAGATAAAAAAACAGAAGTAAATTTTGAATGTTGCATAGTTGTGGTGTTCTGTTTATAGCCCTGGAAATTTCTTACCGATTAAAGACAAGCCCAGAAGTGCACAGAGAAGCAAGACCTTCATTCTCAGCGTTCCATTAGGTTGTTAATTAGCCATAATGTTTATGACTTTCTAAAGCAAGTTGCTGGAACGGGCTTAGGGTAACATTCACGTTCTTTTGTATCCTGGCAGTTTACAAATTGCATCTTATTATAAGGTATATCAAAGTGTAAGACTTCACAGAAGAATGTAATGGATTTGTTAAGGAAAAATTCAGATTATAACATATGTATTGCTTCTCTTAAATATACATGTGCCAAATAAATTTTTCTGCTTGCAGTTGAGTGGGAAAGGACAGATTTCTGGTTAAATCTATGCAGGGACAGCTTCAGCTTATTGTTGGTATTTATGAAATGGTTTTCTTTTTTGTCTCAGCTAACTCTGCATGTTGGGGTGTATTTTTTAAATCTTACTTGTGATGTCTCTGTATTTCTTCAGTCGCCCCTTTTTCTAATTAAAGAAATACATTTATGGAGAAGAGGGAGTGTGTGACATTTTTTATGAAGAACAAAACAGGTCTTAGTCCTGATGTGATACATCTTACATTTTTGAAAGTAAATTTGTTTTTTTAAATATTGAAGTGGAATAGATTTTTTTATTTGCACAGATTGCTCAAAAATTTTAACTTTTAAACATTGTTAAAAATATTTCTTTTAGATTTTTGCAATGTAAGACTTGGAAAAAAAACTCATAGCACAAATTTTATTTAATAAATAAAGCAAGAGCTCCTAGAACAGCTATGTAGCTATTTTTGGTGATGTTTAGTGAAAGGGTGACAGCACTGACCTTTAGAGTGTTTGTCGAGTATGAGCAAAGTGCTTGAACCATTCACTCTAGTGATGTAAAGCTGCCAAGAATATAACCTATGAGAATAGGTGCAAGTACAGTAATAATTCTTTATAGACCTAAGGTTTTGTTCTAGCATTTTTAATACTGTGAGTGTTTATCCTTTCTTTTCCTATCACATGTCTACTGATGGTAGAGTTCATGTGTGAGCTGCCCTGTAGTATGCCAAAATAAAAGCCAAACTGCATGGCAGTACACTAATCTACAGCATGGAGTTGGGCTCATGTAATTTAAATTATGGCCAGAGGTAATAAAAATTTCTATTTCTAGTTTATAAGGGAACAACATGAACCCTAACAGCTGTAGAACAGTTCACAAGAGACAATTTACCCACAGTTGTACTGAGGCTGGTTTATAATGTATGATGAGCTGTCACAGGCTGGACTTCTCATTTTTAGATTGTCCTATTTTTTTATTAGTAAAGTTAATAGAAGAATAGTATTGCCACTATTCCAGATAGAACTAATAAATGTAGTAGGTACCAATCTGAAAATATATGGATAAAAAGTATACATCTTGAGAAAAAAATAACCTATCAACATTATTGTTGAATGGAATATATATTTTTTGACATTCTGCGGTACTTTTAGCACCGAAAGGAATTTTACTGAAAGGGGAAATTTCTGAAATATGAGACACTTAAGAGAGGTTGTATTTAGATTTGACTGAAAATCAAATAGTGGTCCTTCTGAATGCAGTGATCAAAAATATTGTCTTAGACTTCAGAGAGAAGGGGCTAACCATAAATATATTTGTTTCAAGAAAACATACAACTGGCACAGATGTCTGAATGGCAAAAAGGAGAACTGAAATACTTTCAAGAGAGGACGAAGACAGTGGATTGAAAAAATCACTTATACTGATCTTGGCTCAGTCAAGTATTTTAATCACTGTAAGGAGATAGGTAACTCAGACTCACATAGTCCTGCTTCAGCATAGAGTTAGCAAACTACAAAGTGCATGGGAAAGAAATTAAGAATTCAACAGGAAATAAATGGGCAACATAACAGAAAATTATTAAACACAGATTTGCAGCATGAAAGATCAAACTTTTAAAATTGAGCTTTATGTTTGAGTAATTGAGATGAAAATTATTTTTTTTGTTTCCTATTTTGCCTCATCTATGTTTTAAGCGTTTCACAAAATTCTTTTAAGATCCCCTCTTCCCCCTCCCAACTCTAGGTCAGTGTAAAAATGAATCATTTTCAGCAGCACACCAGCTGCAAAAGTGTGTAAAGAAAAAAGGAACAATAACGTCTTGCTTTCATGTAACACCTTTCATCCTGTAGACTCCCCAAGTCTTTTTATGTTAAGATAAACCACTCTGTGATTCTATGATTCTAGGATGTCCTTTGACTCATCAGCTCTCCGGTGGAAAGCTACCGTGTTAAAGTGCACAGGAACAACTGTCCAATATCCAGGCCAGAAACAGAAAGCAAATCCCCTTCCTTTTGCTTAGCAGTGAGAATTTTGGTAAGCAGAATGTAATTAGTCAAACTGGAATTTGGCCATAACATTTGGGATGATGCCCAATAATTTTCCTCTTATTCTGGGACACTGTTGCAAAAAGCATCCTGAGATCTTTGATAATGATAAATGGTGAGCACCTGGCTTTAAAGACCTTTTTCTTCAGTCAAGGTAAATCAGCTAAGCCTTAGCATCTGGCACTAAATCTCATTGAAATTATTGTGCTTCAGGAGGTGTGTCCTGAAACTACTGAGGGACTTTGACTCTGTGGGGCCTCACAACAGGAGAATATTTATCAAGGATGGAAGTACATCCTTTGGGCAGGAAGTCCCAAAGGCCGGATTGACCCAGATCTTTGGTTACCAGGATGGGAAAAGCTGGGAGTGGGAACTGACAGTCGGCTGGACAGTTTAATTCCTCTCACTAAGGTCTTTGCAAACCATGCTTTGCTTCTGGCTAGGAAGGTGCCATCTTTGGAATTGCTGGTATCATTCCTTGCAGCTTATGGACTTAAAGAAGATCAGGCCAAAACTTAGCCTGATCTAAACACAACTTAAAATTGTGAAGGATGAAGCCATGTCTACAGTGGGGCAGTGACAGGAGTCTGCACCGATGAACACAAAAAAAGCAACTGTCCAAGTTGGCCTGCTGCAACTGCAGTAAATATCTTTACACAAGATGAGGGCATCACTACCAAAAATTCAGCAATATTTTATGCAAGGTAGCTGGCCAGTGAGCATCGGCCTCTGAAACATTCATCAAGAAAAGGTGTTGTCCCTTGTGAAGGAGAATTAACAAGTAGAAAAAGAATAAAGCCATAAAGGCAGTAGTGACAGATTGGGGGGGCAAATGAATCTTAAACTCTATACATATTTCTTTTCCACCAAGGGATTCTTATGGTGTAACAGTATTTTTCATCTCTAATCACTGGTGCTGCGTGTCAGTATCTCTTATTCCTTTCCTGATTTGAGTGACACAGTGTGATATGTCTAATGACAACTAGAACAAATTTCAGTAATGAGGTCACCTTGGGCCTGTATTACTGTCTGACTGCTGTTTTCCATAGAAATTATTTGTGAAAGCAGACCACATGCTCTGCATAGCTTCCTCTGCTTTACTGAGAGTGACGAAAGGGAGATATGTTAAAACTTGCAAGGTGCAGATGGTTTGCATTGATCTATTCCTGATTTTGAGATGTAAATTGATATGTAATGAGAAAGCTGCCACTTTGGTCCCTAGAAAAAAAGTTTATGGGTTTGGTTGAATTGCTTAACTTTTCTTTATAAATGTAAAATCATGCAGATTCTAACTGACGATGGGCAAACATATGCCAGCAAGGAAAATAATAAGTGATTGAAAGATGAGCCCAAATTAAAATCTAAAGTCAAAAACCTAACTTTGCCTCCAGCTCAAGTGGAACTGAGATTTTGGAAAATAGTGCAGGAAAGTAATGATCCTAAGAGACTGGGAAATAGCAAGAGTCAAGTTAGAACTTCTCTAATTATAGTAAAATTCTACTCTTTGCTACAATACAATATGAAGCTTATTAAAAAAAGGGAAGTATTTTTGCTTCTAGTATGTCACAGAAAAGTGGTTGTTCAGAAATTTTGCTTAGTGTTCCCAACAGAGAGGAAAGAACTACTGTCAAATTTGCAGAGACTATGGTGGTCTCAGGACATCATTCTGTTGTCCACCATGCAGAAGTAAAACAGGAATACGTGGACAGCAATATCATCTAATTTAGACTGGATTAATTCCAAAGACTACAACGGATTTGAATTACAGTGATGTAAGGGAGGTCAGAATACATCTACTGGACATGCAGTAGTTTTCATCCTATAAACATCAGCTGAGTGACTTTATTCACCCTAAGAACAGGATTTCTGTGGGACTACTTATAAAGATACTCTCCTGTGTACAAGATCGGACTTTAATTAAGTTTTTTAACTAGATTCACAGGAATGTAAGGAATCATGACTGGATAGGAATATGGATTCAGTGCTTCAAAATAGCACTTTATTGAGGAAAGGTCCAATGAAGAGAGAATATGTATTTGAAAATACTTTTTTTGTGTTAATAGAATATTTTGGTGTGCACTTAGAGTCCAGTACAAAAGAACAATTTCAGCTCTCCTTTTGGCCTTGACAGGAATCCCCTGCAACCATATTTTCTTCCAGAGGTAGTGATAAATAGCAAACTCCTGTCCTTTACAATGCCACTGTTCTGTCATTATTAAATAAGATGGTGCTGAAGCAACAGACTATGTAATGTTTGTGCAAGAATCCCCACCGGAAAACTAGCCAATTATCTTAAAAATCTGCACCATTTCTCATGAATTGACTGATCATTGTTTTATTAGTTAATGGATTTCATTACATATTCGTGTGCATTTCAAATTCACAGTGTACTTTCAGAGCTACATAAGGATGATCACCAGGCCAGGAATCAAATTATAACTAAATCAATACATTGATCAGAAAGAACATTTCTGAATTAGCTCAATTAAGGTGTTTTTTCTAGTACATGGGCTTATAAAAATCCATGCAAAGCTTAGACTGACTGCTTAGTGCCTTCCACAGAGGGGTATAAAATATTCCCTAGATTGAAAGCTTTTTCCTGACAACTAATCTTGGGAGTTTTGCTGGCTCCTTGCAACACGCATGTTCATTGAGGCTCATTGGTCCTGATTCTGTTCACTGATTTATAGTTACTCAGAAGGTTAAATTAATTGAAATCAATGGAGCTATACCAGCACGAGATGTTCTGACCTCATGTTAAATGCTATGAAGGTAAAATCAAGTCCAATGTTTTCTCATCTGTAATTCCATTAATTCAGAAAATCAGTCTTCTTTGAAATTTGTTACTCTTTTTACTAGTAATAAGACATTGAAGGGAAAAGAGCTGCTTTTTTTACATGCTATACATTGTCCCTGTACTCTTTCATTGTCTGTTTTCTTATTCTTGTATTTTAATGTCAATCACTGCTTTGATTTGGAAAGATCTGTCAGGTCTATGAATTCAGAGCCTCACCTGGTGTAAACAGATAGGGTCTTGCTGACAGTTGGTACGGCCTTAGATTTCACTTGAGCTATTTTATACACTTTTTCCAAGGGATAACCCCTCAATATTTGCTGGAAAACTTGTGACTCAATTGTCGTATTTAACTTACACAAACTGTATCCCAGAGCTGAGTTAAAAATTGAACAGCAAAATTAAAAATGTATTGAACTTCTCCTCTTGAATGTTGGCCTGTAACTTCTAGAGAGTAGACATATGTAGCTAAGGCACACTGCTGATGACAACAACGTCTTCCCCATCAACTTGGGTGGAATTTTCAGTTCTATTCCCTTGTGGTTTTTTTTCATCTATAGGTTGTGCATAAGTTTTGCTGAGTCTCCAACATTTTTTCTTTGCATCTGCTCTCAGTCCTGGCCAACTCAAACATAACTCCGACGCATACCAGGCATAGCTGTTAGGTTTATTATTGTAGCTTGTGATTTGACCATTTCACTCCTCTCTTTGAGTATCTCTACAGGCTTCCTTTGTTCCATTACAGATTTATAATTCTTGATCTTGTCTTTCCTGTTTACCTGATTGTATTCTTTTTTCTCTCATGTAGTAATGTTATGTTCTCTTCCCTACAACCTCCCTGATCTGGCTTTCTCTGGACTATATGCAGTCATGCTTCTTACTTCTTTACTTTAATAATCTTCCAAGTAAGATTTCTAGTCTTCTTACTGTAAAGCTAAATGTCTAAAATTAAGCTTCTAAATCCACACTTAGGTCCACAACTAAAAAAATTTTTCTTCTGAAAAGCTACGTACTTGGCACACAAGAAAATCAAGACTACACTACAGAAGACACGTGAACAATTTTCTCTTACTTCTTGCTAAGTAGAAATAAAATATTTCATTGTGTTAAAATTTACTTTCTTGAGAGTTAATTTTGCAGCATAATGCTAAATTAAGAATTGTTGGCAATATGACTTGTAAACAGTGATTTGACTGTAGTGTTCTCAGAATCTATAACATTATATGCTGTATAATCTACGTTACGATGGTATAACCGTTCTTTCCAGGGCCTAGTTTGTGTGAGAGAGAATTCACAGAATCACAGAATTATGAAGGTTGGAAAAGACCCTTAAGATCATCGAGTCCAACCATTAATTGTTGACAACTAAGAAATTTCAGCTGAAGCTCTGACACTGTTGAAATCATTATCAGAATATCTTTAACTTCAGTGGCATTAGACTGGATTTCAGACTGCATCCTTTAGTTCAGACATTTTCAGTTCTCTAATGACATATTCAGCATATCTTTTGGAGAATCGCTCCATCCATTGCAGAAAGATACATGGAATGGAGAGAAGTAGTTTATGTAGGCTCCTTATTTTGGGAGTTATGCCATCCCACTCCTATCAAATATTACACATCTGATTTAAATGCTCATTGTGTTTCCACTGTTGCAGGAAGGACCAAACTGCCCTCTGAAGGTGTCTTCCTCACTGACAGAGCCCAGACAGCTCAAACTCAATTTCTCTCCCCACCCACAGCTGTCTGATGCCTTTCGAAATAGTACTTGATACTTGTACATGAATTGTCAGGTATGACACAGGACATACTAAAGACCTGTGCCTTTCTGTAGTGATTGAAGGAGGCCAGACAAAGTACACAAGGACATCTCAGACAGCACTAGATATCAATGAGTAGGCAGCTGAATTATAGTTTAGACTGGAGATGGGGTTCACCCTAGACATGCCTACCTGTGAGATGGATTGTTATTTGCATTCCTGCTACAGTCAATACAGTCACTTGTATCAGCTGAACCTGGTGTAGGCATCTACCTTATATAAAAGCAATAGCTCTTTAGACTCCCTTTGCCTTGTTGACTGGATCAGTATGAATCACTTTAGATATGTAGGTCACAGATAGACACCTGTTTTTGGTTGTCTTAATCTGAGAGTTGATTTCCATGCTGGAAGTAAACTTTTAGATTCCATCTTTGATGTTTAGTTACCTGAAGAATTATTTCATTATGAGTTTACTTGCCCTATAGATTCTCCAATTTTCTAACTGCCTTTGCCACACAGGAATCAAATATGTTTGTCTGTACTGCCAGGTGCACATTTTTTGTACTGCTGAATAAGACATGGACAGAGAGCGGTCTTGACCAGTGGATCACTGACTGTTGGTATTACTGTATTGTTTATGTGCTAACATGAGCCCATCCCAACTAGGATTTTTCCCCACTGCCTGAGCATGGCTCAAGGAACAGCATACTCCAAGGACCATCACCTGTAGGTAACAAGACTGCACCAGATTTTGCTTTCTTTATAATCCTCCAGTACTATCCCTGAAGGCTTTATGGCATCAAATACCCTGCATATGCCCTCATAGCGTACTCCAGGGAAATCAGCATACAGGGTTTTCATGTGATGGAAATATTTCTCTGATGAGCTACAACACAGCCCTTATTTTGGATGTCTTGAACCCCTCCCTGCAAACATTAAATAATTATTCCTTATGGTCACAGAGTAGTGCAAGGGCCCAGAGGCCCATGGCCAAACGTGGGGTAGAGTAGAAGGGGCCTCAAGACTAGAGCTCAGTCACTGGCCATGTTTTATTTAGCACTGTTAGAGTAGCCATAGTTACGAGAACTGAAGGATTGGGATTCTTAGGATTTGTAAGAGTATTATTGTTTGAAAAGAGATTTGATGGACAAGAGGTGGTAAATAGTAACTTGGAGTTATAAATAGAGCATAGATGTTAAAATGCTAGATGATACTGGGTGCGGAGTTGGTAAAGTAAGCCACTTAATGTAAAAATTTGATGAAGTGCAGACTGCAGGACAAAATAAAAACAGGCAAGGGAGATTTTGTTGACTGTAGAAGATTGGGATAGAAAGCTTTACTTTGTGAAGAAAAAGGTGGGAAGTTATCAACTGTTTTCCTGGTACAGTGAGGGAGGTCGGAACAGTGGCAAGTGTTGGCTGTTTTTACATTATAGTCTTGATGGAAGTGGAAAAGTTGGGGTCCCAGGAGGTCCATGTTAGTGCTGACTAGTCCCGGTAAAAATCAGAAGGCTAAAGAACATTGCTGATTCACTAAATCCCCAATGTTGACTTCCCTTAGTAAAGTTATAGTTGCACAGCTGAAATATCAAATAATTCTTATATTTTCCCCCTATCAGTGAATACAACCAAGGAACGTATGTGGGGCAATTATCTCTGATTTTTGTTCTAAGGCAGTAAAAAAGAAAGCTTTTTGTCCTGTATATTGAGAAAGAAAGCAGGCAAGCATAGAGCCCTCTATTGGAATACAGTTCTTATTTTGAAAAGCTCATGAAAGTTCAGCATCATTAGTCTATTCCGAGAAATATTATATGATACATTTGTTGAGAAATTTGCTCATAGATACCAAATGATTAAAACCAAATCTGAACTAGAGGGAATGAACAAAAAAATCTCATTTTATCCATTAGTGAGAAATAATGTTATGGACAGTTTGAATGGCCATGAATGTTAAGAAATGATTTGAATATCAAGGGGAAATACAAACACTAACATATAATACTATGCTGTATTCCTAATGATCTTAAAACATACTTACTGCTCTTAGGCTCAACAGAAACAGGAGCTTTGCTTGCTGCTGTGTTCACAGGGGCTTGTATTGTTCTTAAATAATTGAATAATCTTTGCTTGAAATTCAGGATTGGTTTGAACTCTTTTTTTTTTTTTTCAGTGTGGTTCAAAACATTTCTTGAGTTTCTGACTGTTCCTCCATGCAGGGAATAACTGAGGCCACAATATCTGAACCAGCATCACCCATAGTATATTTTGTTGGTTGTTTTACAATTCACTAATCAACAGTGAAAGTCTAAGCTCCTTAGCACACTGATCAGGAGCAGGGGCTACATGACATGTCCACATCTCATATCCTTCCAACCTAAAAAGGAATGGTCAGGGAGATCTAATTATAAATGTGTCATTCTGTATTTACTTTAAAAGAAAAGCTCATTGAAGGACTCTTAATGTAGATGACAAGTGAACAAACTGAAATGTACCCCAAGCTGATTGCTACCAGAGAGATTACAGGATTAAAGGAGCTGTATTGCTTTTCTCATTGTCTCTTAAGAAAAAAATTATTTAAAAAAAATCCACCACATAGCATATTTCTTTAGCCTTTCACATTGTATTTCTAATGATAGAAAGGTATTTAATATTTAAGGGAAGCATTATAGTTTGGGTTAATGAACACAGATAACACAAATCTTCCTCCTTTCCTTTATTATCTTGCTATTGTTATATTGTTAGCATCATTCATTTTGAGGGAAGCGTAACTAGACAATAACTGCAGGATACATGTTCCCATACATAGTGCATCTCCTCTGAATAGTTCAGTCTGGTGTGAGGAAGTCATTTTCATCCAGTTACTCTGCAATGCAGCTATCTTTTTATTTTCTTAACTTAGGTCCTGGCTTTCTCCCAGGGGGAGAATTCTGAATGTTTTTCCATCCTTGTTAAAGATCTAAAACATTACTCCTCATATCCCCCTCTGATTTAACCCTTGCATAAAAATTGATAAGGTTTAATCAAAGACACCATCTTCTTTTTAGCTACAGGCACTGGCTTGGATTCTCTCTGGAGCCAGGATATACTGTTTCTGAACCGGCTGAAAGAAGCAGTGCAGAGGAACGCATGACAATTGCCCCCCGCTCCAGGGCTTTGCTGCTGTTTGTGCATCCCACCCGTTCTGGAGGGTTAAACACCCTGGAGGGCCTGAGTTCCCTTGCTGTGGTTTCCTTCTTTCCGTACTACCCCTCAGCTGCACACCATCCCTGTGGGAATACTCAAGCCCTGTTTATTTGCATTTTCATGTCCTTGAATACCGGTCAGCAATGCAGTGTATCGCACATTGATTCTCACTTTCATCTTTTCGAGTGTGGGTATTATTTGCTATATTTCAGATGCCAGTATGAGTGATTGTCATCCACAGACAGATGTGCTTTTGAGGTAGCAAAAAAAAAAGATTGACGTGACTTTTGACATGATTTTTGTCAAGACTTTAGCATGCCATTTGCTGGAATACCAAGTCTAATGAATACCTTCTACTCCTCCGAGATGTGCAATCTAATGCTATGCTATCTTTTTTCCTCTTTGATATCTAAATGTCAATCGTCAGTAGGAAAATTATGTTAGTGAATAGGTAGCATGCAATTTATCCCATAGAAATTAAATATCTATCTGGGTTACTGAAAAGAGTCTTTTCCATACCCAAATGTAATTTCTGCGTATAATTTTGTGCTTGCCAAAATCTCATTTGGACATATGGAACATTGTTTTTATAAGTCATCTTGGAGTGAGTGTTTAATGCATGTGGTGTTATTTTAAAAATAATTTTGTACATGTGCTGCTAACAAAGGGAAAGTTACTGCCAGCAGTAGAATTAAGGCTTCTTGTTTCCCCAGGGAGTGCTCTGACCATTGAGTTAAACTAGTAGCTATTGTAGCCTGAGGCAAGAAAAACCTTGCTGTTTCACCATAGACTTTCTTACAACAATGCAACACTTTTTTTTTTTTTTTTAAATTCATGTGGGGGTTGTGTCTTAATGAAGGTGTGAAATGTACTGTCCCTCAGCTGGTGCTAAAAATTCTGATGCTTTACAGTCATTTAATGCTGAATTATGGTGGAAATACTATGGAAGTCCTCATAAGGAACTCCTTACTTACCATAAATTATTTCATCAGGACTAATGCTATCATAAGAAATTCCAGAGAGCTAATTATGATTTTCATAACTTCAAAGCACTATAAAAAATAAAAAATAAATCTTTATTGCTTGCTATATATGCTTAAAAATACCAACAAACATTTGTTCTATGTTCTGCAGTATTTTGTGTTTTGTGCAAAAGAATTGGTGAAGCTTTTTAAATTAAATTTCTGCTCAGTTTGGAGAGTGTGAATGGTCACCAACTTCATCTGAGAAATGTCAGAAGGATAAAATGTTTAAATTCGTGGCTAGAGACATGTTGAGGCTGATCGATTCTTCCTTTTTTTTTTCTTTTTAATTTAATTCCTAAGGATAAATAACATGAATTTTGGCTGAATAAAGGCAGAAGAAAAATTGCCACCCCAAAGGAATGGAGGGTTTGGCTTTATATGTGTGGAGTTTTATGTTTCAAAGGCAAAGAAAAGGAGGTGACAGAGCTGTCTCTGTTTATGTGGTACGAACTGAGCCAGGAGACTGGGCCACAACATGGTCAGTGGGTATCTGAACCTTGGCAAAAGCACGTGTGAAATGTATAGCTTTCTCTAAACATTATCACTGTTCGCTACCTAAGATAATACAAGAGTCTGCTGAGGAATTTAGTATTTCCAGGCAAACAGCGAGGCCTCATCCATTCATCATCTTGCCTACTCAACAACTTTTCACCTCTTCTGAGCAGGGAATCAATCATGTTATAATTAGGCTATTTGACACTGTTATTGCAATATAAGCAGTGCCTAAGACTACCATAAAATTGCATATTAATGCAGAAATCACAAGAGGCAAACTACCTTTCTGATTCAGTAAAGACAGCTGCTTTGGCTATAGCAGATCAATAATACTGGAAGAAATTTGGCTTCAGCTTCTAAAATATCGTTTAGAGAGTCTATCTGGGAGGCTTTCTACAAGCGATTTACCTAACGTTTTCTCAAGTTATCGCAATTCACAAGTCATTACATAAGGTATAAAACTGGAAAGAAAACATTCACTTTAGCAAATAAATGTGTAGTGAAAACCTCTTTTAACAATAGTGCTTGGGATGGGTGTGAATGTTTATAGTGAGATGTACACAAAAATGCAAATATATGTGTTATAGCTTTAAATAATTTAATATAACCAGATACAAATACTTTCATTAAAAATTCCTTCTTTAAGCAAGAAAACCAATAATGTGTATGGACTGCAGGTAATTCACAGCTAAACATATGTTATATGAAAGTGTTCCATGTGTTGTATGCGTTCCAGAAGACGTTGAACTACCTGTACCGAGAGAGAGAGAGGGAAAAAATAAACCCACTGTACATAAAACTGTCTACATGAACTGGCCCACATATATAGTTATTAGACATTTGATCAAAAAATAAAATTTCTTCTTCAGAAAAATACCAGTATTTTAACTTCCTTTCAATCTGCTTAGAATTAAAAAGTTGCCAGTTAAAGAAGAATTTCCAAGAAGAAATTTTGAAGTAAATATAGTTCTAAACATCTAGACCACTGTTACTGAAAATTTCATTTCAGCAATGTCAAAACAGTTCAGCCTGACAATTTCAGCACATTAGAATATAATATTGAATTATAGGAAACAATATTGAATTATTTAGAAATTAAG
Source organism: Platalea leucorodia (assembly GCF_965183815.1). Taxonomy (NCBI): domain Eukaryota; kingdom Metazoa; phylum Chordata; class Aves; order Pelecaniformes; family Threskiornithidae; genus Platalea; species Platalea leucorodia. Next base: position 158,382,432 of record NC_138823.1, read on the forward strand.
TTTTAAAACAAGTGCAAATAGAAATACAACAAGATTGTACCACCAGGACAAAATCAAGTAAGAAAGCCCAATGTTCCGTTTTTATTTGAAGCATTTGAATTTTTCTGTCAAATACTATAAAAATCAACATGTACACTTAAAACTTTCAATTTCAATGAAACAGCATTTCCTGACGGAGGATGGTTCTTTGGAAAAAATGTTACAAGCTCTATCAGATAAATGCTTTGAGATAGGCACTCTTCTCTGAAAAGGACCATTAATTTTGAAGGTGACAATTTCTGCAGTAAAGGAATAAGGTAGACAAGGATTGACGTTACTTCGTCAAGAGGGAATCCAGATAACTTCTTCCTTTTAAAGGAGAAAGAGACCATACATTTGTTTGCTTCAATAAGTTGGCTGCAGCTTCATTTTGGGCTGGAGAGAAGAGAAAATTGGTTCGTGTGAATGCATGTGAGAGACGGTGTGTTTCTCTGTGTGTCTCTGTGTGTGTGTGTGACTCAGTGGCCGTAATGTTGTTAGGGCAAGAGGGGGGTTGTGTGGTTTTCCGCTATCGTGCTATTGTCTTAATAGTGTAACAAAACAGGGGAGGAGGTTTTGAATGACTCATGCTCAGAGACAAAGCTGCAAGGCAAACCCAAAAACCTAGTGACTGCATACTCAGTACGCGTACTCAGACTGTGTACTCTGAATGAAAGTGATCTTTTTCATATAAATTTTCCATTTCCTATCCCATCCTGATGATGCAATTTCTGTAACTTATATATAACTATATATATATATTTCTGTAACTTACTTATATATAACTGTAACTGAACCTATAAAAGAAAAATGCTCAACATCCTTGTCATTTACCTCAGTCACAAGAGGCAAAAATCCCACTATTCCTCCATTCATAAAAACCTGTACCCTTGTAGGTGGACAAATCTTTTCATTCATGCGCACATGGAAGAGGGAAAGTACTTTGAAGAGAAAAGCTAATATGCATAAAAGTGGTCTCCAGAGTATATTTTCGAAGAAGTGCTCAAATTCACGCACAACTTTGGTTAATGGAATTTCTGCACCTATCCCCCCCGGAGGGCTTTCGAAATGTACTCTGTTTATGAGCAGCTAATTAAATGTGCTTTCTGGTATGCAGGTAATTAGTTGTTTTTAACAATTATTCAGGTGCTGTAAGTAAAAGGTAATGATGAATTTTAATTTTCAAATGTTGATTCTTTTCCCACACTGAAATACGTATGCCGTATACTAAAAGGCAGCTGCCACCATCTTTCCAATTTGGCAGTCAAATAACCAAAAAAGTAAAATGCATTTCTATTTTTCTGGAGGTGTCACACTTAGCCTTAAGGCTGTGATCCATAATCCCGTGGATTTATCAGACCCGGGCTTTGGATTAGAACTTGAGTTCTTATAACTGTAGACAGTCAATTTAAAAAATATATAGATATACATATACGTGTGTGTACGCACACACACTCTCTCTCAGCTTGAACGTAATCAAGAAAAATGTTCTTTGGTTTATGAGGTCAGATTAGATGATCATAGTGGTCCCATCTGGCTTTACAATCTATGAGGTTAATTTATTGATACAACTGAAAAATAATGTATAACTGTGCAAAATTAAATTTGATATATGAAGACTGATAGCTGCTAAATAGAAAAGGTAAATGAAATTTCATTAATAGTGACAGGAAGTCAGAGTTATTTTTTCTTTTAAATTTTATTTTCCTTATCACCAGAAAGAGTGTATTCTCATGGTGATGGTTTGAGGGGTTTTTTTTTACCTTCTATTTACTTCATTTTCATAATGTTGTAGCTCTTGTTACTTCAGCGAAGAAACTCTTAATATTTTTCAGTCTTTACAAGGTCAGCATGTTCTCCAATAATTGTGAGGAATTTTGACAAATATAGAAAGAAATTTGTTTTACGTAATTTGTATTGTCATCTCATGTATCTCTAAAAAAGAATTAATACCATCTATGCTGTGTAAATTAACATTCATGTAAAATAAACATTTGTGTTTCAGTCAGGGTTGCTGCACCATATTGTTCTGTAGAAGGCAAAGGCAAACTCAGTTTACCTTGTAGCTTAAATGGCACCGACGGATGCTTTGCTTCACCCTCACAGTGCAGAGTAATCAGCATTTCTTGGTGATTCCATCCTATTGCTCCAATTAGTGCTTTTTGTCCTATAATTACCCTCTATTTAAAATAATATTATCTAAGCCTACCTGTGGTTGAATGCCTTTCTAATTCTCAAAGAGCGGTATAGTATCTTCACATTCCATTTCATAGTAAATCAAAATAGTCAAATCTAGAGGTGGCTAACACACATGGCTCATATGTATGACTAATACCTTATCTAGGATGAAGTGACAATCCTTGAAGGCTATAGATGACTTTAAAATATATGTTTAATGCAAGCCAAAATTGCATTTTGGAGAGTGATGAGGTAACACCCAAAGTTTTGCACAGCCCAGGGAAATAGATGGTCTGCCTTCAGTGGAGGGTAGAGCCGAACACGTCCTTAGCTCTTCAGAGCTGCTCTGTATCCATAAGCTGATTTTTGTTGCTGATTCTTGTTGGCATTCTGGTATTATTATGGTGACAGTCAAACAAAAGAAAAAAATTTGAAATTTGAAAGAACAAAATTTGCAATTGGCAATAACTGCAGGCAGTTATTGACTGTGTGTCTTCCCTATTGTGGGGGCAGAAGAGACAAAAGTATGGCTTCCTATAGGTGAGGACTTTAGGGGAAGGAAAAGCAGTCCTGGAGAGCTCTTTCAGTTCTGGTGGAAAGGAGCAATTGGAGCTACTGCAGCTTTGGGCCATTAGCAGTTATGTGGTGAAGTATTCTGGATCTAACTTTATCAGAGGCTTTATTAGGAGCACTGCTGTTTAACTTGATATATTATCAGAGTTCCTCAATACTAGTGCTCATGAAAGGAGAAATATGATTTTGTGTTTCAGAATGAAATGTAATTTTGTGCAATAGCATCATACTGCTGACTTATATTCAAGTTTTTGATGTGTTTTTTTTGCTATACGGGTGCCATGAAGCAAGGTTTCTTGCTACAGTGTCTCACGGATGCTGAAATTTGAAGGTATATCATGACCAACAATTTAAAGATACCTATTATTTCTAAGCATGTTCTCTTTTCTAGTGATATGGCACTTAAAAGGGAGAAACGCGTTTTTGCACATCCACAAATCCATTTATTTTATTGTAGAAGGCAGTGAGGTTGGTCAGGCATGTTTTACCTTTGGTGAATTCATCCTGACTGTTCCCAGTTACCTTCTTCTCCTTCATATGCCTAAAAATGTGTTCCAAGAGTACTCTTAAAGTTACAGTGAAAGTTACTTTTCATACTGGAAGACTATCTCCTCTTTAGTTAATAGAAGCATTTGGAGTATTTTTAACTTGAAAAGACTGTATAAACATTTTTACATTGTACTTACCCGTGAGAAATAATTTCATAAACTGTAGAACATCTCGCTCCAACATTGCTGAGTTTGAACCTTTCTTTCCTATTCTCTCCATCTTTCCTGACCTCATTCTGTTAGATCACAAGTATAGTTCTTAATTGGTCTGATTGCATAAAATTAAAAAAAACCTGCTTCCCCAGTTCAGGTTTCCAGATTTGTTTATTTTCTTCTTATTTTGCATTGATGGGTGTTGCTATAATGTTTGTTACTTCTGTTTTTGTGATATACTTGCAGAAAGACTGAGTCTTTTGATGATCAAATATTTTACAGAACCACTTGCAAACAGCCAGAAGTTCCTATTCATTGTTTGGTTAACTAAACCCAAGATTTATGGGGAGGAGAGCATCCCTGGGAAGGTTTTGCAAATTATTGTAGAAATGACATATCATGTTTAATCTGTGAGGTCAGCTGAGCCTTGATGCCTCACACATTTTCAAATCGATCCTAAGCACCCGTAAGTAGATCTGTAAACCTATTCCTTTGAAGTACATTGCCATAAGAAAGAGCTATCTTACTGTGACTTTGGGGGTGCCTTTACTCCCACTGCAGTGCAAAGGCTATCCACATGAATACTTAAGTGGGAGGTTGAAATTGGAATTGTATGGTTCACAGCATTTCACTTTAGAGGGACTAAAAAGCATCCTTCTCTCTGTACAGTTTTTTTAAATTTTCTTCTGCTGAGTATCACTTGGCCTTTTGTTAACGGAAGGCTTTTTAGGCTGCTGGAAATAAAATATCAAATTAAGTTCAAATAGCTGCCGTTTTATCCTGGCAGCTGCAGCTGGCTTCCTCTCACCTGGAACCTCTTTTAACTTGACACTAGGGGGAAAAATCTCTTCCCCCAAACCTCACATAATAACTTTTTCCACATTTATCTGCTTTTGTGTTCTGTGGGGGCTGTCATCCCTAGGATGTGAGGTCAGGGGATGAAGCATGGAAACGTAAACCCTACTGGAGAGCACAGAAAGTCCTGCTCCTCAGCACCACTCAGTGCAAGAGGTAGATGGCAGCCAGGTGTTGGCAATAGGGGTAGCCCATGGGCCACCAGCAACCGGCAGGGCACAGCCACTGCTGCTGCATGTGGTCCCTGGAAGTGATTCCCACACCGCCACTGATCACTGCACTTCCAGGTTGTTGACTTTGCTCCCTGTCCAGGAGAGGCTGAGGAACCTTTTTGTTGTCTTCTCCATTTTCCACAAACAGCTTTCTGTTCTCAGACAGATGAATTTATCCTCTATCTTTTCTTCAGTTTCCAGTGGGAGCCAAAAAAGCCCACAACCCAGTATCTTCCATTTAAAGCAGGTTCAGAGAGTTTGTTCTGAATGTCACTATTTTTATTTTTTGTGTTCCTGTTTTTCTTACATATTAGATTTCTCACCAAAGTCCCAGGTGTTTTCTCTTATCCTTTCTCTATGGTTTTACAATAAAGATGCTGATGATGAAGCACGATCCTATCAGACGTGTGGCAATCAGCACACAAGAACTGAAGTGCTGGTTCTCCAGTGTGCTTTACTGGCAAAGCCATTTCTTTCACTTTAATCAGTATTTTATTGGCTTTTTCATCTGCACTGAAGCTTATTGGACTTTGCAGTTCTAACAAATGCAGGTTGTTACAAGGGCATGCAGAAGTGCATTGTTTTAGGTGTCCCATAGGGAGAAATACAGAAGGGATTGCTCAGTTGATTGCAGAGATAGGGAAGTGGTGCATGACTATTCGAAGTGGATGTTATGATTTGTCTGGTTAACTCCGATGCCAGCTGAGATTGCCATGATGACTAGAACTCCCAGAAGGTCAACCTTCACTTGAGCCATTCCTGTAATGGACTTACAATATATTTTTGTGTTAAGACTTGGCTCAGTTTGAACTCTGCACTGATTGAATTACTTGATGAGGACCAGCAAACACAATGATTCCTCTTAGGAGTTTGTGTTTGATAGCACCCCAGTCTCTAATTTACTGTGTGCATGTGCTAGAATGCAAATCATACTCACAAAGTTGTATAATCAGTGTTTATCCTGACCTGTTATTTGAATAAGTACATTATGTAATGACTCTGATTTTATCATTTTCTATTTTTAATGAAAATAATAGCGCTTTTCCTTAGGTAAATTGAGACTTGGAGCTCCTAGAACTGACCTGATAGCCAGTATTTTCTTCTTCAAATGACTTTTTAAAACCTATCTTTGCCATCGCACATCTTCTCTGTATGATAATATTCTTATAGTTCTGATCCTTAAGGATGTGAGAGAAGGAAGGACTCTAATGATGAAAAGACTTTTTTTGGACACACTGTTATAGCTGGAAAAAGCAAGTAAACTATAATCCATTGAATAAAAGCTGTTGCCTTCTTTTACAAATCTTGTCTCATAATATGTGTCAACATAAATCACTTACCAGTGGGCAGGTTGGGGACAGATGAATATAGATGGTGTTTACGATTCTTCTTTTATAATAATAAAAAATAACGATGCGTATATTTGATTGTACTCTGCTCCATCCTTCTAAGTCACTTTTTTCTTTCACAGTATGGAGCACATTTATCTGCCGTAATCTAAACATCAAAAGTTAGACATGTAAGTCTGAGTTATTTACTTTATATTCCCTTGCAGTCAGTACAGAAGGGTAGATACCTCTGTTTGCCTTATTTTCAGATAGGTATCCAGGATATGTCAGAGCTTTTCCTTCTAGATCTACCTATGTCTTTACACAGATGATAAAGTGTGGGCTTGAATGTCTAACTTTTGAACAGTGATTTATCATGGATCCATGATGCAGCTTTTCTAGCTAGGGATATTTTTTTTTGTCTTTGCATCACTGAGCACAACAGGGCGTTGGATCTGAACACAATAGAAATAGATGGTGGTGGCAATGTCTTTTCTCTAAGAAAGAAATGAAACAGTCAGTAGAAAAAATCCAAATTTAAAATGTCAGCCAGGTAATTATTAGTTAGGGCCAATCTTCACATGTGGTCCCTTTATGTCCTACTTCTTGGCATGAAACTTGCAATCTGCACATAAACGTGCTTGCCTTGATCACTGCTAGCTTTCTCCTTTTGCCACTGCACACAGCCTCTGTGCAGTGCCAGGGTAGTGCCAAACATACTTATAACTCATGCAAAAGCTTGGATCAAAGGTGATCCATGGAAAGGAAAGAGACAGAGCTCTGCTGAGTCAGTTTTCTTTGCATCTTCTTCTGAGCTTGGAAAGCACAATACGTTGGCACTAATAAGTGTGCATGCATGATAATACTAATGAGTGAAAGCATGCAACCATATTATTTGAGGTGTAAATCTTGATCTTTGGGGAAGCATTTAGAAAACCGTAGTGTTTATATTTTGATACTAGAATATTCTTTGAAGGAAAGAATTAAATACTGTGACAGATGCAGATTAAATACCATTCCAAGCAATGTTGCACTTACTTTGAGTTGAAGTAGTAGCAGTAAAATTACAAAAGCATTTAGGAGGTGTTAGATGACCTGTGAAAGATATGTTTCATCCACATAACTGAAAAACGTGGACAAGTAAGCAACTAGTGGGATTTCTAAAATAATGAACAGATACCAAAATAACCAAGTTTTGTCATGTGGTATGTCGCCTTGTTCTGACCAAGTGCTCAGCAACCCATTGTTTTGAGTTGATGTTCTGTGACTGAAAGTAGTTAACATTAATTTAAATCGTGGAATCTTACAAGCTCCAACACTTAAAGGAATAGTGATTATGGCAATTGCAGAAGGAAAGCAAAGAATTGCCGGGCCAATTTAACATAAGATCAGAACAGGACAACTTTACCATTCACGGCTACCTCCAATTCCTTGTGTTTATCTCCCAGCAGTATCGGACAGGATGCTGACATTTAAGATGGCTGAGGTTATGTCCTAGAAACATAGTTCTAGTGCCTCTTGCTTTCTTCTGTATTTTTAGAATTAAAAATAGTATTTATTTTATTAGTTGTATTTTTTAATTTTAAAGTGGGATTATACAAAACTAGTGATATCTTTTCTCTTATGTATGTTCATCATTTACCTCACTGTGACTTCAAAATCATTTACCTCCAGCCTGTTCTCTTATAATGCAATTAAATCACATTGGTTGAAGGTGAGTTAGCTAAAACAGATTTGAGATTTTTATTCCATTTCTACAATTTTTTTCTCCATTTGTTGGCCAGCTTTCTGCATAAATTTGAAAAATGCAGCATCATAAGCCAAGAAAAACTAGCAATGGTGCTGAGGCCAGAGTCATGTACCTGAAAATATATGACCTATGGATATTTTTAAAATAGCTGTAGTGATTTTCTGGGATAAATAATTTACATGCCCATGAAATGTATTCATAGAGCTTCTTGCACTACTTTGCCTTCATATAATCCTAAGATTTGAAAATAAGTTTGTCCTATCAAGGTTCATCCTAGTTTTCTATTTCAAAGAGAATTATATTTTGGAGAGACTAAACACAATAGAAAATGAGTTTTTTACTTCTTTCTTCACATTTCCATTAGCTCACTTCTTTTGTCTGCTGGTCTGTGTGCTGATTACTTGGAGCACATCACTAACTAATATCCCACAACTGCAGCACCCAACAGATACTCAAGATAGCATTTAGCAAGCCAGCTCAGGTACAAGAAGCAGGTTGGTTACGTTATGGTGTTTTGAACTGATTTACCCATCTTCTCTGCAGGGCTAATTAGCGCAGGCAAAGTGCCAGGTTAAATGGTTCTGCTGCCCAATGTAGCCTGTTAAAAGATACCTCACGTATCTCTGCTTGCTGCCAAATTTGCTATGAGAAGTCATGTGGGCTACCAGCTACCAACAAAGTCCTGCTGGGGCCCTTGAGCGGCCATGAAGAGCCAGGCTTGCAGAGCGAGCAGAGCTATGCTGAAATGCTAGGCTATACAGCACACTTATGGTTGACCAAAAGCCCCTCAGCTGCCCAGGGGTTGCATACTGGCTAATGTTACATTCCCTGTTCAAACAGATATGTGCTTTAAAATGCCTGCTGATTTTCAGCCCAGTTTTATATGAAGTATCCTTTTGTACATGCATTTAGATGTTTTTTCCCTTAAAAATTATGCTGCTGAAGTGTAGGCATTAGTATGCAACAATCATACATATCTGTGTTTCTATATGTGTATATTTTTGTTGAATAAAAATTGTGTGTATGGGATATCCTTGTGGTTAGTAAAGGATATGAAGTGTCTGAAATACTAGTGTAGCAAAATGGCAATATCAGGGCAAGACACAGCAGCCAGTTTCCTATGGAAAATATGTAATTTCTGTTGTCATTAGTGGCAGTTACATATCTCCATAAGATGAAAAAAGTTCCTTGAGAAATATATTCCCTGCAATGTAACATTGCATATTCTGCACCAAATTACACCTCAGCACTTCAGGTGTTCTTCCATTCAGGAAAAATAAAACATTCAAATTGCTGAAGACAATTTCATCCTGATCTTTACTCTCTGAAGGAAGAAAAAAACCTCCAAACCTCTATAACATTACAAACGCTATGCATTTTCCAATTCTTCTCTTTGCCATCTGTACAGGAAAAAAAAAAAAAAAAAAAAGCAATAAAACTGTTCCCACTGGTAAGCAAAATAATAACAGGAAACATAGGATGGATGATAAAGAGAATATTATCTTTTGCTTTTCTAAATGTAGACTGCTTGACACACATGTATAGCAGCAATTTTTTAAACAGAAATGCTTGCTATTGACAGTGTAAATATACTTCCACGTGAAGCATTTGAATGATATAACCGAAACCATTCTGCTCGCACCACTTCCAGCAGGAGACTGTTCTGCAATCTAATAGATCTCACCTTTAGGAATTATTTTTTTCTTGTACTTATCTTAATGCTTCTTATCTGAATTCCACCCCAGTACTGTGTAGAAATCTCTATGGACCTCCTGTGATAATTTCTCTTCTTAGTTATTTATATCCTTCAAATCACTATCAAAGGTTCTCCTTTCCCAAACCTACCTCACGTTACCTTCATTTGCTGCTTGAGATAGGACCTTTTGCTTCTTCCCCCTCTGGATCATCCATTCAGGCGCAGATGTGGCAGTCAGGAGGACTATGGAGTGGAGGCAAGGTCAGAAGGGGACTGGTGTTTACAAAGGAAAGGCAAAGCAGAAGATCAGCATGGAACAAATTCCTGCTTGGTCCATAAAGAGGGCTCCATATAGTTACCTCTAGAACCAGCAATGCTTTGCATTCTGGAGATATACAGAATTACCAACTCTTTATTTTACAGGCTTCTTTTAAAAAAAAAAAAAAAGAAAAAAAAAAGAATTTATCTTGTCTTACAGGTCATTTACCTGTCCTTTTCGAGCAGCTCCTTATACAACAGTTCTCAAAGTGTTTAGTCCTGACTGTTAATGAAAAGGCTGTGGGAACCACTAGAACATCAAGGGTCACATGCTGATAACGTTAATGATACATTCATTTCTCAGAAATGCTTTAATGACCTCTTGGCAAAAAATCAAGTAAAGAAAGACCAAAGGAGTAATATTTTTGCAGTTACTTGATGTCCTTAGAAGAAAAAATCAGTAGATTTAATAAATAAATAAGAAGATAGAGTTATTTGAAATGAGAAACAGTCATCTCAGATTCTGACCCTGCATGTTCTAGTAATAAGGTCTATCAGCAGAGAAGGAGTTACCAAATCTAAAGCCTTTAAGATTAAGGAAAGACTTAAAGAGTTGAGATTAAAAACCTTGGAGCTTTGGTTCCTGAAGACTGAAAGATTTTTTAGATGGACTGAATACTTGTTTGAAGACTTTGAAATGCTACGATATGAAATAATGCTGTAAGACCACAAGAGCTCTGAGGCCTCAGACATCGTTGCCTTGCATTTTTGAGTCATTTGCCTGGATTAATTTAGGGTATGCTGCACTTAAAAAAATTCTTTAAATCCTCCCAAGAAATATGTTTAGTTAGGAAGAATAAAGTCCATGATGCCCAAAATATGTTGAACCACAAAAATTTATTTAAAGCTCTTCAGAAAGGGAAGATGGAAAAATGCTGTGAAGCAGTGAAACTTAGGTTGCAATTCTGGGGGGACTCTGCTTCACCAGGATGAAACAGATTTTCCAAAATTTAGACACCACCAGTCATGATAGCATTGCATTGCATTGATTTGATTCTCTCCTGCCTCTCATCTAATTTATAGCTGTGCAGCTGGTATGATTTAGAAGCAAATACCTTGCAGAAACTGTAAATGACACCATATGGTGCCAAGGTATGGACTATTGCAATTTATGAGCCAGAACATTGAACCAAAGAGGAACTGCAGTCAGAATAAAGGAATATATTCACAAGGAGGGTATTTTTAAGGCAAAAGGAGACTATCCCAGGCCAGTACCCTTGTACAATGTAGATAAGTTACAGACTGAATGTTCTTCCTAGGCACGGGATTCTCTGAATGCAGTCCAAACACCTTTTTTTTTTTTACTCTAGAAGGAAAAGTGGCAATCCAGATAGAGTGAGTTAAATCAGGTTTCTGTACTCATATCAACATATATAATAGTACTAAACATATGCTAATTAGTAACCATGAAATAAAAGAGTTCAAGATTTTAAGGGGAATGAGGAAGACATGTACCAGGCCATGGACTTTGGGAGATCAGACTTTGGCTTTTCAGGAAACTGGTGGGCAATATCCTGAGAAGCAACTCAAAGGAAAAAAAAAATGCTCAGGAGATCTGGCATGTCTCTAGGGACAGAAAGCACAACAGTACTCTTTCCTGGTACTCAGGAAAATGAGATGTACCAGGAAACTGTCTTGGTAAGTCAGGACGGAGTTCCAGTGCAAAAAGGTTGTACACAAGAAGGACAGGTTACAGAGGAAGAATATAGAAAATATATAGAACCACGGATGGTGCTAGAAAAGCCAATCTGCACTAGAGTTCAAACTGATAAGGGACATCAAGAGCAACAAGAAGAGCTTCTACCACTGCATTAGAAGTAAAAGAAAAAAAAGAGGAAAACATAGGCCCACTACTGAATGGGGCAGGTGATTTAGTGACAGCAAATGCAGATAGGCAGAATTGCTCAGTATTGTCTTTGTGACCTGCAGCAAAAAGGTCTCCCAAGCCTTTATATGCAGAGACAGTTTTCAAGGAGAGAAACTACGATCCATGGTAGTAGAAGACAATTGAGTCATGGATCTCTTAAGAAATCTTGACGCAGGAAAGTCCATGGGTCAAGATGAGTACATAAGAGGATACTCAGAAAGGTAGCTGATATCACAGAAAGGCCACTCTATCTTTTTTGAAGGTTGTGAAGATTGGGGGTTAAGGCTGGAGAAAAGCCAGCATTGCACCCATCTTCAGAAAGAGCAAGAAGAAATGCTCCAGGAAACTAGAGGCTGGTCAGCCTCATTTCGAAGTTTGAAAATTATGGAGTGTGTTCTCTTGGAAGCTATTACTGGGCCCTTGAAGGACAAGATGATGACTGGGACTAGCCAGCATGGATTAATCAAGGGCTAATCATGCCTGACCAACCTTATTGCCTTCTACAATGAAATTACAAGCTCTGTGGATAAGTGAAAAACAGTGGTTGTTATCTACTTTGACCTTAACAAGACTTTTGACATGGTCTCCTGTAGCATCCATGAATTCAAGTTCAGACATTTCAGTCTCAATGAGTGGATTAGTACAAGGGTGAAAAACTGCCTGAATTGTTGGAATCAAAGGGAACTAATTAATGGTTTGTACTCTGCCTGGAGGCCTGTTATGAGTGCAATAACATTGTGCAACTGGAAATATTTGCTAGAAAAACAGAAAATGTGACAGCCAGACAGTGTTGGAATTCATGACCAAGATGTACCCCTGTGTCAGCACATTGCCTGGCTGTCTGGATGCTTGCTCATATTTTAGATGACAAATCTGCTTCCTTTAAGAAAGAAATAGGAAATGAAGGTGGGAGTCTTACTGCAACATTGAATCCTTTGCAGCACGCAGAGAGAGAAGTAAGGTGGTCTTAAATGTGCAGGTGAACCCAGAGACTCTTGGTATAGTGACTCTGACAGGAGACTTCAAGCTTGATGTGCGAGGATTCCTTAGGGAGCATATTAGGGTGAGGATGATAAGTGAGACACATCTCAGGGATAGGAGCAAAGTATGAGGTGATGGAGGGACTCCAGGTAGTGCTCCAAAACAGAGCATAGGAAAGCCCTTAGACCACTGAAAAGTTTCCGAATATTTCCTGGTTCCTAGAGGACATTTCAAAAGGAAACAACACAAAACTAATGCAGCATCATCCTATTTTTTTCCTATTGGCAATGTCCTAAGGCTCACTTTAGGATGAATCTTTTAAATACGTATGAATTTTCTCCCACCACTCAACTCCATCATAAAGATCTATGGTATATAGGCTTTTATTATACCATTATCATCTTTCCTTGGTCAACAGAGCACAATTTGGAGTCTGTTGTAACAGGTCCTGTTTCAGATGATGAATGGTCCACAGCATTCATCCAAAAACCATGACTACTTACAGGAAAGATGTTTCTGAGTACAGTGTTCCTACTGTCCAAGGGCCAGGAGTCACAGCTGTAAGTCGCGTTCTCAGTCCTTAGCATGTCTTCCTCAAATGTCAAAAAAAAAAAAAAAAAATCTCTATTGTTTTGATCTCAGTGAAATCCATGGCAAAATTTCTGCTCTACATAATGATGGCAGGATTTTTCCTTCACATCTAGAAATAAAAGATCACGAGGATGTCAATATTTCAAAGGGTTTAAACGACTCTGGGTGCTGCTAGCAGTTTAACCTGCAGCTTACCTTGGATCAGTGCCCCACGTTGGCCTTCACACTGTTGTGGTGACATGGCAGAGCTGCCAAACTCCCCAGTTATCCCTGGCTTGGCTATGTTCGCACCACGTTTGCACCACACTCTAATTTTTTACACTGTCTCTGAAGTAACCGTACCCATAAAGGAATATAAATATTGCATATGTAATAGAGTTTTACTTTTTAATAACATTCTGTAAAGAAAATGAATAGAAGAAAATAGACAAAAAAGATACAGATGAAGAATGAATATGAAGCTATTTCCCTTGCTACAAGAATCTTACTTCTGCCTTGTGCTATGGCAGGGCAAGTTGAGAACCTGTAATTGTGCTCGCTGACAGGCTGTCTCGAGAAACAAGCATTTGATTGTGATCATCCTTGACAAAGATATAGGGCACAAGCACCCATGGACGCCTAATTTATGGATTTTTATCTTGTTTTATAAACTGTCTGTAGGGTTAAATTGCTGAATAGGAAATGCCGAGTGAGCTGGAGACAAGGTATTTGAGAAGCAGAACTCAAGGAAGACTAATAATAACGATAGGCTAAGATCAGAGAGCTAAAAGACTACTTCAGCTAAATAAACAAGGAAGCCTCTGACCTCTCTGAAATTCAGTAAGATGGTTATCAGTCTAAGAAATAATGTTGCTTTATCAGCTCATTTTTAAATGGGCCCAAAGTACCATGTACAATGAATTGTTAGATGTATTTATAATAAAGAACCCTTCAGTTAATCTGTGATTTTATTGTTGTGCACTGATTGCTGCTGTTTTCTCAAAGGTGGCTTCTCCTTTTCCCAGAAGAATTTCCTTTACGGTTCTTCAGAGAAAGGCAGTTAGCTGAGGGTAAAAAAAAAAGGGGGGGGGGGGGGGGGGGGAGGGTATTTAGTCCAGCTGATTTATTTAGCTCCATAATTTTATTTTACTTTTACTTATTTCTTTTTGTCCTGAACCCTGCCATGGTAGGGTTTGATTACAAATTCCAGGCAGGTGTGAACACATTAATCTATCAGTATTTATAGAAATATTATATTTTTCACTGCTGAACCATGGGATGAGATGTTGTATCACTGAGTTTGGCTTCAGGACAGTGAGGAATTTCCATTTCTGGCAGTAGGCTGCTGGGTAACTCATGGCAAATCACCTTTATCTCACTGTTTCACAACTTTCCCATCTCATATGGAAGATAAAGACTTTTACTGACGCAGGTATTGCTGTATAAAGGGGATGTGTCTACATTATGCAATCTCTTTCCAATTACAAAACAGAAGCAGCTTGGTGTGATTTTTATGTCTAACTGAAGTTGATGCACAGCAGTTATATTGTGAGTGAATTGAACTGAACGCCTATGAAAATGTGACCCTATAAAATCAACAGGGTAAGGTTCTCATTTGACAGTGCCCATATGGAGCACGACAGTGAAATTGGTGAGGTCACAGTTATGACCTCACACCAAGATTCATCCCTGAATCAAATCCTGAATTATGGCCTAAGAATTATGCACAGAAAACTGCTCTTCAAATTAGGTCTAACAAAGACATAACACCAAGCTGTTTGGAGAGAACTTACAAACATGTAAAAGAAATTCGTAGCAATTCATATTTGTATTTGTATACTATTATTATAACCACAAATTATTCAGACACCTTTACTCTCACCAGCCAGGTAACCAACACTGTGTCTAGTGTTGGTTGTGTAGGTGCTCAAACAAAACTGCAAAACAGGAAAAAATGCAAGCTCAGTAGGGAAAATATCCTTTTTTCAGAGCTGAATTCTTAATAAAGTGAGATTAATTGGACTGTATTTAGATGCAGGGATGCACAGGGATGGCTTCAGCTATGGGACTCAGGCAGACATGCTCTGATAGCTTTAGTTGCAAAATGTAAAATGTTATGTATGGCTCCTACTCATTTATTCTGCCAAGGGCTATCATTGCCATGGCAGATCAACAGATTGGGGCATGTGTCCAGCCGTCCCCTGTCACTGCCAGGCCCAGGGAGAGCAGACCGTGCCAAGATGCAGCATTTCACCTTGGCAGCTCAGACACAAACACATATTCTGCTCTACAGTAATAATTTCTGTGAAAGCAGTACCAGCTGCAACTATTATTAGCAACATCTTAGGTTCTCCCAAGTATGTGCTCTAGACTTTGCCAGGGATCTTGCTTGTCTGTAGATCAGATGCTAACAATGGCAAGAATTGTATTAATTAGAAAAAAGTATTTTAAGATACATTTGAAGCAAAAGCTAATAACGGAAGCAAAAGGTACTTGTCTATGTATTTTGTTCTCACTTTTCATAAAACCACTTTCTCTGGTTCTCCAAAAAAATTTCGTTCAACATATGTGCAGTGTTTCCTCCCATACTGGTACATCTTCAGTTCATGCAAAGGAAGACAGTTTTTTACAGTGTCTCAATTCCAGATAAAGACTACTCCAAACAGATTCAGTGAAATCACCAAATCAAATTATATTTCCTTTATTTTGATCCTAAACATGCTTTGGAGATTTGGAAAGAGTTGTATGGAGAACTTTTTTTTTTTTTTTTTTGGGGGGGGGGTGGATTGTGTTTTGTTTGGGGTTTTTTTGATAAACAAAACGAAACAAAACAACTGTAATTTGATTTGGGTAAATACCTAAACAATTTTCTATTTTCCTACATCTCCCTGCATTATTTCTATTTAAACTAAGTATTTGGTTTCAGTTGTGCTTTAAGCTCTGTTCTGGCCTTTTCAGCAATTGGTTCTAGAAAAATTCAAAACAAATGATAATCAAAGTAAAAATATAAAATGTTTTTCATGTCAAACAATGGGTTTTGATTGTTTGAGTGTTTTTTCATTATATTTAACCAAAATTGCTAGCTGGACTTAATTTGGAAAACTTAACCCAGCTGTACTCTGGAATAAGAAGGCTCAGTGATATAATTAATATTAGGCTTGTGTAGAAGTGTAGGTCACTGCAGGATGGTAGGTAGGTCACTGTCCCAGTTGGTCAGCTGTCCCTCTTCTTTGGATCAGTTTTGGAAAGTGTTCATCACTAAAAAATGAGAAATTGTTAACGGAAATATTTTTAAACTATATATGTTGCCAGATGTGTCTAACTCCATTTTCCCAGGCTTCATGGTTTTAGGTTTGCTGGCTGCTGCTTGGTTTTGTCCTAACTAGATATAACATTTGAAATATACATGTATATGGAAAGATGGCCACATGTCCAGATGTCATTTGGAGAAAGAAATCCGGATACCTCATATCACACAGAGAGTATTCTTGGTTTTCCTTTTCGCCATCTTCACATATGCTGTTATCTAGCACATAGGTTTAAAATGGGATCAGCATCTTGAATATGACAAGAAAGTCTTGATTTTACTACAAGTAAAGTAATGAACATGGTCTTTTTGAAAGTCAATATTAAGTAATAATTAAAATAAAAGGTGAATAAAATGAAAAGGTGCAAGTGTGAAAAAAGATCCAATGCCACAGTTAAATCCAATAGTCAATTTAATAGTGTTGCAGTTTATGTAAGGCTGAAAACATCTTGTATAATATTAACCAGTAGAAAAAAATAGGTTATTTAAGTATTTTAACTTAAATGATGTTTAAAAAGCGACCTCTGCCTACTCTATAAAAGATATTTCATAGTAGTTGCTTTTTCATAATCTATTGAGCATTGTAAATACAAGTAATATTTATAATCATTGTAATCTCTCTGGTCCAAAAGCACAATGTGTCATATATCTGTCTCTGAATTACTACCCTGTTTACTGATAACAAGCATAATGATAGAATAACTTGTATGTCCTTCTCAAATATTACTTTTTAGTTAAAGCAAGACTTAAATTCATTGGGATCAGTTCAAACTTTCATTGGATCTGCTAAATATTCAAGGTAAAGGAAGCCTTTCAAACTATGAAATCAATACATACATTTTGTGGCATCAGATGGTTGGTCCTCCTTTGATGCTGCTCTGCTCTTCTATCCCAAGTACTTCATGTTCCACACCAAAGGCGACACTTCACTTTGAACAAGTGGAGTTCAAACTGTGCATAGAAAACATATTTAGATACTCTGGGTGCTTTTCCCTTCAGATGTATTAGGCTTTATAACAACACTATTTTCCTTCAACTCTAACACTACTGCTATTGAAATAATAATTTTAAAATGTGGCACAGCGTATTTTAAGTACATAGTAAAATTGCACAAATAACAATGCAGTAGTTTACATGAGTGAGGTAGATGCAGTACTATGATCGATATGATAATGGAAGTGTACTTATACGTTGTAATTATGAAATAAGTGGTATATTTTGATTCCTTCTAATAAATCGTCAACAGTGCCTGCAGTTTGATTTAGATAGGCTTATGTCTTTAAAGTATTCTATCTATAACTGCTAATATAATCTCCACAAAGTAGTACAGTGCTATATTTAAAAGTTAATTTTATATTAATTATTATTTAAGTATTAATCTCTTTGGATTTAATTTAAAGATTGTAATTGAATGCAAGGTTATAATGCATTATTAATGTCTATTATTTAATGTTATTTATAATATCAAACATCTTGTTGATATTTTTAAATAAGAAAATAGATGGGTAGATCATTATACAGTGCGAAATTAGGAAAATGAAAGAGATGCATCTTCTCCCTGTTATCTCAGTTTCTATTCCTTCCTTTATTGCATTTTGTTTCACAAGATATTGAAGATCTAATGAATATTCAAATATATGCAAATCCTATTCCAGCACCATACATCATACACACAAAACACATACACTTTACATATAATTACATCCTACATACATCTCCATTTTACAAGACCCTGGTGCTTTTATCTGTTATAGATGAGTTTTTGTAGGAATTGCATTGACCCAAGGAATTGTCCAGATACAAAATTACAGAACATCTAATTATCTTGGCTATCAAAAACAAGAGATGCAGCAACCTGTTAATTATCTTGCATTCATCTCCTCACCCATCCTACACATGAAAAACAAGCCTTCTTTCTCTTTCATAGCTTCACTTGCAAGACAGCAGGACGTTCAAATTCTCATTCAACCTTTGGTGAAACTAATTGCTCAAAATTGCTCATTTTTTATATGTGGCACAATGTTACCTGAAGGAGCATCAACTCTTCCTGCTATGTGACAATGTAATATAGAGGGCTGTGCTCTTTTGCTGGTGCCTCCATTTATATGAATTCCCACAACAACCAAATCCTTTCAGGATAACCCTGGAGGCTCTTGTTCCTCCTGATAATTTGTCAACTTTGTCTGTTCAGCAAACTTTTTGGGGAGAGGAAGTTTTTTGTAGACCTTATCAGAAATTAATCAAAATTTATTCTTACAATACACAAAATTCTGCTTTTTTTTTTTTTCAAATTAAAATATAAAAACTGTAACATTCCATTATTTTGAAAACAAGCTGCTGAGTACTGAATGAAACAATTCATCAAAGTATTTAATATAACATAATTGCAGCACAAAAAAAGCAATTTAATGATTCAGAAAAAAAAAAAAAAAGAAAGATGCTATAGTCTGTACCTAGTAAAAACTGTCCTTGATGTTTTAAAACTAATGTAATATGTTACAACTATCATTTTAACTCCTGTATTCTCTTGCTGGATTAAGTCAACCTTATCACTCTATGTCAGTATTACTCACTACTACATTATTTAAAATAATACAAATATATGGATGGAGAAATAATACTGATTATTTGTTAGGACAAAACCCAAAATTAACTTTGAGTTTGAAACTACAGTCGCAGAATTATGGGAAAACACCACTGTAGAATTTTGCCCTTTATGTTAGTCTGGATGACTAAGACTGTGGTTAGCAGAGACATCCCCTTCTTTCCATCTTGCTCTTTTACCCATTAATTCAGTATCCCCCTTCCTTATGAGATCACCTACTTATTTCCATATCACACAAATCAGTTCCTTGAATCTTTGCTGGAAACCCCCAACATCAATTGGATGGTGACATTTTATTTACGTGTGAATGATGTCTTTCTTAGAGAGGACGAAGTGTTCTCTGGAAGTGCCTCTCTCTCTCTATCAGATGTAGGGAAAGTAGGCAAGAAGCTTTTACTAAATACCTAATTTTCAGATGTCTAAAACCGCATTATGAATCCACCTTTGGAATGCAGAGTGCGAAATATAGGCAGTAGCCAAACCTCATCGGAAGTTCTGGGTAATTTTTCCTTTATGCTCATCCTTCTTTGTTTCCATGGGTCCGTCTCCCTTCCTCCTCTACCTTTGAGTCATCTGCCTCATCAGTGGTGTCCTTTAATAACCTGCCATTTATGCAGTGACATTATGCTGCTTTCGGAAGAGACCTTTCTTCGTACTTGAACAACATTTTATATTATTCCTTTTCCTCTAATTTTTTTTTTTTGCCTGTTCTAATATTATTGTTTTCTCTAAAAATCCTTTCCTTTTATTTTTTCATTATTCATGTAATGTTCCATTTTTTAATCTTTTCAATCTCTCCAGTTTTGCTGTCATAACCTTGTTCAGCTCTGTTGTGATGACCATGTAGCTTTGTGTGCCACAAAAACTAAGCAATAAAGCCCAATTTTGAGTTTGTTTTGAATTTTCCCAAATTTCTGTGTTTCTCTTCTCCACTCCACTCCAGTGCTTTTGGGCCATGATTCATCAGCTGAACATGTCTTGAAGTGCTTTGCTGCATAAGAACAAACTGAACCAGAAATAAAAATGCTTTGCTGAACCCAGGTCTGAGGGATAATGGTACTCTTGAGGATGGCAGCCTTTCCTCATAAAAACATGCAGTACCTATTTCAAGTGAGGGTTTATCAGTATTTCAGAAATGTCAGGATGTGTAGAATCACTGTCTTTGAAGTTATTATATAGATATATTTATAATCATAGCAAAATTTAAGTAGGAAGGGACCTCTGGAGGTCATTAGGACAAGAACCAGTGTAAAGCAGTGCCAAATCTGAAATTTGGCTTCTTGAGGCCCCGCTCCACCTGAATTATGATAATCTCAAAGAAAAAAGATTCTACAGTCTCTCAAGGCAGCCTGTCCCAACACTCAACCATCACTTACTCACTAAGAAAATAGTTTTTTCTTTCTGTCCAACCAGAATTTCCTTTGTAGCAATTTGCCTCAAGTCCTTTTGGTATGAGCCTCTGCAAAAGTCTGGCTCCATCTTTTTTACAATCCTGCCCAAGTAGAAGTCAGCAGCAGTTAAATCGCCATTTAGACTTCTCTTCCCCAGGCTGAACAAACCCAGTGGTCTCAGCCTCTCCTTGAATTCATGTTCCAGCCCTTTTGTGGCCCTTCTCTGGTCTCTCTCTGGTTTGCTGATGTCTTTGTTGTGCTGGAGACCTAGAACTTTGCATAAAGGACCTGAAACTATTACATGAGTCAGTCACCAAGTAAAAAATCAGTAGCTGCAAAACATTGCATCTGGCTATATAAAGCAAAATGCTGGTAAAGTTCTGCAAAGTCGAAGAATAACCATACAGAAATGCCCTCCGTTCCCATAGTGTGCAGCAAAGCAACAGAAAGGCACCAGGGAAATTCAAATTATGAAACATTCTTGATGAAATATTAATAAAACCATACTATGGTCTTAATTGCTGTAATTTAACACCCTGTATGGTATAAATATTTTAGAAACATGGTAAAATGGAACATTAAGAAGGGGTCAAGGGATAATAATATACATTAATCTTGATTGGCGGAGATGTATACCTCATACTTAATTTATGTTTATACTACTGTTCTATATTCATTTTTGAAGAGTAGTGAGTGGAATAAGCTATGTGTATGTATCTTATATTGAGGCATACATGTTATATGTGTACGTGTAGATTAGTGTAGGTATTTATAAAGTAAAGGGCTCTGGCTTATTATATATATGTATATATTAAAAAAAAGGAATTTTAAATTGCTTTCACAAGAACGTCCTCTCCTTTAGAAATCAGTCACAGATCTAGCCGTCTACAGGAGCAAAGGGGTGAAGAAATATGCAAACCACCTTCTCACAATTCTTTCCTGAGGAAGTCATTATCTGTACTGCCCTTGTAATAGCCACCTTTCTTTTTCAGTGGCAAATATTTCTTTTCAGGCTGGTTTCCATATATTCGCATCAAGGGGAAGCTCTGGAAACAAGCCCGTGCTGTGGCCACGCTGTCAGGGAGGGGAGAGCGCTGCAAGGATGGCTTCACGCGCAGCCTTAGGTGTACTTTACAGCCTGCCTTGGTAGGAGAAAGTCTGCCTGCCAAACGGAGCAGTCAGAGAGAAGTCAGAAAACATTTCACTGAGCTTTTAACTCTCCTATAGATTTTCACCCCATAAGGAAGCTATTGTGCTAATTTTTGCAGAAAATAGGATGCAGAAATTGCTTGAAATTGCTGGCACTCTAATAGTGACCTATGCCCATGTATGCATAAAGCGGATAGGCATTTCATTTACATTTATCGTAAATTGTATGCAGTAATGATTTCTATGTGTTAAATTGCATAATCCATACAAGTCTGACAGTCTCATAAAGGCTGTGGGCTGATGTCCTCTTTTGAATGCATCAGTGCCAATGAAAGAGGTTATCGTACCCTTGACAAAGATTACCGCTGTCTTCTATCTGCCGGTGGAACTGCTCCTGCAATCACTCTCCAAACTATGTCAGTCAAAATTTACCAGGTAAAATCAAATAGTTTAAGTAGCAGATTTTTTTGTTAATCATGCACATTTTGCCAAAAAAGGATAAGGGGCTACTCACAAGAGTCCATAGCTGGCATTTTGATGGCCAGTAAAACTCTTTTACCATCAGGGCTAGTTCCTGATACACAGTATTAGTCCACAGCCTCACACCATCAATTCATCTGTCTTCCTTAGTTCTAATATTTCTGCCGTTGCTTATGATTGCTTTAAAAAAAACCCAGCGTGACAGAAATGTTTTTCTTTCTGAATGTAGAATTCTTCCACAAAGCGCACAGAGGTCTGAGATACAGAATGGCATTTTGCCTAATGAGAGGTTTATAATCTGATTTATAATCCACTCGGATTGAACTGGCACCACAGGGAGTGGGACAGTCCAGGTATCCTTTTTCACGCTTTGTAGGCATGTCCTAAAAAATGTTTTCATAGCATTGTAAGAGGAGAGATGGTGCCAGCAGAAACTCATGCCAGTAAGTACTGGGTTAAGCCTGCTGCAAAAGAAAGACCTCTCCCTCACGCCAATTACACAAAAGGAAAGCTTTGCCTTTGCTTCCAGCGCTTCTGGGAGAGCTGATCAGAGTGCCCTTTCCTGCCATTTCTCCTTATTTTAAACACTGCCAATAAGTCTCTTCTGCTCCTCTAAAGAGTGAAACGGTGAAAGTGCTGCAGCTTTTAAAGGATTTATAAGGCTTAGCTGGTCACATCACATCCTGTGCCAAAAAAGAAGAGAAAGAATGATGTGTGGATGGATGTTGCTTTGGTATTCTGTTGTCGTGTTGCCTAATAGCAATTCCTCGTTATTTGTACTCCTCTCTCTCTAGCCATTTACTGTCTCCAGTTGTTTGGTAGATATAAGCTCTTTCGCACAGGAACCACGTTTTAGTTGTATGTTTGCACAGTGTCTTATCTATGAGGATCCTGGCCATGAGAAGAATTTGTAGGTGATGTAGTAATAATATTTTGAGTACAACTTCAGCAGTCCTGGCTGCCTAAAATAAGGATGACTCTGGGGAGGGGAGAAAAAACATGTGGAAGCACTCACGGGGGTTTTGAATTTCTGGTAGCTACTGAACAAGCTCTGAAGAAAGGTCTTCAGAGATGAGTGATAGAAACTTTAACCTTTCCCTGTAAAGCTGTCTCCAGGATCTGCAAAGCAGCCATTCTTCACATATTTAGATCTTTCCTGTTAAATCCTTCTTCTCCTCATTCCCATCCAGTGTGCATACTTGCACACACACATGCACATGCAAATTCTGTAAATGCATTTAGAACCCAGTCATCCCTGTAGGCAAGAATTTACCCTCCTTATTTTGCAATTCACCCATCCAAGGATAAACATAATGCTTTTTTATGTTATGATTAAAGTTTATTTTCTTTAAAAAATATTGGGCCTATATTTCTGAACAATGAGCAGGCTTCACTGAATCTTCCATTTTTTGCCAATTTAAAGAAATTCTTTTAAAAGTAACAAAGTAGCCTTAAAAGTTTTCATTAAGGCAGAATTATGAAAAATTATTGTGAAAAATGATGGGCAAGTTAACATCGCCCCTATTCACTCTTACCTGAAAGCTTTATTGTGACTCCTGTTACTAGTGACATCCTTGGTAATATTTTCATTTTATTCTGAGGGCACAGCAAATAGATTTTGTTAGTGAATGACCTTGTGCATTAGCTGTGTTATTCATGATTTAGTGAGCCAGTCAGTTGAAATATTGCTAATGTTTTCCCAACTCAGTCTTGTTACATTTGTGCCACGAGGATGACATTAAGTGTAGTTGTAGATGAATAACAAATAACATGGCTTGTAGTTGTGTTTTGGATCATTAAAGAAATGAACCTACAGGGTACTGTTTTATTAAGTGAAGAAATAACTGAAAAAAATGATAATTCTTGAATGTATATTTATTAAAAATAACAACAGTTTGGCATGCTGAGAATTAGTCGTACTGCCTCTTAAATTTTTCATATACCAGTGCAAACACACTACAGTGTCCGTCCAAAGATTTTGACAGATTTTAAATAAGAGTAAGAATAATTCATACATTTCAGGCTGTTTATATGAGAAGACTCAAAGTGGTGCAAGCAGGAGAATGCTAAAAAAGTACAGCATAACAAAGGTAAAGTTTAATAATTAGAGGCCAATATCTGTATTTTTAAATATTATATATTATAATATCAAAGAGGGTCAGTGTACTTTCCAGGGAGACCTTCAGGAGGAGTGGGTCGCTTCTTTAAAAGTGCAATGACTGTTCTTGGTTTTCTTTTCCTGAGTCCTTTGGTTTGTTTTATGTTGAAAAATAATAGAAGCTATAGAAAAAATAGCTGGTAGGCTTCTGGAGAGATGGTCTAGTCCTTTCCCTTGCCCCAATAACACATCATCTATTATAAAGAAACCACACAAGGTCAGTTAAATTCCAGATAACTGGGTTTCCTCAAGTTCTACAAAGCTACAACCATAAGTAGCAACTTCTGGATCATTTCAATGGTTCTTTCTGCTTATAAACCACCCCAGTTAATATTGCTAGAAAAGTGAGAACAGGGGAGAAAACTGTATTTTAGATACTACTATTCCTGGACACTAGGTAGGTAAATATTTTTCTTCCCATTAGATGGAGATGGCCATAGAAGCTTATATTTTTTCTACTTTTTTCTAAAGCATTAGAAGGACAAGGAACAGATCTTACGTATTTTTTTTTTTTTTAAGAAGACAGACAGTTCTTATTTAAAAATAATAAAACACAAAAAGCAGATGCAGTGGATATCCTGAGGGATCAAAATGAAGTATACGGAAGGAGAGAATATTCAAATAGAAGCAAAAAGCACATACAAAACTAGAATATGTAGCTACCCTTGAAAAGCTGAGTAACTGCTATTATCTGTTTGATTTTTTTTTGGTAATATTTTCATCACAAGAAAATTGAAACAATCTGTTGAATTCTTGGCTATAAATAAAAGGCAGCAGCAAAACTGTTCTTTTATAATGCTATTCCAAAAACCTGTCTATTTAAAAGGAAAGAAAAGAAGCTGTGGCCTTAAGTTCATTTTATGGGATGTTACTTTCCACAGTGTTGTGAAGGTGAGGAAGCAAAGACTTCCCTGCACTAAGAAGGGCTGAGACAGATCCAGGTGGTCCCTCTTACCCGCTCATCCCCTGGGACCACGAATCTTGCCTTCTGATTTGTAAATGTTAAGATTAAACACACAATGGTGAACTTCAATGTTAAGCTAACTGGGACTTTAAAAAGTACAATTAAAAAGTTGATCTAGGCATTAGCAATCAGCCCAGAAAGAAGCTTGCTAAGAAAAATTGTCTGCGCTTGCACCAGTACTCGTGTCACTTTGGTCTGCTTGAATGTATTCTGTCCTAGCTTCAGCTCAACATACTGCAGCTTGTTTTATCAGAATTTTCTGTACAGAGCTGAAATTTGTCAAAGAATATTTATGTGAACAAATTTTGATGTGAAAGGTGGAATGACACTTCTTTTTTCATTTTCTGCTAACACTGGCTGAATTGGTACACCTTTAGCTATAAATAATGGATAAGTGTTTTAAGTATGCAAGCAAATCGTTACACATGCATGTGCTGCCTTCCATCAAGTAATGTGCAGCATTGAATTATCACTGTTAAAATGGTCAATAGTATTAACAATTGTCACTGTTAAGAATTCATTGAAATATAGTCTGTATTTGTAAAACATACATAGCTGAAACAGTTATTTTTGTTATTAGTACTCAAAACACTTCTACTGATGTACATCAACTTCCTTATATTATTTAGGAGAATATTTTTGAAAATGGGTTTCTGAAGCTCTGCAACTAAATATTTAGAATAGATAAAGGTTTTTCATTTCTACAGTTCTAATTCATAAAAACTGGTTTTGGTCAGACTTCAAGAACAGAACCATCACCTTGACACCACACTTTGAAAGGTCTAGCACTGGACAGCAGTAGGAAGACAAAGATAAATTAAAATAAAGTTAATTCATCTGTAGATGTGGCGTTGTCAGTAAGACTGTTTTAGAATCATAGAATATCTCAAGTTGGAAGGGAACCTTCAGGACCTGATGGTCCAACTCCCTGCTCCTCGCAGGACTACCTAAAACTAAACCATAAGACTAAGAGCATCATCCAGATGCTCCTTGAACTCTGACAGGCTTGGTGCCATGACTGCTTCCCTGGGGAGCCTGTTCCAGTGACCGACCACCCTCTCAGTGAAGAACCTTTTCCTAATGTCCAATCTGAACTTCCCCTGACGCAGCTTCCTTCCTTTTCGTCATGTCCTCTCACTGGTCACCAGAGAGAGGAGATCAGCACCTCCCCATCCACTAACCCTGCATGAGGAAGTTGTAGACTGGCATGAGGGCACCCTTCAGCCTTCTCTTCTCCAAGCTGAACAAACCAAGTGACCTCAGCTGTTCCTCATACGTCTTGCCCTCAAGACCTTTCACCATCTTAGTTGCCCTCCTCTGGACCCACTCTAATGGTTTGATGTCCTTCTTATACTGAGGCACCCAAGGCTTCACACAGTTCTTGAGGTGGGGCCACACCAGTGCAGTGTAGAGTGGGACCATCACCTCCCTCAACTGTCTAGCTATGCTGTGCTTTACTGCTAAATTATTTTGGAGCTTACATATTTATGTTTCTTACAAAGGTTTGCCTGTGGGGGGAAAAAAAATTGATTGGTTGACCCAACAGGCCCTTCCAGGTCTGTATTTATATATGATGAATAAATTATATGTCTCAGGTTGGGGTAAGTCAATCTCTGATGACAGTTATTTACTTCTCTTGACTAGTGAAGGAACCTTGACTTACATCTTAGTTGAGACAGTTAGTAGAGATGGGTCCCACTATTAACATAAAAGCTCCAAAGAAATAAAAAAATGTTATTTCATATATCCCAAACTCCTTTATTACAATTTAAATATCACATTTTAGAATAGCAGTGTGGTTATTTTAAAGGGCAGTTAAGGGAAAACGTACAATTGAGCAGCTATTTATGAAATAAGTAAAAATAAATCAATGCAAGCAGTCAGACAGAAATAATGTATTTAAGATACATACCTAATCTATGCAAACAGACAGCTACATGAGGTCCTGATGTACCAGGTCTTTGCTGCTCTATCCTTAAATATTATCTGAGCATGGGACTTTAGGGACGTGGGAGGCAGATGGTTTAGAGAGGGGAAAGTGACATTGTTTTAGTGAATGAGTCTAAAAAAATACACAGCCCTTGCCAGCTACTCAAGTATGGGCCAATTTTTCTCTTACAGCAACATGCAGTGCTGTTATTTGCCTGACAAATGGATTTTGTGTGTATTTTTTGAACAGAATTAAAAACAAACAGAGGTGGAAAATTGCTTGATTGTGTGCATGTAGGTTTGGCTGTCTTGTACCCAAAATTGTGAGAATGCAAAGGTGCACTGGGAGTGGTGAACATGGCCTGCATTTCCATCTGCTGGTTTTATTGGCTAGAGCAGGTTGTAAAGGATGTGCGCCCTCAAAATTGCTGGAGATGCAAACGATATTTTAAATTACTCCAGGCAGCAAGGTACTGCATCTGAACAGATTGAAAGCTGAAATGTTGATATCAGAAATTAAATTAATGCACGTGAGATTGAAACAATATCTAATTAAAATCACTTGAAAAATTACTTGAAAATTGAATATGACATAATATTTAGCAGGCTGTCGCTAGTACAGCTATGCGGCTTTGACTTTCCTGCAATCATTTTCATTCCAGGCCTGGCTGCCAGTTAACTAGAAATTACACATGGAGTAACTACCTCACGCCATCGCCCAATAAGGCTGGAAGACAAAATACCTTTTGTCTGCATCCTGTGTACTTGTCCTTCACTAATTGAATTGTAGAATTTAGTAAAGGGATCCTTCTCCTTGTATCTGGCCACTTGAGTTAGTCATTATTGTTTCAAGCTGGAGCATTTTGAATGCTCATGTTGTGTTTTTGACTTATTTACTTGCAGCCTGATGCTACTCCTGCCCAGGGAGAGGAGTTACAGACTCACAGACTGTAGCTCCTGGCAGGAGTGCCCAGGGCTGGGGGTCTCCACACACCATCCTGTAGACATATGCCAAAGTCAGGGAAAGTTTACCTTGTATTCCAGAAAGTTTATTTTTCTGATCATGGTGGTACCTAAGTATCTAATTCAAAGTTCATTAAAGTACTTTTTAATTACTTCCGACGAAGGAAAGTGAATGAGGTGGGAAAAACCTACCTAACATCAAGTTGTTCTGCAGGGAAAACACTTAGACAGTGCTGAACTGACAGTGTGGTTTTCCTCTGTCCCATTCTCATTTAATGGTGTGAATGCCGCAGCAGTTTCAGGAGATGCATCAACTGTGCAAATTCAGATTTACTCTGGGACTGTGTTCTTCTCAACAAGCAGAGACCCCAAATATTATGGGAATCCATTTTCATTGAATTGCAAGGGACCAAGATTTTAGTATCTGTTATGTATATGCATGTCACAGTGCCTGGGTCTGCCAAACATAAAGGCAGCCTTTCGGGCCCACCCTATGAAGTATCTTTCCATATAATCTGGGGTTTTTTTGTAGGGGAGGAGAAAGCAAAGGGTAACAATGTAAATAAATACAACCTCTGCTTATGTTAGATTTGGGAAAGTTGTTAAAAAGATAAAAGCTGTAATAAACACTTACCGTATCTCTGGATTTCCCTTCCTCCTTTTCCCTTTCCTTTCCTCAAAGAGGGGAAAACAAATGAAATTCTTCTGAATGTGGCTCTATGAAAGGAGCTTTGCAACAAGCTGTTGGGAAGAAGGTGGTTGTTGTAGAATTCATCTGACAGCCTACAGTAAATCTGAATTAATTGCCCTCCACCACTTTATTGACTGAAGGTCCAGTCAATATAGTTAGTGAGTCTAGGGCATGAATTGGCTGATTCTAAAATGAGCATGTAACAGAGGTCGGGGAATCATATGTCTGTGAGTACTTTTTTCTACATTTAATTAAATACAGCACATCCTCAAAGTCAGATTCACAGCAGAAAAATAAGGTTTCCTTGTGAGTGACACCGTCTTCCCACAACTACTTTTCATAGTTGAGGATGATTTGTTCTCTGGGGCAGGTAAATCCTGCAGCAGCACAGGAGACAGACCCAGGAAGCCTCACGCAGAAACCATTCCCTCATCCCGCTTGTGCCCGTGTGCGCTCCCATGAGTAAGCTGGAGGGTGCGGTTGTGCTTGGCAACCTGCTTTATGGCAAACCTTTGTAAACCACTCATTTTTCAGGGCTTCCTTCTTCCAAAAGTGCTGTAATGAGACTGGAGGTCTGCTTGAAGCCCTATTAAACTTGCTTCTCCTAATAACCGATGGACTCTAAGTTTAAACCTGCCAACTACCAAACTAGACACTCAAATTCCTGACTATGCCATTGACAGATAACTTTGCTAAAGGAAATAAACAGCCCTCAGAAAATACATCAGACCTCCCTCCGGTTAGTGAAGACTATGAACAGTGACAATCCCTGCCCTTAAACACTGAGTAACACCCTCATCGTGCTCTCTAATAGAGCAAAGCCATTAAGTTGTCCCCATTGTAATTTAGATCACAGAATAGACTTCCACAGATTCTTTCAGGTTAAAATAACTGGTATACAGAGAGTAGGCAAAATTATTCCACTGTAGCTACGTGCTTAATTATATGGAATACTGCATAAATTGTCAAGTGCAAAGAATTATTCTGATAAATTAAAATACTAATTAAATAGGCTATTGCAGAATTTTGAGAACATTATAGGGCTCCGCTTCTTCAGGTAATTTGCATATCCTTCATCTAGTGAATTTAATTTAAAGGCCTCATTTTTTGTGTGTTTGGAAGCCCTTTTTGTTTCAGTGGAAGATTAAAAAAGGGATTTATATGTTGCTAACTAGGTTGGGATTTTTTTTTGCTTTTTTTTGAATAGCTGTTTTCATTATGCCTCTTTGCTGATGAGTTTGTCAGTTCTCCATTAGTATTTCAGGACTTTAAACTGTGGCCATAAAAAATCAACTTTGGTGGAATGTGCAGTACACCATGTTACCCAGAATTATCATTTCCAGTTCATAAAATTTGCAATAGAAACATCATCTGCTGTGTATTTTTGTTGGAATAAAAGCTAGCAGGTAGTACACTAAAATACTTTAAAAAAATTTAGGCCAGTCTTCAAAGATTAGTAGGTTGTTCTTAATATCTGAATTTATTCTCCCACCACTTCTTCCTCGTCTATCTGTAGGCTATTGACTATGTTTTATTGTCTAGAATTCTCAGTTATAGATAGAAAAAAATAAGTAGTTATATTCACTGTACAGCATCTTGAAGCAGCTGCTTGATCTGTAGTTGATGCTTCAGCTTCAGCACCCCCATTTTTGACAGAATTTCTTGACCTTCCTGAACTGCTTGAGTTCAAGGTTAGCTAAAATACGCTCCTGTACACGCCTGGAGTGAGCATGCCGGAGACTGTCTGCTGTGTCTCTCCCCGCAATCTGACAGTGCCTGAGCTTGACCACTTTCAGGTTATGATTTAATCAATAACACGTCGTGCCTTCATGCTTCCTAATTTTGGCAGGGTTTATGTCAGCATGGCTGTCAGAACTGTCCTTTGTGGTTTAGCCAATATCAAGGGGGAAAGGGGGGTGTTAAGTAAACTTTTTTTTTTAATATCAAAGCTTCAATAATTAAAGTCTGCAGGAAACCTATAAAAAGGAGGTCAAATATGTAATAGTAATTATAAAATTCAATGATTCAGCAGACACAATATTTTCTACTAACTGTTCATGCGGTAGGAAATTACACACTGGGATTTAAGCCTTGTTGCTTACTTACACCCATTTATTTTGCAGTCACTCTGCTGTGCAGTTTTCTTTATCCTAACCTGCCAAAGAATCATTTGTTGGACCATTCAGTTTCTTTGAAGGAGGCTGCAGAGCTTTCTGTTTTTATAAATCTTCTAAATTTTTTCATTGCCTAGAAATCTACCTTTAATGTCTATGCTGGATGTGAGGCGGTCAGTGTGGTAGCATGGCGCACCTTGGCAATGAAATGGCACTTTCAAAAGGGAGTGTGTTGTTACGTGACATGGCAGGTCATCAGCCGTCAGTGAAGCAACATAGTCCAGAGGCTATCTCAAGGCTGAAAATCAAGCTTGTTGGCAAAGATTTACTTATTTTTGGAAATTCATACTGCACAACATATACAACACAGTGAAAATGAGGCCTCAAATTGCATGGTCCAGGCCTGCCCTTCTCCTGTGGTCCCTGTGACTCTGGGTGGAATAAATATGTTTGTGAATGTAAAGCATGGCATAAACATTAAGTATGTGAGTATTGTATGCGGGTTTTAGGCTGTTATCCAGCAAAACATGCATTTAAGCTTTCTTAGGTTGGGACTCCATGTTCCTATCTGCTTAATAGGTAGCATATTAAAAAGAATCAAAAATAAAGATGTGTGGGTCTAAAAGGTGGACAGAGCTTTACTCTCCATTTAAATCAAGGGCAATATTCATCCCTTGCTGAAGGCAGTCAGAAAAATTCCTCTGTATTAGAATTACTTGAGGTTTCACTTCTTGAGTCTTTGCACATACAAACTCTTATGAAAATCTTTCCACATTTTGGATATATGAGGTGCGATTGAGTCCTAATGATATGACTCGCCTCTGAAATAAATGTGAGTCATTTGTGTTGCACTTTGGACAAACTAAATAAAGTATCCGTTCACAATAATATCGCTTCTGAGAATTGCCTGCTGCAATCTGAACTGTTGTGAATATGTTTTGAATGGCAACAATTAAAGAGTATTTTTCACAAATGAAAGAAAAATATATTCATTCCTTTCAGTATTTTTATGTAAATTTACAATGTACAATATGTTCTAGCACACTTCTTGTCCTTTCTGGTAGGAATGTTTCCTTTAGGCAACTTAAATTGAGAAGCTGAGTCTATCCAAATTCTGTCTGTGAACAAAGGAAAGAGAGAGGTGCCTGCAGATGTGTGTAAGATATGTGGGATGACTCATCGTATTAAATGTCCATCCCTTTCCATTGACTGCAGAGAAAACCTAGATGACTCACTTGGATTACATAGTCAATGACTAGACGGCTAAAGGGAGGAGAGTTTAACAAGGCTGTAAGGCTTCATTTCTACTCATAAATAAATCAAGCCAGGTGCCTGGGTTTTGGCCATAAGTCCAACTGACACAGTTTGCATCTAGAAGGTTAAAGTCTTCCCATCCAAAATGGGATGACCTTACCCATACCCCCATCTGGGAATAATCTCATCCTTGTGCTGTCCCCAGAACTGTGGTTGGGCATTGTTTTGTGAGAATAGTAGCAGGCAGAGGCCAAAATCATGTCAAGACCATAGTAATGATTTAAAAGTATGGGCAATGGTAACACAGTGCTCAAGTTCATGCCCTGGAAATGTTTGGGTTACAAGTATAGATGTAGTCTTAGTGATTACTACCTCTATTTTGCATTTAGCTGTTTTATGCTGGGTTACTGTATTTTTTGTTTTGAATGCTTTTACTGATATAGAAGCTGATAAATAGGGAAAATGTAAATTTTGAAAAGGAAAATATTGTGCGTTGCATCCTGATGTTGTGAGATAAACTGTTTATCTTACCTGCTAGGTAACAGTCTGTCATTTGTTGCAAAACGTCCTACACAGTGACAGTGCTGTTGCAATGGTAAGGTGCTGCCCTGCTCTTCGCTGCAAGGAAGACAGTGGGAAGTTTCCACTGAAGAGAACTTTCCAAACTTATTGTGTATATATGTGAAATGTGTGTGATACTGTGTATATAAGGGAACTAGAATTAGTTTGGCTTTCTTTTTCACATAAAAATGAACAATTAATGGCATATATAAGTATTCAAAAAACTGACTAGCAGAGTTGCTATCAGGGAAAGATATTCCTTGGATGCCATAGGTAGGAACTGTTATGAATTTACTGATGGAGGAAAGAGGGTTGGTTATACTGTAAATGCTGCAAAATTGTGCATATTCCAACTTTCCCGTAACTCTTTCAATCTCTATTTACCTTACAGCCATAAACAAAGAGAAGCTTGAAAAAACAACTGGACTGAAAATTCTGCAGACTGGTGTGGGGGAGGTAAGTCACTTGGGGGCATTTTACACTCTCAAAAACATTTTAATTGTTGTTTTTTTTAAGAAGTCCTAGAGCTCATGAACGTTTGTGAGCTACCAGTCTGATAGTGCTAAGGGCCTTTTTATGATACAGTTGCATCTGTCAAAATACAATCTGCTGCACAAATAGCGCTGTATCCCACAGAGAAAAAAATACCATCCTTATAAGAAAAGTGCAGCCGGCTTTAAGAAATGCAGTTTTTTGCTTTGTTGTATCACAGGAACAAAATCCCCAAAGATGAGCACAGCAGCTGAAGTCGTTGTATTATTCCCCTTGGTTTTGATGGAGTGTTATCTCATCTAGATCAATGAAAGTTTAAATTTGGGGTAAAGAGTCTTCAGATGTTAGAGAGAATCTGACAGTGAATGACTTGCTTATTTTGGATGTAACTTGAAACATAAATAAAACATGTGTCTGTTATTATGGTGATATCATGAAGCAAAAACTCCACTAAGCAGTTCATCATTTATTAATAAAGATGATGCTATCTGCTAAGAACCTTGTATGAACTACAGTTGATTGCTAATTCTCCTGCTAATTTTGTGTACACAGTTACCGGTTTTTTCCTTTTCATTTAAGTAATTTTGCTAGTGGTGAATGCTCACAGGGCTAGACAAATGCCTTTTTCTTGTGATTACATTATTCTCAGTATTAAGAATAATGAATTTGTAACTTGTAATATACTGAAGGAATTTACTTTTTTTTTCTTTTTTTACTGATTTTCATTTTTTATCTTTCTAATTTTTATCAGTTCACACCTAAGAACTTAACTTTCCAGGATTTCTGAGGTTCTTTGTGTAACTTTATTCACATTATTAAAAGACTTGGTCCTGAAAAGGTACCAACACTGAGACCTGCTGAGATGCTCAGGGTCAAAGCTGTAAGAATTAGCCTTGGAAACAAACATAGGTGAAATAATCAGAAAATGAAAGCCAGCATCTCTCCTTAACTGGAACTGATTTAACTAGTTGAGGTTCTCAAGGGTACATAACCTCAGGAGCTGGGAAGCGTATCCTGGAGAATGGATGTGCACTTCAGGCGGTGTCCTGACTTCAAGCCAGAGTGAAGCTTGCATTTGTGCTATCTGCAAGCCCTAGTTTCTGCTAAGTAACAGGAGAACCAGCACTGTGGCATAGACTATGGAAGCCACATTCAGTAAAATTTTACCCAACAGGACCCCTCATGCTAATGAAATACATCCATGTATTTTGTCCGATGCCAGTCATTGAATGGATTCCAGTTGGCTTCAAAGTCAGCTGGAAAATGAAAGCACAGTTCACTTCAGATGCTTACTGTTAAATGAATTGTTGTCTTATATGTGGTCAGGGGAGAAAGAAAGGACTTTTGGATATTTGAAATGCAAGAAGTTGTCACTTGTTAAATGCATCATTAATCCATATCATAGTAATAGGGTTGTTGTAAACATGGTAGTCTAAGGATGTACTGGAGATACAGCCTCAAGGACTTCCTAGCTTTTTTTAAGACCAGCTAATAGCACTGGAAAAAATGGACAAGTTCTTAGGCTAGAGATCTCCCCAGTCTGGTTCTTGTGCTTAGTTTAGTAGAAGTCACTGCAGAACTCACCTCCGATATATTTAGGCTGTCATAGCTTTTAAAACTTCTGGTGATACTACTTGGATTAATAAAGACTTTGACAGAAGGTTGTACTTTGCACTTTGCCAAATATGTATTTTTAGAAGGCAAAAAGTGAAAATGAATTAACTGAAGGGAAGCAGACATTTCAGTCTAAATATATTCCAGGCTACATCTGAGATATGGTGATCAGCAATGAAAGAACGAAGTGATTTGGAGCATTAAGGTGATGGAAGAACATTTATTCAGCTGCTTATATATTTTGTAGGATGTGAATTCTCCCAGCTGTGTACATTCCCCATTCTAAGTCTTATCAGATATGATTGTGTACATAATGAATACATTTCTGCAGTCTCACCTACATGAAAAATAATGGAGTGCTGTAACCAAGCTGTTTCGTTGTTGATAGGGTATCAGATTCAGGCTATTTCAGGTTAAATCTAACTATGTTAATCCAGTTTTGCAGTTTGTTTTTGATTCACCCTGGTGTTTAACAGTGTCAAAATAATAGAAAGCACATATTTTAACATAATGAAGGAGCCTTTTGTTGAATAAGGATTTCTTTTTCTTCACATTGTAGGAATGGAATTATATGTAATGGTAACTGTAAATCAAAGTCAAGATGCTCAAATCAAAAGTACTTAGAAAAAACTCTTTAGTTTCAGAATGAGAAATGGCCTTTTGTTTGGACAGTAGGTCAGATTCATGACAAAGTTAATGGATATATAATCTTCACTTGCAGGACTGTAAAATAAAAAGGATTGATTTTGCATGGCAAGTTTCATATCTGAAATAGCTCAAGAGAAATATAGCTGAGATACTAGTAGCAAATGGAGCAGCTGTATAAACAAATGCAGGAACTGTTCTAAGATCAGCAATAATTCATGTGTTGCTCTGGACAGTGGAATTTGTTTTAGGTGTTGATCTATGATAACAGGATTTGTGCCTCAGTAAGAAATGTGTAGACACCAATGACTACCCAGGCCTTGGCTGCGGTAGAAGGAAATTGCCTCTTTCTCTGTGGAGAAAAGAAATGCTTCTCAGAGCTCCTCAATCTCTCTCATGCTCATGCTCTCTCTCAAGAAAAGCATTTCAAAAGCAACAACAGATTATAAAATTCACGCCAAGTTTACTGAGCCGTTCAGTCAAGTCTGGGGAGGGCTGATGAATTTCTTTTATGTCACTGCATAAACATGTGCTATGCAGTCATTAACAACACGGCTCTGGAGTTTACCACAGCTACAATACAGTTCATCATCTTTATGTCATGTAAAAGATTTCCACAGCTTCAGTGAGTTTTTTGGATACAGCTGAGGTTAGCTGTTGTGTCAACTTACGGCAGGCTCTGCTTTAGCAAGATTAAAAATGAGTTGCTTAGCTGCAACGTCAAAAGCTGCTCATGTGTCAGGACGTGGACTTAAAACTTCTATACTTTTCATGGGAAGGTTTGGATGATATAGTGCAAAACATTGTCTGGACTGCTGGTAAGCAGAACTTCTTTCACATCATTGTGGAACAACAGACCCTTACTGGTACTTCCACAGCAAATCCTCTTCAGCATCTAACATTTGCCAGCAGAATATTCAATGGTCCAGGGATCCAGAGAGTTGGATTGGAGTTTGAAGTGCTGTGTATCACTCTTAAAGTGCTAATTATCTTGGCACCTATCTTGTTTTTAAGAAGGCTATTATACCAGAAAACCAGGAATAACTGGTGTAGAGAAAAGCAACGGCCATACTGAAATCCTGAGGATGTTTGCATTGCTGTAGTACTGACTACCGCTGGAATGATATTTCCTAAGATGGTTATTTTCTATTTGGAGTTTTCCGGCACCTATAACAGCTCTAAAAATCCTATGCAGTAGCCCTCCAAGATTTGTTTGAGTCATTGTCATGCATGATGTTTGTGCCACACAAATTCATCATGAGCATTTCACACCTTCTTGGTTATTCAAATATGATGAAACTGCAGTTGTCTTTGAGGTATTTTCTTTTGATCTCCCACACATGAAATAAATCTCTGAAGTCCTAAGGTCATCTTCAGAAGTTCAAGAACCTCTTATAGTTGACTGTATGTGAGGGTATGAATGTAAGTGTTGTGATATCTATGTGTATATTTGCATAATACCATAAGAGGTACAGTACTGGTAAAAAGCCTGAATAGCTAAGCATTTAAGCAGGACCTGTAACTCTGTTCTCCTGGCTCCCAACCTGATGTGGACCATTGCATTTTGCAGAAATAGGAGCTGAGTTTGTTGCTCTGCATAGCTGAGCACCCCTAGGAGATCTTGGGGGCAGCTTTTGGTCTTACATGGAGGGAAAGCCTCCTTACCAGTAGCACGGCCCCACCTAACTCCTGCTGAGTTCAGGATTCAGCAGGGTTGGGAACCCCAGTCCCACGTAAATATTAGTCCAATTGGACTTGTTCCCAGGAGCTGCTCTCCAGCCCAAGGGAGCTCAGCAGATACCACAAACCGCTGCCCCGCACAGAGGTCATTGAGTAACCTGGAATTCCTTCCACATCCTTTAGGAACTCAACCACTTCTTTGTCTTTACGTGAGCACTTTTGAATTATTATAAAAGCGCAGCATTTTTCAGTTCAATTCCACTCTGAGCTTGGTTGTGACCAGAGTTTGTCTGGTTCAAGTCCAGCTCCAGTTTAAGAAAATTTCAAATAATGGTTCAAATGCAGTTACTATGGTATGGAATATTAACTGTTTATCCGGCTTTTGGCTGAAATTTGTTTTCAACAACAATTTCAGTATAATAGGTCAGGCTCTCCAATGGCTCAAGAAAGTGTAATGATTCAAATCAGGTTTTGGAGGCTAAGAGTCTGTGATTTGAATAATAAATTATCTGAATCAAGTCCTGAAACAAACTGAGGGAATAGCACTGTTTCTGTCTCGAACTAGTGAAACAGCACCCACCCTGGAATACATTATTTTAAATTAACTCTTCCAATTTGCCAGCAGACCTGCACAAAATACACTCATCACTGGAATTGTATAACTTTGTAGGATTTGAATCATGTATCTCATATGACAGACAAAAGAATTAGAATAGTTTTCTTAACCAAATAGAAATAACCCAAAATATATGTGAAATGAACACTTTGCTGTACCTCTAGGTGTTCTAAAATAGAGCAGCAATATTTTGACGTGTTTCAGGATATTCTCATTTAGAGATATTTTGATAGGTGTAGAATTATGTTGATGTTGCATGAAGTGATGTTACTACAATAAAGAAAAGAAATCTGCATTTAAAAATTCTAGTGAAGCTAGAGGACATGATAAGACAGACTTTCCAGTGATGTGCAAGCCTCTCTGAGACTGGAGTCAGATTTCTAACTTATTATGTTCCTTAGTGTTTCCAAATTTTGTCATTATTGTCTGTGTATCCAGATTTGACCCAGAATGATATTGGAAATCCATAAAAAATTGGACTGAGTGTAGAACTTTACAAATCATTTGTAATTGCTAAAGAATAAGGTGTCAGCTTTTTTCTGATCTTCTCTGACTACTAGGTAGAATGCTAAGGGTTGGCTTTGGCTTTTGGCTTGTAAAGACCAAATTAACCTGGGACCTACTCCAGCTGCCTTTCTTACAGTGACATCCTGGTAATCAGCAAATGCTCCTGATCTGGAGCAGGTATTGCACCCAGAGGTACACTGGGACAGAAAAGGATGCTGTACCCGAGATCACTTAGCTAAGGTAGCTCTGATACTGATTGCCATGTAGGAACAGCAGACATGCATACATAAATATTCAAGTTTTAGCCCAAGTCACAGGTAAGTTTTGCAACTTCTGTTGAAACCCATGCTCCTCTGACCAGAACTAATTAGGCTGAAGCTGAGCACAGGTGCATATGAGGGAACACACCTCTGGATTACAGTGTAAGCATTCTTAGACCAGGGGACACCAGGGAAGCTTTTTCCATGAGCCTGCTTTCAGCATCTTTTCCTACAAAACCCATGGCTTAGAGATCAACGAATTCATTTTTTCCTGTTACTTGAGATCTGTGATTGGAGATCCTGCAGACAGCTCTTGCTGTTGGCTTTTGCTGATCATTGTGGCTGCATTGATTAGCAGTTGAACAGAAATTTCCAGGAGGACAGTGTTTTGGAGCAACATACATTGTTATGGGCAAGGCATGCATCAGGTTACAGATGGGCTCTTTGCTTTTACTTTAAGGCTACATACACAAATAAGAATAATTATAATTAAATGAAAACTTTAAGGAGTACAATCTTAGAAATATTCTTGGTGAAGGCAAAATGAGCAAGACTTACTTTATCTCACACGCACAAATTATGGATTCGAAAGCTGTGTAAGCCTTAAAAATTCATAGATTGTATTTTACATAGAACGCTACTAGTAATATACTATTTTTATGGAGTCTTACTGACAGTGAATAATATCTCACTATTACAGTTTTGTGAGTACACATGTATAGTAAAGTGATGCTAATCAGAAGTTAGTCATATAGTAGCGTTTAGAAGTAATGCTTCAAGAGCTTTAAGGAATAAAGCTAAACAGAACATTAAATTTCTCCAAAGAGAATGATGGAGCTCTATGGCTCATTTATTTAAGATCTTGTATGTTTTTGCAAAATGCATTTTAGCTAATATTTAGAAATAATGTTAATGCTATTTATTAACTATTCATTATGGTACATAGCCCACTAGAGGGCTGCTTTTCAAATAAATTGCATCCAGAGTGTTAATAAACGGCAAAATAAAAACAAAAAATATGCAGCATGAATATGTATATTATTTTACCACATTATTTTGTCATATACCTTCTGTGACTGCATGTTGTATACAGAACATACTAAAACAATATAAATCATGGCCCCAACTCTGCAAACATTTAGAATATGCTTAGCTTTAAGCATATAGTTAGACTCTTTTTAAGCTACTGATAAGTTTAGAGTTAAAGAGATGCCTGGATGCTACTGAGACTGTCTTCTGTCACATATCACACCGTCTCTGGTTGTGGAGGGGCAAAGTTCCAATGTTTATACCCTGTATTTGATTTGAATATTGCATAGCAGAGGTATTTTGACATCTGAATGACAGGTCACAGCTTCAGTTTGGAAATCAGGTGTCAGCAGTAATTTCTTTTCTTGTGCTCTGATTGTGACAACGCCCTCCACCTTCTTTACAAATTTGTAAAGAACGCGACAAGGAAATGAGGAGATTATAATGGTAAGAAAAATACAACAAACCTGATTTTCAGAGACAACTATCAGTATATATTGATTTATGTTTTCCTCCTGAAACAGAATAAAAAGCACAAGTATTCAAGTGTCATGTTGGTTCATGAATTCCTTTACAGTAGCACTGTATGATTTAAAGGAGCAGAAGTGTCAAGTGATGTGGCAGTTGCCATGGCAACTACAGCAATTCAATTTTTATTCAGTATCAT
This sequence comes from Platalea leucorodia, assembly GCF_965183815.1. Classification (NCBI taxonomy): domain Eukaryota; kingdom Metazoa; phylum Chordata; class Aves; order Pelecaniformes; family Threskiornithidae; genus Platalea; species Platalea leucorodia. The sequence goes on from NC_138823.1 coordinate 158,422,555, forward strand.
GTAAAATGAAACAAGATACGGTTTGCCTTGTGGCTTCAGGAACTTATGCATCCTACCAGTCTTGTTCCTTTTTGTCTTTTTTAACGTTGTTCTGTTAAAAAAGTGGCAAGCGTTTGTTTTAAGGATTTGTCTTGGTTTTAGGCCGTGTCATGCCATTGTTTTTAAAGCAGAGCTTCCCTTACAAACCATGATAGATCTGTAGAGAAAAGAGATTTAGATGCTAGCACCGACTACATAAAGCAAACTACAGGGTAATTCTGCTTAAAAATCAATGTTATTATCTACCCTATGTTTTTGCAGCCTGCATTTCATATATTCATAAGAAGGATATGTAAGATCTTTACATGGGAGAACGTGATTGTTAGTACTAGATATCTTACTGATTCATGAAATTCAGTATCCTCCCTCTACCAGAAGCCAGTTCATTATGACTCAAAGGAAAACGAAATCTTCAGTGATGTAATGGGTTGGTTGGGGAAACTGTAGATGAAGATTAAATTCTGTTTAACTGTCTCAAGTTTGAGTGATAGAGCTGGTCAGAAATTGTGAAGAGGGAGATTCTCCACCTCCAGAGGCAAGAGCTTGATCCTGGCAGGAACACATGGATTTCAAGCAATCTCAAACACAGATTTAATTATTTGAGGAGAGGCAGAGGTGGGAGATCCCAGTCCCTCAGTCCTCTCTGGTAGTCCCTGGGCAGCAGATGTTCCCCTCCGGGTCGACACAGAAAGCCACTCACTTGTTCTGTTGGCATAGGAGAGTAAGTGTCTTAGGCTAAGATTCAAGCTGTGAGACATCCAACCTTTCCATATGAATCCCTGGCATCAGGGGCCTTATAGCTATGTCAGCATTAGTAAAATAAACAAGACCAGAACACAGAGCCTGCCACGGTCCCACATTCGTCTGTCAACATTAAATCGTTGGCATGGTCACTCACATTGTGTCCTCTGTCAGCTAGTACTCTTCTAGGCTGTTTTTCTTCTAAGGTCTAAGCATGATCCAGGCCAGGGACCATTTGTAGCAGGCAGCTTTGGTGTGGCCTGCTTTGGAGCACAGGTGTTAAGGCACATGTTTTCCGTAGAATTAAAGCTTCAGCTGCACGTAGTGACTCAGCCCTTTTTTTTCTATCTAGTTAGAAGAATTGTTGTGTCATTTATTGTAGGTTTTTTAGTACCAGGCTGTAAAACTTAAGGTCTGATCTGCTTTCTGGGAAGGCTGAAGGTTTGGTAGCATGTTCTCATTCATCCTGCCCAGAACGGTTTTGCACCTGTGCATTACTAAGTTTCCACCCTTAGAGGTAACATTGCTGTAGCACTGATGCATGTCCATCCGTTCAGCATCCTTCAGAATACAAGGCTTTATGTATTATACATATAAAATCATATTTGAGTCAGAATATTTTAACGACATTCTAAACTTAAGCGCAAGGATTCCTATTAAATTAATTTTGTTGAAGCTCAGTTTTGTTTCTTTTTTCCAGCAAGATTTGTACTGATGAGATAGTTTTAAAATTTAGTTAGGCAGATGTTTGAGTTGCTTTGACTAAGCACAGCTTTTGCATGCATTTTGACTGGTGTAAAAGGGAAATGTTGGGGTTTTTTTAATAGAATTGCAAACCTACTTTACTGAGTTTGTAACTCAAAGCTTCTGTAGAAACAGCAAGTGAAGTAATGGCTCATGAAATGCAGAATGTCAGAGATAGGTCTCTGTTTTCACTTTGGTACATGTAGGTATCTCTGATTCGCATTGCTGGGCATTAGGCACAAGCTTTGAGGAGATAACTGATCCTTTATAACTATATACTGCAGCTCCAGCAAAATACCCATTTCAGTGAAGAATTATATATGTCTATGTACTGCATGCCAAGACCTGGATAGGGCACAAGCACAGCACTTCGGCATGCATGAAGACATGCTCCTGGGTTAGTATGACTGCTTTTAGTGCTATGGATAGATCTACCATAGAGCATTTTTTCAATGTGAGCCGAGGATACCAAGTGTTTGAGTATCTGAACCTGTGACAAGGAAAAGAGACATGATTCTGTGCCACGGAAAAATGACCTACTCCATTAATGCCCAAGGACCATTGCAGCTGACAACAGTTCACTGTGCACTTTGCTCTTGCAAAGAGATGTCATTTTGTGAACTATTTCTCTCTCTGGCTCTTTACCTTTAGCAGGTAGAGGAATGACTTCATTTTACAAATGTCAGTGCTGTTTGTATGACACGGATTTCACTTGATTGTTAAACTGTAAATTTACAGATCTTTACTAAGTGAATGCAAACAAATTCTGGTCCTCAAAGCTCTGCTAATGCACAATGTTCGAATTTTAATTTCCAGTCCATCTTAGATTACGGTGATGAAAAACAATATTTAATCCCTCGTTAACACATGAATAAGCGGAAACTGTCATTTCCCACCAAACAATAACGGGATTATCTCAAGAACTGTCAGTTTATGTGAAAACATTATGTTGCCCAAATTTTCATAAAAATTAGCAGTGGGTAATATTCAAGATCAGAGCAATGGAAAGAAGGAAATCTGCATTCATGGTAATAAATATTCATATTTGTCTGCTCAGGAGATGAAAATCTAATCAAGGGGCTATTGATGCGCTGGCTTTTTTTTTTTTTTTTTTTTTAACCAAGATGTTTCATCTAAATTGGGTTTGATATGGAAATTAGTCTCACTCCAAGTCCTCCAGGCCATGAGCATGCTGGGATAACACTGGAGGTGTCCGGTAGATCAGATGTTGCTGCTGGCATCTGCTTCTACAGACAACAAACACAATGAAATAAAATAAAAAATTGACAACATCTCAAGGGTCAAGGTCCCAATGGCTTAGGGTGTTGTGGCTTTTTTTTCCCCCCAAACATTTTAATTTTATCCCAGTTAAATCCTCAGTACTGCAGGGTTAAAATTGTCGGCATTTTTTGCTTTTGTTGACAATTACCATAAATCAGAAGACACTCTGCATGAAGCTTAATGAAATATGTATGATCTAAAAATGGGAAGAAGATAAGTGCAGTATGTTGCTTTAGGGTTTTGTGTGTGTATCTATGTATCTGTGTGTGCATATACACAACCTGAGACCTAAGTTTTCCGTGTGCTGTGCCCTAAATGGAAGAGTCAGGCAGTTACCAGCTGGAGTACAAAATAAGTTCTTTTTAAAAAAAAAAATAGATCAAATGAATAAAACGTATCATCAAATGAATAAAACTTATCGTAGTTTATCCAAAAAGTGAGAGTAGTATGTTTTCTATATCAGTTAATATGTTCAATTAATATACTTGTCTGTTAAAATACTCTTGATTCTGGTTTTGTCTACACGAGCAATGGGTGACTCAGTCCTTTTAAAACTTGAAATACCATCAGTGAGTTTATTTAATTCCTGGAGAAACTGTCATACAAAAGGTATCTTTTTTAGATTTGGAACTGGACAAAAGTCATATCAACAGCATTCAGCTATATTGCCTGCAGCAGGAGAGAGCAGAAAGGAAAGATAAGCAGAGACTGCTCTGAAAGAAAGGATACTCATACTGACCAAGAAAAGAGAATAGCTAGAATACAAATACAGCTTGTTGAGGAGGTTGCATCCTTTCATTATCAAATCTATACCAAATAGAAATATGGAGATATGGCTTGTACTATGTGAGAATTCCAGTAATTTGTGCAATAAATCATCGAGAGGCAAGTGTAAGCAGCCTGCAGAGCGTGGTGCGCATGTATTGGCAGACTTGATATCTTTTACTGTACAATCTGTGCTGGCATCTTTGTCCAAAATGTTTTTCAGAGACTTTATCTTCCTAATCAACTCCTTTGCCAAGCTTTAAAAAAAAAGAAAAGAAATGCATGTGGCATATATAGCAGATGGGTGTTCAGCAGCATACAGGTGTCTGGCACGCAGGTGTCAGATAATGTAAGGTAGTTAGATATTTTCTGGGAAATCCCATTATTTGTTCCTAAAAGAAAGAGTTGCCCATTCCTCTTCTAGTGCTACCTGCACTAGCAAGATGTACACCTGGGAGTATTAATGGCCCCTCTTAGCTGTTACCCACTTGACCAGAGTGGTGCTTAGACCAGAGCTGCCTTTTTTCTCTTTGCCTTTCCCCAAGACACTAAATTGACTCTGGGAAGTGCATCGTGTTCTGCAGCAGAACAGCAGCAGTCTGCACTGAGGTTAGGCAGCGCTACTTGATCCAAGTTCTTCTTTATTCACTTCACCTTCTTACACGTTTTGCTATTAATTCTAGTGTAAATAACTGTTTCATCATGGAGAGAATTGGTAATTCTTCATATATAACATGTGGCTTTGGCTACAATAGATTAATATTTAGGAAAAAAAAGATCAAATCAGTTATAGTAGCTTCTACTGAAATGCTGATTTGAGTTTGTCTCAGGCAGAGAGATGACGACGATGATCTATTGATTAGAGAAGCATGAAGCCATAATACATCTCAAGGTAGTATCTGGAGAAAAGCAGTGCAGTGTTACTCATAAGCAATACATCCAAAACTGTATGAGTTCTCACACCACTAACCTCTGCAACGCATTTTAGCTGCTTAAGATACTTTGTATTAAGTAATGTCTTTGGGTTCTCGCCACAGGTAAGGAAGATACTACAGGTGCTTCATGGCCCTCAGCTGTGGTCCTGGGTCCCATTTTCAGTCACCTTCTTGCAGGGAGCTGCTACTTCACACTACTGAAGTACCACAGGCAGCTTCAGGATGTGCGCTCTGATTTTCCCCTCAGAAGTGCCATGTATACAATTACCAGTGCTCAGCAGGGCCTGGCTCTGTGTGCTGCAGAGCTTTTTGATATTGTAGAACATTTCTGGTTTCCCATTTGGATTAAATCAAGTCTTTTCCTAGTTTTTCATGATAGAAGCACAATAACAGAGACCCAGAATAGAGTGGAGGTATAGGTCCTCATGCAAAAGGAAGGAGACCCTGATTTCCTGCACTGCTCTTCTATGTGGGCTAAACCTCATCAGCTACACTGGGTAGTAGCCTCCTGGAATAGTTTCATTTTATGTAGATATTTTAGTATTCCAGATCTTTTATGAGAACCTGGGACAGGTAGGTGTTCAACATAGCTCCTGGTTCATACCAAGATCCTTGTTCTGAGTCAAGTGGGTGAAGACTTGAACTTTGGTTTCCCTTAGGAGTGCTCTGACACTAAACTGTAGAGGGTGGTAAAGTTTTCTATCACCTGAACTTTAACCAAAAATCATGTCTTTGACATGAAAAAAATTCCCTATTCAAAGTTTCCCTAAAACTTGTGTGGATCTATGAAAAATTCATTCTGTAGCAAATTGATATTTCTTTGCATAAATCATTTAATTGAAAAAAGGTTGAGTAGTTTTGATTAACTGGAGCATTACAGTAATGCTTTCTAGACAGGACTGGGATCTCACTGCGTACCTGCCCACACATAGAGTGATAGGAAAACTGTGCCTTTGAGTGATTACAGATAATCACTCAAAGAGACAATATTAGAAAAGAAAGGGAATAAAAATTATCATTTTTCTTCTTTTACAAATAAGGATATGAATTATAAAGATATTAAGTGAAATAGTCCAAATTTGAAAACAAGCCTGTGAGAAATCTGGGACTGGACCCAAAACCCAATCCAGTGCCTGAACCAGATGCTCACCTTTCCTGTCCATTAGTATGCAATTCCAGGAGCATCAGGATGAAAGCTTGTCTTCAGACTTGACTTAACAAAATGTTTTAATAATCCTAGCTATGAAATGCTAGGAGCTGATCTTGGATTTTACAATAAGAGACAAAGTGGTTGTGATACAGTATGGTATGTAAATTATATGCAAAGTACATTGGCATGCAAATTTTAATGCTAAAAGAAAAATCATTCTTTTCTAAACCAGAGAAGAGAGTTTTTCACCCATAGAAGCCAGAATCTGCCAATAAAATTTTTAAACAAATTGACAGGATTTCATTACATTTTTAAAACATATTTGTCTTTTCATGCAAAATAATTTCATCTCTTTTCTAAACAAGCTGTTTCTTTACTTTGCTGCTAACAAGTAGGCAAAAATGCTAAAAGTCTCCCACATAACTAAGAACTTTTAAGGATGCCATAATATAAAAAAATCCATAATTATTAATGTGTGAAATTTTGAAATGTCATTTTAAGACTTTGGTCTTTTGATTTCAACAGTTGAAGCTTGGAGCAGATCCAGGTGTTGTCTGTGACCTTGTTGGTTAGTAACATCCACAGTGGTTAATACCATGTTGTCATTGCTGTTTCGTATCCGTTAGACAATGAAATGTTCCTCTGTCTATAGCCATGGTGAACTTCGGAAACACTAATGGGCGGATATAGAATATTTCAGGAATAGGCGATATTCATAGGGCATTGCAAGATACACCTGGTAGTCTCTCTGGCTCACCAATAACACAATGGTGCTATTAAGCATATTTTGTTAGCTGAGACAAGAGAAAGCAGAGCAATAGTAGCTGTGTCTGCTGTCTTTTCTCTGTTTTATCTTTTTCATTTTGAGCTTGAGTTTTATGCCAGACTAATAGCCGATGGCAATGGGCTGGGGAAATGAAACTTTCGCTAAGATTAGGGAATGTGCAGAAAACAATGTGTGAAATCCTGATTTGACAAGGATGAACAGACTGGTGAGGGCACAGAGACATTTTGTGAAGTGAAACCATATTTGTACCCAATGTGTCTAGGAAAAAACCTCTAACAACTGAGGTGGCAAAAGATCCCACCCAAGAGACAATGGAATGACATCCTCATTATACCAGTCAAAGAATAAAGGAGGTGTGGAGTTTATTCTGCCCTTTTCAATTACTGGCAGCTTATATTAATTTATGGTAGTGGAGCGATGTGTGTGTTGTTGTGCTCTGGGGTGATTATCCTTGTAAGACTGTAAGTTCAACAGTTGTCATGCAATTTGGAGTTGCAGACTGGCAATTTTCGTAATTGAATCTCAGGAAATAAACAAAATATGGCAACTTGATACATTTCAAGCAATTAAATTTCTGCTGAAATTTCTGCTTCATCCTGGGGACTCCCAAATTTACTCAGCCAAATTCTGTCTCTGATTAGGAATGCAAATAACCTCCAAGAAATGGAAGAAGACAGCCATCTTTATTATATACGGTGGCACAACAATATATTGTATTGGCACCTCCCTTGATTTAAAACTTAGAAACCTGCCATCATACCACAAGTCAGGAGAGCAGACTTTGAAAAATTGTGTCAGCTGTGGCTTTTCTGGCTCCGGAGAGGTGGAACCACAGAATTCCTCTGTTGCAAAATTACTTGTTTGCAGGGTATGAATTCAGTACTCCTACCCAGCCCATTCAGGCTGTAAAGTTTTCAGAGAAAGATCTCTTCCTTGCTGCGTGCCCAATATCCAATACCTTTATTATTAATTGCCATGATGGTACAGGGAACCACCAGACTGGATTCCCTCGCGCTAAATACCTGACAGATTAGCAAATACTCAGAGGTTTGCTCGGTCATTTTCCTGAGAAGATGAATGATATATGCAAGTTATTTCTTTGGTGCAATCCTGTTCATTTACAGAAATTGTACACCACTTTTGTTTCACAGGACACTGGAGGAGCAGGCAATTGCAGGTACACAGTTTCCAGGCCCCCAGTTCACAAGACTGGCTCTGGCTTTTTCCAGAGCCTTGAAAGACTGGCTCACAGTTTCCAAGACTTCCCCACACCCTTATGTGCTCCAGGGAGATGTGAGCTCCCTGATTAGAAAAGTCTATTAGTAGCTAATGTTATCCACCCCCAACTTAGTTGCACAGACACTTCACTGAATCATCATCTATGATAGGAGTGTAGTCAACTGAGCTCTATAATCAGCAGAGTCCAGCTATGATTGGAATTGCCTTCTATTCCCCACCACTGATTAGAGGGAAAGCCAAAAGCTAGGGCTGCATAGTTAAATGGGATTCAGTTTAAAAGCTAAGATTGAATAGGTTGGATCTCCACTAGATCTGAGGTGTCAAGATGATTCTGTCATATAAATAACTAGGTGAATTTGGGATATCACAATCTATAGTGTTGGCTGGAGATGTGAATGGTAAAAATAATGTTCATTGAACTACGTGTTGGTCTGATAAGCCTGTCCTAGGGATTCCCAAGTGTGATCTTCAACTATTTGTGGCCATCCTTGACTGTCTGAGCACTGAGTGTGTTCATGGAGTGTGTGAGCACACTGAGCTTGAGCAGTCAGATAATGAAAGCCCAGAAGGTCTCCCAGCCCTTGTACACTTCTAAGAGGCCATACAAGGCCATTATTAGGCCTGTCCTATACTCCGTGTCCCCAAGACTAGGTTGAGGTGATTTCTTGAAATGGGGCTGCAAGGGTTCCTGTTGTTGTAAGGATTTCCCTGGGAAGAGGAGATGAGATTGAGTGTGAGGGGATATGAAAGCTGATTTCAGGCTGGACCATGTTATTCTGGGCCAGGCTGGCTCTTGATGGCCCAGTGGTTAACTTACCTTCCAGGGCAACCCTTTGAGACCTGCTGGCCTATGCAGTGGGTAGTCTGTAGCCTGCATTAGTTTCATAGTTGATCCCACCAGAGAAAGAGTATCTTCTAGTAGCCTGAAGCCCTCTCTTTACAGGCAACATATTCCCTAACATTAACTTCTGAACACAAAGAAAATAAAGATTTAATTCTTTTTCAGCTGGTGTTGAAAAGTGGCATGAGGGTGGCCATGCTGACAGGGCACTTCGCAAGGAAAGAGGAAGGTGTCTGCTTAACAAAAGGATGTTTCCTTCTTTTCTTTTCCTTTTTACTTTGTGTAAAAGATGTATGACTTCCCAGTCAGCGCAGCTTGCAGCGCGCCTTTGTTTTCCAAATTAGAAAAACAAAACAAGCTGTTTCTCAATATAGTTGTCGGGCAGTTTGTTGCATCAAGCTGTGAGCAATGTATGCCATGGAAAGAGCCCTGGCTGATGCCAGCAGAGGAGATGTGTGATTGGGATACGAAAACAGTCAAGCCACTTGGAGTGTATGCAAACAACTGTGTTTCTCTTCTGGTAGTGTAGAAACCCCTGGTGTGTCCCCAACCTCAAAGCTAACGCAGAAGAAAAATGTAATAATGTTGTCATCTCTTATTTTGTTCTTTCTGTCATTGCTTGCTCACCCCTTCCTAGGGGATGATGCGTAGTCTCATGGTAGAGGACAGAGTGCTTACCACGAAGGAAACGTCCAGTTGCAGATCTGTACCTGTAGGTAGATGCTGCAGTCTCCATATAAACTCACACACATGAGAGAAGCTGACTGGGCTGTGCCCACATCAAACCTGGAGCCTCATGTGTTTGAGAAGTTGTAGGTCCCTTGGGTTGTCTGGATCAGCCAGAAGAGGGAGACAAGTCACACACACTGTTAAAATCATATCATAAGTTTAGAAGGGAGAAATAGCTTTGAATTTATCTTAATTCCTTTTAAATAACTTGATTGAGAGTGCCTGATTTTCCAGGGCAAGGAATAATATGAAGACTCATTGTTGGACATACAGCAAGTCTTTTTTGCTAAAGTAGTTTGCAGAATATACATGCTATACTGAACGATAGACAGTTGGGTAAAAAAAAAAATCAAACCTATTATTTTCTGCCAGCAGTTTCCATGTAGTTCTTCATATTGGGGATGCCTTTTTATTCTCTGTTTTGGTTTTAGTCTTGTTTTTGTTTTTATTTTATTCAGAACAAGTAAGCCAGTATAGTATTTCCTCAAAAACTGTTTACTGAATTGGCTTAGCATTCATTTTTATTTAATATTAACTTGTTGAACCAAAATAAAAAAAAAAGAAAAGCTGAAATAGAATTGAATTTCAGGTTTCTATCAAACAAATAACTGCAATAGTGTGAAATAGAGAGTAAAAAATATTAAAAAATTGTAAAAGGGCATACCTATATGCTCATATATGCCAGTAGGTATCTGTTCCTCATTGATTTTCAGAGTCAGCTTCCAGTCATCTGACTCTTCACATCTTATGAAATATAATGCAGTATATAAAAATAAATCAGTCGGAGAACTCAGGATTCCAGCATGCAGTGTTATGATGTCAAGGGTAAATGAACCCATTGAAAAAGCAACAAATGCACTTCAGTGATTGCATTTTTTTAGATTTTATCAACTAGCGTGCAGATTTCATCTGTCTAAACACAATGTAGTCAGCATTTATCTCCTATAAAATCAGTCAAAACAGAAACTCCTATGTAATCAGTTTGACTCAGAGATGGTTTTGGTGGTGGTGGCGGAGGGAATCACTTTTCCCCAGTAATTCTCAGGCAGCCAATGCACGCATCTTATCAGGGGTTACCTAGCAACTGTATGCTGCCATTAGTTGAAGTATAGTGATTAGTTAATAGCCCATGACTTCACAGGTTACTTTCTTTACAATTATATACAAGTATTTAGCATTTGATTTCTTCTGAAAACCCCTTCTCATACAGAAATTAATATCAGGTCAGATCATGACTAGCGCTTCTCTCTCCAGTATATAGTTAGCGGTAAGTGCTTCCTTTCCTCCACCTTCTTCATCATATTTTATGTCTTCCAGGCGATTGCTATAACTTAAGCATATTACCAAGAGAAAATTATGAAGTGTCAAAAAGAGATCAGTGCAAATTTCTGGAACTTTGTATATATTTTAAATTTTACCTGGGAATTGCATGAAGAACTGACTGTTCACGTCTCCCATGTCATACTAGGACCGGGCAAGAGGAAAGACCTTTCAGATGCAGCAGTGTCATAGCGGCACATTCATAACCCACTATTTCAGGTTTTACAACATGGTATAAATGAGAGGTGACTGCTACATGCTTAGCTCAAGTATTCAGCAGCACTTGAGTGTTTTGATGCAACCCTTTGCATAGTATTTTTCCTCAGGCTATTTTTTTTACCTTTTTTTTACCTTATAATTTTGTACTAAAAACATGCACTTTTCTTTTTTTTCGACAATAAGTGCTCTTGTTTGCAAAGATCTGTTAGCTTTGAGCATAAGGTTTTCATCTAATACCTAACAAATCCTTCCTCTCTTCTGTATGATGGCTTTATGAAATTTGGGAGGGCGCATTCGCTAGCCTAGCAGGAAAAGCAGATGTTTGTACTGCCCAGGTGAACCAGATATCCATCAGATGTGCAGCATTTTGTTCTGTATGAAGCCTGCAGCCCAAAAGAGGGACAGAAGTGAACTGTCAGCTATGCCTTATTCTTCCTGCGGCCCAAATAACCATGAATGTAATGACCATCCCTGGTGACCTGCAAGGTTGTTTCTCAGAAGTATACTCAAGTTTCCTCATATTGCTGTCATATTTCAAAGCCTGTTGCCTCCTGGAAGCATCTGAAGAATCAACCACAAAATCATGAAAATGTTGTCTGAAGGGATCCTGGAATCACCTTGCCCCATCTCCTGCTCAAAGCAGGGTGGTTGCAGATTTCCTTTCTATACTGGCAGTTCCAGCTCCAGTGTTAGAAAATAAGGACTAATTTTTGAAGGCAGAAGGAAAAGGGTGGAACCTTATGTGTAAGAAAATATCATACTTTGGATGTTCCCTGTACTAACTTGCTTGTTGAATCTGGCCTCATGCCTTTTCCAAGGACTTGTTTTCTATGCTCTTAACCTTTTGCTGACTGTTGGTGATCTTGGTGTGTCCCTAGGACAACCATCCTGATCCTGGCATTGCTGCCATCTGGCACATGATAAATAATAATGAGTTCTCTGTCTTTCTTCACCTGCTCAAAGTCCATGCTAAAAGCCATACATCAAAGGCTCTGCATGTAATAAATGTATTTGCCACAAATGTCTTTGGGGTGACAATAACCAATGATCACATAAAGCATCCTTTCTATTCCTACCAGGCCAGGGTGGTGGTTGCCTCGTACAGCTGTTCAGGGTGAGGAATGCTGTCATTTTCATAGCTTTCTCTATACATTGTGGACTGGCTGGAGTAAGCTAGCTTGACAAGCAAATTTAAAGTTCCCTGCAGCTATTTTCCCTCTGTAAGTCACCAGGGGCTTTGGATGAGTGTGCTGCAGTCTTGTTTGGCCCTAGAGAAACTTTTAGAGTTGACTGGAATTGTTCTGGACACAGTCGCTACCAGAGCTTATTCCCCTGTGCCTGCTTCCAGCTCTGAAGAAGCTCAGGACCGTGTGCCTACAACAGTTCTGATTCAAAATGCAGTGAAATCAATAGAAGAGTTGCTTTGATTTAGGTCTTACACAAATGCATTAGGATCATTAGGATGCAAGATAAAGCATAGATTGTCTACTACACCCAACTATTCCTGCATACAAGGGAAAGACAAGGAAAATGAGGAGCTTTTCTATAGTCCCCCACTCCCTTGGGTTCACTTTCCTGGCCTAATTCCAAGCCAAAAACACCACTGGACAAATTTCCCAAAAAGAAGAGCACAGCCTTTCTTGCCACCATGCTACTCAGCAGACCTGTCCCCTTTGGAAGGCAGTGGTGTAGCTGTCCATTGCATTGCCACAGTCTCTCCAGGGATCCTCCTGGGATTTTTCTAGTGTGGACTCAATGAATACAACCTTAGTCTGACTTTTAAATACCCACCACATAGCCTTTGCTAGTCTTAAAAGCATGGATTATGTATCTCATAACTTGCTTCAGATTCAGGACTTTCTGAGAGCTAGAACAAATTGTAGTTAGTATCTTACAGACCTTCGTAAGCTACTCTTACAGGCACAGGGAAGAGAAGGCAGAGCTTTGTTCTGTTTGTATTTTTTAGTGGGACTTGCTCTGCTACTAATGGTGAAGAGGACAATGTAAATTCATAAAGAGATAAACATACAAAATAATTTATTTCTATTGTGAACTCAGGATAAAAATATACTACAAGTTTTACATAAACTTCATGCTCCTACTGTAATTCCTATTCCATGCACTACATATATCTTACATCACATAAGCCCAATTCATATCAACACATATAAGTTAGTTAAAGAAATTCCATTTATAGTTTAGTAAAATTTGAAGTGCTTTATGGGTGTAAGGGTTGAATTTTGGTAGTTGTAACAGAACAATAATTACCATTGACCAGTATCTAGTCATTTTAAGCTTTGATCTCATTAATAGGGTCCGATTTTGTTACTGTTGGGAAGGACACTTTAAAAGACAGCTGCTGTGATTTCTGAATAGAGATCATAAAGGTTGGATTAGAATGTCACAATGATTTATGTGACGTCTGAGATATTTTATCGTACAGTATTAAATATAAACTGCAGGTACAACAGATGGACTTTGCCATACAATTCATTTATGCTTCATTCTGTAATGTGTGGTTATCACTGCACGTGTGCAAGATGTTTTGTCTTGCAGAAGAAGTTTTTCTAAAGGATTGCAGCAGGATTTGTGCTGTCATTTATTAAACAGCAACTCCAGACCACAGAGTTGTGGTACACCGTGGCAGCTGCTGTTCTTCACAAAACCAGCATTTTTCATGTGGCTGATTCTTTCTCTCAGTCAGCTCCACAGCAACTTTAAATCATTCATCTCTTTCTTTGTGTTTTGAAGGGAAATGTCGCTGGAGATTGACTTAAGGACCATTTCAGCATGCTTGGGTCTCTCTTAAAGAAGTACCATGTTCATTTGTAAAGTGGTTGATCAGTCCAGTGAAAGGAGCTGTGGCTACATCCCTGCCTCATTAGCTTTTTAACTGACTGTATTGGATGTGAGCCCTGCTTGAAAGTACAGGGAGGTGGTTTGCTTCTGGTCTCATCAAAAGCAGCTTTCAAGCAGCAGCGTGAAGTTATGGGAAGTTATTTGTTAAATTAAGCTGATAAGAATGAGACTAGAATAGGGACCAAAGACTCCTGTCCTTCATTCCCACGCTCAGATATCCTTTTTTATTCTTTCCTAATAAATGGTTTTCAAATCCTAGCAGGCAGATTTGGAGTTACTAATGACATTTTGAATGGAGCCTTCCTGTCATCCTCAGGAGAGTGCACACAACCCTGGGCCATGTGCTGGAGAAGCACTGCCTTGTTATTTAAGTGACAACTTCACATGCATGGCTCTTTTGGCACTGGTACTATTATTTTTCAATTTGATGTGAGTATCTTATTTAACACTGACTACATTAAGGTTTTTTAGCTCCCAGAAGAGTATTTTACTGCACGTTTGATTCTCTTTTATTGCCACATTTCACAGTCAACAAAAGCTTTGAACTGAGAGCCTCTGCATCCATTGGCATTGGGTAACAGCAGGTATCATGCCCTTCTTTTAGACACCTGTTTTACCAACTTGCACATATAAGTGGATAATTTTGAGAAGAGTCTACATACCCAAATACCTCCAAAAACCAAGCCATCCTAGATACAAATGACAGATAAATAATGAGTGGTTTATCTGAAGTCTGTATCATGTAGTCTAACACAAATGCCTGTCTAGCAGGAGTGCGCAGCATCTGCCCCTGGCACCTACATCTCACATCCGCTGGTGAGCTCTCTGTGGTCTCTCTTTTGAAAATTGCATTCCCTGTGAAAGGACTTGTCTCACGTTAAATTATCTGTGAGATCACTAAGTCTGTCTCCATCTTAGTGTTAAATTCCTAAGAATTTCTGTCAACCCTCAGCATTAGCAATGATGTTTAATGAAAATTTTATAGTATTAAAACTACATTGTCTTGGCATGGGTGATGATGAGTCAGAAGACAGCCCTGGACCATACTGTTAACTTATCAATTAAAGAATTCCTACTGAAGACATCCCCAGTTGTAGAATTTTTTACTTTTGCTTTCTCTTTATTTTTAATCCAAAGGACTAAGCTTTGGGATTTGTCTGAACTGGTATTCCTGTTGAAGTGAAAGATGAGCAAGTTTGCATCCACGTTTGGAGTTTATTTCTTACAGGGTTCTTACAGGTCTTACAATAAGGCGTTTTAAAATAGGCTTTCATAAATAATCTTATTTTGCAGTTCACAGTACAAAGATTTTTCCTCCTGTGGCATTTATTCTCACTAATAGTTTCATTCTGTTGTTGTGTAACTAAATCCATCATTTACGTATGCCCAACGTGAAAAAGAGAGCTAGCTGAAATCACTGCCAGTATATTAAAAACATTTTGTTTGTCTAGAGAGAAAATGAATGAACAGCCAAAAGTTCAAAATATACACCAGGAAATCAGGAAACTTCTATGAGTATATGGCCATTGTGATAAATTTACTTTCATAATTTACGAAGACTTGATAGTCGATTCTATGTACCATCTTTTAGGCATCTGCTTTCAGGCTTGCTCTACAGTATGTATTTAAATACTACATTTTCACCATCAAAGTGCAAAAACCAGTGCAAAACTGGCACATAGCCCAGCAAAAGACAGAGTGTCTCTATTCTCATCTCCATGAATATAACAGAGTGGAAGCTACTGGCTCATGACAAAGTTACTCTGTGGAAACTAAGATTGAATTCTGGTCTGCGGAGCAGGTAGGAGACAAAATTCTCAGTGTTTCTGCCTGGAAGGGATGCTGAGCATCTGGCAAGCTATGCACAAGAGCTTTATGGTGCAGGTCCATGAGCACAAAAGATCAAAATAAAAACTTTAAAAGACCATTGCGAAACAGAGTTAAACAAAGCTGCCTGCAGTCTCGGCAGCGACACTTCCTGAACTTCTAATGATGGGGCACTTCAGTGTACGCTGACTCCGGCTCAGCCTCCGTTTTCACCCAACCTGCTAATGGAAAGAGCATGTTTGATTACTGACTTAGGGAGGAGATATTTGCCCTGCTTCCTGCAGTTCGGTAGTTAATGTTTAAAAACATGCTATTTTAATAATAATATATAAAAAAAAGAGTATCCACTGGGAATAAACATTATCCCTTAATTTATAAAAATAATTATAACATGCGTCTTAAAATTCAGAAGAGTGCAGCTCATGAATAGGAATGTAATTTCATGATTTAAATGCGGATGGTACAGCTAGAAAGCAACTGAAGTACATTATACACCAACCTAAGATTCTCATATTTTTCTGTAATATCAATTCAGCATTAGCAACGCTAAGCCACCTGCTCTTTCCTTAATAGAGCATGAGTTATTAAGACCAATGTTTTAAATTATGTTTATGCTCTAATAGAAAATATCTGGTTTCTTAATTTAAGAGGTGATTTAGTTTACCTGCTTTACTTGGCATATTAATTATTAAGTCACTGTCTGAGTGTCATTTAAGATTAAATCATGCTGAATTGCTTTGAAAAATACAAACAATCAGGAAAGATGGGTTTAAGGAACAACTCAGATGAAAGAAATTAGCATACACAAAAGCAGATCATGACTTAGGGGGCTAAGAATAGTCTTGTGGCCATGGTTGAGCATTTGTAGTTAGGGGACTCAGGAATTCTTTTGTACTGTGCTAAAAACTTTATTTTCATCTCTTATGAAGGCTCTTACAACTAGAGTTTCAGAAGTACTTCTTAATTTGAATCATTTCGATTTGGGTCTCAGTGTTTAACACGTGTCACTGTGATTTGATTTTCAAAGCTAGTGAACTCTCAAAGCTACAATTTGAATCAGGTGAGACCCAGAATGTCAAGCGTTTTTGAAAATGAAGCTTTATTTTTGGAACTTTACAGCATAAATTACTGGCTCTGATTTTCAGGATTTCCTTATACAGTAAGCTGTGGGTTGAGGGTAGAAATTTCAGTAATCTATTTTTCCATCTCATGCATTACCTAGTCATATTAATCAAAACATTTATTTCTATGTTTACCATTTAAGAATGAATTCACTTAAATTAATTTGAATTTTGTTTTTAAAAAGTTACATCAAGCTGAAATGGTAACTTTTCTGATTATAAAATATCAATTTGGAAATTTTGAGTATTTAATACATTTACTGAAAAGGAAAAGTAATTTATCTGACTATTTCTGAGTGTTGTCAATGGCTCTGATGCCTAAAAAAGACTTGTGCTGAGAAATTTCCTGTTAATTCTAGAAGCAGAATTTTCTTGATGTGGCATGTTTGGCAAGGCCAATTCATCAAGATGAGGGAGTTAATTTTTGTTGGATTTAGGGATGGTCAGAGCAAAGCATAACTCTATCAAATTTCTTGGATGCCTTTGTGTCATGTTGCAGGATGTGGATAAGGAGACACCCACTGCAGAACTGCAGGAGCAATTGCTTTGTTGGTTCAGCCTTCCCTTACACTACTTTCTCATCTCAAGGGAATGCACAGTTGTTATGCTTGGGAATTAAATATTGAATTCAAGCTCCCCTTGATAAAGCATAGCAATCAAATCTCTACCCATACTATCATTAAAAAATTCAGATCTTCCTGACCCTTTTACTAAGCAAGATCAAGGCCAACGCATTACAACTTTCTTTACTGCTTCTTAACATCTTTAGCTTGAAAACAGTTAAGGTGGTCCTGACTAGACCAAAGATTCCCAAGCTTCGATATATGAAGGCAATTTAAATGGGGTACCTCTACAGTGTAAGGTGCAGTAATACACATCCCCCCTCTGCTTCGGGGCATGAACAGATGCACTCATGTCATGGAACACCAAAAGAACGTTTCACATCAGGTGGTCCACAAAAAAGCTCAAGATCCTTCAGCCTCCAGCCTAAATCCTGCCACATTACAGAATGGAGACTGAGAGAGATCATCACACAGCCAACGTGAGGAAGTTTCATGACTTGCTATTCTTATACTCTTCTCCGCGTACCCACTAATGGCTGCTGCCACAAGCAGAG
The DNA here is from genome assembly GCF_965183815.1 of Platalea leucorodia. Taxonomy (NCBI): domain Eukaryota; kingdom Metazoa; phylum Chordata; class Aves; order Pelecaniformes; family Threskiornithidae; genus Platalea; species Platalea leucorodia. Next base: position 158,440,269 of record NC_138823.1, read on the forward strand.
TGTATGTGCATTTTTGGTCTAACTCAGCATGGTCACTCCTATGTTTTTAAAGACTGAGAAATCCACATCTCAAGTTTTATTTGGTAATTAAAAAAATAATAGTTTCCACTGCTAATCAGATCCCATTATTGTACATAGAGGCTTATATCATCTGTGCAAATGTAGGAAAAGACAATTATCCTACAGTATGCAAAAGAGAAAACTGCTCAACTGGCTTCTCCAGTATAACACAGAATTTCAGTGACAGGGTATCTTTCTACAAATCCTGGTAATAGGATTCCCAGAGATGTCTCCATGAAAACCAAGTTACACATGATCCTTACCAAGCTGTTTATCATAGGCAGCAATACGGATATCACGGCAGGAGGTAACCCTGGTTTTGATAATCCTGGTGCACTACCCACTAGTGCTCTATTCCTGGACAGTTTACAAGCAGATCTAAAAATTTTAATATTTCTTTCTAGAAGTTATCTATGAGAGATACAAAGATGATCTTTCTTTCTGAGCTTCTCCCTTTCCAATCAACCCTCTCCTCCAAAATGAGGCAACCCCCAGTATCTGCAGAACAGTGCCTCTCTTTTGAACTGCTGATTTCATTCTCGTTTTTGGAATAAAACTCAGACATTCTCTCTTCCAATGGCTAATTCCTCCAGTGCCATGTTTCATAGGTAGTTACTCACATTTACACAAAGTGGGAGTAGAGAATGTGGATCACTATCCAATTGTGGATAGTGATACTGAACATTCATTTTTCATAACTACAAACAATTGCAAACGGTGCAAGAAATCGTATCTGTGCATGCTCCACTGCATCATTTTTTCATTTTTTAAGACAGCTGATTTGGACCTGTCCAGTCAAGTAGTTTCATGTCTTTTGTTCAACTTTCTTTTTTGCAAAGGTGCAGCTGGTTTTGATAGAAATTGGAATGTCAGCTTTGCTTATCCCACTCACTAGTACAGCATAAAGCTATTCTTCTCTTCAAATTATGCAAAAACAACTTCTGTATTGATACAATGAATTAAGGAAACTTTCCATTTATGGCCTATGCCAATTTGATGCAGATCCTGTGGAAATATTTCCAGGAAAAATCTCGGATGTCTGAGCTGATTTTATGTCCTGAAAAGTTTTAAACTATTTAAACTATGTCTGTCTTGTCTCCAGATATCACCTCTGTCTGTGTCCAACAGAGAGAGCAACAATAAATCTTATTTACGTGACCCAAACTGATTTCAAAGGACTGCAGAAGTCCAACTCTACGCAAAATCAGACAAGGTCATATGTTTGCTCTCAGTGGTGAAGTCTAGTGAAGTCATTACTATGCCAAATCAAAATATGATCCTGACCCACCCTCCCAGTAGCTTTGTGTCACTGACTTCATTGGGATGACAGGGCAGTCGCCGTCTCACACAGTGGGTCACAGACCTCCAGCAATAGCAAAATACAAAATAAGTGATCTAGAAATATCCAAATTACTGTAGGACTCTCTAGCTTCCACCAAAACCTGTCCCAAACTCACTGAAGAAAGAAAATGCACTGAAAAAAAATCTGTTCTTCCTCTTCTGAAAAAATTTTTTATTCTTTCTGGGGCAAGTGGCAGCCTTTGGGGCCTCGACCCCTGGGTGTGATGGTCCCTTTCACTCTGGTGCCACCCTGTCAATACATGAGAATGAGGCTGCAGCAACCAGCAGAGGAAGGCTGGATTTAGGGACTTCAGAGCTTATCAGATGTAAGTGGCTATTTGATACGAAGTGGCTATTGTTACCCAGCCTCGTTCCAGTTCTTAGCATACAGATATCCGCAAACACCATTTTCATGTGTGATACTAATTCTGCCTTATAGCCACCATCACTGCCATGGTGTGAGTGCTCCCAGCCATTAATGAAGGGATGCTGGGAACCCCTCTGAGGTGCAGCCAAGTATTATAATCACTCTTACAGCTGGGAGCTGGAGCGTAGAAATGAACTGTGAGCATCTAAGCCCACATGGAAAATCAGCAACAGACTTGAGAATTGGCTTCATTTCTTCTCAGTCTCATTTCCGTACCTTCTTTTCTTTGTTCTGTCTTGGTTTTTTTCCCTTACTTTTCTCCTTTCCCCAACTGAGAGCGTTATCTGGGGGCTAAGGGAGGAGTTGCGCTGAGAGTGGAACTACCCATGAGCAGCTCAAGTCCCGGAGCACCATGGCTCATAGACCTTGTGGCAACCCAGCCTCTGCCAAACTTCTCATAGAAAGGGCTTATATTTCTAACAGTGGCCCATTTGACAAGGACTCATTCATTTTTTAGTTTAAAACTCTCTAAATTGCTAGCCATGCAATTTTTAAAGCTTTTACCTGTGCTACTCATCTGTCTGTTCTTACTATAGCATCCAGCTGCCTGGCAGTCTTCAAGGCATTTGTTTTTCTGAGAGTCCATCAAGGTAGGGAAGTAGTGTGTATCCTTCAATTACAAATGGAGAATTGAGTCATGGAGAGGCTGTGTTAGCTCTGAGGATGCATTTTGTAGCCCAAGTCTTCCCAGTCCTAAGTCAGCTCCCTCACCACTGGGTCATCCTGTCAGCCCTTCCTTGAAGGTTGTTGAATTACAGGCTCTGCTGTCATAGAAAAAAAACCAATCCTTTCATCCATCCTTCCACCCGTCATGCATTGCTATCACATCTAGCAGCAGATGCACACATTTGAACCATATGAGAAAAAAAAAAAAGGAACAAAGACCAATGTTTACCATAGGATGGTTTGAAATCTTTGTAGTTGGCAACTAAATCAAAGGAATGCTTATGTTTTGATGTACAGCAGTCTTAAATCATTTGTAATTTTCTATCACCTCCTTTTATCAACAAATTAACATCTTGATATATAAGATCATCAGTAAATTAGCAATCAGCACCAGAACACAAATTTATTTTTAATGTGTGTACAAAACAAAGGACAATTGATAATATGTGGCGTAGCACTTTACATTTTAAAGAGAAAACAAAAATATTTATGTATGTTAACATATTTGTTAATTTATTCCGGCACCTGCAATTGGTGAATTTCTTTAGGCTTTGTGTCATTTTGATGTATGTGCTGTCCAAACTCTTTCCTTTGCAAAGAGTCTTCTATTTTCATGAACACGTGGAGAGGATGGGGAGCTACATGAAGGAAAAGGAAACACATCTGCGTCTCTTGCAAGGAAAACATTTTAAACTTAATATTAAAACCACACTAATTTCAAAGATAAATTCTGTGTGTAAGGTGAGGGCATTTCAAAGTAAACAAAGCAAAGTAATAGTTTAGCATGGATTTAAAGCTAACATACAAAATTGCAGATCAAATCCTCCTCCCCCCAACAATCATTAATTCATTAATCCTTGAAACCATCACTGCATTGTTTTCTGGTAATTATACACACCTCATATGCTGGCTTTTTAAGACATTAATTGCATGATTAGTTTTATGATTTCTTCTGATTACCAATTAAGTTACCTTTTTCTCTCTTTTTTGTATTTCATACATACCATTAGACTTTATAGTGCTTCTTTTTTAATTTCTCACCTAGCAGGGGTTCTCACACATTCGAAGACTGCATTATCCACTCAATAAACAGAGAGAGAGTTTAATTTTCTGTGTAAAGTATTGGTGTGGACTTGGAAGGATGATGTTTCAGATATTATGCTATCAAGAGTGACATTTAATTTTACAGGGAAAAAAATCTTGTTTTTCCCTGTCATAACAATGTTCACAGAGCATGATTTTAAAGATGTGCAGAGACGAAATCAAGTGATTCTGTCTGTTGGTTTAGCTGAAGTTGTCACATCTTCCTTTTTTGCCCAACATGTATTGCCAGCTGGTCTTCAATTCTATTAGTGTAATTTCTTCTATAAAGTCCTCTGGGTCTGTGCATATACATGAAAGTAACATCCCGTATATCATAAATCAGATACACATGCATGATGCTCTCAAAGACTCAGGAAAAAATATTGGTCAGTGGGACTACAAGTTTGAATAGAACTGAATTTCCAAATCCCCAGTATAATTGCATCCCTATTATCTTGTAGCCTGCGTCCTTCGGATGCTGAGAAATTTCAACTTTTTTAATACACATTTGACTTTCAGCAGATGAGACTCCTATCAACTGCAATGGCAATATGCTAATGCCAATACACATTACGTGAAGCTTGTGTAGGTGTTTTTAGAGACTTATAGATGAGAATATTGCTCAAAACACAGAAATACAAAACTAGATGTAAAAAATATTTTTTACTCTCCGTATTGCACATACTTGGACAAAGGCTGTGTATCTCAGTATGTGTTTCTTTTTGTAAACGTATTTGTATGGTTGGTATACCAAATATTTGCGTGTGATTCATATACATATTCTGAATCATCTTTGTAGTGTAAAAGCAATTGCATTTAATAATCAACACCAGACAAGATGCCTAAATGGAAATTAATTGAGAAAGGCCTTTATGTAAAGGAAACATGGAACTGACTCATAGACCTTCTTGAAGAGAATAATACAGTCTACAGTATTGTGTGTGTGTTTTTAAGATAATCTGGTATCGATTTAAATGAGTACACACTTCCAATTTCCTGACAGCTATGTCAGGTCAGAGAATAGAAAGACTCTGGGAGTTGCAGGGTAACTGTAATTGGACCACCATAGAAAATAAACTCCCAAGTTTTCTGTTGATCCTTAAAATGCTTGCTTGCCAAAGCTGTACTGTGGTTCTCTACTAGGAAAAAAATGTCCACAGTGTACCATATGCTGTTCTACAAGCACCCTGCGGACAGCAAGTCAGCATGGAGAAATGTGCAAAATTGAAGGTGTTCCTGTAATAACAAGTAAGGACACCTCCAGCTCTATGAAAGCTGCAATTTTTTTTTATAAATTGTAGGAAAAAAATACCAGGTTCTCTGATTAACCTTTATTTTTCTGTTGTGGTTTTCCTTTTTAAGAGATCTTTTAAATCTATTTCATTCAGTCCTGTTTTGTATTGAAGAATACATGAGGCAGCAGCAAAGTCTGTCAGTCCAGAAAACAGAAGACTCCAGGAGTACGGGCGCTGGTTGTCACTGGCCTGACAAGGTCAGGAATGGATTTGGAGTGCCAAGACCATGCCATCGCCTTTAGTCACAACTGATAGTAACTTAAATATTTCACTAACCAGGTGCCTTTATCTTTGATCTCTTTAGAATTATTTTTAGGCATAATCGGGATATTTCACCCATCTTTTATATTGATGAACCAATATGAATTGTTTGAAATATTTTTCCAGCCATCCAAAAGGTGAATGTGTATTTATGCCATTTCTGTCTGCTTTCTAGGCTATATCAAACTCAATACTCTGATCAAAGCAGAAATATTTCCTTCAAATAGCTGCATTTTTTTGTAATTGCGCTCTTCTGCTTTCAGCCATTCATAGAAAGTTATACTTACAGGAGGTAATGAGGTAAGACCAAATGTTGTAGCTAACTTGAAAAGAGAAGAAATGAAGTAGCATAGATTTTCCTGTTTCTTTCTCTTTGGCAAAAATTACTTGGCTGCTGTTTTTGGAGAAAGAAAATTTGTGAGCAATTTGGAGGAAAGGCAGAGGGGGAAAAAAAAGCCTTAATTATGGCTTGCTCTTGTATAAGGCTTTTATTGGAAAGAAGCAAACAGGATTCTCTTGAAGACACAGGCGACATATTTGTCAAAAGATATTTTGAACTTATTTTTTTCTAATTCTGTTTCTTCTTTCCAAAACTGTCCAAATCATCATTCATCTTTCAGAAAGCTGAGGCCATGACAAATACATGATTTCACTGTATGAAGACAGTGCCTACAGGCTATTCCCCCTTCTCTTCTGGCACTCTGAGAAAAACTTATGCCTTCATTCCTGAATTAAGATGTTTAGAAGACAATAGATCTACTTTATTTATAGCATCTCATGGCTTGAATCAAATATTATAGGATCAAATGGTGATCCCTCTTACACCTTTACAGCACTGCGGGCAGATATGTTCCTAGGCATCAAGGACCATCTCCAAATAAAAAAAAAAAACCACCAAAACCCAATAAATAAATCAATACAATTAATAGAATAAATCAATAGCCAATTTGGTTAATGTAGAAAAAAGATATATTATACATCCTTTCCTGTGACAGAAGTTATCCCCCGTGGTTTTAAAATCAGAGCAACAGTGTATTTCAGAAAGAAATAATAAGGGAAATTATTCTGCATGATACGTGATATCAGCTGGGTGATGATGGGCATCAAGGACTGCCCAAAGGCCTGTAACCTGTGAAGCATCTCTGTCTGCATCCACATATTTCCTGTTCTTATTATGTCAGAAACAAAGCTGTTTGCAGCTCACAGAAGTGCTGCCCCACGGCGCGGCTGGGACGCTGCGGCAACACAAGAGTTTGCATTGCACTGCCACTGCTCAGAGACGCTACAACCCATCAGTCCCCGCTTTCTCCCTTACTCACTCCAGTGCCCAGTTTACATGTGCCTATGAGCCTCCTGAGCAAATTCCTCAGTCTTCACCACTGACCCAATGTGTGCCCATGGATAGGCTGCCTAGGACCTCTTCTTCAGTAAACCAACTGTATATGTGGACAGTATCAGGAGGAAGAGAGAGGCTGAGCAATAATAATAGTACTGTGCTGAATGTGTTTAGTGCCAAGAAAATGAGTTACTGCCCTCAAGAATGCTACGAGTTTTAGAAGTTTCATTGGTATATCAGAGAAGGTGCTTCCAGAGCAATATAGCGCATCCCTGAAACTAGAAAGTACAGACAAGCAGCATGGAAATACTGTCAACACACTCTCCAATAGCCTCCAGCCTTATTCTAATAGAAGTATGAATAAATGAACCAGTAACAATTCCAGATATTCCTTCATCTTGCAGACTGATGTAACCCAAAACTTTAACAAAAGTTTATTAATATTCAAAGTTATTTGAACAATGTTTTTTCATCCTCTTGCACTTCCTTCACCTGTGCGCTTAGTTTTCACTGGATACCTGAAGTGCTGAAAGTGTCACGAGAGGCTTTTCTCTTCCTAAAATCAGTCTCACATTGTGTAAGCCCAGGAGGTTTGGATAAGCAAATGTGTGGGTCCTTTTCAAACCGAACTGCAGCTCCAGAATTTCAGTTTGCCCATCACTAATGCTCATTCAAATCCACATTTAAATCGGGAACGAAATTATCTCCAGTTTACAGAAATGTACCCATCCATAGCAGCCCAAATGGATTAGGATTGCTGCATCAGAGAAGTCCATTAGTGTAGTGTAAAGTACAGCTACAGTATAAGCCATTTCAAAAAGTACAGCTGCCTCTGATCAACCTAAAAAAATCCTCTTACTTCTGAAAACACAACGTAAAAATGCACATCAGGCTACAGGCCAGATATGTCAAGTACATCTTTTTTGAAAGAGTTTAACCCATAAGAGTCATCATTTACTATTAAATTTCTGTTATTCTGCTATTCTTGATAGCAGCCCAATTTAAATGGATGCTGAATGCCACAATGGACATCTCATCCACTTCTTTCTCTTGAAGCATCCAAGGAACTTGATGTATTTTTGCTGGCCCCAGGTATCATGTACTGACTTCCCATCAATGAATTGCATATGAGCATGGCATGCAGCAGGCCAAGGCCAGGCATCAAATAACAGGAACCAAAGAGCAGGCGATCCTGGAATATATTATACAATCGTTATAATGGGGGATGTCAGAATTAGAATACCAGTATGAAATTTCTCACTTCTTTGATCATGAGAAGGGGCAAACTGGCCAGCCTGCTTACTCTTGCAACGTACTCCTTTTTATTGCTGCCATGTTCTTACTTTTGTTGCAAGGGAAAGACCACTGAGGAAGTCATCCCAGCCTGAGTTGCATGGGTTTGCTGAGAAAGTCTGGTTTTCCTCAATGGTTTTCCTGCATTTTTCATACTCATCAGAGGATGAGATCCTAACTAGCACTGAGGAGCTGGGGGGTTGATGGGCAGGATCTAAGGCAGATATGCAGTAACACCTGGTTTTTATCTGCATCAACATCCAAACCTAAAACCCCTGGTCCATGCCTGATTCTTCAAGCATAAATAAAGATGGGTTTCATTGCTGGTATTGGTAAGAATGGAAGGACATAACTGCATGGCATAAACCACATATCCTACAGCCTCTGTGGAAGTTGTGAATCCAAGAAGTACAGTTCCCACCATGTATTCTGGAGCTGAAAGCAAAGTGGTTCAGTTTTGGAAAATAGGGGGGTAGCTTTTAAAGTGGCAGGACTGAAATGCCGCACTAGCTGCTCTAGTTGGGCATCTCATTTGAGATCCTTTGTCTCCCACCTCCGTTTTCAATAAAGTAATCTTGAAAACTTGTTTCTGAAGACAGGATCCCTATTTATAGGGAAAGTTCTTGCTTTTTTACATTTTGAAGGAGCAATCTTTCATATCAACATTTGTTTGATATGGAAATATTGTATACTTGCTGCTTTTAAGCCCACCTACATGTACACCAAGTTTCTGAATTACAAGTAAAAATCTATAGGCTTTTGTGCAAAAACAAAATTTTTTAGTATGCACCTGCTTAAGCAATTTCTTTGAAAACAGCATGCTTGGATTTTTGGTTTTTGCCTATAAATAGCCTTGCTTTGTAGAATGAATTTTATTACAGGCTATTTTAAATACATTTCTAAGGGGAAATATGTAGTTGTCCTTATTAAAAATGAATTATATACATCAAAATTAAAGTTGTTTGCAATAACACAATGTTCTTCTGCATCTTGTGCTAACATCAGCACAATCAGTGGAAAACATAAAAGGAGATATCCCATACACATTTGAAATTACAATTACAATGTCGAGGGAGGGGCTCTTTTAAGTTGGTTTGTTTCCTGAGAACAAGGCTGATTTTCTTAAGGACTCGTGTTTCCCACAGACACCTGGCTCCAGCACATACCTCTATAATCAGCTTTGGAGCAGAAGGGTGCAGGAGGAGGAAGTCCTGCCTTACACATTGGGAGATACCATGAGGCTGCCTAAAATTACAAGATACAAATTAAAAAAAAAAAATCTGTTAAATAATAATTATATCATTATATTTGTATCACTTTTGGGACACAAAATACCTTTTCCTACTGGCATTAGCTTTCTTTGTTTTTTTCAAAGTGTTTTGCAGATAAAACTGACTCCTGGGGCTATTAAAATAGCTCTTTGTGAATATAGTTCATGTTTTGCTGCAGTCAATCAGGAATACATGTTCCAGGAGACATTGATAGATCCATGCTATTTTTTTTAATTTCTCACAAAAATTATTTGAAGTTATACATTGTTGCTTGGATAAGATCTGAAAAAGCTAAGTGATGTGATAAATGGGTTGTATCTTCATAATCGAGTAATTTTCTAGTAATCTAGTAATCTTGTAGCAATGATCCAGAGTTTTGGACTATTAGTCATTCAATTCACATCCTTTTCATGATACAAAAGGTAGTCAATAGCTGACAGACTACTTAGCAACACTGATGTTTAAGGTTCACCTCTGTCTTTGAATGGGTGTTTGAGGTGTACATGGGCATCTCAGAAGGCAGCTTTTATGTAATGTTATCTTATTGGGACGTTAGTATTTTTTTCCTTTAATGTTTTTCTCATTTCTAGACTGTCATTAAAATATTTTGGCTTCCCAGCAGTATTGGATAAATAAGCCTATGATCTACTGGTGATAGACACATCAAAGTTAATCACAGCCTTAATTTAAAAAGAGGTAACCCAGAAAGCATAACGAATAAATAGAAAGCAAGGTCTGCACCCATTTTGAACAAAAAATCATACATCCATTATCATATTTATACTAAAGACCAGGCTGATATCAGGGCCCCACAAAATTCATGAATTTTCCTTTTTTCTTTTGGGACTGACTTAAGTACAGGTCGATGCTTACACATACTCTAGTCTTCCTTTAAGCTAGCTGTCTCTGCCAGCTCGGAGAGCTTAACAGAAAATTATGACTACTGCATTTCCTAAATGAATTCACTTAAATATGAAACAATGCAGCACATGAGCTCAAAACTGTAGCCTGCGCACTTATATTGAGTATTTACTCATTTTTTGAAGTTGTTTATTAAGATTTTCTGCTTTTGGAAGCAGTACAGAGGATACATTTGTATGCTGTATGTTTTCTCTTTGGAAGATAAACGGCACTTTTGATGGAGGTACAGACTGTCTTCATTCATGGTAACATTCAAGGTATAGTGAAAAGATGTCCCATATTGGCATACCAAAATTTCTGTCTTAGGTATTTTGTTTATAGCTTATACCTAGAGGCAGGTTGGACAGCATTACCAACCATCAAAGTTTCTTGGCACTTGCTGTTAGAAATTTCAGCTGCAAACTTTAATCATTTGAAAATTTCTAGCATCTACTCTCTGCCTCTGGCTGAATTTTCTTAGGAAAATTACAACACAAACAACTCAGTCATTTCTGACACTGGACTGGGGAAAATGAACCTTAAACCAGTGTCAAAAAGTTATGGTGCTTTTTTCTTTCAGCTGTCCCAGTGATCCATCCCTGTTACCTCTGCTCGGTGCTGACGGGCAGTGGGAGCCATGAGACAAGGATTTGTCTTTTGCTCTTTTTTATGTAAATCCAAGAAATATTTTCCAAACTAGTTATAAATCTGTGTATATGTGTGGTTTGTGCATGCCCTAAAGAAACTTGCGGCATTTTAGCATCAGAATTCACCATGGAATCCATCCCCAATGATGGACAGATGGGAATGTATAGGATGGACAAAAAACTGGTTGAGAGCTAGTGGATCATGTTCCAGAGAGTTTGTTACAAACTGCACGATCAGAGTGAGAAGTGGAAGTGATCTTTTCTAAATAATTTAAGGAAAAGTCTGTAACACAGACCTGGTTCATAGGGGGGGACTTTAACCTCCCTGACATTTGCTGCATCAGCAATGCCACAGGACACAAGCAGTCAAGAAGATTTTGGGAGGGTGTCAGGGATGACTCCTTGGTACAGGTACTGTCTCCAGGACCAACCAGGTGTGATAAGCACCTGCGCCTCCAGAAGTAGTGGCTGGGGAAGATATGGCCAAGACAACTATGGAGAGAAACTTCCTAGCAGAGGGACTCCCTAGTCTGGGACTGGGTAGGCGAAGAACAAGGGGCTGGGAAAAAGACGGGTTCAGATTTGGAAGACAGTAGTCACAAAAGCTTTGCGTAGAGTACCTTCCTTCACAGTGTGGTCTGATCTCACTGGTTTTTGTCTCAGAGTCCCCCTGCAGCAGCACAGGGACATGGAAGTGATGGTAACAATTTTCCTCTCTTTCACTACTCTTATTTTACTCCAGTAATTCAAATGGTAGAGGTCTGGATGTTGGATATTAAGTTCTGTGATGAGCTATATTGGTGTCAATATGAGAACAAATTCAAATTACAGAGGGGAGGGTATTATTTTTTTACAAATCAAAATCTTGTGGATGTCATTTTTTATTCTGAAAAAATATTTTCTTTGCAAAAAAATCGCAAAGTTAAGCCCTCAAAATTTAATGCCTGAATTATATTGTTTGTGCACCCTTAATTTGTCCCACTTTTCCATGTGTATTAAGGTAGAATCTTTAATTACAGAATCCTGCTTCATTCATATGCAGAAAGGGTAAGGTCTGGCAATGAACTAGGACTTTGCAGTAAAGCAAATGATTAAGAGGCCACTACCCCATTTGTTAAGTAAGCCAGAAAGTATAGGGTGAATGAGATGCAATGGTCTCTTGGTTAAAACAGCACATTATTTTTGTTTTTACTAGAGAGTCTTTATATGTAGTTGGGTAATTTTCTTACACCAGTTTTGTCAGAGATTGTTATTTCTTTCTAGTTTTCTAGATATACAAGACCCTCTGTGTAGGGCTTGGCCCATTGCTTTGGTGAACACTTATGCAACAAATGTATGAACTGGAGAGTGTGTGTGAAACATACGAAATGCTACAGAATATAGGGACAGCTCAAACAGGGTGCCCAAAATTAATGAGTACTTTTTGACATAAATCTCTCTGTGCATCAAATCCACTTTTTAAAGAGGGAGCAATACCCACTCATGTCCTAGGCAGGATATGAAATTCATTAAAATTTTGGAGTGTTTGTATACTGGAATAACTAGTACCAAAGAAGGAAATTAAAATATTGAATATTATTAATCTATCGTTACAGCTCACGTCTTTCGTCACAGAAGGCTTTGTGTAATGTGAGGTAAATAAGGCCAATGGCCAAATGCAAATATAGACGCAAAAACTACTCACCACTCTGTGCCCTAGTGAAGAGGAGTCTTCTAGAAAAACACAAATTCAAAATACATGTAAGGGGCAAGACTAAGTTGAGTAGGCAACCTTAATCCTGGCTTTTCCTGACATCTAGAGTGCTCAGTTTTCTAGCCTCAGTCCAGTAATTAAAAAAGGCTTCCCAGGAACACTTTGCTCCAGCTGAGAGCAGCAAGTCCATCCCACGAGACACTAAAAAACTATTCCTTTGGGGCATACAAGTTGACCTAACCTGCACCCCAGACGCAGGATGCAAAGTCAAATCCCTCCTCCACATTGCAGCACTTGACCCACACGCTTGGCCCCTCCGGGCCGTGCGCTGAACTGAATGCTGTCGCGCCTTTGTTCCAGTGAATGCTTCATAGGAAATACTTCAACATTCATCAGAGCAGCGATGGCAATCTCTCCCTGGGGACTGCCGCAGTGACTAAGCTACAGTGTGATGCTCACGCTCTGGCCCAATGAATATTTAATTGCGCCATGCAAAGAGGAAGAGTTTCAACAGAATGGACTGAGAGGGGCCTCAGTGGGAAACTCCAGCTCTGGTGGCTTCAGCTGTCCGGCAGGAGGGATGAGTCCTAATCCCTTAGGTGGAGGAGCTGTTTGATCAAGGTAGGGGCCTGCATGATATAGACAGCTGCTCCAATTACTGAGCTACTAGATGAAAAGGGGCACTATCATCTTGCCCTTGTCTTTTGAAAAGACCAGACCTCCTCTGCTTATCTAAAGAAAGGGTTTAGCTATGTGAACCCTAAATGCAAATTAGTGCCTCTGTGCAAGTGAGTCCCTGAACGAGGCAGGGCTGAAGCCATATCCAAGTATTTGACATCTTCTACTTGCTGGGCAGATCCAGCGAAGTGCTGGCTGTGAACCCTTCAGTCTGGCCTTTTTTGTACCCAAAATGCCTAATTCAGACCTGGGAAAAGCCCTCAGCAGCAGGGTACCTGAGAGGTAGTTGTTGCAGTGCCACTGCCAAACTCCTTGTGTTACTCTAGCCCAAGGGAAAAAACAGGATATTTAGGGATGCCAAGATGTAGTCCACATGTTGTTAGGTAGCATCTGCAGGGAAATCTGCATAATCCCAGAGGAAAGCTTTTCATTAAGGTAAAATACAAGGTTGCTCCTGAGAAACCTTTTCTGAAGTGTGTTTAAACTATGCACTTCAAAGCATGCTGGTGCTTCTGTGAGCCTCGGCTTCACAAGAAACTTTCCTGTAGATAGAAAGGAGGAGAAAATCTCCAAAGTAATATGTGGAAGTAAGGGGAAAGGCTGTTTGCTCCTTTTGCATGAATGCACCCGACTTTGACACAAGAAAGGAAACAGTAGGCAGAAGAAGCTCAAAGCTCTCAGTTGCAGCCCTTTTATAGCAGTAATAAGAAATGGGTTTTAGCCAAAACTAAATTTTCCCCATCAATTCAGACTGCTGTTTTCTTGCCCATGACCTGTCCAGCTTGTATCTCAGGGCATCATACGTGTCAGTGCTTTAAAATGCCATAGATGTACCCTTCTCAAGATAACTGTGTGCTAACAGTAGGTGGAGATACAATCCAATTGTTCTGTAGTGTTTCCAAACAATCTGAAGCCAGCCTGACTTGCTATTAATTTTAATTAAACCTTGCAATAAAAACCAACAGAACAGTGAAAAGCATGAGCAAAAATAAATGTATAGGTCATGCTTTTAGTTCCCTTTATGCAGTAATCTGATAGCTTGTTTTGGCATTGCAGGTGGAATACACAGACCTAAGTTTAATCTCTTTTGTTTGTTTTTCTCTCAAAAATCATGCCTTCTGCTTTTCGTTTGCCTCAGAGAAAGAAAATTATAATAAAAGGAAGATGGTTCTGAGACCAGTTCAAGCATCAGAATACAAGCTGATTTCAAAAATGTGTCAGCTTATTCAAGGTTCCTAGTTTGTGCATCTTATTTTTTAAAGGAAAGACAATAGGAAATGCTGAAATTCTTTTAATTAAACTTCTACGATAGCTGGCTTTGAAAGGATGTCTCTGACCTACGCTTCCTCAAAGCTGAAACAAAACGGTCGCTGTCTTTCTTTGTGGGTCTGAATTTTGGAGAATGAAGGGCACAACCAGTTTTTCGCTCGTGCAGCTACAACCACTTTGCTCCCTGGGCAGTAGGCAGTGAGTGTTGATGGGCACTAGCAAGAACTTTTAATCACGTTTTTAAAGTGCTCCCAGACATGTAAATCTGTAGAAAGGGCAAAATGCCACCCCTGGTAACAGCACCCCTGAAGACTTTATGTCTGTCCATTTTGACTGTACCTGCTGCCCAGGTTTTCAGATCTTTGCAAGGTTAATGTTTTAAAATTCACCTTCAATTTACATCCTTTTCACTCACAATCAGTCTAATCCAGCTGGATATCAGGGAACAATAGATTTCTTCTTTTTATATCCTATTTGTGCTATGGTACTGCCTCTTCTTCTGGAAGCCTCCAGAAATACAGGACTGGAAAATCCAGCCAGCACTAGGCTGGGGGGTGGCACAAAGATTAATGCGGATTAAGGTGCGGGGAAGTGCTTTTCTAAGAATACTGTTTTCTGAAGGTAGCTGCCATTTCGCTTTGTGCTTTTATGCAAATTGTTGTACATAGCATTTATCCTGTCCTCGTTTTTATGCTTATGAAATATCTGATGATAAATACAGCTTGGTTTACCCCTAGATCTCCAGCAGTATTATAAAGAAGCTCTAACTAGAGGTAAAGATACAAGGCAAATAAAGAGATGAAGTTTCTAGGCACACAGCAGACCAGGGAATATCTTATGGAGGTACCTGTAGGTCCTGGAAATTATTTGCTCCTCTCAGGACCCTCTCCCAAGTCACGACTCCTTACTCCCATGGCAAAATGGTCAGATATATCACAAAAGATTATACTAAGATGAAAAAATGATGGTTAATGGAAAGACATTTTTAAAAGGCTCTGTGTTTCATAGTGTTACTTTGATGAACTCAATTTTTAGAAGAAAACACCAGCACATGAGAAATTCACAGTGAACTTTAGGGAAGATGCAATTATCTCTTTTGTGAAAAGTAAGTCACATACATTTCACTGGTGTTTTTTAAATCTTACATCAGATAATTGCTACTGCTGGAAAATATCACTCTTTCAGTGCTGCATATCATGTTCATCCTAGCAATAGGACTTTGTTCATTAATAATTGCATTAAAATATCACCCCACTCACGTTCTGAAGCAGCACTCAAAGCTTAGCAAATACTGAATTTTTAATTACATGATTTTGTTATATCTTCACTATCTTTAAGTTCTTTGCTTATGCCCATGAAAACTAAGAGAAAAAGAAAATTAAGCATTGAATGAAAGGGCACATGGAGCGTGTGTGTAGGTATTTGTATGTGTCTGCCTTTCATATAACAAACTGAATCCTAATGAACAAAAAAAAAAAAATGTGAAGAGACAGCCACATCTAGCCAACAGCAGGCTCCTAGAAATTTAATAGTATGGTCCACCGTAACCCAAAATCCTAATAATGAGATACAGTACTTCCAACAACTGTGTATTGTGCGTTGCAGGATGTGGTAGTACATTTTGATAGCAGAAGCCCACACTTATGCAAACTGCCAGAGGTCCTTAGTGCCCCTGCAAAGCAAAAGGGAACCTGGTTTAAAGTGATTTCAATTGATCCTTGCTGTCTTATGTGATTACCCAGTTTCTTGCATTGTGTATATTACCATGATGTAGCAAATAATGATAATTCATAGTACTTCTCTCACATCAATACAAACTCAGCTTACCTTAGGCTTTGTCTCTATAGGAAAGTAGTTTTATAGTCACATCGATATTTTATATCCATATGTTTGAAACAGCGTGAGCCATTTCAGGATCCTTGAGTTCAATATTACAGAGTCTCAAGTTTGTTTTAACTTGCATGCAGGCAAACTCAACGAAACCAAAAAACATTTAGAAGACTGTAAGCATGTTCAACATGCAGATTTCATTAGCTTGCTTCCCTCAGTCTAGATCTATGCAATAGGCCACAGACGTTCAACTTTACTTTCTAGGCGATGTCTTAGCAGAGGCTGTGATTCTGCCGGAGGTCAGATCCCGCAGTCCCATAAGATCCAGTGCAGAGACTAGTGAGCACCAAACCAGTGTTTGTCACTTTGGTGAGGTTTTTTTTCCCTCCTTCATTTATTTTGCTGATAGACATCAATAACAGTTTCAGTGTACGCTGCCACTGTGTATCTACCTGTGCCCTGGGCTGTGGATGTGTTTGTAAATTGAAAGATTTCTGACATGATAGGCTGTATTTTAACAGTAATTAGAGCATGTGCTGACGTCGAATCGTAATAGAAACAACTCTATTGCAAAGACTCCAGGCTGCCAGTAATGGAAATCTGACATTTATGCTTTGTGTTGTTTGAAGCTACTGGCCATTAGAGCTGAATTGCTATGCGGCTCCGCTCAGCCATTCTCTTTCCCAGAGGTGTTTCAAGAGCATGAAGCCATTTCTTTTCCTCTTTTTGTTTGTTTGTTTGTAAAGGGCCTAGTGAGTTATGTAGCTTTCCCTGGGAAATAAAAAGGCTTGCAAACATAATACTTATTCCTCCCTGACATTTCAAATCTATGTGTTGGTGGTTAAACATTTAGTTACATGGCTATTTTTCTAATGAACTACCTTACTTAAAAAGGAACTCTAAAATGCCAGTCTGCCTTAACAGCTACAGTATGGTCAAATTCCCTGGTGAAGTATGCGTAACTTGCTGACTTCAGTGAGAGCACCATACATCTGAGGGCAAAATTTGTCTCTTATGGATTGACTGTCAGATGTTTAGTACTATGTGCCAGATATTCAAAGGCATTTAGCCCCCAGCAACTCTTGTAATGAGACCTCTGGCTTAATTTTCACAGTCTTTTTGTGAATCTCACATAAAATGTGTAAATAAAAATGGGCCTGAGTCCTTATGTTCAATGGGAAGCAATTTATTCTCAGGAGCAGTCCCAATGTGTATCTAGATCCTATTGAGATGATTAAGTACTTATTAACATGAGTAAGAGTTACAGATTACAGCATTCTGTTGACTATTTAAAAAATCACGAGGCACAATTTATATTAAAGTCAATGGTCAGAGACAGGAGGAGCAGGAAGCATTCGTTAGAGACGTGGACTGCACTGAGGTCCATGGGAGCCTGTGTTTGTCGAGCTTGAGGTGTGATTTTTAAATTACGTCTTTGGTTTTGTGGGTGCCACTTTACACTTGCAACAAATTGTGCCCACCGGTTTGAACTGACAAGGTATCCCTCTTTCTCTCAGCTTTTTCTTGCGGGCGGTACATCTCACTCGCAGAATTAGAATGCAATTTCAGAGAAAATTTAAGAGAGAATATTGTTTTCCAAGCAGATTCTGTTGTCAAAACTGATTTTCTCTCTGGACTACCCCACTATCAGCAAGATATCTACATTTTCCTTCCTCAGGTTTACAGTTTGGGGGATGCACCCCAGGGTACTTGGTACTGGTTTCCAGCTGCCTTTCAGGGTCACAGTTTCTGCCACCTTTCATGAGGGGGTCTGAGGAGTGAGAGAACCCATGTCTGGAAAGCAGGGTTGTAATCCCCCCACCAAGTGCCGGTGGTGCTTTGCAAGACTGAGCCCCATGCCTGAGCTGTCTGCTTTAGATTTAGCCAAACAACAGTATTCAGGCTCTGAGGTGTGAGCTGCATTTCAAAAATGTTTCCATATACACTGGACATGTTTCACAGTTGTTTAGAGTAGACTTCTTAAATTATCTATCTGACCTACCACCCAAATTGAACAGCAGGGTGGTTTTGACATTTTTGGCTTGTAAATTAACTTGCTTGCTTGCTTGATGGTGAACATTTATTATTTTTTTGTTGATAGAAAACCAGCACACATTGATTGTTAGTTTCATTTTGAGTCTAGTCATCATCCATTTATCAAATGAAGTGTCACTTGTATGTTGGTTGATGGAGTCATGCAGATTTGTGAGCCAGGCAGTCTTACACTCGAAGGAACTTACACAAGAGAGAGGTTTTTTCCACACTAGAAGTCATTCACACACTCTTATGAACAATCTCATTGATAATCTAAGAAAAACCATATGGTTCCTTATCTTGAACTACGAATAATGTAATCAAAGCTTGCTGAACATAAGATCTTGGAGCTCAAAAAGCTTGGATTTATCTGAAGAATGTGTGTGTTTATGCACACATAATTATACAAGGGTGCATTATACCCCATAACTTTAAGCTAAATACCTTGAATTGCGAAGGTATCTGACATTTGTGTATCATTTTGTCATGTCATATGTATATATATATGTTGTAAAGAAATTCGTAGACCTACAAATCTCATGTCACACAATCACAGCCCGCATTATATCAGTCCCTTGTGAGTATGGCTCAGTTTATACCGGACATAAAGGCTAGGGCTTCTGAAAATCAAGAGAGTATCATGTGGTTGTTAGACGACTTAAATTAGCCCATTCTAGACATACAGTCAGGGAGAAAAACGCATAGATCTGGCCAACAGCTGAGCATATTATTTCAGAGTTTAAGCATAACAAAAGAGGCCATCATGAAACCTTAGAGACCTAACTTCAAAACAAAATTATTAATAGCCAAGAGGGTAAAAGCTTTAGTGAAATTTGGAATCCAGTTCTAAATAGGATCTCCACTTCAAGAATGAATAATAGATGGAGTCCAACTGTTCTGTGGTTGAGCACAAATTAGTGATTCATTGATTGTAATCAAAAGCAGCTGCTTGTAATCAAAGCATAGGTTTTGATAGGTCATTATCAAATGATATGCTAATTTTCCATGTATATAAAGAGCAGAGATGGAGCTTGTCAAGAAAGGTCTTGATAATGCAAAATACAGATTTTGTGAGAAGTTTACCTTGATGCTTTCTTTCTTATCTGTCCTTTTTCCCAGTCAATATTTTCTGTCTCCATAATTAGTTCGAGTTTTGTGGCAGCTTATTGGAAATGTCACCAACATCTGGGTTGGTGCAGTACAGCACAATAATGCATTTATAGGAAGAAAGCAGGTCTTAGCTCTTCCTTTTAGAGTTATTGTTACTAACTCACAACGAATACCTGTTTCTATGAACATAAATTTGTGAGTTGGAATTTTGCAAAGTGCTTAGGCAAGTATTTTCAAATTCACCTGTTTAAGTTAAAAGACCTAAGTAAATGGCAATAGTTAGTTAGTGAATGAGAATTACAGCTGTTCAAAACTAAAAATCAGATCACTATTTAAGTGCTTAAATTCATACACATTTGGAAGTACCTTGCCCTTAGGTCTCATAGCCTCGAACTTACCTGGGACAAAGCTCTATGCAAAATTAGTTCCTCTAGTGGTATCAAAGATCCCATATTTAACCACAAAACATCTTTAAAGTCCAAAATCTTCATGACATACTTCCACTCTTTGGGAAAAGAGGTGTTATTGTGCCTGTTCATTGCTAGGAAGGGACTGTTAGTGTCATTCCTTGGTAGAAAGTATCTGGCTATCTCCTTGCTAACTCTGAAGCAGCCCTACGAGCCAGAAGGTCATTCTCTGGGTTTGAGCTTAGGCTGTGGAACTGAAACAGAGAAGGCTGGCAGGCCAAAAAGGACAGTTGTGCTCCCCTAGTCTAACTTCACAACACAGTAGCCAATTCAGTGGAAATTAGGCCAAGCTCAGCGTATTTCAAAAGGAGACCGTAACTATCCCTTTCTACCATACTTTTCATTTGCCATTGATCCTGGCTTTTGCAATCTGTAGTTATTGTTCACTCCCTAGCTCCTTTTAGGTGTTCAAGAGGAGTTTTCCATATCAATACAACAAAGATTTTTCCATATCAATACGGGCAGGAAAGTAACTTTTTTTAGCCTCAAACCTTGCTTCTGTAAACCATTCCCTATGTCATTGCTAGACAGTCTTGCTGTGGTTGCTGTTTAAATTGATTTGGAAACTAAAACTGCTACACTTCCGTAACAAAACTGTCACGCTGAACTAGTGACCACTGGATAAGTATTAGAATAATATGAATATGGTGGCAAACAGACAGCTCTCAGACATGCTGTTGCCTCTCAGTCCAGCTCATAAAGTGTGTTGTTTGTAGAAGCACTTGCAACTTGGCACTTTAAGTTGGGCTTCTACTTCTGTACCATGATTTTTTGTAACTGATGTGATTTTTACTTTGGGGATGCTTTCATTTAAGTATTTCTGATATCAAGACATGACTGCAATGTGATGGCTGCTGTGAAGAGGAAATCCCAGCACCCTTGCACTGACACGTAGCTACATGGTGCATGTCTGACCTCTGAGACTAGACTTGCAGAATAAGTTCTGTCCTTCCAGTTCTAGGATTTTGCATCCAGGGTGTTGAAAGACCTGTCCCGTAGTCACAAAGGGGACCAGTGACTCAGGCATCGGTACTGTCATGTGAGGATCATACCAGCATCCCCCACCACCTACAGTAATCTACTGCCCCTTTGCAGACCCGCTGTTGCAGAATATGATCACAGCTTGTCTTCAGCATCTTCCTAGTGGGTAAACACCTCTCTAGTTCTGTAAGAAGTCCAATGGTATAACGAGCATTATAGCTTATCCTCAGCTTTTCCCCTGCAAACGTCCCAGGTCTTGGAACCATTCTCACCCATCAACATGTGCTTATAAAGCAAACACAGTTGAGATTATGCCGTGGTTTCTGAGTGGAAAACCACAGGAAAACAGAGGATTCTTTTCTCACTAATCATGGGTATTGTAAGAGAGGCAGGAAAAGCAGACAAAAACACTGAAAACTGTTGCCATAGGCTAGGTGAGATTCTTTCATTTTCCCTTTTAGAGAACAGGAGATAGATAGTTTTTATTCAGTGAGAAAATTTAAGGTGACTCTGCTGCTAAATTGTGAATGTATTAAAATAATCCCCTCATTTATATTATGTTTTATTTTTGCCCACTATTTATAAAGGTAGATGGACAGACAACATCAATAACACAAAAATAAGTGAAATCTCAAAGAACTAGTTGTCTTTGCTTTTTGCTGAGCATACTTTCTATGTTCATCAGAAATATGGCATGATCTATAGGCCAATTAATTGTTTCCACTGTTTCTAAGAACTTAAAGATATCAGTATACAATTAATAATGTATTTTTACAGGGGCTGTTGTGTCAATTTTTAATTTTTGGACAGTATGACTGGGGACAGTCTTAGGTTAAATCAATATTTTATTTCCAAAATGAACCAATAAACATCCAAAAAAAATTTTCATGAAATTTTTTCAAAGTAGAAAAAAACAGTTTAATGTAGTTATTCTCTGTTCTCACACTTGGCTTTCCACTGAATATTTCTCACTTTTTACTCTCTTATAGGAAGTTAGGTGTCTGATTGTCTAACTCTGTGAAAATTAGATAGTCTAGTTCCTTCTGTTG
Source organism: Platalea leucorodia (assembly GCF_965183815.1). Lineage (NCBI taxonomy): Eukaryota > Metazoa > Chordata > Aves > Pelecaniformes > Threskiornithidae > Platalea > Platalea leucorodia. The sequence goes on from NC_138823.1 coordinate 158,461,960, forward strand.
TGTGCTTCAGAGGTTAATATGGAGAAAACAGAACCATCATTCAGTCAGAACTTTAAGTGGTTCAGTCAAAACTGAAACTTTGCTCTTCCAGAGTGCACAGGACAGGCAAGGCATAGCAGAGGGATGGGGAGAGGGGATGAAACCCTTGCGGCTGAGATGTGAGGAACAGATATGGACACAGTGGCAATGGTGTACACCAACCTTCACCCTAGCAGGAGTCACATGCTAAATTTTTCCCTTCTGGACGGCTGTGGTGGCAGCCAGCCTGGATGGTCAGCGCTTTGGCATGGACAAAGTGGGCAGAGAAACCAAAGGACTTTTATTACCTTTAACAATGGTTGACTTTGCCGGCTTTGCCTATATGTAAGACAAAAATGTATACTCCCATAAAGAATAAATAAGAAACATAAATTTGACTTAAAAATAACATTACCTTTCTTTCTTACAACTGTTTTCTTTGAAAAAAGAGAAAAAGATAAATGATACCATCTCTCTTATTTTTCCAGTCTTAGCCTTAAGCCATTATAATTGCTTGAGCGGAGGTGAACAGCAAGCCAAACCAAGCCATGCATTTTGACTTCGTGTTCTGCTGACTGATGTATTGTTATTTGAAGTGTTGTATACCTCATTATGTGCAGTTGATAAAGTAGTATTGTGGGCAGATCTGCAGTGCCCTCAGATCTATGGAGCAGGTTAAAAAGTGGACCAGCACTTAAAGGTTGTGAAGCAGAGAAAACAATCTGGAAAATTCACAGTGAATAACAATGCATGCCTTCCAACACTCTGTGTTGCCCCCCTGTTTTCTACTCTTAACCACAGCGAGAACAGCCTGTTCTCATTTTTTTCTCCATACATATTCACCCTGGTGCATTTCTTCATCTATTTGTGGGATTGTATTCAAAGATTCACACTGGGACCACAAGGCTAAAATACCAGTTTCATTTTCTAGGTGAAAATGTGTTTGTAATAAACAGGGAAAGTTAAAATTTATACCTAACTTCATAGAAAGAGTAAAATGTTTCTTATCAAACTGGAATTTGATAAAAAGTATATTGTATTTCTAGAACACAGCATTTCTTTAGTTGTTAGAGAGGCTGTGGATGGAAAAAGAAATAGAAATTTTAACAATTTTCACACAAGAGTTCAAATAGAGTGATTTCATGTAAAGGTTGCAACAGAAAATTCAGAGCTTTCCACATCCTAAAAAGAAATGTTTTAAGAAAGTAGAACAAATAAGTTCAAGAGAATTTTAGTTGATAGGATCCCATGCCTACTGCTGTTGTGGACACACCAAGTATCAGAAGACTAGTAGCATGACTGGGTGTCCTGGAAGATGTTGATTTTGAGTCCTTGGCCGCTTCAGTTATAAACTTTCCTCTCCGTATGCAATTCACTTTTACACCTTCTGTATGCACAAAGGTGCAGAAGGGGACAGGGACACTCCTGCAGCAGATCTGAGACGTACCCAGATGCTCACAGCCTCTCTGTCCCCATGCACCACGGTAGCCCTTGCTGTAGGCTTTGACATCCTCTGCTGGTGGAAAGCATGAGCCCTTTGCCAGTGCTAGTTAGTATGGCAGATGAGTTGGAGCCTTGCAGGCACACTCATGAAGAAGTAAGCTCTAGCAAGTCCAGACACGTCTAAAAAGAGCAAGTTCATACATGCTATGAGCAATCCAAGTCTCTGAAACTTCGAAGGGTCTGTAGTTTACTGAAAATGTTTTAAGGATCCAGGTTGAAAAGTTTGAAGCCACCAGTTGGATCCAGAAACTTAAAATGGGCAGAAGGGATACTGGAAGATAAGAGGAGGATTTGCAGAATAAATATGTAAAAAAGCTCTCAGCCATTCCTTTATTTACAGGAAGATGAGCCTTAGCTACCAACTTCTTGTTTGTCCTACAGGCCTCCTTTATGGAGCAAAAAATGGGTAAGGCATAGGCAATCAGTTAAACAGAACTAAATTAAAGTTTTTAACAAAAAATCACAATGTGCATTTGATTATTCAGCTTCGGTGAAACAAATATTTAGGGCAGCATTCAAGCTTTCGTTGTTTTTATGACCAGTATGTTTGCTGCCATGAACTCAATCACAGCACAATAGGAGGTGAGACTAAATGGTTTGACACATAACAAGTAATCATGATAAAAGAATTGACACTCTGTGCAGTGCAGAGGCTGTTACATTTTTAAATGCAAAATTAATTTCAAGATTGATTGAAGTCTTCTCTCTTTCTTCTACCAATGGAATTAGCGTATTATTGTGGGCCTTCTGCAGTTCTTTGTCTAGTATATGGCATCTGCAGTGAGTTCAGCAGTGTTTAAAAATGCACTTAGATTTGAGCTTTAGAATAACCTTTGCAAGTACTTTCCCCCTTGAAACTTCACAATGAATTTGATACAGGAGAGGGAGGAAGAAAAGGAGGAGGAGCTGGCATTAGAGCTTCAGAGGATACTGAAGGATTCTGTTTATCCAGAGCCCAGGTAAATTACTGGAGATTTAGCACACAGCTCATGCCATTTGTCTGAACATGACCTTGAGAGGACGCCTTCTTTCTGGTTTGAGGGGGGTAATTTTGATTCATGCACTTGTCAATCTTGTGGCTGTTTCTCCGAAAGCAAGCAAGCATACTGAAGGAAATGTGTGACAGTGCTGAGACGTAGCCCACAAAAGTGTAAGGCTTGATTATTAATTAAGCTGAGACTGCATCCACAGCTGCAATGCTGCAGTGCAAAATTATTTCTGTTGTTTTTTGGTGGAGTTATGTTTTTTGGGCTAGCATAGTTCAGATCTTACACACAGGGTTATTAGCAAACCAAAGCAATCATCCATATATGGCAGTCCACACTTTTTCTGCAAGTCTTCTTGCTAAAGGCGCTGATGAATCCACACTTGCTGGAGGGCTGTGTTGGAACAGATCTATGTTAATCAAGATGATTTTTTTGGCTCTTGGGTATTCCTATGGTCTTAACTAAATCAGACTTGTAGGGCACTCCTAATTGCTTCACTGGCTTCAATATGCAGCCACAAATGAAAATGGTCTGCCCTAATTCCTATGTTGAATATCAACAGGTTGTGAAACGTTTGTGTGTGAGAGAGTGAGCTGGCATTACCTGGATGGTCGGTGCTGGCAGGAGATTAGCTTGAGGCTGCGGGGGCACAGCGGCAAGGGAAGTTTCCCCGTCATTGTCTTTAGTATGCTAATGCTCTTGTTCATTACATTAACTCTAGCATTGCAATTAAAAATAAGCAATAAATAGTACAATGTTTAAAATACTGAGTTATAATATAACATAAATCTGCTAACCCTTACCAGTGAAAACTCAGATTAGCCAAAATCTGCTAACGTTTATTCATGCTGGGAGAACAATTTCTCTGAATTTCAATAACTTTCCCAAATTGGTTGTATTTCTTTGTACTTCAGCTGGACTATAACAGGGCTACATGGAGAATGAAGATCTTACCACTTCAATCATATGACCAACAGAAGTTATTCTTTAAGGTCTGTTTGGCTTAATTTTACTCTAAGTCCCGAGAAATGAGCACTGGGAAGCAGAGAATAGAGCACTGAGAAGTTGAGAAATGAGCGCTGGGAAGGCATGTTTTGGGCAGCTTAGGAAACCACCAGGTCCCTGTTACCTCCTTCTGTCACAGGGTACAACCCACTCAGAGGAACCGGCAGGAGGAGATGTGCACCCACGTCTCTTCAGTGCAAAGCCAGAGGGTTAATATGAACCACTGCTCCTGAGCATTAAAGCTTTGGATTTAGCACTGAAGCAGCTGAGGTGCAGCCACATTTCTTTCTGCCACTTCTGTTACAGCCGGGTAATCTCAGTAGAAGGACAGAAGAGACCTCTGGCAAGAGTTACGTCTTCACCCCTTCAACCAAATTTCCCTCACTTTTCATATCACCCAGTTTAGCAGTGAAAAAATGACTGTCAGGAGCTATACCCTTATTGCAAGGATTACTTCTTCTGGTAATTAAGATTCTTTGATGCACAGCCAGGTGTGGCTTCTTCAGATGACTTCCCGTTTGCCAGGAGGCAGGACGTGGATGCAGAGATACTGCAGAACAAGTGCATGGTAGTTTGGCATGTTGGGAAGTGAGCTGAGGTCCCAGCCAGGCACTTCTGGATATTTTACCCAAAATAATAATTAAAATAAAATAAATGCAGTTATAAAACAGCTAGGAATTTACTTTCCAAGCTCAGTAAAAACCTAGAATTAATACTTAGGTTTAAGCACCATATGTGGTATACTTCATGGGACTAGTAAAAAATTTCCCTTTAAAATTGTTTTAAAAGGTGTTTTTAAAAGTTTTTAAATGGAAGATAGTCAGCTTCAAAGAATTATTTGAATTCAAGTTTTTTTTAAAAAACAGCTTTGAAATGTTGAGATTCACACTTGGGCATGTTTTTATAACTGCACTACCATTTTTGTTTGAAATTTTAAGTCGTCTATTTTAGAACTTAAAAATTGCTAAAACGGCAATGAATCATTGTAAATTACTTAAATAAAGTGTTTTCAATGATTCAAATAATTTATTAAAATTTCCTATAGGGCAAAATTTGGATTGTTGTGTTTGATCCAATGAATATCATTTAATTTTTTAAATCCCTTAATTTTTCACAAGGCAAGAAAGATTTTTTTCCAGCTCATCTCTGCTGGTTTGTGTGTGATATAGCAAAGAATCAAGTACTGAAAAGAGTTAAAGCAGTTTAGGCCACTATCTTCTTTCTTACTAATGGCATCTTTGCTGGAAATCAAGCCTGAACTCCATGTGAATCCCCCTATTCGTAAATTTTCTTTAGAAATTCAGTAATGCTGAAGTGAAATCTGTACCTTTCTAACCACTTTAATGGGAGCAGTATTTTACCCTAACTGGGCCAGTGAGGCATTGGCATAATCAGTAGCTTATGTTTAGTTCAGCAATAATAATTTCAATTATATGTGGATAATTCTTTTGTAGTCATAAAGACAGCTCTAAGCCTTCAAAATCAGGCAATCTGTATTTACTAGTTTGAAGCTATTTCAATTTTATCTTTTACTTTTGAATTATTTTTATACAATTATCTCTCCCCATGAAATTTCTTTTCTGTGTTCATTGAACACTGAAGAGCAATATGTTTCCATTTTAAAAGTCTTAGCATTCCAGATTAAAATAGATCCATTAATTACTGTTTTTTCCTCAAATTAATTTAATCTAACTGCCTCTATATAGGTCTCTGTCTGTATTGTACCACTTGGATTTAATTGTAGGGTATAAACAAAAACAAAAGATTCAAGACATTTAATGCATAGGGGGAATTGGCAGCACCATCTACCATTACAGTTGCCTAAAACTCCCCAAATAAGATCATCTTTGCATTTTTCTATAAATAAAAAATCCTTAACTTCTTCAACCTAGGCTCTTCCCTACAAAGAATTTTTCAGGCTGAATTTCATCAATAATTAGTGAATCTATTTGGGCGATCATAGAATCATAGACTCATAGAGCAGCCCAGGTTGGAAGGGACCTCGAAAGATCATCTGGTCCAACCTTTCATGGGAAAGAGAGCCTAGATGAGATTATCTGGCACCCTGTCCAATCGCATATTGAAAACCTCCATGTCCCTAGGGAGGTTGTTCCAGTGAATCATTATTCTTGCTGTAAAAGATTTCTTTCTTATATGGAGATGAAACCTCTCCCACTGCCACTTGGGCCTATTGCTACTTGTCTTCTTCATGTGGCCTTTTGTGAGGAGAGAGCCTCTGTCCTCTTTGTAGCTGCCCTTTAAGTACTGCAATACTGTGATGAGGTGTCCCCTGAGCCTTCTCTTCTCCAGGGAGAAAAGACCTTACTCCCTCAGTCTTTCCTCATGGAGCAGGTTCTCCAGCTCTTTCATCATCTTTGTGGGCCTCCTTTGGACCATCTCCAGTCTGTCCCCATATTTCTTGAATTATGGGGACCACAACTGGACACAGTACTCCAGGAGTGGCATGACAATGTTGAGCAGAGTGAGATGATCATGTCTCTATCTCTGTTAGTAATGCCCAGGCAGATGCAGCCCAGGATCCGATTTGTCTTTGTGGCTGCAGGGGTGCCCTGCTGACTCATGTTCAGCTTGTTGTCCACCAGGACCTCCAGGTCCCCTTCAGCAAGGCTGCTCCCCAGTCATACAGATCCTAGCCTATGCTGGGCTGTTTGGTTATTTCATTCCAGGCGCAGGACTTTGCACTTGTCTTTGTTAAACTTCATATTGTTCTTGCTTGCCCACTCTTCCAGCCTGCCCAGGTCTCTCTGTAAAACAGCTCACCCTTCTGACCTGTTCGTCTCACCACCTGGTTTGGTGTCATCAGCAAACTTGGTGAGGGTGCTTATAATCCCGTCATCCAGATCATTTATGAAGCTGTTGAACAGCATGGGGCCCAGTATCGATCCCTGGGGGACCCCTCTTGTGACAGGCTGATACTTTCCAAGAATGCAGTTAACTGGGTAGGTTACAGAACACTTACCACAACTGAGTAAACCAAAAGCGTGTTCAGCTCCTTCATGGCAGTTGTTCCCATGAATACTCTGACTTTATGGATAATGCAGGTTACCTTCTCTAACTTTCTCCCCGGGGCTCAGGGTAAAAAGTAAATAACGAAGATAAAATATTCAGCAGTTGCTCATTCAGGGAGCACCAGCTGAGGACTTTGTGAAAAAGTGGTTTGTGATCATGTAATTAATGACAGTAGCAAAATACATATTCATGAGCTAGATGGATTCTGGTATTTCCTAATTTTTGAGCGTTTGTCACTGTAATCTTAATATTTAAAACATTTCTTCTGAGTGTGTAATGTGTCAGTCAGGGTGGGCAACAGAAGGCACAACTGACTCCCAAACCTGCTGCTTCTAAGAGGCTCCTCTGGCTTCTGGGCACCAAGTAACAGCCAAAAGTGCCTTTTTGTCTTTCCAACAGGGAAGTGAGTCCATGGGGACTACCCCTCCTCACGAAAAGCAAAGGGAAGAGGTTCGGGATTTTTTCCCATGATCCAATTCACAGAAAGGTTTTGGTCTCTTTTCACTTGCATGCAAGTTATCTTACAGATATAGGTGACATTAAGAATTTAGAAATTAGAATTGAAAAGGACTATCTAAAGCATTTCAAAAACAAATGTAGGATAGCTGTCGGCGGATTTATTTTAATTAATAAACTGTATGGCTTTAAATATCCAATAAAGGTCATCTCAGGTCTTAATCACCCTCACTCCTTTTACTGAGGCTTGCATATTCTCTCCGCAATGGTTAGTTCCATTGTAGTAAAGGCAGAGACAAAGTACTAGAAACAGAAAACATGCAAATAAAATTCCTGCACGTCCTTCAGAAACTGTCTGTGCAGCCTGTAATTTCTAGGGCAAAGGTTTGATGTCTGATGTTTCAAGTGAAGTTTGAAACTGAAACAAACCCTGGCTCCTGTGGAGAAGAAAATGTGTCGAAGAAGTTTGTCCTTTTTAATCAGAGCACCTAAGAAAAAGTGTTAGATCTAAAATACATAGGTTTTGTCAGAACAGGCTTCTATAAAAACTCAAGCCAGAGGAATGTTTCTGTGTTTTTTTAATAAGATTTACACTGGAAAATAAGTTTTTATAGGACTCTTTTTCAATGCTACCAACCTAAACAGAGCAGTAAAGGAACTACGAAGCCAAGATGGCTTAGATTTGACTAAATGAAAAATATGATAGATTAACTGAAGATAAGAGAAATGCAGAAACACAGTATGTACCAAAATAATTATTTTTATAATATTCTTATAAAAATATTTTGTTATTAAATAGTTTTGTTACATTTTATTTAACAACAGGGCCTGCCCTATTTTCTGTGATTGTTTGTTACAGCACTTTTGACATCTCCATCCCTCTGCAAGACTATAGAAAAGAAGTTCAGGAAAAATTTTCAGTCATTCCTGGAGGCAGCTCTCCAAACAGAGCACCCACCATCAATTTGCTCCTCTCTCATTGGTTTGTTATGTTGAAATGAACATTGCAAGGGCTTTTTCAGTGTTCTTAAGCAAGGACAATTTCAAGGTCATATCCTGTAATGTGTATTAGGGCTTTCCCATAGACACGTGCTCACGAGTATGCATGCATGAGTGTAAATACATGTATAAAGTCTTCTGGGAAGACAACATCTCATTAATGCTCTTAAATCCTAGAGACATGAGCACATGCCAGTGTTACAAATTTATCTGAAAGGAGAGAATTGACAGTATTGTACCAAACTCTACAAAGAAAAGGATTAAGATCAGGGGCAGTAGCTATGGATGTGAAGGTGAACCTTTCCATTGGATTCACTAAATATCAGCTATGGCTGGTCCTAAGACAATATTATGTATTGATTGTATCATTTGTAAAAGTTTGGAACATGTATGACATCATATAGAAACATGTAAAAAAAAAAAAAGAATTCTTACCTAGGTATGAATATTTGGTCTAAGTCTTTGAGCTTCCTTGAACTCATGGCTGCTGAGAATTAGTAATTTTGTCAGCAGTTTCATTATTTGATGCCTAAACGTAGGCAATTACATTTTATATTTGAGTTTCAAATGTCCTCTGAAAATCAAGTGGTTAAGTGCTTCACTGTGAACTTAGCCCAATTTCTGTTACTCATGCTGGAATATATTGGCTAGCATTCTTCAAAAGTTAGTCTGAGAATTAATAGGCGTATGCAAACACATATTTTGATCTGCTCGGTTTTTGTGTTCTTGCTTCTTTTAATAGGTACTCAAACATCACATATAACCTTTTGTCCATCTCCTTCTCCACAGGGCTATATTTATAAATCGTTTCACCTTTAATATGGCCCTGCTTTCCTATTTTAGAGAACAGAAATGACTTATCAGCCTGGTAGCAGATCCTTATTTTGTCTGCCTCCCACAATCCATCAGGAGAGGGTTAAGAAAAGGACCAGTTATCTCATAGCAGTCAAATTCTTTGTACATCATTGAGTTTTACATTGAACATCTCTGTGTGCTGTCAGCTGCAGAGAAAGAAGATTACACTGTGTGTCTGCTACATGAATACCCTGTAAATACTGCTTCAGTGCAAAAGGCAGATTTCTAATCAGCAATGAAATAAACAGAAACTGCTAGTTATTTTAGCGTTCAAATAGTCAAATTTGGTTGCTTTAATGCACAACAGCAATTTACTTAATGTATTAACAGACATCTAATAGCACAACAGCCAAAATATACAAAGGAATAAAACGAACCCCACAAATGAGAGAGGTTATGAAAATATTTAACAAAAACTGTCCTACATACTGGGCTGCTCACCAGCATCTACAGCGCAAGCAATTCTTTTTAAACCTATAAATTATTTTGAATCACTGATCCCCAAGTTGGTGGGGAATAAGGATAGTAGGGATGAGGAGATGCAAGATTGTTTGGGGGTTTGTTTTTGTTTTTTTCCAAGCACCATCTTTCCAGACAACACTGAATACAGTTGAAACAAAAGCTTTTACCTATTTTGGTAGGAAACAACTGCATAAGGGGAAAAGTGAAGATATACTTCAGATCTGATATTTTTAAAACATCAGGCTGCACCTTTGTAAGCATATACATGTTGCAGGTCAGCTGTTTATGGAAATGGCAATGGGGAATGCAATCAGCAACCAGTCTTGAATGTATCTTGTCACCTAAAGCATGTCTGTATACAGGAATACATAAGGCTCTAGTAAATTCCAGAGGAGACAAAATCTGAATTAGAGCAGTGAAGGTTTCTTGTAGGATACTCTTGTATCCTTTGAGAAATGACAGGGATCTTTATGAAGTGATGCAGCACTTGCAAAACCACAGCAAATGTGCAGATTGCTCATTCTGCTGCTGGTGGGAATTGTAATAGTATAGCCTGCATGGGGCTTTGTTTTCACAGTTAGACACAGAAACAAATCCAAACTTCATAATTAGGGCATAACCCAAATCCCAGGCTTTTAAAAACCTCTATTTAACTCTGCTGTTCAGGATGTTTCCCTAAGGACTCAATACTGCCCAGTCGCTGAAATTTGAATGCTGGCCATAGGGGGCTTTTCCAAATAATGGCCCTTGTAGTGTCCATAGCACAACGAACAGCCTTGCTACTACAGTTTTACTGCTTCAGAGATTCCTACCTCTGGAAGCCCCTTTCTTGTGGCACATGGAAATATTATTCTTTAAAAATTAGTGCAGACCCTCAATAAGGTCCTATAAAGACACTATTTTAAACTTCACTGAGAAAATATCAGCTTCTATTCAAAATGATCAGTTTTTGCAAGTGATATGACATAGCAGAGAGACACAGCCATCATGATGGTTTTATGTCACTTCAGTTTAATACAAAGGAAATTCTGCATGTCAGTAGCTATTCTTTGACAGCTTTTTGTTATTTCTTCCATTTTCATTTCAATATAGGGGGAGTCTTCAAACTTTTTAGTTTTTTTGGTTACCTTCATTTCTTATGCAACACTGGAAGCATTAAAAGGGTCCTCTTACAAATGGGAATGCCGTCCTGCCTAATGAATGCGATGCTCTGTTGATTTTCATTCACTTCCCAGCTCTGTTACTGGCCGGCTTGTGACCACAGGTTAGCTGCACGGTGGCTGCGTCCTTGGTGCAAACAATAGGTCTAAGTCAGTGTCTTCAAATTAAATGGGTGGAAAATGCAGTTTAATTACTGTGGTTTAATTTTTGATCCATGTTCTTTAAAAAATGCAAACTTGCAAATGCTAGGAGCTCTGAAAAAATTGATATTTTTCTTAGGTATCCAGTTTCTCCTACAGTTGCCAATTTGAATTTCACATGTACTTTAAAAATTGTACTTCTTCAAATCTTGGGCATCGCATTTTATTCCAGCCTAGCCTATAAGGAAAAAAAAGGCTTTGAACTCTCAACCAGGACATTTTAAGAAGGAAAGAGGGAAAAAATTCTTTCATTCTTGAAATCTGGCATCCTTTATTTTTTGTCTGAGCTTTGAATTACTGTTGGGGTTTTTTTATTTCTCTTTTAATGAAAGTGTTAAAAAAAAAAAAAAAAAAAAAAGAGAGTCCTTTCTAGTATGTGACATAAAAGAAATAATAAGTGAAACTGAAAATAGCTGGAAGAAATAAAAATTCTTTTGGTCTTAGCTTTCTCTTGCTTCAGTTTTCCGTTAGTGTAACTCTCTAGCCTAGCCTGGGCAATGGCAGCCACATTAGAACTAGCTTTTCCTAAATGCATTTGTGAAAACACTTGTTTCTTCAACTAGTGTAGAATTCAGCTACACTATTTTCTTCTACACCTATTCATTTGTTTTCTTCTAGACCTATTTGTTGGAGACTGAGGTCCTAGATTTGCTAATCAAACCTTCTCTCAGACATAGATATACACTGACTGGATCCAATAAAGGTCAGGGTTTACGTGTGAAAATAATTTATAATTTAGACACATTTACAATTATTTTTTATTTTCAGGGTAATAAAACACCTTTATCTTAAATAATACATCACCTCTGATCACGCGACTGACTTTGCAATGTCCGCTGGCTCCATGCTTGGAGTCAGTTGCAGATCTGGAGCCTTGTTTTGTATTTGCAAAACAGTAAGCATCCCGTTTCCCACAGTAGCATATAGGAACACTGGCTCCTCTGCTTTGGTCTGTTCAACCACAGATAAGCAAGTCATTCCAACTTTAAACTAATAAAAACTTGAATTGTTGCCAGAAGATGTGTTAAAAGTACAATAGCAAGTCTAAACATCAAAATACATCATTCATTCCCTCTGGAATGGATTCCTGATGCTCAAAGGCTTCATTTCAATCCCAAAGTAAATATGAGCAACTTTGAATAGCTGTGTACCATCTTTTGAAGGTTTGATTTTTTTTTTTTAAAGAAAACTTTTCTTACTATGCCGTATCCTCAAATCTTATTAATCAATAAAGCCTTAAAGTGGCAAGTCAGTCACATCTTCCCGCTAGGGTAAATGATGGTTTAAACCCTTTCTAAAAATTGCTTCCTTTTTTCCTCCCTTCTCCATCATAACATTTGTTTTGTTACAGGCTGCAAATGTGCTTTTCTGACTGCACTTTGTCACCCACAGATTCCGCTGCACAGTGGGTGGAGAGCTGGGGATTTGTGTTCTGTTTTCATGCAGAGCTGTGCATTAAAAAATGTGCTGCTGCTGTTGTATTGTGAGCAGAACATCTTACCAAAACAGATTAATGACAGTCTTTCCAAACTAAATAAAACTAAATAAACCAACTTGATTACTTTCTATTCAGAAAATAAGAATACAAAGAGAAAAGGGGAAAAAAAAGCAAAAAGCTTAAATCTATGATGATTCCTATGCATGTATATTTGGTTGTGGATCCATTTATAATAAACTAAAGTCTAGTCCTTTAATGAGGAGACAAGAGGCATCAATGGTACCCCTTGTTATTAGTTCAACTTTTCATTATGAGTAATTCTGACCTGGATAATGAAATCAGATTATGTGTGAAAAATGAAGCAATGCTATACTGAAATGCAGTGTGAAGGTCACATGTGGATTTTGTAGCTGTGGGAGAGTAAGAGACAACTCATTTTTTAATAGACCAAGGAAAAAAAATTCTGATTCTGAAATACAACTCAGGAGGGAGATAAAAGGAAGAAGAAAAGAGAGGTGTGGCTTGAACAGCCAAAAAGAGAACAAGGAACTGGAAAATACGATTTCCTAAGACAACCCCTGGCACTGAGCTTGATTCCAGTCACTAACTCTTTCCTTCCTCTGTTTTGTTTTGTGTACACAGGGAATTACGATACTCATCAAGGGTCTGGGTCAAGCCCCTAGTGTTGTGAATGAAACCATATCCACTGACTGTAGTAGTAGCTCAACATTCAGTGTTTCCAGAGATTCATCCTTATTTATAAGCAGATTGCTCCTGGATTGATTTTTATTACTTAGAGGTGAAAAATGTCATACTGATGCTCAGGAAGTGGAATTATATGACAATATTGGCTCTGCATGTAAATGTCTAAATTCTGTGCGGCGCACTTTAAGTGAAACGTAAGCATTCTGAGAACGATTATGGCATTAATCAAATACCTTGAATGTGATTGGTATGGATTTAATACATTTAAAACACAGTTTTGTGAGTTTCCTTTTTCTTTCTTTTCCAACATTTGAATTTTGCAAAAGTGCAAGAAACATTGAAAACCTCTGGTTTTAATATTGTTGAATGTAGTTGAAAATAACATAGCTAATAAAGAATAAAATATATTTCTAAATAATTATTTCAGCACAGAAATGGTTAAAATATGCAAGGGTTACCATGAATTATCTAGCTTGCTGTAGCAAATACTTACCCTCTGTGAAACTGATGCTTCTACTCAAAAAAAAAAAAACCTAAATGCACTCCCAATAAAGACTGCAGATCTGTTTAAATTTAGAGAAAAGAATTATGTAATTCAGAAGTAATTCCAAAAAGATGGAACAAGCAAGATACGAAGTGGAGACTGGGTCTGGGAACCTGCAACCTAGAGACTGTGAGGAGCAAGGTTTCAGGTACAAATCCATGTCCTGAACCATCCTTTGTTTGTAAACCCAGGAAAGGTCAATCCCCATTTTGGTCTTTGAAAGAGAAAAATAAGCCATGTCACTCTGCCAGCCCAGGCTTTGCTTTGATTCACCCTCTCTGGTCACAGCCATCTTCACTTTGGAAAGGTCTATAGGGCTGCCACTCTTCTTCCAAGTGCTACTCATTACAGGCATACGATGGGGTATCACAGTCTCAGTGGGAGAATACAGCCTCCACGTACATCCCACAGGAGGTTGAAGTTTCACCTATTTTCCATCTACGTCAGAAGAATATGACTCTTAAAAGGGGATGTAAATGCTGGTAAGGCATCAATGACTGGATTATTTTATTTTTGCTGGTGTTGATGTCTCAATTTACTTCATATTTTTCAACAGACTTTCTTAAATGCTTGCCTTGTGCTCTAACAAACTCATCTCTTTCTGTTCATTAGTGGTTTATTACCTTTTGCAGCAGTAGGTATGAGAGAACAAGATGATTTCATATTTAGTGTTGTCTGTTGATAAAACAACACTGATTTTCAGTGAGGAATTAGTGTTTGTCTCTCTAGTTTGCATATTAGTTTAAGCTTGTGAAGGACTTTGAGATCTTGTAGACGACAGGAAATATATAAAGTGAGTTTTATTATGCAGATAAGCAGAATAGATCCTAAAAATGCTTTCACACAATCCCACACAATTTCATGTGTTAATATGAAAAACTTGTAAATTGTCAGAACTAACAAAATAATTTGCTGAGCTGCCTCTTTAGGACAGCTATGTATTACTGAGATATTCATTTTTGCTCTATAAATACAAGTCTATGTAAAGAAACATCTATGTCACCAGATATTGCTGCAGAAGTGACATTTCTCTATTGAAATTCTCAGTTTAAAAAGGTGTTCCAATTTTTAAACTTAAATAAGATCAAAATAAAAAAATGCAGTAGAGAAATGACTACTACTGTTGATCGTGTTGCAGTCCCCAAATGAAATCAAAACACGGTTTACTAGGGAAAGATTAATATCATGGATTTGAGGGTATTGGGAGCTTTGCCAATTTTTTAATTAAAGTATGGGGAGTTGCACTTAGAGCTTCAGGAAACAGTGGGAGAAGAGGAGCATAGGCTGCTCCGTTTCATGCAGCTTACACTCCTCCATGGGAGAATGCTGGTTTCCAGCAAAGACTTCATTTAGGCAAAAGCTTACCTTTCCTTGACCTGAGCTTGTCAGTTTGGTCTGAAATGGAAGACCCTTTATCAGAATGTCTGATTAGTTGTATATCATAATGTCTGATTCAGCTGTTGACTTTAGTTAGCTGCGCTTATCCAAGTTTATCCAAAACTGAATAGCAACTTCTTGGGCAACTAATCCTTTATTATATTAGCTCAAAGATGAAATACCGTTCTAAAGAAAGGATCTGAAGTTTGTCTTGCTGTAGCAAAGATATAATTAACTAGTTTATTTGTTTGCAGGCTATATGTGTTGTGTTTGTATGCTTTACTAAAAAGAGCTGAATTGCAAGCCAGAGGGCTTCCTCTTGGTTCTAATCTCTCCAAGGAAGAAGACTATTTCCCTTTCTCCTGGCAGAACTGAGGACACCAAACCTCAGAAAGCCTTTGGGTGAAGCATGCAGGGGTCAGAGACTGCAAATAGGAGCCTACGCTGGAAGGGCAGAGAAGGAGAGATGTTGGGAAGAGCAGGAAGCCTGCTTGCCGCAGCGGCAGTCAGCATATAGAGACTTTCCCATGTGTCCAGAGGTGAGCATCAGGGTTGGTTTGAGCCAGTAAGGCATTGAAAGTCACCTTTTCCAAAAATCTTAGTGTCACCATTGCTGGGTTTTCACTGCGTAATGAGTAGTTATTGCATTCAGGTTTAGTATTTTGTGCTGTCGTAGAAATTAGTCTTGAAATACGAGAACCTTTTGGTATCTCTGCTCATCTCAGTGAAAAGGTGGTACCTTTCCTCACAAGGCTCTGACTGCCCAGATATCGCATCACATTTACCTTCAGAGTGAAGTTGTAAGTCAAAGCTACCTAGCTCAGAGGTGCAAAACTCTTCCTTTTGCAGTGAAAGGGTACAAGCTAGTTCTGGGCAGCCTCATTCGCATACTGTCTTGTTCACCTTACTTCTGGCTCCACATCCCATGTTGGGCTGGTTGTGTGAATGGTTACGTGAGGGAGGCTCTAGCCTAGAAGGGCACAGGGATGTCACAGGGCTTTGAAGTCCTGCACTCTAGTTTAGAAACAACAGATACAGCAAGTTAGAGGTTAATGTCTTGTTTTTGAGAACCAGGTGCTGACAGGAGCTCAGAACTGGAGCTGACTCTGAACTTAACATTACACTAGGCTTTCTCAAGTGTGATGGAACGTATACATATTTAGTGCTGGGATTATTTCTTTGACAAGAACAAACTGAGAACCTCATGAAGATGGGTCCCATTTGTGCAGAAAGCAGCTCAGATTTCTCCATTTTATTGATTCATACTCAACAGTGCAAGGCCTACAGTTACTGAGTCTAGGCAGAGCTTGGAAAGGCTGACCCATATTATCATTTCCATATCATTGGCTATCCTGATTGGCAAGGTTTAGATGGTCCACCTAATCCTGCATTTTTGGGATTACTTAACTTCAGGACCATAGCTCTATGAAAGCTTCTGGGACTGAAAATTGCTAATCTTGCGTGACATGCTAGAGTATAGTAGTTCTTTGTGAAGTCCTAATCCAGTGCTTCTTGTATGATGATCATAATAGAGCACTGTTGGAGGAGGAAGAGAGCTCTGGAGTGAAGGCTCTGTTTTACTGAATGCAGAATCCTTATCTCTCAGAATTCATCTATTTCCCAAAGTTGGAAACCAGCAAAATGTTTCTCCGAGTTTTTTATCAGGCATCAGTTGGTGTTTAAATGATTATAAGCATGTTATGAAAATTGATCTGTGCTTGACTTGCTTTATAGTTGGAACTAAATCATTATTGATTTTATATTTTTGTGTTAAATTATATATCACGGCTTTAAAGTGCCAAATGCAAATAGAACCCATTTTTAAAGTGGGTTGTTACACATATTCTCCCAGAAGGTGGCAGCTGGGGAGCTTGTACTACTACGTAGTACACTCAGACTACTACAGTGTGAAAACACTGTGTAGGGGAAATAAGATTATGACAGAGCAGAAAGGGGGAACTACACCTCCACACAACACCATTCACATCATTAGGCTTGAACTGGAAGTTGCATCAGAATGTTGTCCTGAACACTTTTAATGGTATGAACATCTTTTTCCACAGAAAAAAGATAAAATCAGAATTTTTAAGATATCTATTTTTTTTTATATTTATATATATACACACATTTAAAATAAATATATATGAAGGAAGTAAGAAGTCTCTGTAGAGAGAAGAGATGGGAAGCCAAGGCAAAGTAGAGCGGGGGAGGTCAAGGTGGCCGAAATCCAAAGAGGACACGGATGAGGCTGTTAGGTCTGGCTTGAGAGGCTCCAGTGTAAGGTTGTAGACCTTGTGTCAGAGGGCAGAAAGACACCTGGTGATCCAAAATGATCAGAACAAACTGGGAAATAAATATGGGGAGAGTGGGGGTCTGTGATGGTGGTAGATGCAAATTCTTGCAAAATTTTTAGAATGAGAGGGTTTTTTGGACTGACTCTTAAAACTAAAGGAAAGTTGGTTCGAAATGACGACGGTACGTGTGAGAAGGTGGGCGGCAGCTCCCAAAGCTGAAAAGCTGGGGCTCGCTGAGGTCAGAAAGAATTTTGCAGCTGTTGAGACTGCAGGCAGCTTAGTGATTATTTAGCGCAGTAGTCTGGCTTTTCCTTCTTCTGTGCGTGTTTTGGGTCAGCCATGAAACACTTGCAGCTTTACGGGGATGGCTGTTCTTCCCTGGAGTAACACCTGATCACATTTTCTTAAGAATGCCTTTTAAAACATTGAAAATGCAGTATTTCATTGTTAGTGGGAAAAAAATTCTTAGAATAAGGGTTTTTTTTAATTAAAAATAAAAACAGAAAGGTTGTTATCTCTAAAGGAGCGAGCTATGTGTTTAGCCACTTAGGTTAAACTTTCTCTATGTTAGACCAGTTTCTTGAGCACTTAAAACTGTCAACAATCGAAAGCATACCTGTTTCAGAAATAATTATGAAAGGTCCAGCAGAACAGTCTGTACTTTGCATCAAAAGGAGAAAAATACCTTTCAGTGGCCATTTCCAGCCCCTTAATGCACGTGTTAGCTGGAGATATGAAATACCAAGTTTTGACAGAAATTTTGTAGTTAAACAAAAATGTTGTGCATTTTTATACACTGAAAGTCAAAAAACAACCTTGCTTGTCATGAGCAGTTTTGGTGCTGCTGAAATATTAGAGTGAGTTTTGAGAACAGTTTTTATAAACAAAGCTTTATTAAAGACCTGCTAAATCAGCAGCAATAGTTTCAAATTCTGGTTTCATTTGTGCTCCCTCTTTATTAAGAACAATTATAATTAACAGTTTCTGTGGGAGACTCTCAATTTTAGCTTTAAACCTTCACAGGAATCTCCAGAAGAGCACAACTGTTCTCTGCTCTGTGAAATTTAATTGGCTTTAACACGGTTCCTGCTAATAAAATAGAAAAGTAATATATCAGTAGGTGTCCTCCCTTGTTGCTTTCTCCTATTACAGCAATCCCACATTGGACTGTGAGTGCAATTTGATTCGCAAGTAAATCAGGAACAGTTTCTTAAAGGGCGATTTGTGAGGCGCACCACTGCTGCAGAAAGTAGCTTTGATTAGTGAGTAGTTGACATCCTTCCCTGGAAAACCTCATGTTACAGGGAGCATTTTGCGGTACTTCAGGTGGAGAAATTAAAAGGCTATTGATCTCTTGTTCGTTAACAATCTTATTACATTTTTACTAGACTGGCTGCCTAATGCCCTGTCAAAATTCACACTTGGCTGCCTGTCATACATCTGCATATTTTCCAGCGTCAGCCCTGTAGGATAATATGACATTTTTTACTTTCTGTCTCAAATTGTTGTGCAATCTCGTCCTGTGGTATTTACACTAATCTAGAAGCAGTTGCATATCAGCACTTAGTGAGAGACTCCCTAGACACACTTGAGTTGTACAAATGTTAAGGCCCCACACTTACAATAAATATTCTAACACTCATACAGTATTAATAATACAAATTCATAATATTTATAATACATCCCAGGGGAGAGGAAGGGAGGTTCACTTGAGTGTATTACACGTAATTTCAAAAAGATTTGGAAACAGCTGCTTTCTTTCCTAGCTCATGGCAGCTGATGGATGCTGCTGCTGTTGGAGACAGTGCTGTCTGACATCAAGTAATATATGTGCTGCCGAGGAGCTACAGCATCCCTTGGGATACAGGGAGCCTCGTGGCACGGTCATTCAGTGTGATTCGATACAAGCGCAAGTCATTAGCACTGTAAGAATAGCAGTTGTAGGAAAGCCAGTACACCCATTGCCAAATCTGATGATAATTTCGCTTCTAAAAGTTTGTTGGAAGAAAGCGGTTAGTGAGTCACACCTGGTGGAAAATACTGTGTCATTCTTATTTCCCCAAGGAAGATAAATTGCACTTCGATCAATGACAAATCAGAAACATCAGTCACTTTTGAAAGCAAAATCTTTGTGACCAGATGCCATATTTTTATTCTGAGTTCTATTAGACGAACCCAAACCTCAGCTCTGCTGCCTTTGTATTTTAAAAATGGTAAAGATACAGTAACCAGTGAAATGTCCCATCAAGCAATTAGGATTAGGATTTATGGAAAAGATCCTAAATGGAGTTAGGGCTTCAATCCTTTGAAAATCCTATCCTAAGCCTACATGAGGTTTCAGCTTCCAAAGGATGATATGATCATAAGCATTCAGAGCATCTGCTAGGTGATCCAGGAGAAGACACTGGTCTGTGTAAGCCCGAGTACCGAACAAATTCATGTGTTTTACCATTTCAAAATACCTGCACTTTTCAGTTTATAGGAAGAGTTTGTGTTCAGGATAGCAATATTCATTCTGGCTTTCTCTAACTTTTGACTAAACAATCTAATTAAAATTGCTTTATTAGGTTCAAAAAGTATTTTAAAATAAAAGGTGTTCTGCTAACTACACTCAAATTAGCTGCATGCTAGTTCTTGTCCTTAGGGCAGGCTGTAACTCAGGGATGTCTTATTAAGTCTACCTGCAGGTAGTTTTAGACCTTTCAGCTTTTTTATGTTGAGCACCTCATGTTCCTCCTACTCCCCACGTTATCCATTACTGGGTGCTTTCTAAGTAGGAAGAGTTGATGCTGCATTATTTTTAGCTAAACTAACGGGGTCCAGGTTAGGATTTTATTTGATAACAGTTAGGATGCAGCAGCTGAGGGACTTTGTCAAAGAGGTATTTTAAAATCCTCCAAAATGCAGTCCGTGATACTTAATTACTTGACAAAAAATTCTAAACTATAGGACACCCAGCAAAAGTAGCTGTAGCTCCTGGGCTACCCATGAAATTGTAACCTAATTAATCTATCATTGTGTATAAACATCACAGGTAAGAACTAAATCAATACCTTCATAATACCTTGTGACTATGCTCATATGAGGTGCATCACAGAGTTGCAATGGCTCAGTCTTCTGTATTAAAATTGTAGTTGCAATTTGGTAGTTGCAATTTAAAGTGTATAAAATATATTTCTACATAACTTGATTATGTGTAACTATTTGTCAGTAACCAGCAGCTAACTCTGAAGCAGAGTAGATCAATTTAGCTGTTGCTATTGGGGGGAGCTAGATTTCTTTGGGAGCCACAATATGCAGTGATCTACCCAAAATATCAGTGAATATGCAACCTACCGACTGAATTGATTGAAGCTGAGCAGAGGGGTTAAGTTTGTTTGAGTTTGGTGCAAAGGTTCTGCAAAGTTCTGTTTGCCCTCCCTCCTAAAAGCGTATAAACATGTATAAATGTTTATAAAGTGTATATAAATCTTTTTAAAAGAGGATAAAGCATATAAATGTGGTCTTTCTCCATTTTGCGAGGGAGTGAGGGCTGATTCACTTATCCAGTTCAGGTTTTAGAAAGACTTTGGATAGCAGGGAGGAAAAGGGGAAAATAGTTTCCACTGGTGAAGAGGAAGATGTTAATGGTGCTTTTGCTATATTGCAGAGTGGGAATTACTTACGTAGCTGGAAATAATCAAAACACCAGGATAACATTCCTCCTGCAAAATGCATTAAAAAGCCCCATTTCTGCTGTGTTTGAAGGACAGGTTGCAGAGAAAAGATCTGAGCATTCTTTTTACCCGGACCATCATGACACAGTGGTCCACCAGAGAGACTGGGAACCTCCCATGCAAATCCCCTGCCCAAATCCCAGAAGCAGGAGTGCAGCAGATGCTATTCCTGCAAGAAACAACTTGGCTGTTCTCTTTTTTTCTGTGCTGGTGAGGGATGTGAAGATAAAGGTGATAAGATCATTAAAAAAAAAAAAAATTCCAAACTGAACAAGTGTAGAAAGATGATATTATTTGTAGCACCTACTGTATGCATGTGTGTGTACGTGTGCCATCACAGGTCACCAAAAAGATTAATCAGACAGTTGAAAAGGGAAAACCTGTACCTGGCTTTCATCGTAGTGATGGTCCTAGAAATGCCTTTATATCTCCTCAGATTTATCACTGGGAAAGTCCCCTTGCTCTCATTTTGTGCTAGTCTCAGGGCTCAGTTCTTAATGCAGCCCTATAAAAACACAAACCTGTAATACATGCCTGATTTCAGCTGTAAAAGGCTTTTGTTCCTACAGTGGCCTCCCTTTGCTGAAAATCTGCTCTGCGTGAGCTTTCTCAGTGTGTAATTACTTGAGGATCTATAGGTAAGACTTTTCAGTACTTAAATAACTAGTATATGAAAACTCCATGGTGAGGCCTTTCATAAATCAGAGGAGGCTTTGGTGCAATTGATTTGATGATGCAGTTCACTCTAGGGGCTGTGGCTGGTGGAGTCTAATGAAGAATATTGAAAAGGTTACAGAACTTTCTCTTGCTTTATGTGCTTTTTGTCTTGAGGCTGATGCCTGAATGGTAGAAACAGTCAATTTATTAAAACCCACATCTTTCAGTTCTATTTAAAATACAAATCTCTTTATTTTTGTTTCAAAACACACGTTTGTCCACGTTCTTTCTTTTGGCAGTGCAAAAATTATTATTTCTGGCTAACCATTACTGGTTTCTGTTTCTCAAGCTAGCTAATAGTTTTTATCATGCCCTTACTGCAAAAATATGCAAAAATGCAATTTAGACCTGTGCTGTACTAAAGGTGTTCATGAAAGAACATACCCCTCAGAAATACTTTGGCTGCTGTTCCTTATTGATAATGTTTTCCTTCCATCTTCCCTCCCTTGCAAGGAGTTATCACCGCTTGCCTGAGTTCTGCATTGCATTGTAAAGGCAACATTTAAGCCCTGTCAAGGATGCATTGCAGCAAAATGGCTAACAGTAAACAATTTTCATTATGGCATTTTAGCATTAAATTCTCCGAAGGCCTCTGTTATTTCTCTGTTAAGAGAGAGAAAGCATAGCATTATTCAAGATCAGGCCAGTGTTTCCACAAAATATCAGTTAAGCCCTTTCCGTGGAGGACAAGGCATGTAACTCAGCAAGCCTGCAAGCAGCAAAGCCTTCCTCTGTGCATGTGTTTCTGTTTTTTTCTGTGTGTCAGTCTTTCTGGAATTATATGTTTGCAATTAAGTAAAATATATAGTAATGTTAACTCGGATTTCTTAATTTAGTCAAAAAGACTCATATTTCTTTCAGTCCTTCTTTTGTTGTTTTTTTGATTTTTTTTCAAGATAGCAGAAAAGACTAAGGCTGTCTTATTCTGATTTGGTTAAAGAAATCTTTAGATAGCAGTGTTAAGCTTATGGCACAAAGGCAAATGCCATTGCACTCATACTGCTTTTATGCAGCAATCACGTTGTACCAGAAATAATAATCTCTTGGTAAGCTAATTTCAAAATGATGATAATGACATTGATCTCCTTTCTAAAGTGCTTTGAGATTTACTGATGAACGTCTCAATGCAAGAAATAGATATAAATTATCATCAAAAGCATTCATGTACAGAAATTCCAAAGAAAATTATCAGAAAATTTAGGTTCCAAAGTTTAGTACTGCTATGGAAATTCTCTGTTCTGCCATTACCATCAGTAAAGAGTGCAAATGAACGTGAAAATATGCAAGGCCAACAAAGTAACCCTATGTGTGAGCCCCCCCTGCTGCCTGTGACTGCCATTACCTAGCAAGCCTGTTCCCAAGATCACTACAGAGCTTATTTATGAGGTTCGAGGAGAAGCAAAGAAGTTGTGGGAGACATAGTGGTTGGGATGAGGATTAAATTCACTCAAGAGAGATGTCAAACTGGGAAAGGATACTTTTTTTTTTTCCCCACCCAAAACTCTAAAATACATTTCTAAGACAGGAAACATTTGACAAACTTTATTAAAGCTAATAATATTGTTTGTTTTCAAAGGTATAACAATTATTTTCAGAATTTAATCAAACGTAAAATAATATTCAAAATATATAGGGCCCTTTGCATTTATGCAACTTTAACAGAAAGTTTTAACTTCACTGTCTTTAAAAATAATCTCTTCCCTGCTAAGCTTTTAAATGCTATATTTCCAATAGAAAAGCTTTGGTAATGAAAGTGCAAGTGTAAGGATTTATACTCTGCAGCCTTGCAGCTTCTTTGCTCATTTTCACCTGCTCAGCAGGAGAAGAGAGTGGGAGTGAGTGCTACAAGAACTATAGCACATTATACCTTTTGTGCAAAAGTATCGATATCTAGGCAAGGCAGTGAAGGATCAGGTCCCCTGGGAGGTATCCAGGAAAACAGACTGCACCAAAAGTTGTGCTCCTTCAGCTGAAGTGGGAGGTGGATTGCTCATGAAAATTATCTTTCAGACTAGATTTAAAATTTAGAGTCTATGGCTAGAAATGAGACCATGACACATTTTGCAGTTCTTGGATGTGCTGGTTTATAACTGATGCCAATATGAGCCACAGTACGAGCGTAAATTCTGGTTTGGTAATTCTGCAGAATTACTATTTGTGTATATTTTTGCTTTCCCAGTTTAATTCCCAATATACGCTGAAGAAAAACTAATTTCTCATTTTGATCAAGACATGAAGGAGATTGGAAGGAATCCCATATATAAGTACATCTGTGTGTCTGTCCTCTGATTTGGTATGAATGAACTACTATAGAAGAGCTACAAATGAATAGACATAGTTAGACTGGCAAAGAAATGATAAACCACTTACTTTATCTGAACCATGGAAAGCCAATGGAAGGAGGAAAATACAGAGCTAGGTTGCCCACTACTGCAACTAATGAGCTGCAGTGTTAACAACGTAGGGATAGCAATGGCAGATTTGGGGTAGGAAGACAAAACTGGGAAGACCATAGGAACCAAAGCAAACAGCATTGCTGCATGCCAGTGGACTGAAGGTGCTGTCTTTCCTGGGAAGCCTGTCCTGAACTGCCGTGTCATTCCCTGAAGGCTGGAGACCTTACCTGGAGTTTAGAGACTTCGAAATTCACTGAGAGCGCTGTGGGAGAGCAAGGTAAAGCTTGTTCAGGGATTAGCTTTAAAATAATAAAAAAATAGGTCACATAAGGTTATGTTCTCAGAGGGACTATATAGAGATTCAAGACAAAATATATGCTGTTAAACTGTGAAAGTGATTACATTGTACCTACCTAAGATAACCCTGGAAATTTTGTTTTAAAGTAGACTTCACATTTTCTTTCAAAGAATTGTGTAGGTTTGCTCTAAATTGTTAAATAGTTGCTCTATATCAGTTTGAAAGCTGCTGGACTCCAACAGTGTATGAATGTGTGGAATACTTACATAGACTTCAAGATGAAAAGGACATTATGGGTTTTATCTGAAAGTCAATGGTAATATTTGTCAAGACTTTTGTGGGCTTTGGCTTAGACTAAGCTGTTATTTATAAGTAGTTAAAATAAGGAAATGAGTGCTGTTGCTTGGCAAAATCTAGCACTCCTGTATGACTTGGGAACCCCTTCATGGCTTAACTAACATAGGTACCAAAAATTAGGTCAAGGTTCTATAATCTCCTTCAGATGTATCTGCTGTTAGCTGAAAGCCTTGAAATTTTTATGCTGTGAAACTTGTGGCAATAAAGTGTCAAGCTGTCTTACATAAAACTTCCAGCAAATTGGGAATCCATCACAACTGCTTAAGAAAACTCTTTGAAGGCTACTGTTGACCTTGGATTTATAACTGTCATGTTTTTGACATTCCCTTTCTTATTTAAGGTGTATATTCACTTTGCACTGTCTTCATCACAAATACAAGCTGAGATTGATGAAACCCATCCATTAATTCCAGCTTTTTTTCATGACACGTCTTACACATCTCCTGTCCCATCTCCAGCCTGTGTTTTTCATATTAATAGGCTGAACTTGCATAAAAGCAGTTGACTTACAGAGATACAAGGGGAACTTGGTCTTTCTAGATAATATAGCTTAACCTCTTGATTTTTAAATGTGATTCCTTTGAGGGATGCAAAGCGATGATATTTCTGTTTACGTGCTGAAAGTCATTGGAACTTGTGCTAAATTTAAGGCGGTGCCTAACCCCTCTGAAGGGCTGAGCTCAAGGTCCTCATTGCCTTGCCAGATTAAGTCTCCAGTAATCTGTGACTTGATTCCCATCCTGTTTTGCACCTAGATAATGGTATTGAGTTCAGCATTGTTATTCCATTCCTCTTCTAAACTTGTCTCAGGCATCTATCCTGAAGCCTTAGTAATTAGATAAGATAACCGAGCTGAAACAGGAGTCCTTTTGTTGTACCTGCCGCAGGATGCACTGTAGTGTCTGCCCATAAGGAAGGTCTGGTTACTCCTGAATCTGGGAACAACACAAACAAGGGACACAATGCAAAGACCATAAAGAAAATAATATAGTAGTCAAAAAGGCAAGGCATCGTCCTTGTTTTAGCCAAATCCTGAAATAAAAAACATCATTTACTGACATCTTCTTAATCACACTGCAGAATCTGAAGGACATTTCTGGGATAGGTTTAGTAAAGGATTACGGTTACAGTTGCTCTAGTACATTCAATCTGCCATTTTTGCTTTCTGACCTGTCAATAAATACATTTTTGTAAAAGCTGATGGGAAGCAACCACTGTGCTGTTAGTGAGCTAGCCGTGCTAATAGTGGCACAACCTGCTAGGATGCTGGGCAAATAAAATGCCAGTTTTAGGAAAGCGTTCTTCACCTTTCTCTTAGGTGAAATAAGGAAATCCTGGCTGACCAGAGCACAAAGAAGGTAAGTGTAGGGAAATTGCTTTTATGTCACCTCGGTTCACCTATTTGATATTTTTCTGCAAAGAGTTAAACAAAGCCTTTAGAGGAGGGAAAGGGGAAATGGAACAAGGGAAATCAAGCACAGCCTGGAAGGGATTGCTGGTGATAACAACAGGATTGCTATTAATTGGGGAAGCCCTCTAGCCTGGCTCTATCTAGCCTGCCAAATTGTAATCTTTCCAGTCTGAACCTATAATCGCATAAACACTAAACCACATAAAAGTCCGAGTAACGGCATGAGGCTGGGGGCTTACGGAGCTGCCAGAAGTGTCCAGTCCTTAGCAAAAGAGAGCATGCTGCAATTTTGCACCTTGCAGATAGAACACTGTATGGAGGGTTAGGTAAGGAGAAACATACATACACACCTTTATTGTATTTACCCCCTTGACATGCTGTATGCAGTTGGTGAGTAAATACTGCTCTGTTCTCATAAATGTTTCTTTTTTTCTTTTTACTTATTAAAGAGGTTTCCCCAGGCATGTTCCTATGGACACTTAAGCTATATTTAATGTTAGGAAATCTCACAAGAATTTTTAATTTTTTTAGAGGAAAAATGGATATTGTCTTCCCTTTGCCTCAGTTGCAATGTAAACAAAACAAAAGATATTTTACTCAGCAAAGGAGTGACTTTATAGATGCAATTAATTTTGTTTCTTAAAGTACATTTTCCAGAGGTTTTGGACATCCTTAGGCAGTTTAAAAGGAAGGAAAGGAGATGGGTGGTGCAGTAAATGTAAAATTAAGAGGAAAGTGTATATCCATTAAGGACGTAATACCATAGTGCTCATCCTGCCATTGGATGTTTGTGCAGGACCCAGGGTTTGTGACAGTTCAGAACCACAGGATAACAGTCAAAAAGTATTGTGTTTTGTTGTGTTTGTAGACTGCACCTGAGAGATTTCACACACACACCCCCCCTCTAATTTGGACTCTTTATCTCAGGGCTGTTGGCTTTGGTGAGCCAGCCAAGCTCTGCCTGAGCTGAATGCTGGGTGTTGCATGTGTGCATAAGCATGCAGCAAAAGCTTACTTATTGTCTATATTATCTCTGTGCACTGGGCTGTGATTTTTCATTTCGTAGCTCTGTCACAAATTGGTGTGCTTGAACTGGTGACACAAAGGAAAGGATTTGGACACATATTGGCATGGGTTTCATTAGCCACTGCACTGCCCTGGTCTGAGCTGCTTTTACAGATAAATCCTGTATTCTTACCCCAGAAGTAAGCAACAGAATAATTCTTTAGGGGTGTATTTTGTGTAATCTCCATATGGGAACAGTCACATCTTATTTCATTTTACAACAGGAGCTTTGTTCTGCTAAATGCTTTCCTTCCAAGGGAGGTGGGAAAGAGGAAAATAGCTTTTCTTTGGTTTTTAACCTGTGCTACATGTCTATGTCAAGTTACAGAATCACTAAAGAGATTTGCAACCCACAAACCCTGCTTTGGTTTAGCTGCCGCTTCACTGGCCGTTGTTTTGATGCCCTTCAGCTTCCATAATTTCAGTGAACGAGAAGGGCTCCTCATACCTTGTAGGATTTTGGGAGGTGGGCCAAATGAAAGGTTGATGTCACGAAAGGAGGCTTCCCAGCGTGGGGCATGTCAGGGAAGCTGAACACCCTGATAGAAGGAGAAGAAGCTAGAAAAGGCATCATGAAATCATTGAGCTGCCTGCCCACAATCTAAAGTGCTTTGGATGTTCATCACATCTCTTCCCTCAGCTATTTTTATTCTCTCTGGTCATTATTTTTTTTATTTTTTTTTTAGCACAAAGGCCGTATTTACTGTGTTTGTGCGGATATTAACACACTTCCAGAGACAGCCCAAACTGGGAGCTCTGAGACTGCATTTCTGCAGTCACTCTTTGGCATCAAAGGCAGCGTGAGCCGTTCCCGCTCTTCTCCTCTTCAACTCCATCTGTTTATTCCATTTATCTCCAACTGTTTACTCCAGGGGTGGCTCCTCAGTTGTGCCATTGCCACTTTTTGCAGAGCTACAGATGAACTGGTTGACCTCAGCTGAATTAAAAATATGCTCACTCCTTTTTTTTTTTTTTTTTTTAATTTTTTAACAGAATTAGTTGTGAGTGGAGTTTCTGAACATAGTTCACCACAAGGCCGCACAGACAAACAGATCAGCAGGACTGAGGGACAAGGGCAGGAAGAAAGAACGACAGTGGCCTGTTTTGCCTCCCAGAAATGTGTCCTGAAACTGTGGCCTGAAGCACAGTCAAGTGTCAGGACCAAGATAGTCATGAGCCTTGTGTTCAAGACCTTTGCTTCCCTTATCAGGATGATTAGAGAGAAATATGGGACCAAACTCTGCTTTCTGATACATTCTTAAGACCTTCTCAGAACTGCGGAGAAGGCAAATGGGTATTTAAGGATGGAGCTTGGTTATTGTTCCGTTTGGCTTTTAAACTGCCTTCTACTCTTCTGTGCAATGTATTCTAATTCCTCTTTATTTACATCCAGTACTTTGTGAGGTTGCCTTTATCATCTGATTGTTATCCCTTTCCCAGCCTTGCAGGAACAAATTTTGGCTTTCTTTGCTTGCTCACCTTTTAACTTCTCTTGTTCCTGTGTTGTTTGTCTTTTTCACACTGAATGCTGATGAGGTACTATTTGGTCTGTCTTCAGCAGTCATTTTCTGGGTAATTTCTTTAAGCAGCAAACACTAATTCCTCCCACTCTTTAAAGTGCCATATGGGATCAGATTACCAGATTAAACATGAATCCATTTTTGGATGGCATTTCTGTCCCATGCTAATTCTATTAAAATTATTGACTATCTGGCTGAAAATATTGCCTTCTAAAGACTGACACGGAGCTATTTTCAGGCCAGAACGAGAAGGGCAAAGGGCCATTTTCAAATGTTGTTTTGAACATCTTTATCGCAAACTTTGCACTTATGCGAACATATTGCCAACTGGATTACGTTTGTTCATGTTAGCAGGCACTGCTACAAATGCAAAAATATGTTTTTAGCAGTTATCCTCCTAAGAAGCATTTCCAACCCCAGCTGACACATACAATAATTTTGAAAGATCTTGTGGGGGGCCTCAGCAAAAGAATGCGGCCCTAGAGATTATTGTCATCGTTCAGACAGTAAAGCTGCACGCATTTTAAGAGCAGATGATAGTTCACAGGCTGATATTCGATAGCCTTAACAGAGCTGGATGTTTGTTAAAAGAACTGGTATGAGGAACATGTTTAAATGAATAACGTTGTTCTCCTGGATGGATATTTCTGATGCATTAATACATAGTGGGTGGACTGGGTTTGATAGTCAGGGAGGAGCAGCCTGGTAGTAACTGGGTATGTTGTGTTATTCTCTCTTGCCAGTTTTATGTTTATTTGGTGAGGCTGAGTAATGCATGGCTCAGTGGCATGGTTCCTGCTCGGGAAAGGAAGAATGTACTATATTTAGTCTGTAGATGAAAGGCAGCTGCCTGATTTCCATACCCAACCCATTGGCTCTCCTCTCCCCTTCCCAATAGGCATTATGGTGCAGTGTATGGGAATTTCTTCACACTGGAGGCTTCTGGGGGATGAGGGACTACTCCATCAGCCAAAAATGGTATAAACGAGATTTAAAATCATTAGCATGGCTTCTGCCATTACGCTCTCAGCAGATATTGTAAACTTGCAGGATTTGATTCATCATTTGCATTGGTGCAAAATTGGCCGTGACTGCCAAAAAACAATTGACTGTTCCTTCACAGCTGTTTTCTAATTACATTAGAATACTGCAGCGTCTAATGCAGCCGCTCAGCCATGGTGTGGGCCTGCCTTCTCCCAGAGGGACCTTTCCAGAGCAGCAACACTTGCTTTGAGATGAAATCTATAGCAGGGGTGGCTTGTACACAGGTAGCGGTGACTCTTCAGTCATGGCCAATCCATTTCTTTCCTGGGAAGCCGTCCCACAGGACGGCCGACTGCGGAGAAGTTGGAGATTAGAAAAATAACACTGAAAACGTCAAGTCATCTCACGTCATGCTGGCACGCAGCCCAGAAGCTTGTAAAAATGCAACTTCATCAAACAAAAAGGAGTTACCAGAAAAGGAATGGAACAGAAAAGAAAATGCTTTCCTGGCTCTAACTTGTGACATTCCTGTGTTTCGTATGCTATGTGTTACCCTGTCACCAGTGGGATGTGACGGAACTGGAAGAGCTGCAGAGAAGGTGACAGCCTGAGTGGAGGAATTGAGCAGTTTCTCTACAAGCAGAGACTGAATGCACCAAATCTCTTCACTCTGGGGAAAAAGGAGTCTCATGGTGCACATAACACTATGAACAACAAAGATGTAAAAATGTGTACAAAATTATAAATGATCCAGAGGATGCTGAGAGGAGATGATCATCCCCTGTTACCACAGAACAAGAAGTAGGGGTACCCTGAAATTGCCAGGCAGCAGAAAAGCCGTTTTTCTTCATAATGCAAAATAAATTGAGGATTTCATTACTACAAGATGTTTTGGATACCACATGTTTAAAGAGGTTTAAGAAATGATTAGACAAATTCAAGACAGAAAGATGCATCAAAGGTTATTAAATACAATGGTCTGGGTACAACTTCCAATGCAGGAAAATGCAGTCTTGGACTGACAGAAACTAGAAGATTACATTAGGGAAATATCATCTTACAGCTTTGGGCTAAATGAGGACGGATTAGTAAAAGGATCATTTTTCAGCTTTCTTCAGTTCTCTGAATATTTTACATGCTTTCTTTCCTGAGAATGAACCACTGAGACTCAAGCTTGGAAAACTGTGTTGTTATTATTTTAATACCTTTCCTAGCTTTCTGAAGGGAAGATGTTCCCTTCTGGTAGCCTTCCCTCCACCAACAAAAACTTGTTTTCCCTCTCCCCATCTTTCTGGCTTCCCAGACAGCTGGTTTGAGTTTTCTTTCTATCATGCTCCCTTGAACTCTTTCCATTAGGCTGAGGCTTCTCAGAAGACAACTTGAGGCAGGAATAGGCGTATCCTCAGGCAAGAGCTAAAAAGCAGTTAAACTGGCTCAAGTAGCAAACACCAAGGGGGACAACTCTAGAGTTGGTCATCTGTGAGGGAAGATTTACTTGTTCAGTAGCCCAGGTGCCTCTTCCCTAGGGCAAAGGAGAAATTGTACAGTGTGGTCTGGCTTTCTTTTTTTTTTTCCTTCCCAGACAAAGACAGAATAAAAACATCTTGACCTACAGACTTTTTTGTCTGCAGGTAGTGTTTGGTTATGTCTTGAGTTTCTATTTAAGTAACAAAGAAGTTATCATCTTTTTATGGTTGAAAAGATAATGAAGAGGCAAAGTAAGTGTAAACCAAGAAGATAAGACTGTTTGAGTCAGAAAATGGTCTAAAACAAGAGAGAAGCGGACTGCCTTCATTGACATGATGAGTTACTTGAGTCCAGTTAGGATGGTGTTGCCTCTTTTACTGCTAAGGAAAACTTTAAAGGAGAGAGGTAGATTATATTAATACAATCTGTTTTATACATATTGTATAACATAAAGTATGTAACACAACTGCCTGCTACCATCCACTGCTGTCGTTTTAGCATAGCTGGGAAAGAGCAAAGCACAAAGATCCATACAAAAGTCATTCTCTGGCATCATTAAAGCTATTTTAAAACATATATGTGTTGCATCTCTTGGTATTTACTGAATCATATGAAGGTGCCAAACAGGGAGCCTAAAGATTGCTTGTGCATATTTCTTCTTTTTCTTGTCTGTAAATAACATATACAAGAAAAATCAGATCTCTTCCTATTTGAGGAACATAGTTAAGAAGCTTAATGACATTTTCAAAAAAAAAAACCAAAACAAACAAACATTTGATAGAGCATGATTTAAAGAATTCTAGATATGCTTAATGATGTGATGGAAAGAGTAACCTGAGTTAGTTGGTTTTTTTTTTAAAGGCTTTCCATATCCTCTGGGTTATGTTGACAAAGATGATTCATATACTCTACTAAAAATAATTTGAAATGGAAGGTGGGTGTTTGTTTTTCTTCCTGTCCTACAGAGATTATTGTAGAGGATGGCACAAGTAGCTGTCATGCGAGAGAACTAAACACTAGGGGCAGGTAAAATGGCTTGATTTAGTCCACCATTTCTACTGAAGTGATTAATCTGTTTAGAATTAGCGATATTTTTTTTTCACTTTCCCATTATATATATATATGGGATTATATATATATTTGTGTATATATATATATAAATACCTTAGAGCCTCTACTTGGAATGGTGCTTCAGTGCTTTCTTAATGGTTTCAGGAGCGATGGTTCCTGCTCTTTGTCATCCCCATAGCTCGCTGGCTAAACATGGCCATCTGCTGAATTCAGGTGCCGCAGGCTGGCAGACTCACCAGGGCTTATAAGAAGTAGAAGTCTTATGCAAACCTAATTTTGGCAAACGCACAAATATGGACAGCTGCAACTAGTGACAACCCAAAAAGTGCCTCAGTGTGAATACTGAATATTGCCGCAGGGATGGGAGGAAGACTTCTGGCATCCTTTTAAAGAGTTGCTGGTTGGTGCAGAAGGGTTAAAAGGGAGAAGTACTATGCACGAGGGCGTTGGATAATACAAAACAATTTGCATCTGGGTGTGTCAGTGCTGCATTTCCAAGTCTGCAGAGGTTCTGTACATCCATCTTGAGCTGTTATCTCTGCTAATGATGAAGATGACCCCATTTCTCTCTAGCAATGGAAGGTCCTTTGATGTTTCTCCTTCTCATTGACAAAAAAGCAAAGTGAGGTCCTGACTGGAATTTTACCTGCTGAGGTAGAACTGAGTAACAGACACTTACGCCAGCTTTGACAGGATCCCAAAAGGACACATGATCCAATGTGGTATAAATACTACACTGAAAGTTAAAAACAGTGTCACTTAGGCATATGGGCTAGTAAAATGTGCTAGCCCTTTGAAGAAATAAATCTATAATTTCCAGAGAGAAAAAATGGGACAGATTGGCAAGATCAGGCATTTTTATGTCACTTTTAAATTTTTATATGTTTTTTCAGACCAATGCTTTTTTATCCACTGTACATATGAATTACATCTGAATTTTCCAGCTCAGACATTTTACTTACTTAAAATGAGACCTGAACCTGACTGGTAAATTCATACTACAATTTTTGTTTATTTTTCTGTCCAAGAGAACTGCGAATGTCAGTAGAGTCATCCTACCTTTTGGAGAAATTATTCAGTGGAAACAGCAGGTGTACACCTAATATTTTTCTAAAATTATTTAAACTATTAAACAAGAGAAAACCATAATTCAGATATGTTGTTGGTGCTGTGTTAGAGATAAACAGTAGATTTGTTTCACTTGTAATTTCATCAAGATAAAGGAAAAGTTACAAGGAGTCTTTGTTCTTTATTTATCATTATAGTGTATTATTATTTTTAGGGTTTCAAAGATATATCGGGTCTCTTGTAAGATAGGGAAAAAGCTGATCTCTTGCCCAGGTAACTGCATTTAGTACAATGCAGAAACTGGGACTCACGGAGGACATTGAGGGAGAGATACATGAGAAGGATATATCCAGATGACTATGACATTTTTAAACATTTTTGTTTTCTATTGTTTCTTGCAGATGGGATAGACAGCTTCATCCTTTACAGAAAATTGCTATAATAAGGAAAGTGTCTGGGAGTAGAAGTAGGATGTTGTGCAGATACTGTGGAAGGAACCTGTGAGAAAACACAGCAAGGGCAAAGAGGCTGCTTTCGGCGACAGAGTAGGGAGGATGGGAGCAGTCACAAAGCAGTCAAAGATCCACAATAGGAACAAGCACCAATGAAATTTGTTTTGCTGTATTGTGATTCAGAGTCATCTCTTTCGGCAATAAAATTCTGGAAGGTAGGAGGAGGAAGGTGGTTCTCCGAACCTGTGGGATTATTCACTGAGAACCTCCTATATTGATGAATTTTCCCCGTTATCCTGCACGCACTTCATAATTTCACAGACAGCATAAGACATAGTAACAGCGTGATCCCTGGGGTCTACTGAATAGCAACAAATAAAAGTTGAGACATTAAACCTCATACAGTACTGTAAGAAAAGCAAAGCAGGAGATTAGAAAATCATCATTTTTAGGTAATGATATTATTCTAAAAATGGAGCATGTTACAAAAAAATATAAGCATCGTTGTCATTTTTAAATCCTAGGTTCAAAACATAGGTGCTAAGTCTGAGAAGCAGTTATTTACAGAATTCATGGTTTGCTAAGTTTTAAGTGAACAATGAATGTTTTGTCCCTATATATCTTCTTGTGCATTTACGTAACAGCTAGAATTTCCACTGATGCCCAGACGTCTCACACAGATACCTTTCAGGCCTCTTTGTTGTGTTTGGGTGGTATTACCCATTAAGCTGTTTTTCAGTAGCGGTGAATATGCTTATCTTCCAGGGCTATTTCAATAGATATTTAGATTCCTGTTCACTACTAGGAATATTCAAACGTGCAAATCAATCGATCACACGTCATCATTTAAAGAGACTCCTGGTTTGGGGTATATCTGGCTTTTCACCCTCAAATGGCATGCCATCAAGGGCAGTTGTTTTTAGAAGGTGCTTAGCACAACATATGAAAATCATATCAACATATGGTACTACCTTTTGTAGTATCTATTTTCTTTTTGAGCACACAAAAGTAATTATTCTGAAGAATAACAATTTTGAAGACTAGACTGAAAGATTATCTTTTGAATATTAAAGCAATTAAAACCCAAGAATATGCTTGTGTTTGTTTGCTGTAGTAAGTTTTCAGCTTACCAGTGGAACTGTATGAATACTGCATACTTCCATTTATGCTCATGACTGCTAAAAGTATATATGGCTCTACAGAACAATGTTTGTTAGCAATATCGTATGCCTTTTCACTTTCTGTTAGAGAATGGATAATTTAGGTCTAACTTGAAAGAGCACTTGGCTCCAATGATTCTGATAATTGAAATGTATGAGAATTCTGTTTAAATACAAATCTAATCAGGATATCGCTGGTTGCCCAAGTGGAATTCAGAGTGCTCTAATACTTTGATCTATGAAGGTCTTTTCTAACAGGAAGGGGAATTAGTCTTGGTTGCTAAACAAACCAAGTTTGCTTTCTTTTATTTTCCTTTGCCTCTGACGTTTGTTTCTGTTTGAAGGTCTCTCCAATTTTATTCATTTTGGTTTCCTCTCTTTGTGTTCACTTCAAATGCCCCCTCTTCTGATGCTTCTGTGTGATTCCTCAGATCCCTTCTTTCCACGGCAGTGACCTGCTACTGCTGTCTCACTCCTGTCTTGCAAAAAACTCAGCAGCAACATTATTTTAGAATAATATCTGACAGTTGCTTTATTATAACTTAAAAATTGAGCCAGTTCAAACTGTTCAAGAAGTGCAGTCTCAGCAGCACTGGGTCTGGCCACTTGGCAATTATCTGAGAAATTCCTTTTTCTGGGGAGAGTACCAGAATGCCGGATCTACAGCTAGCCAAAACAGATGACCTTCAAATTCACAACATCCAGAAGGCAATCAACTTGGATTTCTTGACAGCTTGTTCTTTGGTTTGCATTGCTTCTATGTGACTAATGTGTCCCTGTGTTATATTTTAGAAGTCTTTGCTCATCATTGTGTTTCTTTTGTCACAGGGTCCATCACACCACACTTCGCTAAAATACCCTACATTTGTTAATGACGTCTCTTACTTGATGCCTGTATCACTTCAGTGACAAAAAGGCTTTACACTTGTGCTAGCAATTCCCATTTATGGGAAAAGAAGGATAATTCAATGGCTGTGATACTTTCCATTATTCAGAATGACATAAAATTAGTTCCCTGCTCTATTGCAGCTTTTCAGTGTAACTTGCTCTCTTTGACCCAAATTTACAAGGCCTCAATTTTGCCAAAGTCCCCATGTCTGCTACTTACTCTTGACTGACAACTTCTTATGAACCTAGACTTTCTGATGGATATTCAATAAAAGGGGAGACGAAGTCAGAACTACAAATGAGAGTGGATATTTCCTCGCCTTCTATGTTGGGGTGCATCTACATGGACAACCCACTGCTATGTTAGACATAATCAGATTAGCTCAGAATGAGCTAATATAGGGGCTTAAGTGGAATTCAGGTCATTTGATTCTCATCTTATAGTTGTATGTACATACTTTTTTTATTATTATTACAATAACAGTGTAAATAAGTTCTGTGCCACCTTCCTTCCTTCTCTTCCACCTGCTGTACTGATAGTTTGTGGAGTTTTCCAGTGAACCAAATCAGGGAATTTAGCCTTATGTGGAAATGTCAGGGTTTTTTACAGGGCTTCAGATCCTCCATGTAGTTATACCACATCAGTCTGGTGGCACCAGATTACTTTCTTGCCATATAGATAAATTCTAAGTTAGAAGATAAGGGAATTGTAACTCTTTCATACACAGTTTGAATTTTGCAGTTACCTGCTGTACATGTTTTTTTCACTTTACACCATGATTTCCCAGTTCCTCAGCTAGCTAAGGCAGATCAATATCGAGGAGGTTTACTAATGAAGACAAGTGAGATCTTAAACCTAGATTTTTCTTCTTTTCCTTGTTATCACTTGTGCCTCATAGTTACGCCATATTACTGTCACTACCGGCAGACTTTTAGTTCAGTTTACCTGAGCTGTTGCAGACAGGGATTTTTTTTTTTTTTCGTGTAAGGTTTATGGCATAGTTTGACTAGCGCGTTTTTAAATGTCTGTGTCAACGGGGCCTTAATCACACTGAAATCTCTGGATCTCTTAAATTTACTAGGAGTTCTCCAAGGAAATCAGAATTGCAAAGGCTGGAGAAAGCCCCAGAGGCTTACTCCAGAGGCCAACTTAATTAGGAGTGAACTCCTTCCCTGTAAATGAAGTGGTTCTTTAAAATGACTTGGAGTCTCCACTGGCATTTTCTGACAGTGCTATGATGAAGTACAAAATATTATTAGAATTATGTTCCCCTCTTGTGACACACTCTCTCTTGCATATATCTTATGGAAATAGCCATATTTTGTGAGTACCCATAGCATTATTCTTCTTGTACTGAGACAGAGTAAAAGAAAAAAACAGGTAAAATATGCTTAAAAACACTGCAAAATAACATATCTCTGTAGCATCAGTCTGAACTTTTCTATTTTTAAATACGACATTGTGAATGTGAAACAATCATTGATAGAACAGCTCTTTAATGAATGGATGAGATAAAATGATTTATAATAGACTTAATCCTGTAAAGTGTCACTGTCTTGCTATATTACGCATTTAAATGACACTGCTGTAAAAAGCAAATGGTACATTCTAATATTTACTGTTTTATTAAACACCTTTATCTGCAAAGAAGATGTGATTTTCCACTCTGGTCAGGTATTCCTGGATGCTCACAAAATTCTTAAAAAGCTATTTTCCTTCAGGTTAACTGAGCAACACCAAATTTGAAATAGTGACAGATAAACTTGAGACAAGCACAAGACAAGCAGTTCACATTCTTCAAAATTTGCTCTAAAACCTCTTATTTATGGCTGATTTCTCCATCATTCTTCCTCCCATGTCATTTAACAAGCAAAATATTGCCTAACCTTCTATTTATATATCATAAATCACATACAGTAGCACAGAAACACAATTTTTCTGCTTAATTCAAAATGGGCCAGAGTCTGCTTATGTCTCACCAGAGTAAGCATGAAATAGCTGTATAACGTTGCTGAAATAGCTAGGATTTATACTGATGTGGGGGCCCTTGCTTCTAGTACGTTACTTTCTGTTTGGAGAAATATTAAAATGTAAAAGGTTTTGTACATTAATCAAATCATCACAGCAAAGTTTGGTAAATATTTAAGAGAGAGGTTCTCCTCTGAGGAAGAAAAAGGCCAACGAAAAATTAGCTGAAGGAACTCGTAATGCAGCTGATGGATGTACAGAACGACAGATACAGGGCCTGATTATTTTTATTTTCCTGGAGTTACTCCTGCCGTTTGGGCTAGCGTGTTTGAGAGGAATCAGTCCTGAAGGTTTTTTTTCCTATGCTTTTCTTCATTTATTTCAACAATAGGAGAGAAGCTCAAGAAAAGGGAGAACGTGCAAGCTGCTGCCGTTGGGTGGTGTTAACTGAGGTCATTTTGCAGGGTAGATTGTTATCCAGTTTTATAATTAATTCCTTTTACAATAAAGCCCTTTCTGAATATTCTAGGTTTTCCCTGACAGTGCTGTCATAGATACTTTAATTCGCTGCATAATTCGGTGATGCCCAGCTGCAAAAATCAAGGAGGCCTCCATCCCAAATTTGGCCCCAGTGTGTCACCGTGGATGTCCTGCAGTCGAGCTAGTGATCCGCCAATAAGTCTTTTCCAACTATTGATTCTTTTCTTGAATCAGAGCTGTTTGGAAACTAACATTAAACAGGGGTTTAAGTGCAAAACATAAAGGAATCTTACGGTCTGCTTCTGAAATAACACCAAATTGTACATGAGGCTCGTCTGTTCTCTCAATGCAGTTGTGCAGAGAAGGAGAAATTACTTGCTTATTTCAGGGCAGGGGTGTTTTAATAAAAAGAGAAGAATGAAACAGGGCGAGTTTAGCCATTATTGCTTTGATTGCTGCTGGCTCATTAGCATTGGCCACGCTCCTTCAGATTAGCAGTAATTAAACTGTGAAATCAGACCGATTGCCTTAAGCTGAGACACCATACCAGGCTGTCAAGAGAAATCACAGGGGATAAATCAAGGGCCCTGTGCATCTCGGATCACCCTTGGCATGGGTGAGAGTGTGAGAAGCGGAATAATGAGGACATTCAGTTTTTTGTATCTGGTGAACTCTCGGCAGACAAGCTTTGGAAGCGTTGTCATGACGATGACAACAGCAAGGATAAACTCTTACTCCCACTAGCTGTGGTTAATGAAGATGATAATGAAAAATTATGCCAACATTACTGCAATTTTTTTGTTCCGATTGGCACTTGTAACCTTACGCCTAATGACACAACACAATAGTGACAGTAATTGTGCATTGATAAATGGGGTAAAGATGCTGAAAAAATGTCTGACTCAAAGATATACAAGTTTAGTTAGCTGAGTAATTTCTTCCAATAAGCATTTGCTTTGTTCTTTGAACTCTCACTAGGTGGTTTTGGACTGTGCATGCCAAAAAACATCTCTAATCACTTTTCATTGTTTACTAAAGAATAGGCCC
Organism: Platalea leucorodia; assembly: GCF_965183815.1. Lineage (NCBI taxonomy): Eukaryota > Metazoa > Chordata > Aves > Pelecaniformes > Threskiornithidae > Platalea > Platalea leucorodia. The sequence continues at coordinate 158,501,059 of NC_138823.1, forward strand.
AGCAATTAAAGCAAAGAGCGCCTGTGTTTTATTTCTTCTAAGCAGAACAAATGCGATCAAGATAAATAACAGTAATAAAATAACAATACATTTTACAAATTCTGAATGGGTTTACAAATTCAGTGTTTGTTTAACTGCTGGTTTCTGGGACATCCAGTTTGTCCCACTCAAAATGTAAAGCTTTGGTGGATAAATCTCCAATTACATTATGTAATGGCTGTCTCACTCCCCCATTGCCCCTGCCTAAATGCCACCGTTTATTCAGATTGCATTAGCGCTTACGTAAGTGTCTTTTTCAACCACGGCTCCTAAAGCATTGCACATGGGGAAGGATTTATAGATAGATAAATAGGTAGATAAACCAAGGCCGTGATTTAACGATATAGTTAAACCGCTGTAAAAACTTTCTTCAGTCCTGCCCCAGCCATGTGCTCCCGTTTCCTTTCTTGTATTAAACCTGTGATCAATCATGGTGAACCAGTTCAGGGTGTTAAATGGGCAAAAATCTGTTCACTTCAATTTTTTATATTCTTTTGCCAGTTCAGCTCCCTGATCCAGATGAGGGCTGGTGATGGGGTAAGAGAAGCGGCAAGAGCACATAGGCAGAAATGGCAGTGACAGCCATCCTAACCAAAAACTCAAGCCCCACCTAGAATCACGAAGGGCGTGCATGACTTTGGGGAGGGATCTGCACTTGAAACTCTCACTGCCTTCCAGTTAAGCACTATGCGACCATAATCCTGAAGAGGCTTATGGAAGCTGTTCAAAAAGTGCTCACAGCGAGAGCAGTGGCAGCTACCAGTGCTTTTGCAAACACATCTCACGATGATTCCCAAAGGGCCACGCGGCACGTCAGGAATCCCTCCTGCTCCCCAGGCCACCCGCTTCCCACTGCTGAAAGGTTGATGTTGTTTCAACAAGCAAGCGTGATACGGGTACAATACAGAATAGCAAACTCTTTCAATTTATGTAGTGGATTTCCAACTCTCCTGAAATCCAGCATCCACACTCCCACTTTAGAAGCCACAGCACTTGGCTTTAAAGAATAGCCCGATTGAATGTGTGAGTATGCTGCAGCACAATAACCTCTCTGGGATTAGACAAATAAATGCAAATGAATCATTTAATGCAAACAAATCACTTAAAGGAGTAAGTGTTGTTTTATTTACTCCAAAACTACCTAAAAGAATAGCTCTTTTGATAGCTTTAGTAAAGTGTTTGGGGTTTTTCCTATGTAAAGTTCTACTGTTGCACACCAATGGCCTCATTCCATCAAAGCTTTAGAAATCTAGGTTGTCGGATGTGGGATTTTTTTGTTCAACCAGTGTTTGTTTTGTTTTGTTTGTTTTTAAGAAAAAAGATTAATCACAGAACATTTGGAGGTGTATCAGATATATGAGGGTTTCTCCTTGTCTAAGTGGTATTTGTCTCTTCAGTTCTTGAAAGGCAGTATTAAGACAGCAGTGTTTGTGATTCATGGTTGCAATTCTCTTTTTATTGCTGAACACCAGCAGTGAATAGGAGCTGCAGAAGGACACATTTCCAATTACTCTATCTCACAGTTCTCCATTGCTTCTTAACAGAGACTTCTCTATCTCTGAAAGTGAGTGTAATGCAAAAGTTTATTAAAAAAAAAAAAAAAAATATATATATATATATATACCTACACACACACACACACCAGAGAGATTTCTTTGCACTTTTGGCTATGTTCTGTCTTAGAGTTGACTCAGTCTCTGCCACTCTTCTCATCAGATGAATAAAGACAATTTAACCATTAGAGAAAGATATTACATGAAGCAGTGTCCAAAGAATATTGAATGTTGTTTGGGAAGAGATGACACGACTCCTGAATCCTAAGTGGTGGTCTCCTTGCACAGCATGACAGAAATGGCTTATCAAAGCAAGATCATAATTCCCTCAGCATGCAATATGAGGGACAGGGCAGTGGTCCAAGTATGAAATGGAGAGATTGATTTCTGCTGCCTGAAGAGGAACTTTTTCCTGTACTATGGTCTTTAGTCCTTGGCGAGTTTGGGCCCTTATTCTGTAGGAGGATGGACCAAAGTCTGTTACCTATGCAGGTGCAGAGCTTGATGCAACTCAAAAGGAATTTCTGGCCCATCAACAGTTACTTGACTGTTTCTTCACGTAATAGTGGGGAGGTGGAGAGGAAGAACAAAAGCCTTAATTACATTATTCTTGAGCATCTTTAACCTTTATCAACACCAATTTTAAAAGAGATATTTTTAAAAAGCAGGAAAGGAAAAACATCAAAATACGCCATCTAAACTTTAACATAGGGCACAGCTCCTAAATTGAGAGAGAAGTCAGTGCTGGGGAGAAGTCTGGAATAAAGGATCAAAAGCAGACACACTCTCTGAAGAAAGGAGGATAACAGTACAGAGCACCATGCGCTTAGTGATTTTGATTTAAAGCTTTTTAAAAGAAAACTACATTTACTTTAGAGACTGACAGAAGTTTATACATTCATGAATGAGTTCTTTATGTATTTAAGAGGGATGACAACAGACAAAGGGAATATTTGATGAATGTTCAGGCAAGATTCTGAAAGTCAGAGATCATTGAAAGAGGACGAAGATTTTGGCTTTTTCTTACAAATAGCTGCATCTGTTTGGTACTTTGTGTTTCCATTCTGTGTGCTGGAATTGTGATAGAACCAGAAAAGGTATTTGGGAGCGGACTAAGGAACTTAAAAAATATAAAAGGTTTAGGAAAGCTGTGGCTCACATCCTTTCATAACTTCCTTTTCATCTTGCACTGTAATGGAGGACCCTGGCTAAAATTAGCAGCCAGCAGAGGCAGGACAGCTGTAGAGAAACAAGGCTGTGACTTGAATTCATTGGGAGAACAAGCGGGAGAGAAAACTGAGGTAGTTTTGATACATTTTTGTTTTCCCATGTTTTGTTTTTAAGGCTTTTGATGGAGATATTTCTTTCAACTCTGCTCTGTATCAGGGTCAATAGAAAAAGACTGGACACCTGTACTTCAAGGGCGTCACTTTGCAGACTGATATCTCAGCAGTTTGAAGGGGCTGTGTGTGATATGAGTCCACATTTTAGTTTGCCCTTCTGTCCAGGGGCAGTAACTTTGGCAGAAGGATGGGAAAAATAACAGAGATCAGTAACATCTAAACCACCTCAGCAAAATTTGCTGGAGTTCATCTGTTACAACCCATCTTTTCTGCTAAATCAGCAAATCTTGAGGTTTCGGAGAAAGTTCTTAATTATTTGTGATGGAGTTTAGCTTGCAGAAGAATAGGAAACCATGCAACAAATAGTGCAGGTAGATCTTTAGTATAATGACCAGTATTATAAGTTATTCAGATCCTCTCTTGGTGGGCAAAGTGATTATTTCTTGTTTTAAAACATTCCTTAAGACTTCAAATATACAGAAGGCAGAGCTGCTGGTGAGTGGATTAGGTTAATGAAGCATCATGGCACTGATGGGAGCAGGTTACCAGACTTTAGGTAGCAGGTGTAGAGACCTCTAGGTCTCTACAGCAGTCTAAGAACCAAAGGCTGTAGCTGGACAGTAGCAAGAGGGCTCTCGGTGCTTTGCTGAAAAAGCAGCAACCAGGTCACACAAATCAGTGATTACTCTACACCACACTGCAGCAGTTCAGAATCACTGACAAGAAAATAGATCATATTTCTGGCTGAACTGATGTCAGCAGACCTTATGCCAGATTAAGTAACATTTGTCCATCCCAGAGTTTTACTGCATCTGCCACTGTTTCCACACAGGCCTTTTCTTCTGACCCACTTTCTGTTCTCACAATGTAATCACTAGAGTCACTGCACAAGGATGTTCTTGCCCTTCTTTCAACGCAAGTCACTCTCCATAGTGCTACAGCATCCCCTGGGTGTTACACTACCTTTTTCAGTAATCTGAATAGGCGATTTTCCTACTCAGTGCAGCAAAGCCCCAGTCTTTCTTTGGCTTTTTCTGTCTTGGGCTGGCAAGAGTAGTTGCACAACAACGTGTGGGATACCTCTGAAATGAGGAAGATCTGATTATCATGGTCTTCTACTTCTGCTTCTACTTTCTGTCGTGTGGACCTGTGCCAATTAGCAGGGCAGATAGTCCTTGTGTCCCTTTGTGAGCTAGGACAGTGGAGGGTAGGCAGAAGTCACAGTGCAGGAAAGGCATTGAGGTTGTAAAAGACTTCACACAAGATAGATGTGGAGGAGGAGCCACATCAGCAAGCTCCTACCAGTAGCCAAACTGGAAATCAAGAATACACCAACATCCTGTACCTTAGGTCTCAGCTGAGAGCATGAAATAACCCTAAGCCCCTCTGAGCTTGCCCACGGTATGTCAAGGGGAGGGATGGCAGCAGAGGAAGGCATACACACACACCCCCTAAAAAGGGTTTGAAAAAATACTCTGATCTTCACTATATCAGAGATCACGGGGGTGAGGAACCTCCCCCCTGGCCACTGTAACCTCCCCAGCTACAAAGAGTGACTGTTGCTTTGGCAGACGAAGACTTCTGCTCCCACTGCTGCAAATGAGGTAGTTCAGGGCTGCTCTGAAGGTGCCAAGATGCCGTTGCCAACATGGCAGCACCTAGTCTCAGATACAGTGGGCAAAAGGAGCTGGGAGCCACTCAGAACAACTCATGGCTGGCACCCGGTGATCCGCAGGGAGGGCAAGCGGTGGCCAAGCTGGCAGGCAGTCTAGGATGTCAGCACCACGCCCGAGGCTCGTGCCACTGTGTAAAACCCTCCTGCAGATTTGCACATTTGGCAATGGCTGTGCAGAGTGTGACTGCATTACCAGAGCCACGAGCTATCTCTGGCCTCATCCCGTATCGGGCTGCTTGCCCACTGCCAGCGCTAACTTTGGACAGCCAGGGTCAACCCACCACAAAATGCTGAAGGATTGAAGTTGTAAATGAATTGAAGTCAGTGATAGCTTTGCTGTTAACTTCACACATATCAGGATTTTGTCTAGCTATTCCTAATGCATTTGAGTCAGATTTCTGTATTATTTATGCTGATATATATTTAGGAATACCACCAAAAAAAAAAAAAAAAGGAAAATTAAGTCATAACTTAACCTTGAGAAGGAAGTTTACCAATATAAAAAGCATGTGCTGTCCTCTTTGGTTTTTTTTTCCCCTATTGAAACTGCCCCTTCCTTTGAGTAGAACTCGGCTGATTTAGTGGAGATTTCCAGCTAGTCCATTGTACTACAGACCTTTGCCCACTGGTGGCCAACAACTTATTTAAAAAGTCATCTAGCTCTGCCCTATGGGACTATTTGTATGGCTAGAATTAAGCAGGTGTACAAATGCATGGAAGTCCATGTCCTTTGGGATGGTTTTTCTTAGTTTTAGCTGTTTTGATTGTTGTAATGTCTTTCCAGAGTTCAGACCCAGAGCTAAATTCTCAGACTTGGGAGTTCCTTTTGGCAAGGATTTCACTGCTTTCTAAAGAGGGCAGCATGTTGCATAAAATAGCCACTTTCTAACACTAATAGTAGTAACCTATCAGGTGTCAGTGAAAAAAAAAATATATAATTGCAGCATTGGTCAGTTGATCCTGTTGGCAGAAAATGATCAAAACCACACATTGCCTGGTCATTTTCTGCCTCTGAATTAATCACTCCTGGCTTCCTTTACAGTCAGTGGAGAGAAACAGGCACTTTTCAGATGTGATTCTTCTGGCCTATTTTAGATATCTAGTTTAGGACAAGATGAACTGCAGCCTAGAAGTGTCTATTTCTCATTGCTGATTATAAAAGGAGTCTAGACATCTCCCAGAGAAGTAGGCAGCCAGATTGCAGATGTTTTTATTTGGCATTGTGTGTCTTCATGTGGCATGGGTGACTAAAAAGGCTTCTAAGCTCTATTTTGTTAGAATTATTCCAGTACAGTAAATTTAAGCCTCACTACTGAAAATGAGAGATCTTTTTATAGGTTATTATTTTGTAGATAGCAATTAACCACTCAGAAGAGCTGCTAGTATTGCCACGCACATGCTCAGCCACTTCATGCTTTAATGTTAAATTATATTTGACATTTAATTTAAGCTCATATTGCCTTCATTCAAAAATAAACCCTACTGCATTAGTAGTGAGAAGGTGGAGGGATAATTTTTCTCCCCAAATTCACACTCAGTGAAATCTAAACTGATTCTTCATGCTTAGTTTTTCAAGTATATTATGTGCATTCTTCTGAATATAAGTCTGTGCAATTGCTTCTCAGATGTGAGGGAAAGAAATCAATGCATCTATCTTAGTAAGCAATTACAAGATAAAAATGTATTTTTAATAGGTGCTTTGAAGGCTGAACATACTGTGAGGTTTGTTGCCTCCTTGAACCGATTGTAATCAGAAGCGACATATACCATTATTTGTTGGGCAAAGCAGCACTGATTTTGTGGTTATACCAGTGTGTAATGTGATCTCTTTAGCTCTTATAAATTAAGCAGGATGAAGACTTAGCTGACTGACATATAAGTAATAGCAGGGTATGGGAGGACGTTCTGCCTGGTGTCCTGCCAGTGATGCTTATCCTACCTGAGTAGGAACAGAGATCTGTCCCACTGGGTCCCTGCTACAAACCTGGACCTGAAAGGACACCAAAGGGAGATTGCTTCTTCCTCAGTATGATCTGGCTGGTGTGAGCCATGACTTAGTCCTTTACTTTGCAGGCTCTGTTTCAGTCCTTGGGTGGCATCCCTCTTGCTCTTCAAAGAGCCAAGCTACTCTTTACATCTACCTTTTACTTCATAGCTATGCATGCCCAAAAAAAATGTTTCCATTCCAGGCAAAGAAGCAGAATCTCTTCCCTCTGGATCACTGCAGTACCACTGAGTGAAGTTTGAAGTCGGTATCCTGAACGCTGGTTCCTGTGAGACACTTAGGAGCACAGTTTATTGAGCCAAATTAGAACTAGGCCATCTACATTCTCTTCATCGTTTAGCCCTTCGGCCCATTTTGGCTGCTTCAGGTTTGCTGTGCACACTGTGACCAAGACCTGCTGGGAAAACTGAAGTCGTCAGCAATGGTGTAACTATTACCAGCAAGGTTTGCAGTCATGGGCAGTGGATGGTGATTCTCGAGGGAGCTAGTCTTCCCCAAGTATGGCTTTCCTCAAACATTTTCAATGACCATGAGTCTCTGAGTCTTCTAGATAGAAACAAAACAAAACAAAAAATCACCAAAATTAGAACCTCCCAACATTAAATAAGCCAGTGCAACTACAGCTCCTCTGCACATTCGTCTTTGCTGTTAAATTGAGCGATTTATACACCTTGCAAAAGACATTAGCATTAAGGGACATAGTCTTTCTCAGATGTAATTCATTATTAATCTTAATGGGATTATGCTTCAAAGACCACTAAATGCACATCTTCAAAGTACTTAAATTACTCCCTATTATTACTTCTGACAATAAAATAAATAAAGCTTAGTTAAATTCTACATGCTAAACCCAAATTACTTTTTTCTTTTCGCTATGCCAACCAAAGCAAAACAGACCATTCAAAAACAACAACAACAAAAAAACCCAAACCTTCCACTCAAAACCTTAAGGTTTTAATGGATTGTGATTAACAAATAATCATAAAACCAGGTTGAAGACATTTGAAAATGCATTTTTTCGTTGTAAATGTATGCAGCATCAAAAGTATGATTACAGTGAGAGAAGAATAAATATTTAACATCAAACAAATTTCTTTATTAATATAATTACATGGTGCCAAATGCATTTCCTTATATTGCTTTAAAATAAATTTTAAAAATTCATATTGCGAAGCTAGCATTATCAACAACAGAATCTAGATAATAGGTAAATAGCTCTTCGGGTGACATTTGCTTTAAAAACAGCAGCGAAAGCCAAAATTTCCATTTGTCTCTGTTTTCTAATGCAAATTCTTCATAAGCTTTGCACAGAATAAACATGTTCAAGCTGTGCCCTGGCTATATGGAGTTGTGTGACAGGGAGACATTTTCTGATGTTCGTGCTAATTGCATAGGAGCTGGACTCTTCCTAGGGGTCCACTAGGTTGCTGCATGGAGTCACGCGGAGGGAGAAAAGAGAATATCTTGGACAAATGGTGTAGAACATTGCTGCAGATAGACCTGCCAGATGCTCGGGTTATCCCCAGACAGCCCCGGGCTGGGGCACGTGTCGGTCGCCTGTGCCGTGGTGCCTCCTCACCTGCAGCCAGCACCTCCTGCCCACGTGTCTGGGTCCCATGGTGCACTCCCTTCCTCGGTACTTGGGGCCTGAACAGAGGAGTGAGCATGTTCAGGGAATAAAAGAAACACATCTGCTTTCAGAAACAACAGGATTAGGGCTCAGGGTTTGTACTACCCCAGCTCGAATCCTGTCTGATCTTGTCCTTCGCTGCTACAAGCTGAAACAGGCTCCACTGCTCCATCAATGCACAGTCCAGCTCTGTATTTCACAGATTGTTCAGAAACAGAGAGATCTTCTTTAGCCTTTTAGCAAGTCTCCACAACGTGTTATTTAATTTTGCACCCCCCATTAGGGAGGATTCAAGGAGTGACATCTCCTGACACTAGGGAGATATACCATCTATCAGGAGGTTCATCTCTGTTGGGGCATCTGTCATCCAAGCTCATGGCCCAGCTCAGGGACTGTTCTTTCAGGCCTCCTCTGCTTATGGAGGCCTTAAAATTCCAGCTTTCCCTCCGTGCCTGGGGCACTCCTTGCTCTGTGGTGTCTCTAACCCATACAAAAGATACGTATGCTGTTGGCTGGTGTGGGGGGGTTGTTTCACTCTAGCTGTCCTCTTTTCTCCCCCCTTCAGTTACTCCAGTGGGCTCTGATGGGTCCCCTGTTGCCTTCCCTCTCACAGAGCACTTGGGCTTACGTCCCTCTTCCCACCACCATGATCTTCTCTCTGACTAGAAGGCAGGTCATTTGGAAAGGCACTACCTTAGACTTTACGGGGAGACACTCATACAGGGATATGGCTGTTCTGGAAGATGTCCATTGGTGCCATCAGTCAGTTTTTTGGCATTCAGGCAATTGCAGAGGTACTCAAGGCAGTGGATCAACCAAGCAGATGGTAGGAGTCCCGCCTTCAGTTTTCCAGATTCCCCCCCAATAAATACGGTTGATTATAAATGTTGATGATGATTTTCCCCTGGCTACCTGAGAACATAAAAACATCTTTCTTGGACCATGTAAGTCTGCGTCCAACTGCAGGCAGCAGCAGGATGGAGTAGGGCCAGTGTGTAGTGACACTTTGCTGATATATTTCCCAGCTTTTGGTGATTTGCAGTCCAGGGACTTCCTGAACCACAGATGGTATCTTTGTGTTTAATAGCCTTTGATACATTTTTCTTCCTTCAACTTGCCTCCAACGTTCCCCTTGAAATTGTGGAGGAGAGCAGATGTGCCATTCCCAAAATTCATCATGTTACATTCAATAAAAAAAAATGACACCGAGCAGAGTGTAGAGCCTCCCAGTCTCAACAAGTTTCTTTTATTATACGTTTACAGTAGTCAGAGCTCTCAAACTTGGTGGAAGCAGATGCAGCAAGCTGTAGTCTGACTCAGTTTGTCACAACTGGGACATGGGTGGTCCTGCCTGTTGGTTAAACTCAGTTGAATCAGACTGAAAGAAGTCAAGACAAATCTTGACAAAACAAGACCAAGAACTGAAGAAGTAAGGAAAGAGCCAAACCAAGGGGCAAGGCAGGAGCCTGGTATGAGGTGAGGATTTCAGATACCAGCAAGATAGGATGAGGCCTGGGAACAAATGCAGGCAGTGCAGGAACAAACATCAGGATGATGGCATGGAAGACAAGACAAGATGTAAAATCCAAGGACAAATGAACAGGGCTACCCGCAAGAGGAAATATCAGGGTCTGAAGCTACCAGTCAGGCATCATCAGGTTTCAAAGCAGGACACAAATTCCTAGCTTGATCTTCACAGAGATATTTGTTTCATGTTTGTCTGCTAGTTTAAAACTGTGTTTGGGTGACATCCACTCTACCTAACTTGGTAGAGAGTGACTGGCCACCTGGAAAGATGCGTCAGCCCCAGCTGGGCGATAGGTTGTTGCTCACTGTTGCTTACACACAGCCTTTATGCTTAAGTAAATCCCCATTGATCTGGAGTGCAGATTTGTCTTTAGGGCTGTGGCTTCAATGGGGTTTCCAGCTACAAGCCCACATTTGTACCTGTTGCAATCAAGTTAGGCAGCAAGTCTTGCATTTAAGTGTGAAAATAGGTATAATTCTGCAAGTACTCATCACCCCATGTCTCAAGTTAGGATGAGTTCCATGTGCCTACCAGCTCTTTAAATCAGGATAGTCGGGCACGTTTGTGTGAGTTTTGGTGCTGAGATCAGCCTGCTGAGATTAACAGTTAAAGTATGGCACATGAGTCTTGTCTCTGTTTACACAGATTTTATCTGAATCAAGAGACTTAAAATGTTTTAGTAAATGTATTAGACCATCCAAATGCATCTATTAGCAGCTTCTAATGCCAAGACTGAATGGAAGTATTTAAAATTTCCATGGACGCCTGTGCAGACTTAGGAACACAGTTGTAGTGGCTGAAGTTGATGTAAAACAGAATATGTTGAAGTATGCCTGATATAGAGGATATTTGTGTTTTTCAAAAAACACCTTACATTTCAACTTTGTAAAATTTAAGAACATTTATTTTTATTGTACATTTAATTTTTATTTTGCAACATTTTAGCTGCAGTATGAAAAAAGAATCTTGGTCTGCTGTACCAGCTTTGGCTTTATATTATAAGTGATTCCTGGGAGGGAAGCAGGTCCCGATACAAACATCAAAACTGGACTATTTTGTGTCAGGTCATCTAAGAATTTTCATTTTACAACATAGAGTATAACTGAGGTGTCAAAATCACATAGGGGAAAAATTGCTGTTAAAGAGCTTCAGTGAAAGTTTTGCATTTATTTTAGGCAAAGGGAAATGTGTACAATGACTGCATGGAGCTGAACAGCTCTTGAACACAGGATTGTTAACACGTTTGAAAAAACCTGCATCATTAGGAAGACAAGAACTAGGAAAGCAGGATCTTGCTTTCTTATTTCTGGATATTTATGACTTCTGTAAATGCCAGAGGCAGATAACTGACTTTTATTGGTAATACCCTGAACTGTATTACAATGTGCATACGTAGTTGTCACGACAATATATCAGCAAGCTGCCACACCAGGTCAGACCTGGTTATATGGATTACAATGGGGTAATATGCAGGCTCAGGAGTTCTCTTTGGGTAGGACCCTTTGTGTCCTTTTCTTATAAAATATTTATATATATATAGTCAACTGCTATTATGAGTAACCGTAAAACATTCAGCAAGATACTTAGCATCTTCATTGCCAATGCAATCACTAGTCAACAAATAGAAATTGAAAAAGAGACTTTTCTCCTACAAGAATTTTCTTTTCTGATGCACGCTTCATCTAGAGCACATAATGGTGAGCCAACAGTGCAAGAATTTTATGCAGCTTAGTTAAAACCGTGCCATATTGTGGTCTATGCTGTAGTTTTGCTGTTATTTCAAGGGACAGGGCAATTAAGATTGCTTGCCTCTGTGTTTAAAGATTGCTCCTCTCCACTGTTAAAGACAGCCTACTCCAGTAAAGCTATCCATATGCTGAAGTTTTTCTATACTGATTCTTTCCACGTTAATATTTTCAGTACACACTTAAACGTTTCTGATGAGAAAGTGCACATATACTTTTTAATGCTTCAAAACCTATGGTTCTGGTGCAGTTATTAGTATTTTAGCACTGCATAATTTCTTTGATTTGTTACTTCTAAGATCTTCCACTACGTAATGCCAGGGACCCTTACCCACTGGAACTTGTGGTCTGGTCTTTCCTTAGAAATGCTTTAAGTAACATGGACTCTCTCTTTGTACCTTAGTGTTTCATACTTTTGGGGTATAGGAGCTGAATACTTTCATTTTAAAAATGCCTATGTCTAAATGAGCAAGCTTTCAGATAAAATCAGTATAGAAAGCTACATGATCAGAAACACAGTTTATACAGTATCTAGCGAAGCAAAAGAAATTCCACAGATGTATGGGAAGAGGGGGACTGTCAGTGCATTGGACCTATGGGTACAGTCATCAGTAGTCAATGTAACTTTTGGCCTTAGAGTTCAATATCACATCCTATGCAGGAGAGAAGGCTGAGAGAAGAGACTAGAGGCTATTAAAGGAGGAGAATTCCTCCATTTCTGTTTGTCTTGATATCCGTAGAATTGAGGTTAGATCCAGCAGACCCAGTTGATGGATGATAGTATCTGAAAGAATTTGAGAAGCAAGACATTTTATTATAAAGAAATATTTTGCCTTCAGTGGTAAACCACACTCAATGCAACTGTCAGTCTTAAGGAAAATTATACGGCTTCTGATCTAGAGCAATCTAGACTTCTCATTTCTAATTATATATGTTCTAAGTACACTGTATCTATACAGTATAAAATTAAGACAGATTTTAAATCTAAAAATAAAGATGAGGTTTTGAATAGTCTCAGAAAAGAACAAGTTATTTCCAGAGCTCATTCAACTTTTATGATCACTTCCATATAATAAATGAAAGATCTCCTAAAAATACTGATGTACCATTACCTAATTAAACTATTCCATGCAGTACAACCTCAGAAGCCTGGATGCTTCTAGATTTAATCTCTAGAAAATGTACCTTTCCACATATAGAGCAGTGAGTTAGGAAAATACCTGATTTTAAAAAGAGCTGCAACTGAAATTATACCGTTTCTCATGCTAATACAGATCAGTCAGTATGGATGAAAATAGAAAATGTCAACTCAAAAAGGAGGGAATTTGTCTTCTTGCCACAGGCCTTCATTTGCATTCCCGTTGAACCTATTTTGAAGATTTTTTTTGTGGATCAAAGGAACTCCTGTGTGGACCTGTGTAGAGGTGTGAATTTCAGAAATGTCCAGAGGGGTCAGTGGAATGAGAACATCTTTCCTGTGGACAGGATTCAACCTTTCTCAAGGACTAGACAGAGGAGACTCGGTATCTGGTTACAAGGCACAAATCCCCATGTTTAATTTTCCCTTTGAATCAGGTTCCTTCTGTGATCCTATGGGCTGTTCACAGAAAGGATGGGTATGGGGCAAAAATTCTCCCAGAAAAAAATTAGCTGCACCTTGAGGTAAGAGTTACCCGGCCAATTTCTGCTAAACTTTGCCCTCTCTTAGCCACAGACACTTGAAAGGAGGTGCGAAGGCATCTGGGGAAGGCATCACTGTTACACCAAGCTGGCAAGGTGTCACCAGCTCGCTTGCAAGTGACATGGCACAGTCCTGCGCCTGAGGTGGGACGTCACCTCAGGTGAGCTACCACATCCAGCCACTTTATGTGGTCCCTCTGGCCTCTCATGCACTGATCAGGAGAGAACAGGTCTGGCCCTTGGCACCTGCGCACCTGAAAGAGAGGGTGTGCCTCCTAATCACAACCTGCAAAGAAAGTGCTATGGTTCTTTTAATTTTAATTTAGATTGTGTTTATAAGTAGTCAATGGCAGGCAAGGATTAATGCTCAAAACAGCATATGCTTGTTGATTGTTAGGACTAACGCTATTAAAAAGTGATAGTGCTCAAGCTATAAATGGATGCAATTTAATGGAACTGTATCCTGGGCTGCAACACAAGAAGCGTGACCAGCAGGTCAAGGGAGGTGATTCTGCCCCTCTGCGCTGCTCTTATGAGACCCCACCTGGAGTACTGCATCCAGCTCTGGGGCCCCCAACATAAGAAGGACATGGACCTGTTGAGGCAAGTCCAGAAGAAGGCCACGGAGATGATCAGAGGGCTGGAGCACCTCTCCTATGAGGACAGGCTGAGAAAGTTGGGCTTGTTCAGTCTGGAGAAGAGAAGGCTGCGGGAAGACCTTATAGCAGCCTTCCAGTACCTGAAGGGGGCCTACAAGAAAGCTGGAGAGGGACGTTTTACAAGGGCATGTAGTGATAGGACAAGGGGTAATGGCTTTAAACTGAAAGAAGGTAGATTTAAAGTAGATGTAAGGAAGAAATTCTTCACTATGAGGGTGGTGAGGCACTGGAGCAGGTTGCCCAGAGAAGCTGTGGATGCCCCATCCCTGGAAGTGTTCGAGGCCAGGTTGGATGGGGCTTTGAGCAACCTGGTCTAGTGGAAGGTGTCCCTGCCCATGGCAGGGGGGTTGGAACCAGATGATCCCTTCCTACCCGAACCATTCTGTGATTCTATGATAGTATTAGTAGCAGAGCTGTTCAGCTGAAGCCATGACTAAAGGGACTCTAGTTTAATAACTTTCTAATTACATCTGTATAAGCTGGGTCACTTAGCAGTAAACTGACAGGTTTACATTTCCTTATATACTAGGTATTGCTCTGTGTATTAGCCCTACACTAGAATTGCAAATAGAAAATAATTGGGTTGCTTTTTAGCCTCCCCAAATGGTTTAAATTAACGGCAGTGCAGATCAACACAATGCCTTCATGTGTGCGATTTTAACCTTCATTGATTTTCTCGGTTCCAGGGCAGCATGACATTGGCTAGAAAACCATGCTGATGCGATGGCTGTAAAGCCAAGCGGTGAAAGGAGGTTTACGCAATATTAGATTAGTTCCTGGTATTCAGGAGCACACATTATAGAAAACTGAAGGCTCCGTTCTCCAAATTGTAAGTGTTTGGTATTATGCCTTAGGGCAGAGAAATTTAGTATCATTCTGTTTATGAACGGCTGGCAGTGGCTTTGCACAAAGGTTTGAAATCTCTCAAGAAAATCTGATGCCCGGCTGAGAAGCATCAGGAGAGTTTTCAGATAGGATAAGCAGGAAGGTGGGAGTGGCTTTAAACAAACAGGCTCGTGGGGGTTTCTACCTAACATCTTCCACATATAGCACACTTTAAATTTTATTAATTGCAGTCATGCCTGTTACCATGACAGCTAGGTGCTGCAATTACCTCACACCTCAGGGAATTTCATGCTTAGTACAGCATTCAGAGTCTACTTCCTTATATTTTGTTTTTATTTTGCAACTTTTTTGTACTTGGGGAAATATTGTAGGAAGCAGAGATGTGCCATGAAAGAAAAATGCATCTTTATAGTCCCAAGGCACCACAAGCCCTATTGAGCTGTGGCCTGAGGAAACAGTAAAATGTAATGATCTCTGTGGGGATCAAAAGCAGTGACTGCAGCTGGTTTTTTTTTCCTGCCCAGGATAGCCAGGACTCACTGAGAAGAGCTCCTCGGTGAGAGGAACATGCTGCACTGTAAAATGACTTTGACAACAAGTTTACCAGGTGAAAGCCACAACACCCTCATCCAGAGGGATTAGCCTGGGGTCTAGCCATGATCTTCTGCATAATCTAGGCATTTCAGCTTTGGGGCAAGGCCACAGCAAAAAACTGTGTTTATGAAGAATGTCCTTTTCCATTGGGATGCGTCTGAATTGGAGAGCTGGTTGCCATAACCAGGTGTGCTGGGCACAGGGGTATCAGAGCAGGGCAGGGACCACAGTGCTGCAAATCCTGAGACAGAAGTGAAGGAGAAGGAAGGAGGCTCACATACAGCGCTCGAGAAAATACATCTGTTAATGCCTTCTTTAAGGTGTTAAGCAGGCTCAGCTGTCATGCAAGCCTTGTGCTGGTGATCCACTACAGCGTACTTTTTCTAGAAGTAGCTGATTTGAAGCTCACTTAAGGTACGATATTACTTTGAAGAGTATTGTAAACAAAGAGATACAGGCTAGGCAACATCCCATGGGCAAACTTGAACCCTTTAGACTAAAGCTGTGGATTCAGACATTTACACCCAACCAGTAATAGTTCATGGATCAAGTTCCCCACCTGATGTAGCAGCAGTGCCATTTTATTTGAGTCTGTCAGCATTTTCGCATCATAAACCTCAATGTTGCAGTATATCTCAGCTGTTTCTAATCCCTGAGAGCTGAGACTTGGCATCGAAATTGCTAACCCATATATTAATTTGAATAGAAGAGGATAAAGCTATGTCTAAGTTATGCAACAAATTCTATTGATTTTTATTTCAGTTACAGATGCACACTCTGCCAAAGTCTTGTAAAATATGTTTTTTTCACTACAAGGAATTGCATGTTCATTATGTTTTATGTGAATTGGTATCTTTTGCATTGTTTTTAAATGCTTTTGAAATAGCTATTGTGTTTACACCAAATAAGTTTTAGCTAATATTCTCTTTTGTACATCATTACTCCCTAATATTAAAATGGCATCTGTGAACCAAATGCAGGTCCTTTGGCTTTGATCTTGTTCTTAATTTATGTAAAGGTTTGCTAGAACTTTATTTTGAATCTTAAAGCTATGTATTACAGTATTTGCTGACAAAAATGCACATCTCTGAGAGGCAGAAAGATTATTATTGTTCAAATGTCACAGCATTCAAATGTTGAAGAGATTTCTAACAGCATTAATAAAAATACATTTATTTTAATCTTGGGTATTTACAGAAGAATGTTGGTTATGTTTTTGACCTTAATCCCATTGCTGGTACAAACTTATTTACCTGTGTGTTGGGAGGGGACTCGATTGATTCTTTCTTAAAAAAGGGAAAAAATAATCCCTGGCAGACAGAAAATAACCGCCAGCAAACAGAATGATGTACCTAGGATATGCAAAACATAAGTGCACTCCATTCTCTGTGTAATGCTGTACTCACATGATAGCTTGACAAAATCAAATTTACTTCACCTGCCTTCTAGTGAATTTTTAGCGTTCTAAAGAGATAGTGCTATTGTAGCTGGAGTGAATAACATTTGGCATATTAGTATATACTGGTCCAGAAGTCAATGAGTTTTCTCATGACTAGGGAGTTTTTACTGAGTTGTTAATTCAAACTTCAGAATTGTGAGACAAGTCAGATTCTCTGCTGATTTAAATCAACTCAGGGCTTTCTCTTCCCCCCTCAACCCCTACTGCCCAAATAGACTATCAAGAAATAGTGGTGTTCAGCCAATAAAACACAAGTCAAAGTCTTTGGAGATGAGCTGTCGAGTAATTAGTGATCCTGAGCTCAGGGTACTGTTACTTAGCAACTTCTGAGAATGGATTAACCTTCTGTGGGCAACCCTTGCAGTGCACATATAACAAGACTGCTTCTTATGCTCGTTCGTATAGTCAGAAATGTCTCCTACAGATCAATCAGAGATTTCCCTGAAAGAAATATATGCGTTGCGTTGCATTGCATGTGGAGTGAGCTGGGTGCGTTTGGGATAAACCGAGCAGCAATATCAGCATAGTATAGTTGATCTCCCCACGTGCAGTAATGCAGATGTGCATCAAACACCTTTTTCATGGATAGATCAACTATATAGTGCATAATCCAGGGTTTCACTATTATAATAATTCATAGTTCAATGTGTTTTAATGTGTGTGGTAATATATTTGTTATAGCACATAAAACAGAATAGGCTGGCACACGTGTGGTGCCTTTTTCTCTGCAATTCCCAGGCAATGCTTTGGTCAATCTCACAGCTGTTTATACATCCTCAGCAATAAGCCAAATTTCCCTTTCTTCTCCTGCACAAAAGAGAGTAAACTTTGGAAAGTTTAAATACTTGGGGAACTTTGTTAGACAATAGAGTACA
The DNA here is from genome assembly GCF_965183815.1 of Platalea leucorodia. Classification (NCBI taxonomy): domain Eukaryota; kingdom Metazoa; phylum Chordata; class Aves; order Pelecaniformes; family Threskiornithidae; genus Platalea; species Platalea leucorodia. Next base: position 158,518,690 of record NC_138823.1, read on the forward strand.
GTGTGGAGACTCCTTCTGAAATGAGACTCACCTGTAGGTGAGCATTGTCTATTATTTTGTGATCTGTTCTTCTGATGTAAATATAAAATCTCCATGAATATTAATGGTAGGTTCCTGTGAATTGTCTAAACAAGAAAGAACAGACACTATAAAAAACAATTTATTTGACATGACTGGTAAAGACCTCATGCTGTAGTAAATTGTCAGCACCATTGTTTATCCCTCTGAACAAAACTACTGCTTTCACAATTGCTATACTTTTTATTATCTTTTGTGTAAATAGTTATATTCACCATGATAACTTTCATACTTAGCATTATATAGGATCACAGAAATGGTGATTGGAAGGGACATGAGCAGGTCTAGGCCAACCTCCAGCTCAAACTGCAGCTATCACCAACACACTCTCAGGTCAGTCATGGTATGGTCCTCCTGAGTCTTGAAAACCACCAAGGCTGGAGATTCCACAACCTCTTTGGGCTATCTTCATCTCCCAGGCCACAGCTGATGATCATTGTGCTCAGTATGTCACCTAGCACTGCTGCAACGAGTTTGGCTCTGCCACCTTTGTAACTAACCCTTAGGTAGCTGTAGACTGCTGTAGATTGCCCTGTCAACTCCTTTTTACCACACGTACAATTAACTTAGAGTATGAGCATTTGCCTAATACGCTGTTTGTTCATGTGTTATTTCTAGCTTGACCATCCGATTGCTGTGTATGCTCTACTCAAACCACTAAGGGGTAATTTTCATTTTAGTACAGCTTGTTCCCACAGTATCCTGTACTACATCTTTTCTGGTGCATATGGGGAGCAGAAGGCTAAAAGGATCTGTACTATGAAAAGGTTCCTCCACCCTCTGATGACTGATTTCAGTAGGTAGAGATGAAGATTTCAGTGATAGCAAAGGGCAAGACTGGGCCCAGGTTGTAAATGACCTGCAAGTTAAGAAGACAACACAGTAATATTTTTCTCATCTGTTTTGGCACAGAAACAGTCAAGAAAGATTAGGCTCAAAGGCTTCATGCATTTATTTCTTTCCCCCACTTTCATTAACCTGGGATGGCCAGCAGGTGATAGCAATTTATGCAAATCCTTCTCTCTGTAAGACATTTTACCTTTTGACAATAGGCAACCAAGCAGATGACACAGCTACAGACAAGAGGTTTTTGAAGACCCAATTTAAAATCCAAGCTACCATATTTTTTTCAAAAGCTTTTCTAAGGATAAGATAAGAGTGTAATCCCTTAGTTTGGTGCAAATGTTTTAAGACTTTGTGTTTCTAAAATCCAATTTGAATTAGCCTTGAACTTTAAAGCTGTTTATGTCTACTGAACCAAAAGGCACCATGTGATGCATATAATAGAAAGTATTGTACAGTCTCTCTTTTTCTCCTCCCCTTCTGACACTGGTCTATAGTATTTGCCAAGAAAATCATCCAAAGGCAAAATGTCATAACTTTAGACAAAGAAAATGCTAGTCCCTTTGCAGCAAAGGACTTACAAAGCCTCCTTTTCCTTAGGCTTCTCTAGCCTTATAATTTATTAGGAACTCTTGCCACCAAATATGCTTAGGACAAACTTGACATTGTGTGTGAAATTATTTCCAATAGCATGTTGTATAAAATGTTTCTTGATACTCATAACGGGTTGGACAAATCTGCTGCATCTTTGGGAATCGGTGCTTTGGGAATCTGCATGCTGATGTGACTTGTGAGAGGAGAGTACATCAGATAATGAGATGTTGACTTGCTCTCATTTCAAATCATGCATTATTTAAGAAATGAGAGGAAGAGGCTGGGCAAACTGTCATGAATTCCTTTGCTCCCGACATCAGCCTGCCTATACTTTTACCCGAAATAGTAATCTTTATCAATGCTTGCATACTTCCAGAATTTATCATCAATTCTTTTCAAAAGTCCTGATACTTTGGGCCTTGGAGTAGGTTATCTATTTGTGACTTAGATTATTCCTTTAGATACAACATGGCTTTAATGAGGTGTATCCTGTTTTAGCCTTAACTCCCCAATGTGGTTAGAATAATGGGGACATGATTCATAAGCACTATTTCTGAAAGTAAGTTTTTTCTACTCATTATTAGTTAAAAAAAATCACTGTTATACCAACTAGTTTATTAACCAAGCCTATATGTGTTGGTAGGGAGTTTCCAAAGGACAAGGATGAATAGTCCTTTGGTTATGACAGTAGCACAGTAGTCACAAGGCTGAGATTCAAATGTTGCTCTGACTCAGAGAAGTCAGTTAAGGCTAACCCTATAAAATGACGTAAGCCTCCCATTCTGACAGGTTTAGCACCTACGCTTCTGGGCGTATTGTTTGGGTGTCCACTGTCAGAGAAATGTGCCATGCAGGTTACCCATTCAGTGAGTAGGAGGGTTTGCGTATATAATAGAGCCTCCATAAAAATAGCGTGCTGAGCAGGGAACTGCCTAAGGGGGCCAAAGAGGATTAAGCCACATATTTGTCAGGAAATACAGAAAATCAGGAGATCTGGATGGGAATTAAAACCCTCAACCTTCTTCTACTAGTTGCTTTTTATCCACCAGCCAGTTTTCAAGAAAAAGAAGACAGCAGTAGTTGGAGACAATGACAATGGCCAATGCTTATCTTCTGTCCTGTAGATCACCAAGGACATGGGACAACTAGATTCAATTTCCATGCTTTGCGAATTATACTGACGTGTCCTCTCCTCATAGATGTTGTAAATCACCAGCACAATCTCAAGTGTGTTCTTTCAAACTGTCTTATTAAAGTTGCATCGTACATGGAATAATTAAATATTTGTGGGGCTAGAAGGAGGTAACATCATAAAATCATAGATTCACGGAATGGTTTGAGTCGGAAGGCACCTTTAGAGACCATCTGGTTCCAAACCCTCTGCTGTTAGACCTTGAACTCTTCCAGGGATAGGGCATCCACAACTTCTCCAGGCAACCTGCTCCGGTGTCTCACCACCTTCATCATAAATAATTTCTTCCTTATATTGAATCTAAATCTACTCTCTTTCAGTTTAAAACCATTCCCCCTTGTCCTATCACCACAGTCCCTGGTAAAAAATCTTTCTCTGTCTTTCTTAAATGCCCCCTTTATATATTGAAATGCCACAATAAAGTCTTCCCGAAGCTTTCTATTCTCCAGAATGAACAAACCCAACTCTCTCAGCCTTTCTTCATAGGAGAGGTGTTCCAACCCCCCGATCTGTATGTGTCCATTGTTAAACAAGCATACAAGTGACTAGACCAATATAAGGTATAAGGAAACCAGCAGCAGTGCCTTTGGCAGCCTCAATAGTAGGATCTCCCTGAGTATGCAGGTTGTTTCAAAGCAAATTTAATTTATTTTAGCATTAATGACAATGTAGACTCTATCCTAGGTTGCACCAAATCCCTTTTAAAAGGTGCAAAGATCCTCACAGCAGACTACAATGAAGACACCTGCCGTCTGCTTCCTACATCTGTAGGTGATGCTTATATTCAAGGGCTAGTACCTGTTACAGCTATTTTGGTTTAAACTGCAGAGGTGACCTAAAAAATGGTGGCTTAACAAAAGAGACACTTAAAGTAAATGGATAATCGACAAAGCTTTATTTACAGGGTATCAGGCCATTATATTAATGTTTTGAATATCTGGCTTTTTGTCTTGTTCATCTATGCCTAAGTGGGAAAAAATCCATAATAAGCGTAGCTTCCTAATGAAAATAATATGAACAAGAAATATCTTCTTAGCTTTAAAAGTAAATGTCACGATCTATGTAAAATTTAGTCTTTTGATACTGTTTGTGAGATCAACATCTTATTGAATTACCTTCGTGCTACTTTTCCACTCTCTAAACCCCACTCTTCAAAGCTTTATGGCTGTACATTGCTGTGTGAATAGGCTTATGGATGCTATGAACTCTTAACAAAAAATCCATTATAATGATACTTTGCTGTTTCAGGGATATTCACTGTATAACAATCCTAATGGTTCTGGTGAAGTAATAGGTATGGAAATGCTGGGTAGAAGATAGCTTCTCCCTACCTGAGTTGCTATATGAAAGGTTCTGGCTCTAGTTATCGACGATCTAACCACCTGCAGCACTTAAGCTTGCTTTTTCTTTTTGTCCCCAGCAGTAGTCCCATTGCATTCAGTAGGCCTACATGCATGATTAATCTGATCAAGGTCTAATTAGTGAAAGAAGCGCAGCCATCAGTGCTGTGGACAGCAGGCTATGCCCCGAGCCTGTCTTCCAGTCCCATTTTTAACCCCTGTACCCTCACCCATGCGCCAACACAGGCATGAGCTTGGATGTGTCTGCATGCAGAATGTTGTTCTGAACAAGCATTTAAATCCAGATGTAAATTAGTTGCATATTTTGAGTCCTCTGAAGAACCAGACTAAAACTATCCATTTTGATTCTAGACTGTTTTGGAGGCTTAATCAGGAACATTTGGTGAATGCAGAGATCCCTTTCAAGAGGAAAAGTAGCAAGTGAATGTTTATTTGTCCTGCTTTTAAAACAACAGGAACATCTTCAGTCAGCAGTTAAGGGCTCGATTTCTCCATGAAGTGATTAAAGAGCAAAGCTGCTCTGGCCCTGTGTGTAGTCACTGGAGAACGAGCAAGATGTGTCTCCTCAAAACATTTCAGCCCACTGCCAGAATTGCCCCGTAGAGCAGACTCATTACTTTCTGTAGCCCAAATAGCCTACAAAAAATAATTACCCAATTTAACCAGTGAAGGAAGGTGCCTCAGGTTGGATAATCTCAGTCTTTCAGGTCTTTTGCTGCTAAGCTCCATTACAAATGCACACCAATGGTAATGGTTATTTGCAATATTTAGTGATACATGTTTTGCAGAATAAAAAGCAGTGATTGAGCTTTGGGGTCTTTTTTTGTTAAGACAGCCACAGTCTGATGTGTCAAAGATGCCTTTGTCACTTTTTCTAATGTGACAGGGTTATAAAAGGCATTTAAGTTCTTGGGGAATTATTGAATGAATACTTTAAAGGTATATTTTTTTGTAAACACTGGTATTGTTTAGAAAATATTCCCACCCAAATTTTGATCATCAAATTCCAAATCATCACTCAGATATTAATTAGTTGAAGTAGGTAAGCACTGGGAGTAAACTGGAGAACTGGCTAATGGAACAACTGGGAAGTAGTCAAGTTGGCAGATGAAGTCAAATAGTACAAGTGTACGTAACGTGAAAAAACACACTGAAATTGATTCCACAAATCATGCTGTTCATGAAAATGCTGGTGGATCCTCAAAGCACTGTGATTTTTTGTGGGCATTGAAAAGTCATACTAAGTGAATATTCATGATTCAATGTTGACAGTGCCTTTCTTTCCAACATTTGAAAAATTTCACTCATTCAGTCAAGATAAAGAAAATAATACTGTGTTAATTAAATGCCAAACTAAATGACACAAATAGCAAGTATGTAATAATTAAAAGGAAAAGTTCACATAATAGTTCAGATAAAATTTTTCAGATTCTGAATATTTGGCAAATATTTATGAATTATAAATGAACAGCTAGAAAATTAATTATTGACTTGTGAATTATTTACTAACCAGAACAGATGTTAAAGTTCTGCATTATTTATTATGATGCATTTATTTCAGTGCTGAATATAATCTACGAAGATAATAGTGATATTATAACTGTATTATTTAAACAGGTTGATCAGTTGTAATTATTATCCCTATTTAACAGGGAAGTCAACTAAAAAACACAGGAAGAGAGATTTTCAAAGGACCCAAGGGGTGGAGTTGCACAAGGCTAATGAAAATTAATGAGACTTGCGTTTCTGAATCCCTCTGGTGCTCACGAAAAATCTTTCACAGGGAGGTTAAATTGCATGCCCAAGAGAAGTCAGGAGCTAGCAACATAGCCTGGGAGTTCTGGTCCCTACTTAAATTTGCTAGTGATTTTATGCAATGTCTCCTCTGTTTTGGGGGTGGGGTTTTTTTATGATACTGGAATGTAAGAGTCTCATTAGATACCAGGCTTTCCTAACTAGAGCGAGCAGTTCATCCCTCTGACCAGCCTGCAGGTAACAAATTCATTGTCCAGATGTTCATATATTTTGGGTTTGCCAACCAATTAGTATCTCTCTATTTTTTCTTCTTTCTCCCCAAGACTACATTGAAACAAGAGGTTGTTGTTATTGTTGTTTAGTGAAACTAACTATCCCTTAGCAGCCATCTCATTAAACTCTGTGGGGTTTTTTCATGGCTTATGGGTGGAGCTGAGATAGATTGTCTGACTTCTCGTATCTATGGCATACTATAAGATCCTAGGAAGATCATGAAATTGCAGTGTTGGCACTACAGTGATATGACTGAACTTTGAGCCATCCTGAAGTCCAGTTAGAATTTTTTTCCCCACGAAAACTGATTATTTTTTGTCCCTTATCATTCTGGTTTTGGCATTTTTCACAAAGCCACCTTTGTTTATTCCTGCTTTATGGCACTTGCTACAGGAATCTGTCTGAACATCTGTCTATCAGCTGTGATATCTAAATTAAGTGCATTGTGCCCCTCTTGCTTATTTTTAAGCCAGGGTAAAAATACTTGGACGACTTGTTTAATTTAATTTTATTTTTTCAGTGCCTGGTCTGATTTTCAACTTCTTGAAGGGTTTAGAGCACAAGTCTTATGAGGAGTGGCTGAGGGAGCTGGGCTTGTTTAGTTTGGAGAAGAGGAGGCTCAGGGGAGACCTTATTGCTCTCTACAACTACTTGACAGGAGGTTGTAGCAAGGTGGGGGTCGGTCTCTTCTCCCAGGTAGCAAGAAACAGAACGAGAGGAAATGGGCTCATGTTGTGCCAGGGGAGCTTTAGATTGGATATTAGGAAAAATTTCTTCACAGAGAGAGTGGTTAGGCATTGGAATAGACTGCCTAAGGAAGCGGTGCAACCACAGTCCCTGGACGTGTTCAAAAAACGTGTGGATGTGGTGCTTAGGGACATGGTTTAGAGGTGGACCAGGCAATTAAGTTAACGGTTGGACTTGATGATCTCAGAGGTCCTTTCCAATCCAATCCTAGATTCTATGATTCTATGATTCTATGATTCTATTCTTGTTAACAGTATTGTATCAAGGTCATGCAGCAAGCTCGGAGATCTGACCCCATAGTCAGTGAGTTCATGCTACTTCTGTTAGCTAGAAGTCCACGCAATCTCGAGGCAGCTCTCTTTTGGTGGTCCCAAAGGCGAGCCACACCTTATTCAGAAAGGATGTGCCACTTGTGAATATCTACCTATAACTTTTCAGCTTGGGCAATAAAGAAAAAGATAGAAAATGGCTATGGTAGCACAAGGAAACCTGTATGCATTATTTTTTTTTCCTTCTGGTTTGTATTCAGCTGTGTAGGGAAACAGATGTTACAAGCTTTGCCATTTATACAGCAACTTTTGGCTAAAAACTTGAATGCATCTTATAAATTTTAATGAAATGAACTCTACAACAGCCTTGTGAAGGACTGAAGTTCTGCTATGTCCATTTTACAAATAAGAAAAGTCAGGAACAGATAAATGTAATGCCTTGCAAAAGATTATACCAAGCGTCATGAACAGACATGGAAAGAAAACTAGAAACTCTATGCCCATTTATCACTTCACCTTCCTAAGGTCCGAAAATGTATGGAAATCTGTAGAGCAAAATGCTTTGCTGTCATCATTAGCTCTGGAAGGCTTTGTATGCTGCTCTGATGAGATCTGGCAAGAGTCTGGAGATGGAGATCACCCTGTCCTCTTCCCACCCATCCTCTTATCTCTGTCTCTGCCCCCTTATATACCCCAAAAAGTACTGTAGTTTGAAAAGGAGAGTATTATATGTTGAAAATACATTGTTTAATTTGGGGATGGACACCTCGGAGGATTCAGAGGGGGCTGATAAGCCCTGTAGGTAGCATTGGGAATCTGATGTTAAGGAAGTTTTTGGTTGTCCCCCTCACCTGGAGTAGGTACACTGATACCAAACCCAATTATGGATTTATTGGTCCAGCTTGTGAGATGGTTTTATGCTGATGTGATTTTCTTTCCTCTTACCAGGATTTCCTTCCTCTTACGAGGCCGTAAGAGGATGAACAGGGCTTTCCATGTTGTCGTCTTGACCTGCCCCCTGACAGGCATCTTGATTTCTCCTCCTAGTGGCCCAATCAGCCCATAAAATCCACAACCCCCCTCCCATCTGCCCAAATCCTCCCAGCTAGCAGCTCTAGCCTATACCTACCATTAAAAGCCTATGATACTAACTGTGTTAAAAATCCTTTAGGCTTTACAATAAACCTTTTGCTGTTGTTGTTGTTGTGTTGATGATTTTATTAGGCAAATGTAAGGAAAAAATAAAATGTTTGCATCTTTTATTTTTCCAGAGGTCTCTGTAATCCTCTTTTACTTCAGTTGTTTAGAAAAAAAAAATCCTGTCCTTCCTTTAAAATCAAATTGAGGCCTATTCTTATTGAAATGAGATGCATAAATCATTCTGCCAGGACAAGTTGTTCAGATCTGATCATCACAGAAAATAATAATAATAATCTGGTATATAGAAATTAGTGTGAGCACACATTTTCTACTGTAAGGGGCAAAAAGTGATCTATCACAAGAAAAAATACTCTGCTGGGATCCTTTTTAATAAAGAAAAGCAGCAAGCTCCTGGAGAGGTGTTAAAGTCAAAGCACATCTTAGTCACACAGTTTATAGCTGAATTTCACCAAAAGAGATGTTAAGGTATGCTTTGGCGTTCCTGTAAGTAAAATCTGCTGCACCACACATACTTCATAACCATTTAGAGCTTTGCTGACAAATAGATTCATATTAATATTTTAAATTAATGTATGAGTAAGAGTGCTTGATTTTCTTCAATGATAAATAATCCAGCAGTTCTGTAGATGATGAATGTCCCTGCTCTTAGAAGCTTGAGATCTGACACTGAGAAAAATACATAATGCAGCTGTTCCCCCTGAAATCTGGGGCTAAATTCAGTGCAGGATTTAGGAGCCTGCAGTGAGAAGTGCCGACATCCAAAATTGCAGTACAACTGCCCTCACTTTCCTCTCCTTTAGTTATTGCCTGTCATTACACACATCTCTATGTGATTATGAAGGTCTTGTAGCACTTGGGTTTGGTTTCTTCAGTGGTCAGCAGACCTAGCCTGGTGAGGGCAGCCAGGTGCTTGGCTCCAGCCAGCGCCCCAGGGACCTGGGCTTTGCCCCAGCACACACTGTGCTTTGCGAAACCTGGTCTGCAGCAGCCGAGAGCACAGCACCCACTCTGAATCTGTGCATTTATAAGAAAATATCAACTTTTATAACTCCACCAGCTGCAATTTGTGTCATCCACATCAGATCTCTCTGCAAGTAAGCGTGGCTGGTCTGCTTGCCCCATGATGGTCATGCAATGTTTCTGCAAGGAGGTGGTGATGGGCTCCGGTGCTGAGGCACGGCCACTTGTGTGTGTGAGAGCTTGCAGATGTGCTAAGGCACAGGCTGGGCCCAAGCTCCCCCCACTCCACCCTTACACAGTTTTGTAATGCGTGAGCCTTAGCATGCGACAAAAAGTCTAGGTCTGAACATGGGCTGAGAGCATCTTTTAGAGGCATAGAGGATGGTGCCAGGGTGATCCTTTGCTTCTCTGCTCCGAGTGCCTCGATGTGCAGGGAGAAGGAGCGGGCTGCAGGCTGCAGACCCTGCCTTCAGCCCTGCTGCCTCCCGTGTTCAGCGTGGTGTTAATCTCAGGTGTGCGAGTTCCTGGAAGTCGTGACCCCCCCTCCCTCCGAGCAGCGTCACGTCTGCTTCCAGCAGCCTTCTCTCTCTCCTGTAAAAAGGCACAGCTCGAATATCTAAGGAGCCCTCGCCTGTCCAAACACCATAAGGGAGTGGAAAGGAAGGAGTGCCCCCCAGCCCTGAGCACGCAGGAGGGGAGGTGCAGCATCGCTCCTCAGACCTGCAATTAGCAGTGACCTGCTGATGCAGGGGAGCGACAGCAGCGGATGTACCGCCGCCGTCAGTCCAGGCACGCTTCCTTAGCATGCAGCTAAAGGACACGGTCGCTCAGGCTGTTTTCTCCATTCAGGGAGTTCACCCTTGAAAATTATGATTTGTAATTGTAGCCCTAAACCATACACTGTAACTGTGAAATAGCACAGTCGCCTGATTTCTTCTCCCATAAAAAGGACTTTGGATTTATTCCCTTTCTCAGTCACTGGAAAGCAATTTATAGCATTCTTGTTCTCTAGCTCTTGATTACAATGAGATCCAGCTCTCTGGCCAAATGTAGAGTTTATTTTTTTTAACTTCCATTTTGTTAAATGTGTTAATAAATTGCAATCAAACCTGTATTTTGTTAATATGCTCTTAAGAAATTCTCTTCCCTTCCTTACCACATGTCATCAGTGACACTTACACAACCAGGACTAAAGCCAAGCTTTTGGATCTCTTCATTTAGTGTTGTAATAGGGTGTAAAGCAACAGAGCCTTCTTAGTCTCAGATCCATGGTCTTATCCTTAAACTCTGGTCTACACAGCAGCAGAGAGCGAAAGTCAGGGCTCTGTGGGAAACCCACAGAAAGGAAGCAGCTTAAAAATAAATAATGATCTTCATGATCTGTTTGTTTAGTTTTCTGCTCATTATCCTTCAGGCAGATGAATCGCCTTTTAAAATCCAAAGTGGTATGGAGAGGTTGTTTCAAAGATGTAAGTGCTGAGACAGAATGGGGACTGCAAAGAAAAATTAGAAACTGGTCTGATATTAGGGCAAAGAGACAGAGCTTGTTCCTAAGCATCTCCTCTCTACTGCTCCATCTGATGAAGGAACCTGGGCTGCGGAGTAAACACTTTGGCAGAACCAAAGTGCTACCAGAGAAACTGGATAATATGCTGCATTTTAGCCCAACTGTGCATTTATTGCAGGCAACCAAGCGCAATGGGGAAATTTCTTGTAAAATAGCCCGGTTTTAACAAGGAGTCCTATTGAAAAAGGTGCCAGATCAAATGGCTGGGATGAGAAGTAATTTGCAACTTTATTCCATCTCTCATTTCCATGTGGATGAATGCTCAAACTTGTCAAGAGTGTGCAGGATTCATAGGTCATCTCACATGGATAAGATGGAGAGCTTGGGTCTTCTTTCTGACACATTTCCCCTTTTGAGGGACCACTCGCCTAGCATCACCCTAATTCAGAGTGAAAGGGGGCTCTCTAAAAAGAAGCTCGACGTTCTTGTTTTAATATACTCATGTTGTATTCCTGTCCTGAAGGAGTGGCCTTTCTATAGAGGCTGGGAGGAATCAATACACAGCCACCCTTCTGCCTCTTTGATGCAGGAGCGCGCTTGGGGACCTGCCTACCCCAGCCCTGCAGTTGCCTGAAAACTGCAGAGTGTCACGAAGGAACTGGAGTGGGCCAAGATCCAACCTTAATCCACGTATGAGATAAACTGATAAAGATAGATATCATTTTTCTTTGTCATACGTATGATAGTCATGTTTCCAAACCCTGCAATTTCAAAATTGTTTAATTTTCATATAATGTTAATCATAGTTATTACACTACTCTATGTTATGTCTAGGGGGAAAAATGAGTGGGAAATTTGTTCTGCATGAAACTACCAGACTGAAGTATAGAGGAGACACATGAGCTTGTGTCTACTTTAATTTACCCGCTGACTGCATCTTAAATTTCATATCTGTTTTATCATACTCTTAATTAAGCCCTAAGTAATTTAAAGCTTAGAGGTGGACTACTGTTTTATTTCTAGCTATGGTGCATGGAAGTGTGATTCATATGTGTGAATAAAAATAGATGAGGACAGACCTTCCCCAGTGTAAACTGTTACAGCTCCAGCAACTTGTCTTTCGGAGAGAAGACCAGAGAAGTGGCATAGAGATTTTTGTCATGATTTTAGGGCGAGCTGTGTTACTCATATGTGACAAAGCTACAGGACAGTGCAGAAGGGGCTTCAGGGCTGAACCTCAGGCCTTTGTGTTGGTCCCATTTCATATTTGTTCCTATCTAAAGGCAGATGGATGATGAGGTGAACATGGAGAAATTCTCACAATAGAGAAAGTAAATACATCCTGCTGAAGAAACAAGGTGAGGAGGTCTACTGAAGAAACTAGCACCTCCCTTTAGCAAATCTCACACTTCACATAAAAATAGCCCACGCTCAGATGTGTGGTCAGCAGGGAGCTCTCTGCCAGGGCAGCTTCAGCACATTAATCATCTGCCTTTGATATCCAGATGCAAAGTCCCCCTCTCATGGCCACCATGTAATGTTATGGCACTGAGTCCATAAACCAATAAATGTGTTTTTCTGATCTAGACAACGTTGAACAACTCAGTTTTGAAACAAACAGATCTGTTTCTGTGGGAAACCCCTTCTGTGGCACTGAATATAAACATAATTACCAAAGATTTAACATCAACTTCCAGCTGAAAACTTGCCACGATGTGCCTGTGTTTCATATCCAAACCTTTCCCTGCACTCCTTGCTGGCAATGGTAGGCTTCTGCCTCTTGCTAGATGCCTGTTGAGCAAAGCCTTTTACCAGTGTGGCCGGGGCACAGTTTGGGGTAAATGTGGAAATATGACTCTTCATGAGATCGGTGCTGGTGAAAAATGATATCTAAATATTTCCAAAACCTGCTTTTTCTTTTTAGAAGTAGCAAGAAATTAAATGAGAAGCAAGATAACAAAGATACCTCAGTTACAGCTGTACTATGCACTGCCCTTCCTGGTTTTAGGAGGAAAAATACTACCAGTGTTTATCTTTCTGATTGGAAAGAAATTTATAATCAAAATCTAAAAGTTAATTTAAAATTTGGTGTCACTTCCAGAATATGTTTTTCTGTTGGTGTCTTCCACATACATCTGTCCTGATACCGCACCTCTCCTCACCTTCATAGAATCTCAGTTTCATTCCTTGGGTTTATTCTTCTTTTTCCATGTCATTCAGTTGAAGTGGGAACAGCAGACACAAACCTGACAGCAAAAAACTAAATGTATATTGTAACCATCAGAATATGATGATTATATAAATTAATAAGTTATAAATAAATTATAAAAATAATATTAATATATAAAATAATAAATTAATATGAAATTAATAAATTTCATAAAATTTTTATTTGAGATCTATCTTTAATATGGGAAATGTTTGCAGCATTTTTGACAAACTTAAATACTCAGCAGAAACTGAGTATTGGAAGAAAGAAAAATAATTTTGTTTGTTTTTTTTTTTAAACTGGATTAATTGTTTTGCTTATATCTGTCCTTCAGTGTTTATTTCTCCCTCTGAGTAAGTGACAAACAGGAGGGAAAAATGGAGGAAGAAGGATAAAAAAGGAGGAAATAGGACTAAGCAGGAATGGGAGGACTTCTACCATGAAAAATTCAGAAGCAAATTTCTAAGACTCCTTGCATTAAGAAAATGAAAGAAAGAAAACATTTCTATAAGAGCCTGCAGAACAAAAATTAGTTCAATTTTGTTGTTTTTCCTCATTTTCAGGTTGGCTGTACAACAAAGAAAATGAGAAAACTGTCTTTATTATCATTAATCTGGTTCCATTCAGCCATGCTATTTATCTACAGCAGAGCCAGCAATGCAAAGGGAAGGCACAATGCCTTTATATTATTATCTCCTCTAAATATGCAAGAGTTTATGAATAAACTATTTATCAGCTTTCTTTGTGACCAGTTCTGAATTTTCTTTGAATTTGCATTATTATTACTTGTGGAGCACCTTCCATTTTGACTCCAGCATGTTTTCTTTTGCTTCCATATGATCAAAGGGTCTTATGTAGATGGACCTTCTTCTACCCTGCCAAAATCTGACAGAGTTTGCCAGTGATCCCACAGAAGAAGGATGAAGTAGAGAAGTATGTGAGACTAACATTATACTACAGATTGGCACAAATAAATGGAAATTAACTGATACAGCACAGTGCCATAGCCTTGATTAGTTTAAATTAGGAAATTCCTCAATTTAAAAATTTCTTATTTTAAGATACAACATTAAAATCCTCTCTCTGTGTGGAGAATGTCTGCACTGTATCTTATTTCAGACATTTTTCTTTCCATTCATCTTGTCTACTACCATGTAAATATGTATTCAAAGTTATTCTTCCTCTCTGACTAGCTTTTGCTGGTATTTCTCACATTCTGTGTGTTTTGTCACTCTTGTTTTTTGTTCTCTCCTTCCTCAATCAGGTGTTTGAACAAGAGAAAACTGTTCAAGTTTTCTCTGGGGATGTAAAACAGAACAAGATAAAATCAAAAGCTGGGTCATGTCGTGATACATATTTACTGAGACAAAAACATCTCTATCTTTGAAAGAGTATATGTTTATGGATATATTTTTAAACTAATGACTCACTGGATATGTTGCAGTTTTTAATGGTGCGTGAGTAATGCCTGGGAGTCCGTATTTAAATGTGAGGGAAATCTTGACATTTTTAAAGGGAATTCTCTGGTGATGTTTCTATGGTAACTTTTCTAAAGAAATGATATTTGTTTCAGTTGATTTTTATTGTGATCAACAGTAGAGTAATGAATATATTGAACATAAAAGAAAAGAAATTAGATTTGTTATGAGCCCTTTCAGACCAGCAGGAGACCAAGGGACCAGTTGCACCTCACTTAAGCCCTTAACTAGGGGCCTAAAGGACTTTCTGTGGTTCATGGACTTGACTTGGGTTTTTGGAAGCAATAAAGCAGGGTGAAAGGCACAAGCATGTATCAGGGAACACAGATAGTGGAGTTACAGCAAAGTAGTCCCCAATAGTGCCAGGTCAAGTGTTTGGCTTAGTGAAACAGAAGATAGGATAAGCAATCCCAAGGCTTAACAAAACTATTAAAAATAGTGAGTTAGAGATAATGACGTAGGAAAATGAAGACCTTAAAGAATGCCTTTGCATGTCCTTTTCTCAACAGCATCTTCTCCATTTGCTCAAAGAGCTGAACAGCAGAATGTTTCTATCAATCATAACTCTAAAAACTGTCAGTACATTCACATCTTAAACAATGCAATACTTTAAGGCATAGTTTCCTTTTTCCTGGGAAGTCAGGCCCGAGTGTGCTTTTGTCCTACAAGCAAGGCTAGGTAGTAGGAAAAGGTGTAAGCTTTGATTGTGACACTCATTCCCTGGCCTCTGAGGTGCTCGGGGCAGAGTTACACTTTCATGCACAAAGCAATTGATCCAAGCACCAAACCTGCAGCTCTTCCCTGGGTGTGCTTAAAGTCCATCCTGAGATCTCCACGGTGCCTTCAGGATCTCTGAGGACAGGATCAGAAGGAGCCTGGAAGGACTTCCAGAGGAAGTTTTGCCATAAGTACTGTTTCTCATTAATTTCCTTGAATTCACAAGGAAATGTAATGCATAAAACTTAGGAGCAGCTATGTTGAAGAGTATCTAATTCATTGTGGAAAACAAAATTCTATACGTAGTTTGGGACGGTGAATCCCTAAATTTTCCTGAGCCGTGCATTTGAAAGGGCTGTATAGTTAGTATTACTGACAATTTAAAATTTGATATTGAATTAAGAGAAATCTTTCAGATTTATTCGAAAACTTTTTCAACAAAGCTGTCATACACAGAGTGAGTGATTAAAAGGAGAGAAGAGGCAGGGAGGTCTATTCTTTCAAAAGCCTGAACAAATCACAAAAAAAGTGATAAACAGAAGACCTTTTCAGAAGCTCTGACTTTCCCTCTGCAATTAGCTTTGCATGAGAGGCTTGTCAGTGCGTGTCTTATCAAGCTCTGGCATGACCCCTTCATTCTTTGCCCTTCCAAAACTCTGATGAAGTTATGGGAATCCAGTGATAGGCATGTGGACGTAGCTCTCGGTGCCACTTCAGGACCACTGTTTAAGGGTGAAAGCTTCTGTTCGCATAAATCAGCACTGTTGCTCTTCTTCTTCCATTTAGAAAAATCAGACTTCAGTGATAATTGCTTCAAACACCAAGTGTTTGAGTACAGGTAAAAGCTTACGGACCATACCTATTTAGTGTAAATTGACATACCTGTGTCAGTAAAGCACTGACTCTAAAGTCTTACTGGTTTAAATGGAATTTTAAATCTATATTTAGAAAAACTTCATTTTGAAATTAATTGAAAAAATCTAATGAGTGTCTATACGCATGCTTCATTACATGCAAAATGCAAAGCATAGGATAAGTACGTTTTCAACAATCTTTCTGATTTCATATGTAATCTGAAGACATAAATTTAAAGCACGTATTTTTAAAATGACTGCGTGATACGTTCATTTTAACATGCTGTCACACGTAATTATTTATCTAGGTTTTCCAGCTTGTGGTTGCATAAACCAATGTAGTCACCTTCCTGTTTCTATAGCCAGAAAAGGCAAAATTTTTCAATGTTCTTGAAGGCTTGTATGACTCAGAGAAGAAAAGGGACTTTCTGAAAGTTATCTAGTCTCTATCCTCCTTCCTGTAAGTGTTGGGGTCTTCTTAGAATCCTAGAATCATAGAAAGTCCTGAGTTGGAAGGGACTCACAAGGATCATTGAGTCCAACTCCTGTCCCTGCATAGGACAACCCTAAAAATCACACCCGATGTCTGAGGGCGTTGTCCAAATGCTTCTTGAATGTTGTCAGGCTTGGCGCCGTGACTGCCCCCCGGGGAGCCTGTCCCAGTGCTCCACCACCCTCTGGGTGAAGAACCTTTTCCTAATGTCCAACCTACACCTCCCCTGGGATATCTTCCTGCCGTTCCCTCGGGTCCTATCACTGGTCACCAGGGAGAAGAGATCAGCGCCTGCCCCTCCTCCTTCCCCTGTGAGGAAGCTGTAGACCGCAATGAGGTCTCCCCTCAGTCTCTTCTTCTCCAGGCTGAACAGACCAAGGGACTTCAGCCGCTCCTCCTACAGCTTCCCCTCTAAACCTTTCACCATCTTTGTGGCTCTCCTCTGGACACTCTCTTGTAGCTTCGTATCCTTTTTGTACTGTGGCACCCAAAGCTGCACACAGTGCTCAAGGTGAGGCCGCACCAGTGCAGAGCAGAGCGGGACAACCACCTCCCTCGACCAGCTGGCAATGCAGTGCTTGATGCACCCCAGGACACGGTTGGCCCTCCTGGCTGCCAGGGCACGCTCTTGGCTCATGTTCAACTTGCCGTTGACCAGAACCCCTAGATCGCTCTCCATGGGGCTGCTCTCCAGCCTCCCGCTCCCCAGTCCGTATGTACATGTTAGGTTGTTGCCTAACAGGGTTGCCATGTCCCAGGTGCAAAATCTGGCACTTGCCCGTGTTAAACGTCTTCCTCTTTTTGGCAAGCATTCATACTTTCAGGAATCTAGTGTACATTAAAAATGCCACGCACATAGTGCCTACTTGCTTTACTGACCAAGGGCCTGCTTCCAATTAAGGATCATTTTGTCGTGTCTTCAGTAGGAGGAGAAAACGAAGTGGAAAACCCTGGTAAAATGCTTTCTGAAATAAAGAATTGGGGTGGGAGTGGGGGTGGTGTCTTTATCAGATATAGTGAAAGTATAAGAAGGATTTTACTGAGTGTCTGGCATCTTTGGCAAATTATCAGTTAAAGCCCAGCTCCAGGGCCAATCTTACTGGTGATATTGCTAATGCTGTTCAGATTTCCACCGTTTCTGTGTGTCACAGCATAAAAACAACACCCTTATCAGGGACCCTAAAGCAATGGTAGCACCAACTAGAAATCTTAAATAAAGTGGAGTATAACCGGTGCATGAACTTTAGGTGGTCTGACAGTGCTCTGTAATTCTGACATTTGTTAAAGCTTTGTATACCAATTTAAATGCTGTCTTAATATGTTTCCATAAAAGGCATTGCCGTGTTTTCCGCAAAGACGGTCTTTCTCTGCAATCAGAAATAGAAGGTCAGTGTAAAAGGAAACTCAATGGGACTGTACAAAGCACATAAGAACTTTGCAAACCATCTGTTTTAGAACTTTAAACTATTTATACAAGCATTTTGGTATTTTAAATTTATAATGCAAACAATTTAAAACTAATAAAATTGTTCTAACATCAGATTCAGGTAGGTTGGAAGTGAATTTCGATCAATATAATGAAGGACAATTTTCTAATGTAATCTGCGTTTGTCCTGAGGCTACCACCTGGGGCTTACCAGAGTAGTATTTGTGTCAAAGGCAGAAAAAACACATCTTGATTTCAGATGTCATACGGATTTGCAGCACTGGCTACCATTCTGAAAATATTTTTTCACATGTAAACTGTACTAGTTTGTTTTCATCTCAGGAAAGAAGAAATAAATACCCTTTTCACAACAATATTAAAATAGCACTTTAACAAAACTGATCTGCTGATGTTAGAGTAGAGAAAACGGATACCTAACAGTTCTCTGAATTCTTGGCACGCACAGTACTGATGCGTAAAATAAGTTCAGCATTTCAATGATAGCCACGTTTTGTTATAACAAGATCACAGTGTAAAATCATGCATTTCTCATAATGTTTTACCATTAAACAAGTTTTGAGTTGGCATTTTTATAGGAGCTTCTTAATCAGGCTTTCATAATAACAGTATTTAGTCTCATGTTAAAACTTAAATTAGTATTTTTATCTATATTCTGTGAATATAAGCCTAATCACAATGCAATTAAGGTTTCAATATTGCAAGTATGTTTTGTGAAATATTGATTTACATAAAGCCTGACCCTGAAAATATTTACTATTGTGTTCTGGTTGCTATTCTGATTAGTTCTGTTGATTTATAATAAATTTCTCAGATTGAGGTGGGCAGGATTGGGCTTTAAATTACAAAAACACTCAAAATGTTCTGAAATGTATAAAGGACATGTTTCAAAACCCCTGCTGTGACTCCCAGGGTATTTTGAAACTTTTTCTTCAATATTTAGTTTTCCTTCAGTTGCTGCTGCTGCTCAAATATTTGAAGGACAGAATTATTACTGCATTAGGTAGAATGACACATATAACTACTAACAAGACTGCCTCTGTCTTGTCCTGTGGTTTATCTCAAGAAAGAGGTTCACCTGCAAATCTAGACCATGTGAGCTTTAATTAAATTGAGTATTAAAACCACAATTCATCCAGTTGTCTTGTAATATTTTGTCTGTGGATCAGTAAGCATCACAGGCAAGTGGATCAGAGAGATCTAATAGGTTTTTTGAATTTACCTGGAAAAATGTAATAAAAGAAAATCTTCATTTGTTTAAAAATGTCTATAAAGGCATCCAGTTTTATATCACTGATTGCCTTTATAAGCAATACGTTATCAGAATGCCACATTTACAGGGCTATATCAGCCTCCTAGAAGGCTGAGCTGACCTTTTCAGGCAGTTGGACCTCATTTCACTGATGGGAACACCCAAACATTTCTGCATCTCTTTCCTATTTAAAAATAGACAGTCTAAAGGGCCAATGTGAACAGAGAAGTAATCAATAGAAAAATTTGCATTCAAGTTTGTTTGATTTGATGAAGCATAGAACTATTTTATTTATTGAGACTGTATTAATGTAATTAAAATAAATGGAAAATGCACTCTTTACTTAATTAATATTTTAAGCTGTCTCTGAAGAATAGTATGCAGCTTGAATTTAGTTATCATTTTTAAAATGCAAGACGGATTAATTAGATTCAAATCTTAGCCAGAATGAAATCATTTTCTTAATAAAGCTAAGAGCTCTAGAATTTACTTGGAAGTAGAAAGTGTCTGGTGTTGATCTTCGCAGATGAGCATGAGAAGATAAGACATAAAACTCAGTGAAATCTAGTGGTTAAAATATTGCTAAGTCCATTTTCAAATTATGGTCCTAGATGTTGGTTTTATTTATAAGAAAGGTGTGGTGGTTTCAAGACGTGGGGGCACAGCCTCTTTCTTAATACAGGTATTCCTAATAAGATAATTGGAAAAAAAGTGTTTAGGAAGTTAATATTTGGAAAAGACTTTTTGTTCATAGGAGTGAAGGAAATTCAACTTTGATCTTAAGATCCTCGTGGACAGAAAATCTGCGGAAAATCCTCTGCAACGTACTTGGATTCGTATTTAAGGAGCAAGGCTCCAAAGGATGTTAGGTAAAACTTTTAAACAAAACCACAAATGAGATTAAATGGTGTTTTAGCTTTATCATACATCCTTTAAAGGAATGAAAATCTATTTCATGCTATACATTGTGCATGTATTTGCCAGAAAGAAGTGACTAAACTTAAAACTGCAGACAGATCTGTAGTCAAAAATCAAGACAAAAAGGTCAGTGTGGTTTTCAGCACCCAGTTATGAAGAACAGATTTTTAGGGAGTCCTGACAAAAATTGCTGGGTCTCAGACAAGAGTTTTGTTCTGTGCAAACTGGAAATACATTTCAGCATCATTCTCATTCAAATGGCAAGATTCAGAATATTTTCAGTTTAGGCGTAGTTCAAATACAGCTCTTGAATTTGGATGAATGTTAATGTGAATCTTCAAAATACCGGTATTTTACATGTGCTAAAACCAGAGAAACTGTCTCAAAGTCATTTTTACTTTCTATTTCAAATGTTTTCCAAGAAAAAGACATGAAACTTTCTAGAAATTCTATAATGAAATGCTGCTGATGTCAGGGGTTTTTTGTTTTCCCATTTACAAATTTAATAAATCATATGAGAAAATGTATTTAGATCACGTACATCTAAGTTATTCAGTTGAAAATGAGGTTTTATCAAGTACCAGTAAGTCAATTCACAAATAAGGGCTGTGAGTAACAGTACTATGAAAACTTTAAAAACAGTTTTTAAGTTTTAAATTAGTAAACTATTGAAAATTATTTCTTCTATCTGGCAACACATCCTATGCTTTTAATGAATAGCACATTAAATAATCTATGTTTCAATAATTTCTTCCCTGTGACATACCCCTCACAGGTATTTGCCATCCCTTCCAAGGTTGTATTTAGCACGTGAGTGATGAAAGTAATTAAAATTACATAAAAATGAAAAGTATTTTAAATTTCACTACAAATTGCTCAAAATTTTACTGTTAAAAAAGTATATATTTTAAATAGTGTTTTACTGTCTCTTGGCACTTGGCCAGTCAACTTCATTTTCAACCCGTTCAGCACCTGACAGTTCTGAAAAGATGCAATATTTGCCCAGGAAATGATAATTAATTTATTTGTAAATAAGAAATACAAACTACAAAGCTAATGGAAGTATTTATCAGTTTCAGACAGTTCATTAGAAGGATCAATATGCAAACACACGTGTCCTTTTAATGAAATCTCTTGGCGGGTTCATTTATCTTTCAACTTAAGTAATACAGGTTAGTGAGCAAATTATGTATGCTATGGCTCTTACCGGGGCAGGATAATATTAGACGAAGAAGTGTGCTATCAGGCTGACAGACTGACAAAGTAATAAGTTGATACCATGCATTAAAAATGTAGCTGATTAAATGTTTGGAGAAGCCAAGTTTGTGTTAATCTGTGGGAACGTGAAGGATTTTCCGTGAGCAGAAGCCAGGTGGGAGCACAAGGAGTACCTCTTCTCTCTGGAAACCTCACTGTCAAAAATGGTGTTGATGTAAACAGCATCTTCCTCAACCCGAAATGGGAAGGGTCGGTGTGCGTGGGTGGTTATCGGGGGGTGAGCCTATGGCACAACTCCTCTGCGCTTTCTGAATGGGGCAGAACACCCTGAGCAGCAGAGGGTGATGACACTTTCGGCGCTGTCCCACAGGTTTAAGTGAAGCGTGGCTGGGCGGGGGGATGCTCTGGGGATACAGGCTGCCCTCGCCCTTCCTTGGCTTCCCGGACAGG
Source organism: Platalea leucorodia (assembly GCF_965183815.1). Classification (NCBI taxonomy): domain Eukaryota; kingdom Metazoa; phylum Chordata; class Aves; order Pelecaniformes; family Threskiornithidae; genus Platalea; species Platalea leucorodia. Next base: position 158,540,463 of record NC_138823.1, read on the forward strand.
CCCGTGTCCTTACCAAGGCGCGGGCTTCAGGGGGGCGCTGGGAGGAGGGATACTGTCCTGGGGGGGAGAAAAAAAGAGGGGGGAAAAGGAAAAGCTGCATGGAGTTGCTGCAGCGTCACCGGGAAAGCCGCGGGGAGCCCTAGCCCCCCGCCCCCGCCGGGAAGGCAAAGGCCGCCGGGGCCGGGCGGGCTGCAGCGGGCCGTGCCCCCGACGGCTGCCGGTGCGGCGGGGCTGCGGGAAGGGGGCGGCCCGGCCCGCCCCGTCCGTCCCATCCCACCCCCGCACGCCGCCCCCTCCGCACCGGCCCGCCGCGGGGGGAGCAGCTCCCCCTCCCTGATTTGCGTCTCTGGGGTCGGGAGGGTTTTGGCCGGGGCCGGGGGCGGGGGGGGGGGGGGGGGGCAGGGGCTGCGGAGGGGAAGGGGGAGAAGGGGGGAAACCCCCCGCGGACAGAGGAGGGCCGACTCTGCCCTGCCCGCCATCCCCAGCCGTAGTGGCAAAGGGAAACAATGGGGAGAGGGAGGCGAGAGGGTTCTTTGGGGGGGTGTGGGGGTGTGAAGGGGCCTGCCAAGGACCTGTCACCTGCAGTCGGCAGCCCCCCCACCCCTCCCCGCTCGCTCTTGTCCCGCTCCCGCAGCCGGGGCGCTCCGCGGGCAGATGCTTCGGGGGTGCCCCCGCAGCTTGTTTGGCGGCGGAGGGCTGTAATTTGGGGGAGACGGGGAAGACTGAGGGGTCCGTATCGTTATAAGGGTCGGTGCTACCCCGGGCACCCGGGCGGAAAAGCGGCTTTAACTCGGAGTTAGGGGTGTGCAGCGCCGGGCACAGCACGGCCCCGCTCGCCCGCACCGGCACAGCACCCGCTCTCAGCAGTCCCTGCCGTGATTTATTTAACCGGGCTCCGCCACTGTCCCATGGCTGGTCGCAGCCCACTGCTTCTTCCTAATTCCATGTGTTATTTGGAGAACCAGGACGGGAAGGGGAAAAGTTTGGACCTCCGTTGCTTGGCACTGTGTGATGGGGTTTTTTTACGGAGGAAAGTCTTTTCAGGAAGAAAGGTTGCGGGCTTCTTTGCTGTATTGTCATGCAAATGATCTTTAGGTTTTCCTTGCTGTCCTTGTTTGATTTTATTTTTGGCTTTCCGTCATTGTTCTACCCTCCGCTTCCATCTTGCGAGAGTGGCGCCAAAAAAAAAAAAAAAAAAAAAAAAAAATGGGGGGACGCGTAAAAAAATCAACCAAAAAAAAAAACCCAAGCAAAAAAACCCCCCACATCCACAACAGAAACCCCAAACAGCTTTTCCCAGTGAGTGACACAGCCCGTGTCCATTCACCGCCTCACTCCGCCGAAGGGTTTCTGAACAGCCCAGACCTCCTTAGCCAATTGCTGCCAGCAACATGTGGAGGGGAGGCATCGCTATAGCAACCGGTGGATGGGCCATGTGCGGCAGCCGGCAGGGGCTGCCAGCGGCCCGATATAAGGAGGGCAGCGCCGGGGCGCGCCGGCATCCTCCACCCGCGTCCGCGCCCCGCGGGGACCGCCGGGCCGCCCGGGGCCGCCGGCTCCCCCCGCCCCGCCGCGCCGCGCCGGGGGGCGGCCGCGGGCTGCCAGGAGCGGCTCTGCCTGCCGCCGCCTTTGTCTCCGCGGAGGAGGGGAGTGGGGAGCGGGGGGGAGAGGGGGAAGTTTTGGCACCGGAGGAGGATTGCTAGAGCCCGCCGAGGTGCGCTGAGCGCTCCCAGGGAGGAGCCCGTCCCGGCACGCCGGCTGCGGCGACATGGCAGCAGGTAAATGCGGCGGAGGACCGGGGAAGGCGGGGGGGGAGCGCCGTGCTTCGAGGCGGCCCGGCCGGGGCTCGCGTGTGCGCGGCGTGGGGCGGAGGAGCGGGGCGGTGGGGCGGGAGGGATGGGGGCAGCCGCTGCCGCCGCCCGCCCCGTCGGTCGAGGCCGGGACGGGTCTCCGCGAAGCGGCGGCGGGGGGGCGGAGGGAGGACCGCAACCGGCCGAGCGGTTCCCCGGGGATGCTTGGACTCGGGGCCGTCAAACGGGAGAGGGGCGGAAGGGTGCAGCGGGCCCGGCGGGGCGAGGACGTGCCCTTCCCGCTCGCCTCGGCCCGCTCCCGGCCCGGGGCCCCGAGGACCGGGCCCCCCGCGGCGGCTGGGCGGAGGCAGCCGCCGGAGCCCCATCCCCGGCCGGGGGCGGACCGGGAGCCGCGGGGCCCGGCCCGGCTGCCGGCGAGACGGCGCGGCTGCTCCGCCGACGGAGCCCCGGGCTCTGCCAGCGTGTTACCGAGAGACGGCTCGCTTGTTGGCACTCGGTTTTAAGGGCGCTTTATCTAATCCCTAAATTATGTGCCTTCAGCATCAGCATTAGATCAGCGCTGGCACTACGGCTTGTGTTTCTCTTGCTTGCTGAAGATATTTGATTAAGCTCGGCTATTGCTGACCGTCCTCTTGGCTCGGGCTCTGACACTTAGTGACTTGGACCTGCTGAGTCCCTCTATTTATCTGTTTCACTCTGGCTTACAAAGCCTGGGCTGAGGAGGAAACCTGCTTCTTGGTGCTCCCATTCTGCTGCCTTCCCCTAGTCGCTCCTGAGACCTTAGAGATGGGAATCGAAGTTTCTTCACCGTGGTGTCTCCACGCCCTCCTCTTCTTGCTGCCACCCCAGAGGCACGCTGCGCGGCTTCGGGCAGAACGGGCCGCGCTTCTCCGGCTCCGGCTCACCTACCTCCTCCATGGGCATGGATGTGGCTGTCCGGTTTCCCGAGTCGTGTGTTATCCCTACAGTGTCTCAGGGATGCTGTAGGCTTTTGTGCCGTACTCTTTAACTAAATGCCGACTTAAAAAACCACCCAGATCCTCAGGAAAATCTTGAAGCTCTTTACGTTTCCTCTTTTGCAAACTTATTCCTTCCACGCCACAAACTTCTTTGGGGTTCTTGGACATTTTGGCATTTCAGCATCACCTTGTAGTGGGATTCAGAATAATAGCTATAATTTCCTGTAACTCTAACCAGAAACTTCACTTCTGTTTGCCTTTAGGAAGCCAGAAGAAAATATCTACCATTGATCAAGGGATCTTTGAACTCGCTGAATTCTTGATTGTATTCAGTCATTGTTCGTGGTATTAATCCTACTAAAAGGTATAGAGACGCTCCAGAGTGCTTTGTGGTGTTGAAGGTTGCGGAAAGATCATTGTACCCCTACAGATGAATAGATCTGTGGCTCTTGCAGTGACCTTTCTCAGTGATTTGAATAAGCTGCAGTTCCCAGAAATCCATCTGCCTTTTGTGTTTGTCGATTTGTCTAATGTTTCCAACCCCCAAAAGAAGCAAAAAGTACCTTCCCATCCGATTTCATCCTCCCGAGTAAAAGCGTTAAATTGACCTCATTTCAGGTGATGAACTGACATCTGCTGAAAGTGATCCTGGCATCGGGCGAGCATTGGGGGGGGCAAAGAGGGAGGCAGAGGACAGCGGCCCCAGAAACCTCTCGGTAACTCTAAAGATAGTACCTTAAAACACCAACAAGTACCCCAGACCATACAGCTCGGGAGCGCAGTGCTGAACACCAGAAACATCATATGGACTGAGGGTGAACATCCCCAGGCCCTGCTGCCCCAGTCTACCCTGACTGGGAGTGCAAAGTAGGGGAGAAGAAGTAGGAACCAAAATCGAGAGAGATGATGCTTTTCCCTTCTCTTTGCTTTCTTATTTTACTCAAGAAAAAAAACCTTATCTGTAGGTTTCCTGGGGACAGATTAGGGCAGCCAGGCTCCTCCTGATGTGAGGTATTTCTCTGATTTTCTAGTAACCTATCAGAACTTAACCAGCGTAGTGTATCTCAACCTATATCTCAGATAACTTTACAGAGGGAAATTACTAGAAGTGAATTTAAGTTTAGATTTATTTAAGCGAGCAGACATACACAGATATGTGTATATATATATATGAATACCTATTTTATATATATACCTCCATACACACCCACACACGTCCCTTTCTTCATGCTTTCTATATTAAGGAAATAATACACATATCCTTTATGGTTTGTTTTAATGTCAGTGGCTGTGACTATTAGCAAAGGATCCTCTCAAAAAAAAACCCCTGATGAACTAAAACTTATTTTAGTGAAGTTTATTTTTAAGAATAATGATTTTCTTGTAGAATTCTTTTCTTCTGCCTAGGCACTTTTTTCCCTCCTTGAATGGCAGATTTGCAAGTACAATTTCATCTGCACAGAGGAACAATAGCTTTCAGTTGCACAAAGGATTTCTCCCACCCTGAATCCAAACCACAATGCCTCTTGCTCTGATAATAGCTTCTGAAAAGATTTTGTAATGCAGAGAATTAATACATGATTATTTCCGCCTCACTTCTCTCATTTATTAGATTCTATAGTGAATTCCAAATTAAAAATAGCACCTCTTGAGTTTTTTAACGTTCTAATATTTTGAAACAAATCATATTCCGAAGTTCATCTTTTTGCCCATGTTTACTAAGAAATCTGCATTTTTTTATTATTGCTCAGATACAAAACTGGCTAATATAGATGTAAAAATCAAGGCATGCAAAAATTGCAAAAAAATGTAACATCAGGTTGTTTTAAAATGAATCGTAGTGATTTTTCCTTTGCAAACTGGAAGAGAGGTTGGGTGCAGTAACTGGTAAACTGGGTTTTAAATCAGGAATATCTTTTTAAATTTATGAAGCAAAACACAACCTCAACTTCTGTTGGAGTTTTGCTTCAGCGAGGACCAGAATCAGGCCCTGTGTCCTAAAGGAAATAATGAAGTGTGATTCTGCTGAGGCATCTGGAAGGTGAGCTTTCCCATCACTGCATGGGAGCTCCTCTCTGCTCTTACAAAGACTTTCTCCCACACTTCCAACATAGGTGTGAGAACTTATTTACATGAAAGCGTACATTAAATATTTACGGACATTTGCCTGGAATTCGTTTGAAATGTCGGCTGTTCTGCTGCATCATGGGATGACACCGCGGAACGGGACGCTGCTCTTTGATTAGAACAGTGATTTGTGACTCCGGTGTTATGGCTGCTCTAGTTACTGACTCACTTTTGGGTGTATATAAAATGCGTTCTGTCGAGGGACTGGGAAAGTCTACATGAGATCAGATCCTAAGCATTTTTTATTCCCTCTTAAAAAAACCCAACAACCACAAACCCTCACAGAAGCGGTGTACTTCAAGCAAACACTGTCGAGTGTAAGTGGTAGGTGTAATGTTGTTCTGAGACAGGGTAAATCTTTGCCTTGTAGCATTTAAGCTCAGGCCGGGCCGTTGTAAAGCAAGGAAAGACTGTCTGAATATCTCCAAAGCCTCCGTTTTTGGAGTCACTTCCTAAGCCATCCATTTAGGAATTAGTTGTTTTTCCTTCACTGGGACTCTGTGATACTACACAATTTTCCAAGGAGAAAATCATTCAGAGGAATGTCAATATATCCTGTTATATAAAGTTTAAAAAATGCATAGTTACATGTAGCTGAGTTTAATATTTAATTATGTGTAATTTATGTGGTCTATTTATTTGTTAAGCCTTAGGGGGGGAAAGAAAAGGTGATTTGTTTTTCTTGTTACGCAACAGCTATTGTTCCCCTTCCACCCCAGGCGCAGCACCATGGCAGCCCCAGCCAGCACAGGGAGAGGTGTTCTGCTTTAAAAGACATCCGACTGTAAATGTCAAATTCATAAATATTTAAACATTTTTCTTTCAATTTCAAGTCAAGTCTGACAGGACGCCTCTAATTAACCCTGGGCTCCGTTTCAGGCTGGGGCCTTACTGCAGGGAAGAATCAGGGGTTTAGGCGAGGTGGGGAAATCTGTGCTCCTGGCTGGGGGCGGGGGGAGCCGGTAACTAACTCGCCGGATTAATTTTTACCCGTTTCATAATCTGATGTTTGGTCAGACATCAAGCAGGACGAAAGGGCAGCGGGTTTCTCCGGCGGAGCTGGGGGCAGTGGGGGCTGTTTCCCGACGGGGCATGCCCGGGGGGCCGGGCCCCGCTGCCCTCTGCGGCCCCGGCTGCCCCCAGCCCGGGGGAGCCGCCGGTGCGGGTCCCGGGGCTGCAGCCGGAGCCGGGGCTTCGCCGTCGGCTTTCCCCGGCGGTTTCTGCGGGGTCGCGCAGCCGGCAGCAGTCACCGGGTGCTTCCCGGGGGCGGCGGGGGGGCTGGCCGAGGCGGCCCGAAGCACCAGCCCCCCCGGAGGCAGGGAGGGGAGAGGGGGACCCTTCGGGCCCCGACGGCAGCGGCTCCGGAGGTGCTCCCCGTGAAGCGGGAGGCAGGAGGGAGCGGGGAGAAGGGCCGGCGGCCCCACGGCAGAGCCCCTCGCCCTTCCCCATCGGCCGCCCCGACGTGGCGGGCAGCGCCGGGCGGCCCCGCAGGCGGCGAGCGGCGGGCAGCGGCCGTGCCCCTTCGCCCCTTCGCCCCTTCGCCCCTTCCCTCCCGCTGCGGGGCCGCCAGCCCCTTCCAGGGCGCGGAGGGTCGGGGCAGGCGTCGGCGCCGGTCCCCCAGGCGTGGAGGGGTTTTGCCGGCCCTCGCCTGCCCGGAGCCCATCACTAGGGTCACGGCTACACTGGCGCCCCACGGCAGCTGCTTACCCAGGTGTAAGCAATGCTGAACACCCCGCGAAAGGTTTCAAACTCTTTCCCCGTGTTTCACGTTGGCGGCTGCAGCCGTGCGCTGGGGAGGTGCGGGGAGTCTCGGCGAGCGCTTCTTTTGTTAAGGGCTGCCAGCTCCGGGGACGGCAGCCCCGGCTCTGCGGGGAAAACTGCCTGGCAAAGTTGGAAGCAACATCTAAAATCACTATAACTACCGGGGGAGAAAGGCAGGCACGCTCTCTCTCTCCCCCGTGTTTACTCGGGCATTTGACAGCACTTTGCTCCCATCATTTTCATTGTTTCTCTGGCACAGCCCTTTCCCCGGGTGCTTGTGCGGCTCTTTCGCACGGCAACCGGAGAAGGAAAATCGTTTAAAACCGTGGTTGCGAAGCAGAGAGAGAAGACATTGAGGAGCAGTGCCCGAAACTGCCCGCCAGCCTCTTCCTTCCCGGCGGCGGCGGTGCCCCCGCGGGCTGCCGGGGCCCGAGGCGGGGGAGGCGGCCGGAGCCGCCCGGGCAGCGGGGCCGGCCGGGGGGGCCCGGGGGTCGGATGGCTTGTCCCCGCCTCGCTGATGGGGGCCGAACACCGCGGCGAGGCGGATTAACGTCCCGGGGCGCGGGGCTCGGGGCGGGGGCGCCGGCCCTTTGGCGGGGGCTGCCTATTTAGATGCAGATTGCGACCTCTGGCCCCGGGGGGACGGCGGCCTTTCACGGAGATGCTAATGGCAGAGCGCAGCAGCCCTTTACCGCCCCCCCCCCCCCCGCCCCGCCCCGGGCCCCCGGGGCCGAAGCGGCGGGAGCTGCGAGCAGGCGGCGGCTGCCGTCGGTGCGGCCCCCCCCCGGGTCTCCTCTGCGGGCCCCCCCCGGCCCGTTCCCCCGCCCGCTGCGGAGGGCGGGCAGCGCAGCGGGCCGAGGGCGCGCTCCCCCCGCTGCGGCCGGGGCAGGTGCCCGGCTGGGGCCGCGGGGAGGCGGCCCCGGAGCCCCCCGGGGCCGGGGCGGGGGGGGGCAGCCCCGTCCTCCTGGTGGCTGTTGGGATTTGGAGGAGGGGCCGGCTGCGGTGGAGGGGAGGGGAGGCGGGGAGGCGGCGGGTCCGGCGGTGGCTGCGCGGGCGCGGAGGCGGCGGCGGGCGGCCCGAGCCTGGCCTCGGCGGGCCCTGCGCCCGCCCCCCGCCGCCCGGGGTTTACAAACCCGGCATCCTCCTCCGCTCGGCGCATCCAGGCAGGAAAATCCGGGAGTCTTATTGAACCTGCATTTCCATTAACTCAGCCTCAGCCCCGGCTAATCCGCAGCACTGAAGGCAAGGAGGCTAATTAATGACAAGCTTTTACAGTCAAGACCAGCGATAATTGCTTTGGTGGCCTTTATGATTACAAGATAAAAATGGACCGGGCCTGACATAAGAGCCACTGTGTACACTGCAAGACAGGAGGAAATTAAGAGCTGGCTAGCTGAATACGGAGCAGAAAATTACTAATAGAGGAGAGATAATGAATAGGCCGGCTAGGCATTCATGGGGAAAAATCCATTTTGTTACCACGCGAAATTAGGTGGTGGAAAGGAGTTTGCTAATTGTTCTCATCTTGTAGCAACCAGGACTGAGGCAGGGGCGTGCTTTTCAATTCATTTCCCTGGTAATTGTGAAAGGGGGAAAGCAGGCCAAATGAGTCTTGCTGCAATTTGCGCGCCTGGTCTTTTCATTTTCATGTTGCGTTTTTAATTGTTGCTAATATAGCTTATAATGAAGCTAATGAGGGGAAATTATTGTACAACTTTTTAGCACATGGAGACAAGTGAAACGCACTAGAAGGATTCTCTCCTATTGCTGCAAAAATAATAGTAATCTGGAGGAGTTTGGAACTATCGGGCTTTTTTTATCCTTTTCCTTCTACAACAGACAAAAGGAAGGACCGCCACCTCCTTTTTTTTTTTTCTCTGTCGTTCCGTGTTTTATTTTTCACTCCAAGAAAAAACAAATCTCGGATTTTCCCGTGCTGCCCGCCTTGCGGCCCCGGCCCTGGATGCGGTCCTGCGGGGCGGCGGGGGGGGCGCGGAGCTCGGGGCGCGCCGCGGTGCTTGCGCGCAGCCAGCGCGCCCGCCTCCGCCTTTCCGTAGTTAAATGCAAGCCGCCGGGAGGGGAGGGGACGGAGGGGGGCATGTCAGCAGTGCTGTCCCTGCCCGGCCGTTTGCCTCCATCCTTGGCTGAAAGTTAGCGCTGCCGGCTGTTTTCCCCCCGACGGGGTCCCCCTTTCCGCGCTGCTCCGCGACCGCGCAACTCAGGCGCTGCCTCTCTCTCCTCCCCTGCAGAAAAGCAACGTCCCGCCGCTCCCGCAGCGCGGGGAAGAGGCAGAGTCCGCCAAATTCCTCCTCCTCACCCTCCTCTCCCTCGCCTGCATCGCCGGGGTCCTGGCGGCGTCGGGGGTCGCCTACTGCCTCCGCCACCGCGCCCACCACCGCCTGAAGGAGAAGCTCTCGGCCCTGGGGGCCGACGCCGGTTCCGACGCCCCCGCTGCTTATCAGGTAAGGACCAAGCTTTCCTCCTCCGGCCCTGCTCCCCCGGGGTGCCCGGCAGACCCCGGGGGGACCTTGCTGGTATTGGGAGGCGAGGGGGTGGGTTTGTTTTCCATGCCGGCCCCCCGCTCCGTTCATATTCCCGCGGATTCACTGTAGCAGCTTGTTACTGCTGGGTATTCATCTTGGCTGTTCTGGTAGTTGGTGTAAATTCGTGCCTAATTAGAAACATTAAAAAAAAAGAAAAAAGAAAAAAAGAAGCTCTTGCCATTGAAATTCTCTGAAAAATAACATTAATATCCATAATCTGTCACCCCTGCCACTATTAATAACGAAAAATCTTTACCATTTATGAGGAATGGATTGCACGGTTATCTGAAGATGTCTCTCTTTTTGAGTAATCGACTTCTTCAGGGTCTGATATGAAAAGAGCCTTTGACCCGATCTGTTGCCACCTTCTGCCATTATTCAGATAAAATGAAATCTAATGCTGATAGATGGGGAGGTAAACCAGGACTGGTTCTGGGAGAACAATGGTAGCAGATGTGTACCCAGTAATACGGGAGGGCTGCGCTCAGATTTCCTGAAATAAATCAGAAACCTCAGGCTTTCTCATTCAGTTTCAAAAGTGTTGGGTGGAGAGACACTCTGCATCTCCCTGAAGTTTGTTTTAGATGGTGGCACTTATTTCTCGGTGTGTTATTGGTGTGGTAATGCACGTGTTATGGTCATAGACCACACAGCTCTGCTCTGCTATCCCAAAATATTTGGAGTGTGACCAGGAAAAAGAATTCAAGAATGTGTAAACATTGTTGCTGTAGTATCCGTGTCTGCTCTGCACCCATAGGGTCTCGCTAATGGCACTCTTCTGTCAAGTTTTATTTTACCTTCTTGTTCTGCTTAGGATCAGACATTATGGCCTTTCTGTATTCTGGAGCTGAGATAGATTCAAACTGGCAGCTGGGAGTCATACGGGAATAAACTCATATTTCCTCACAAAGTTTGGGTCTGCCTGTGCCTCTTACATGTTAAAGATGTAATGTATTAAGTACGTCTCCACAGGCTGGGTCCAGGGAGACTTTAGTACAGAATGATAAATATGAATGTTTCTGTGACAATTAGTATCTTCAGGAACGGTTTTCAGTTTAAATGGAATGTTTACTTTAAAAAAAAAAATCTTTAAATTACTTTGCATCTTTAAATTTAATGCCTTCCAAAGGAAAAGAGAGTGAGAGCAAGAGCATTTCCAGTGGAAAAAAGGAGTGTCCTCCAGGATGAAGTGTGAACAAAACAGCCGTTTGTCAGATCAGTTTTGTTGGCCAAAGAGACCGTGGCCATAAATACTTTTGTTTGGTTTTAACAGGGAACTTGCTGTTGACTTATTTAAACCACAGAACCAATAGGTAGTCTTTCTCTTCCATTAAACGTGAATACAAGAATTCTTAATGTAAAAAAAAAGCCCCCCAGGTTCCAAAATCACACTTGAAACTGAATTTGTGATAATTAACAGGACAATCTTCCTACTGACAGCTCTAATTAATAGTATCTGTAATTAAAATCGTGCCCTTCCAGCAGGAAAATTGTTTGAATTTCTTGGAGTGACCTTTTTTGCCATTTCTCCTGGGAGTATAGTGGTTAAGTTGATATTGATTTTATAATGAGCTCTGGTTTGTTTAATAAGAATCGGTAATCCAGACACTAAATGAAATGTGTGCTTCATTTCTTCTTCCCAGATTTATATGTATTTTAAAATCTTCCTGGTTAGATCTGAGAGTGACGTTTTCTGTTTAAAAACAACAACAACGCTTCGAGGATGCTGCTCAGTTTTTCAATAGCAAGACTGTATTAATATACTTTGTTCCTGACCTTTGGGTCCAGTCCGAACCACCTGACTTCTTAAACATTTCCATTGGTTTTTCAGGGGAACTGTAGTCATGAGCGGGAGGAAAAATGTTTTTCCTTAAATACAAAGGTTTCTAAGGGCTTGGCTCTCCTCCCATGGAAGTAAGTGGGAATTTTGCCATTTGTTTCAATGGCAGCAGTAGGAGGCCCCAGTACAGGCAGACAAAATACTCAGGCGGTTTTGATGCTGCTAAGTAGCGTTTTATCCAAATGAATCACTGAGCCTGGTTCTGTATGTAATAAACTATTCACGTGGATTTGAAGAGAAATAGGATTGAGCCCTATTCGCATCGTCAAAATCGCCTTATGTTGAGCTGTGTTAAATGTAATGGATATCTGGTGTGATGCATGTTTTGGATAACATCAGTTAGGTCCCAGAAAAGCATCAATTATCTGTTTCCTCATCTTCTCTGATGCTCATGGGGGAATAATGTAACCAGTATTAATACGGGGGAAGAAAAAAGCAGATAGCTTTGAAAATTGTACCTACTTTGTTCTCTTCTGTTAAATGTTTCCCAAGTATCTACTTGGTTCACTCAGTGTATTTTAAAAATGTGAAATATTTCAGCAGCTGCTGCCACTAGACTTTAAAGCACGATACTCCAATATGTTGCTGCTTACAGCTTAAGTGACAATTCAGATTTATTTTTTTTTAATTTGAAGGGGGAAAAATTGGTCGGTATAAAAAAGGCCTGGTGGCCCGATGTGATTCAGAGAGAACACTGAAATATCATTTAGATTCACATGCTTCTCAAAATGTCAGTGGTTTATATCTTCACATAAACAAGACTGACCTAAATTTTCAAGATTTAGCAGAAGCATTTTTCATCCTAACCCAGTTCAGCCAGGAGAGTTCATTCAGGGTTTTACTCCTTCCTTACTCACCCTGTGAACTTCGAAGAGTTTTTTCCCACAGCTGCGCTTTTTTTTTTTTTTTTCTTTCTAGTTTGCGCAATGAAATACCAGCTTGAGAAGGGGAAAACAGACAAACCATATTGTCAGGGAAATAGCAGGTTGACTGCTAAGTCTCCCCCCATGCCGGAGGCGTAGCGCCTGTCAGGCAACGTCACTCTTCCTCGGGCGCTCACCTGCCAGCACGAGCAGTTCTCGTGTAAGCCCACTCATCTACTAGCACGAGTATTTCTTGTGTAAGCGCGGGTAGAAGTGCCCAGGCTTGGGCAGAACAACCAGCACCATTTAAAAGTAGAAGCAGGCAAATAAAATCTCTGCGGTGCCCTGACGCTGCCCAACAGCCCGATACCACTTGAAGAGGCTGCGGTGTGAGTCTGGTTCTTCAGGTGTTTGGTAAGGCAAGCAGCTGGCCTTCCAAGTGTTAAAGTAAGGCCTGGGAGACTAAAACCTATTTAAAGACTAAGGAACACTAGGAGGGGTAGATACACAATTGCAACTTCATTTATCTTTCAATCACTAAACAACAAAATTACAGGCTGGTTTAATTAGACAGTGGCTAAGGAGCTTTTCAAAATTAATGGAAATAGTGTATCTTGGAAAATGTTGCGTGTGCATAAAACACTTTATGCATAAAGGCGGACAGTTTTTGCGTACCTTTTAACCATGTCTCCCGTCCTTTCAAATCACACGTGTAATGATTAGATAAGTCAGCGTTAGCATTCAGGGATGACTAAAAAGAGGTTCTCACTGCCTCCGCAGTGCCCCTGCGCATGCGCACACCTGCAGCCGTGTTTTTAATTGTTGCTCGTGTTGCTTTGATCTTTGAAAAGCAAGTTTAGCATTCTGCAAGCCCACTCTCTGGTCCAGGAGATTAGGGCTGAAGCGTTTTAGGAATTTTCAGCAGACGCTCTTTGATTTATTTCACAACACTGAGCAGATTTTTCTTCGTACACTTTGAAGCCTTTAGAACATAACCCAGAGAAAAACGGGCATTCAGACATCGGGGGTGGGCTGCAAACAGGGCCACTAAGTGCACATCTTACTTGTCACTGCTCCCATTAGCGAGCAATTTATTAATGTAATGAGTGTGTACGTTAGTGACTGCTTCTATTTAGGGATGGTCTGTTTGATTCAGGGTGATGTATTTGCGAGTCCAGCTGAACTCTGGCTTTTGACCCCCGTGTGGGGAGCGCTGGGTTGTGCGAGATGTTAAATCATCAGCATATTTTATACTTTGCACTGCAGAACTTTCCTATGAGCATCATCTTCTGCATCACTGATAACGCTCTGCAAAACGTTGCCCATAATGGAATTTAAAGGCAAAAGTTAAAATGCACTAAAGCTGGCTTCAGAAAGCCTGCCTTTTAATATTTTATGTCAAGAATGTTCTTTCTAATTTCCCTTCATCTCAGCCAAAAGAACTTCCTTTAAAAAGCGAGGGGGCAAAGACCAAGCTGTTTACAATGAAGTTCCTCCGTAAACTGCCTGAAGTATTCAGGGTTACGTGAGCCGTGCACTGTCAGTGCAGCTGGATTACATCATCAGCTGTTTTAAAAACTTGCTCAAATAACTTGGTTTGGCAGGCATATAATTGTAAATTATATGTTAAATTCTATGTTATTACATGTATTATATTATATATAAATTATATATTTCTTTGTCAAATACGGTCTTATTAATTACATGATCCTTCTGGATTCAAAGCCACTAAGAACTTCTCTGTGCTTTTAAAGATTTAATCCTGCTGGTATTTTTTATTAGAGATGTTGAGAACACAGTATTTACAACAATTACAATAAATATTTTGCTGCAATTTTTTTAAAAGGCTCCAACTGAAAGAATCCACTGGAAACATACTCTCTACTTAACCATCATGCCTGTTTTGTGTGTTTAAATACAGATAATTCATTACCTCTACTATGGCTTCGTATTTTACACTCTAGACCGACTTTCATAAACAAACATGTTATTATAGTACTAGACCTTAACGTTATAGTAATACTGTATATCAACTCCTTAGAAAACGGAATTTTGTGAGCTAAGTGGAATGGAAAAAAAAAAGGAAAATTTTGCTGTTCTTATTTACCAAGTTCTCAGTAATGTTCAAATTACCATCAGTACTGGGACCAAAGTAAGCTGGTGAACTGGGGTTAATCAGTACCATGAAGTATTACCTCATAGCTACATAAAACTCTTTCATTTTCAAGGTCCCTCACTATACTGAAGCAAAAAAGGTATCACTGAGGACGAGATGTATTGAGTACATGAGTATTTAGTAAACATTCATTAAGGAACACCTTTAGTAAGGATTTTGGATAGATGAAAATTTTGCCTTCAGGCTGAATACTGCGAAGGGCTTGCTTGTGTTTTCTTCTGACAAAACAAAGGACATAATGCATTTTTAATCTTTTCTTTCCCTGTGTCCTTATTAAAAGAGAAAAAAAAAAAGATCATCTCATGTGACTATGTAAAGCAACAGGACAAACTGTAACTGTTTGTAATAAAACATAGACGGGGAGGTATATGTATTAGGAGAGTTGTTGTTGTCCATTTAAGTCTGCTTATTGTGTATTATGTGAACAATTTTCTCTGTCTTTAATTAGAATTTTGTCTTAAAATAAATTCTCAGGAACCTGCAAATACATTGTATGTCATGTTGTTACATAAGCCACTCTACTTTAAGGTGAGACAGTTTCCACAGTGTACAGAACATGCATTCTGCACAACAGTCATGCAGGGCAATCAGGGGAGAGAAGAAAAAAGTGGGGGGTGTTTTCAGGTGATTAGAAGAGAGCTTACCTTATATTTAAACACTTGACTAAAGTCAGACAGTGGATGGCCCAAGCAGAATGAGGCAAAACAGGAGGTGTACAAATATGGATTTAACTTTTAGTCTGTTTTTTTTATCTGATTAGTGTTCAGAACACGCCACAATTCCTGTGGTGCGGTGGACTATGTAATTCCCTAACCTTGCTTCCTGTGGTAGCCATAAAATTGAGTTAAATGGTAGTAATGTTCAAAATAGCATTTCAAAGCACTGTATGAATTTATAAATTAGCAGAAATTTATCAAACATGCCTGTTTGATAAATTGGAGTATAAATAAATAAATAAGTAGAGGTATGTTATCAATCATACCCCTAGCATTTAAAATCAGCTTCAAAATAGTGCCTAATGAGAAATGCCCATATTAAGTGCTGAAGCTCAACGGCCCAGATTTCAGAGGGCACTTGAGGAAATCTGTATTTGAGCTTGCCTTGTCCATCTGCGAGGAGCAGTGCTCTCCCATCGCCTCCTGCCCTGCTCTGCCCGCTGCTCCCGCACGCGCGGCCCCGGCAGCAGGGCAGCCCCAGGGGAACCGTGCTGCCTGTGCGAGAGAGGTTATTGGGCTTGTTACGAATAGCTCTCCTCCAAGCTTTTCCTATTTAAGAAAATAACTTTTGTCAATTACTCGGTGTTGGAGAAATGGTCTTGCCCTGACCGGAGAAGGTGTTACCATCGCAGCCCAGGTCCTGGGCTGCTGCAGCAGTGGCAGTGCAGCAACACTTTTGAGTAAAATACTCTTTACATTCGAGCAGGCAGGTGGAGAGAGAGGGTTTTTGCAGGCATGAAAGGAAAATGAGTATACACACAACTCCTGGAGTGCTTGGATAAGAAGGTGCCATGTGGGTTTAGATTTGAGTAATATAAACCATCTTTTTCAAGTAGTTGGCTGTTTATCTGTGTAGGACTAGTGCAAAGTCGCAGAGAAGGTGATGTCAGCCCTCTCCCCTTACCCAGCTTTATTTTTCCCTGTCTAAAGAATACGGTGTTTGAGCTTGGTGTTTTGTGGAACAAGGACAAACGTGCTCCAAGCATCTTGCAGTATAATTTCTCTGTATTTAGGATGTAAGAAAGTGCTAAGAAAAAAATAGTAGGAGGGGAAATTAAGTTAGTGACTCATTTTTAATTACTGGGAAATCCAGAGTCCTTACCCAAACAGGCATTTCTTAGAAATGTGCTGGAGGTGCTCTGGACTTGCAGGCTGCATCTTGCCTGGTAAATTAAACCAGTAAATTGTTCGAATGGCCCTGGCACCATTTCAGGCCAAGCCACCCAACTTTCTCCCAAACAATTTCTCAGCACAGTTAGCACAGGCCAAGAAAAAGACATATATTCATCCACTGGGCAGTTTTCTTAATAGTTTGGCTGTGGCCACCCTGTTTTAGAGGGTGAGAATTACTGTTGCTTTACCTGCCCTAACCCCATCCTGGACCGCCGAGGTCCGGGCTCCCACTCCCAAGCATCCCTCTCCTGCTTCAGAGCCCCTTCCACCCATCCCTGCCGTGCAGCAGGCTGTTTGCCAGCTGAGCGTGGGCTGGTTCTGGATAAGTACAATGGATTGTCTCCCTCTGGTAAATTGATTATGTCCTAGTGCCTGTACGTTATAAAGAAGCCAAAGATAACCACAGCCTTGCCTAATGGGCTGGAGAATATTTGATCTGCAGTCCCAGGCAGTACATCATCTCAAGTGTCTTGATTTCTTTCTGGAATAACTATACTGTCTTCAGTGGCATTTTTTTCTGATGTAATGTAGAGGATAATCAGGCCTGTCTTTCCTACACACTTCTGCCCTTTTTTCTCGTTTAGGATTTTCCTTTTTCTTTTGGAGCAGCTCTGTTATCATGTTTCAGGTTTGACACATTCTTCTATTGTATATTCTCTGAATGCTCAGCAGCTAACACTCTGATCTGGCTTGCTGAGCCTTTCATATTCCCTCAGAGTGCTGCACTAGAAGAAAAAAATGTATTTTTTAAAGTTTTTAACTGGGAAGTTTTTTTTTATTTGCGGAACGAATCTTGTATCAGGGTCGTGTTTCCTGGAAGAGAGTAGAAGTTAATTTTGTATACATAAAGAACGGTTGTAGATGATGTTTGTCGGTTCTTGTAGGACCATGTTGCCCGCGAGCAGGAACAGGTTGCAGTTTATTCTCTGAAATCTGTAAGGTACATAAACAGCGTTCTTCTTACTGCTTTCTTCTGGGTACATCTGTTCATCCTGCGCACCGGTCTGACAGGGTGGGCAGTGAAAGGGAAGAGCAGTGGGGGATGCAGCGTCGCTTCCTTTCTCCTTCTCCGCACGTGCAGGGAAGGTGTGCCGTGCTTGGTGGCGCACTGGCAGAGCAGGTCCATGTCCTGCCCAAAGCCAGCGAGGTCTCAGCTTCAGGGATCTCTTGTCCTTCCTGTACTGTGTGTTTGTGCTTAGCCTTAGTGAAGGATTTGAAGCTGACTGCAGCCACCTAAGGTGTTACCCTGGTAAACGCATACAGACTTGGCTGTTTTGAGGGACAGATGAACGAAAGTAGGTTTTGACTCCTCAACTTTCCTCTGCATGTAGCCCTGTTGTGCAGCTCTTGCAGGGAAGCGGATGTTGCAAAGTTGAATATTCTGGGGGGATGGTGATGGTTTTGCTTGTTTTATTGTGGTATAAACCATAAGAGAAGAACTTGGGGTAGAGCAGACAGGAGCTGTCCTGGGGTCACGCTGCACAACTGCTCCAATCTTCCCAAAGGCAGAAGTGGGACGTGGTGTCTCAAACAACCTCAGGAGTGTGCATGACACTTGAGGGCAGGGGGACCCATGGATGGCCTGCGTGCAGAGCTACAAAGAGTTGAAAGTCAAGGATGTGATTTGTGTTGACTGGACAAGAGGCCTCATTTCATTCCTCTCAACAGCGACAAAGCTACAGCTCCAGGGATGAGGACCTCCTATCCAAGATGTTTTCCTTTACATATATTTACTTGCACAACAGAGATCTAAATGCTTTCTAGCAGTTTAAAGAACTGTAAAAGAAAATTTGATTGAGTTAATGCACACCAGCAAGGTATGGTAAAGGACTGAGACAGCTCAGCTGATTTCTTTGTACTGTGATTTTTGCTATTACAGGGTCTAATCTCTCACAGCACCAGTGTACGTCACTGCAGTGTAAGTCAGCTGGGGCATTCCTGCAGATCTTCATCTTCCAGTTCAGGTTCTCAGCTTTCAGCATGCAGATCCAGCTTTCATCTCTTGTATTCTTACAAAACAACTAAACCAAAACTGAAGAAGGGGATGTAAAAGAACACTCCTGGAAGTTAAATGCTTCAAAGAACCACAATTAATTTGGAGGGGGATGGGAGAGAATAGCTTTTGAATCAAAAAAATCAAATTTAGTGTAGGTGGCTTATCCAAAAGAGGAAATGCATGAGGTTTTCTCTAAGCTTTGCTCACCAGTTTCTAGATTTTTTGCCAAAGACAAATGAGTGACGTTTTACTGAAGTTTGCTTGGGATGACTGCATTCTGAACAAGCACAGATTTTGATCAGGGAAATAGTTTGTTAAATTTTTAATATTTCAGACTGATAAAATCCTATTCATTTTTGGTGCAGTTTTTATTTTTCTGCTTTCCTGTCTAGCTAACATAGTTGCCAGCTTCTTGATTCCTGCTTTTTCCTTCTACATAGGACTGCTGCAGCTTTGCAGAACTGTGTTCTGGCAGCATCTCAGAGATCTCAGAACTGGCTGATCTTGCTTTCCAAAGTGGGAACAGCTCATCGTTATCGTGATGAAACTCACTTTTGGTATTGAGTTTACATGCTTACCTTGGCTGATTAAAGCCACCCTCTTTCCAGTCATCAGTTGTAACCTAACATGGACATATATGCATTTCATGCAGGTGGGAAGGCTTTTCCTTGGCCGTGCTGTCTGACAACAGCAGAGGTATATAGTTTGAAGTGGGCTGTAGGAGAGCCATAACTACTAGCCCTACCCATTTTCTAGTACTGCTGGTCTGAACATACCACTAATCTTCAAAAATGTATTGGGCAGAATATTCATCAGAGAAATATTGATCTTTCCCACTAACTAGGAATAGAAGAATGAGGGAAAGATGAAAAGGAAAAATTCGGTATGCTGCTGCTTTTCTGACAGCGTGGGGAAAAGAAACTTGGATTTTACCTTTTTCCAACTTCTTAACTGGAGCTCATCCTGGCTTCCTATGAAAGACAAATGCCTTGTGTGGAGTGAAACAGTGTGATTTGCTGGAAAAGGTTTTGCTGCAGTGGATCACAGTGAAAGGTGTCAGTGGCTGGCTATCCACGTAAGACAGGAGGAGAAATGTGATGGGGCTGAGTGTAATTTTGGGAGCAAGAACAATCTACATATGTAAATTCATGTTATATAGTGAAATTATGTCATACAGTATCTCCCTCTGTACTCTGGGGAAATAATATGTACAGTAAAATGGGAATGTGAGCATGTAAATTCCATATACTGTCACCACAAGAGTGAAATAAAGAGCTGCAATTCCTAATTAACCACACTGGAAAGCTCTTGGGTATGAAGTTAAAACATACAGAAGGGTTGCCTAGCAAGCTGTTCCAAATTTCAGCTTCTTTTTGAAGGTCTGGGTCAACCCGATGGCTCTCCAGGCATTGTTGACTAATAATTTTGTTTGCTTGTTTGAGGGCTTTAGAAGTTAATTAAGTATAAATCAATGCTTGAGGCTTCTGTGAGTGCAGGTCACTCCATTGCCGAAGGAACGCTGCAGAAATGGAGGGAGTGAGGAAAAGGTGACAAGAATGATTAAGGGCATGGAAAACTCATATGAAGAGAGATTGAAAAGACAGATTATTTCTTCCAAAGCAGTAACAAGTGGCAGTGTAGGAAAGGAAAAAAGTATATCAAATGAGGAACTGAAGAAGGAGTGAAACTCTTATTCTGTCTTCTGCCTAGCACCAGGGCAAAGACGTTCAGTTATATCAAATACATAAAATAAAAGACTAATAGAGGAAAAGCTATCTGCATAATACAACTGCAACTTGCAACACTATTTCTGTAGAATGTTGATGCACAAGTTGTTAGCAGGAATCTCAAAAACCAAAGAAGCACGTGAGAAAAAATATTCTAGGCAATAAAATAGCTGATGATGTTTTAGAAGATGTCTGTAAATTCCTGCCCCAGGTCTTAAGATAAGCCAAAATTAAGATGTGACCGCTTTAGGAATGTGCCTACCTTGTATGTGTTCTCGGGCGCTGCTCCCATGGTGCTTCTTGCAGACAAATTGGTGCCTGGTGGTGGTCTGGGGTGGCATTTACAACGCCTGTGCTTGCGTGAGTTGGCAAAGGGAAACCCAGGAGCCGCAGTAATGGCCAAGGAGGTTCTTTTCTTTGAAAGCAAACACACACATTAACTCCTTCTTGCTGCTGCAGGGTATTTATTGTAAGTGGTGCCACAGGGCAGGTCAGGGATTGCAGGGAGGTCTGCAGCTCTCCTCCGGGCGGGCAGTGCCAGGGCACGACCGTGATCTGGTTGAGAGCAAAGTTGTACAGAGAGGCAGGGGAGAGCCCAAGAGAAGCATGCATTTTTGCTGTTGCTGCTGCTTTCTCCAAAATATGAAGTCTCCCTGTTTCTCTGACCATCAAGTGCTGAATATAAAAAGCCTCTCAGTTTTTCCAGTATCTCCCGTAACACTGATAAAATGAATGTGTAGAATCTTGACGAATATTTTTAATCCTTGAAGACTTTCGTGTGTGTGTCTGTTCTCAGAGACATGATGGAACTCATAGGTACTATTTTTTCTGTAGTTTAGGAGAGTTTCTCTGTATTATCAAGTTTTCTGCTCATAATAGCTTGCTCTGACTTACTAGCAGCTTTGTGCTTTACAGATCCTTTTTTTTTTTTTTTTTTACACTGTTTCCTCATTCACAAAATTTGCATTTGTTCTTCCTAGCAGAGTTAAAAGAGCGATTTCATTTTTATTTTCAGTGGGGAATGGGTGGAAAGCAATGTCTTCAGTTTTCAAATCAGGAGAGGGTAATGACTGGCAATTTCAACTGTTATGACAGATGATGTTATGAAAAAAACTTTGTTGCTGATGGCCGTCCTTGACAAATACTTTGTCATCCCAGCAACTTGTTACGTGTATAGCCACCTTCTGTGAAAAAAAGTATTTGAGGTTTTTAGAAGTTTTTGTGACTTCTTTTTGTATTTCTCTGACCGTTTTTAGTACCTCTGTTACCATGAATGCAGTTACACAGTCTTAAGGAGAAGCAATAATAATCTTTGCAATGGGGTAAAATAACTTTTTTAGGCATAAACTTGTGGCTATATGTTTGTTTTTTTCTGAGGTAGGAGTGCATGCTGAGTCCCGCTGGCGAGCTGGGAATTCTTATTTCTAGCAGAAATGATCTCCCATTTTTAGTCCTGCAGGGCAATAAAATAATGGACTACACAGCCTTAATGTATATCTTTCCTGAGAAACTACAGCTGGCTTGGGACTGCATTTTTTGCCTGCTTTGGGCCCCAGGCAGCTATAAACGCTGGTAGTGGAAAAGGAAACATTTGTGGCAGTTATCTTTTAGAGCGCTGGCATCTGCTGGAAGCTGGTTGGGCTTTGGGTGGGTTAGGCAAAGTCAAAATACATGATGAATTTGCACATGGTTCTGCATGGCCTTTCAGGTTAATTCAATTGTTACTACGGTTTATTTGTAACCCATACTGTGCTGTATGGCTCTCGCTGTGCTAGCAGTGAATTTACTGTGCAAATTCATATTAAGAAGCAGCTGTGCCCTCATGAGCATGTATTTGAGTTAGTTAAGATGAACAAAACATGGAAAAGGTGAAGTTTGTTTTACACATTATTTTTCTCTGTCTAGTTACTTCTTAAGAAATATTTCCTCTCCCAGCTTTATATTTACCATATACTTGTAAAACGCTACGTGCAACCACAGCTGAAAACTGGGAAATGCAGTTTAGAAACCAGCATTGGTTGAAACCACCAAAAAAATGTGGGGTTTTTTTCTCCTTTTTTTTTTTTCTTTTTTTTTCTTTTTTTTTTTTTTCCAGGTAGGTCAATCTCATATCCCGCTGCTTCCAGAATTACAGTTGTCTGAATTGCAAGACCAGTAATGTCTGAATTGCAAGACCAGTAATGCTCAGACACTGTCAGGGACACCCTGAGAAAAAAACTGGGTGCTTTTACACCAGTAGATCTCAGGTGACTTCAGGTCTACAGTTTGCAGGTCTTTCCTATTAGAAATAGTCCCTGGTTCCCTTGGAGGCATCCAGGTAGTCTCTTTAAATCCTGAGAGAAACCACCATGATGTCATTATGACCACACCAGTTCAAATCAGTTTAAAGAAACATGAACTTTCTTTGTATATCTTCTATCTGTGAAGTCCAGTGTACTGCAGTCATGTTAAGTCAGGCATCTCTTTCATAAAATTCTTCCCTCTTTTAGAAATCAAGGATATAAACAGTCATACGCACTTACACAGTCCCAGTTAGAGTAGTCTCTTGTATTTTTGTATAGGAAGAAAATCCCCAGTAAAGTAACCTAAACATGGTCTTCAAATTTCACTGGTCCTCTGGAAAGCAGTATTATCCCCAAAGATGCCTGTGCTTTCCTGACATGGATAGCAGGGAAAACACACTACCATTATTTCAGGGAAATGTCATTAGACCTATGCTGTCACGTCTTCCTTGGCGACACGAGCCATGTAAAAGGCCTCTCCCTCCTTCAGGAGCTTCTGAGCTATTTAGATGTCTACCTCACTGGTGCAAGGTTACTGAAAGAATTAAAGTAAAAATATTTCCTTAAGCTGTATTGCATAGTCAGTGTCTTTGGTTCTGTGCAAGCCAGAAATTTTCACATCTGCTGGACTTCTGGAGATGTGTACAGGACCACGATGGCTTTTTGTTTGTTTTATTTGGTAGGATAAGACTGTGCAAATGCTTGAATTTAAAGAGAGGGAATAAACCAAATAAATACAAATAAAGGAAGAGGCATTTTCCATATAAAGATAGACATGTTTTCGTTGCCTTTCCCCTCCTGCATGGCTTCTACTTTCTTTGTGTACATGAAGAAAAGGGAATCGTAATTTCATGAGTCACCACCAGTAAACACTGGCAATGCTAAAATAATTGAAATTTTTAATTTCACAGACCATAATCAAAATTGTGGTTTTGTTAGGAAAACGAGTCTCAAGCCTGTGTTTGACTGCAAAGAGAAAACAGAAGCCCTGCCTTCTAGGTTGTTTAAAAACCAAAGCAAGCAAAACCCCTACACCGAGACTCAGAGTTATATTCAGATACACAGAGGCTGGTGCAGTACGAGAAGGCAGATAGTAAACTGAACTGGACAGACTAAGGCTGTATTGACAATCAAATAAATACATTTTACTTTCTTCTTTTTTTTTTCCCCTCCCAAGATCTATCACATACAAGTCTAGATAAATATGAATTGTACAAAGTATGGATATGTAATGATACGTTTGATGCTGTGTCTCTCAAAATATTACTCTCAAACATTTTTCCAGTATCTCCCTTTCTTCGTTTTCTGAAGGAACACTGATCTCGGTAGTTGCCTTCTCTGGCAAGGATAGAAAATATACGTACAAATATTCCACGTATGTAAACAGCTCTTTTACTCCTGAACAAAAAGTATGTTAAAATGAAACTAAAGCTTGAAAGTATGTTTCAATAACTCAAAAATAAATGGTAATAAAGCTGTAATTATCCCCAAAGCTACAAACACAGTAAATAAGTTAAAGTTAAATTTATAACACCTGCAAACATATTAAGTATGCAAAAGCAAAACAAAGGCAGCCAAATGACTTTAGCTTCACCCTGTAGTAACACTAAGCAAATCTAGTTAGAGAATAATGATGTTTGTAGTCCTAGATTCATTTGTTTTAAAAAATGAGCTTACCGTATTTTTTTCATTTTTTAAATCTCCCCGTGTTATGACTGCATCCATAGCAGAACAGTTAAATCCATGCTGTACGTGCAGACCTCAGCTCATCCTGTGACTAATGCCTCCTTTATTTAAAGGAAAGTAAGGCTACTATTTAATTAAATGTATTAAAACTGAGAAGAAAAGCATTTTTAAAGATCTTATTCTTCCATACCTAGCATATAAAAGGTTACATATATTCTTAGTTTTCATTATATATTTTGTTACAAAGTATAGCCTTGAATCCTTTAGAATTAATAGTCAGCATTTTTAATTTAAAATTTCTACAAATCAATTTTGTTTCACATGTAAAATGAACACAGTGCTATTGTGATCATGCCTACTTAAGCAGATTTGTTTCTGATAGAATATTAGGCAGGTCACATTGAAAGGGCTTGGTGTACACTCAGCTATCACTTTTAATAAACAGTAATTTCTGTGTCTAATGTCTTTGCATTTTCTTAATAATTATACCATGGAAAGGTTTATTGTCTCTTACATTTTGTTAATTCTCAAAATAATTGTGCCACACTTGTTTCTGGACTAGCTCAGGTGATTTCCATTTGAATTTGTTAAGCAAAAGCTTTTTAAAAGTGTGGAAATGTTAGGCCTATTTCCTGGACTTTATTTTTGGAATTATGTAAATTTGGGGGTCAGTTACAAAAATATATTCTTTTCATTAGTATATAGTAATGAAATTATATTTCTTTTTCTAAATAAACTGGAAAGTCAGAATTTCCCTCAGATCCCAGGCTCCTGTTAAGCAGATCTGAGGTGAATGTGACTGGGGAAGAAGAGCAGTATTTTAGATATGAAGTTATTTTCATTTACTTTGGACTGAACAACTTCATTTATAATTCACCGGGTACCCAGATAGATGAGAATGATTCACGTGCCGTGGTCGGTGGCTGGACTCGGGACTACCTGAAGATATTTCATAGTGCATTCGCATTAAGTAGGTATATTTTAATAAACAGCAACATCCTCAGTAGAGGCAGCTTTGAGGTGGAGTGGCTGATCTTTAAGAGTAATGAGTGGAAAGCCGAGGTGCACATTGACCATCTCTTAACTGGGATGCTCAGGTCAGGTCTCCTGCCTGTAACGTGCCACCCTGAGGTTTTCAAATTCCATTTTTGCAAATAAAACAAGGAAAAAGACTCAATATTGACCATTCAAGCCTCGATTCCAGCTGGTTTTAGTTCCATGCTTGCCTATACTCTTAGTCCTTACCAGGTTGTATACATAGATTTGTCTCCAAAACCAAACATTTTAGTGAACTATGTGGTCTTAATGGATTTTCCAGATACCTACTGTATTAGTTGAACTTGATGGAAGATAAAAATTTCTCCAAATTATCATTTGCTGTCTTGCCCTTCTGTGACGCCAATGGCTGCTGTGCATCACAAAGCCAAGCGGCAGCAAATGCCACTGCTGTCACTGGCTGGGGACATCCAGAAGAGGTGGCCTAACACTTCTGGTGGTAAGCAGGTTGCATCTCTAAACCAGACCTGGACAGGTATCTGTGGGGTTCATTTCTGAACAGACTTGATGCCTCCTTGGTTGAGAGGAGAGTTTCTTACTCATCTCTTCAAGTTCAGAGACCCATCTAACAAAACATAGTGGTAAGGCTGGCTCTCCATCCATGTGAGTTGTCCATTAGGCGCAACAAGTCTCTTAATGCCCTTCTTTAAATGGGGATAAACTACATTTATGCCGCAGTGCAGTTCATTCACAAATGGACTGTATGGATTTGAAAATTCCTTTGTTGTACCTGAGGAAATAATTGTTGCTTTGTGCTTCTCCCTGACTCTGTGATGACAACCAAATATTAGGAACACTTTAAAACCTCACTGGAAGAGGTCCAGGCGTTTTCTGAGAATACTGTTCATGGTTTGTTTAAGGTTATCAATTATATCTCAAATAAAAAGCTCTCTACAGATGATCATTGTACTGTACTTTGAACTCATTTAACTGGACATTATTTACAGAATATTTATCTTGGTTATGGCAGCTTTTGTCACACAGCGATATTACTTTTCCATTATATACTGCATGTGACCACCACATAAGTTTGATAATAAATGTTGGGAAATAAAAAACAGAGTAAGTGCCTCAGTATGATAGCAATTCCCATGTGATGGGAAATAATGTCATAAACTTCAAATTACCTTTTAAATAAATGTTTATGTCCAACCCATCCATTACATCATAGCCCGAAGGGTCAGGAGGATCATTTCTTCATATTTCATTGTATGCATTATGATTGCTTTTTTAGGTGTAAATGATGTTTTTAAATGAAGAATGGCAGTCAAACTATACACAAACAACGGCTAGACATTACTGAGTCGCAGTACAGCAGAAATAGCCTCAGCCACTCGACTAAATATAGAAGTGCAGCAGTAAATTGAATTCATTCTTAGAAAATATTTTTAATGGTGTACGTGCTGAGACGATACAGAAATAAAGCTTGTGTCATTCTCACAGTTTGCAGCTTTGACATTTCAGTCAAATTTAAATTCTAATTGTAGTTTGGTAGATGGCTGATTTGCTAAATGCTTATGAGAGTAAAGATTTTGGAGAGCGGGGAAGAGCATACCTGAGCGTGCAGAGAAGAGTGCAAGTAGCAGATATCATATTAATGAGGGTCTTAACATCTAGGGCTTTGCGCGCTTGCGCAGTGATGCCACCTCTGTAAGTGCCATGGGATGGTGTTTCTCTGAGAGCACCTGGTGTGAAACACCCCAGACATTGAGACCCCGCTATTCCCAGTGCCTTCCATAGGAAGGGGACATTGCTGACCATCTCAAGGATGAAGCAAACCCAGATCCCACATTTAGACATTTCCCTGCTCTGAGCTGGACCTCCCTAGTCCATATGTCCTGCAGGAACCCATTTGGCTCCCCAAAACACCCCACACATCAAAGCTTTTATACGTGGTGGTGTTAACTGTGTTATCCCTGCAGCGCTAGGCTGAAAACCCAGCCGGGAGCTGAAATGGTTGGGCTAACAGAGAGGTGGCTTTGAAGAAGCAGAGGCTGTAGGTGTCCTGAGACTGTTGATGTGCACATGGGGATGGGGCAGGTTCTTCAGCCTGGGCTGGGCTGGCTGGGAGTGGGGGAAGGAAGAGCTGTCAAGGGCCATTAGACCAATCTGGAAATAAATTCAAACAAAAAACTTCTGTTTACAGGCAGGGGAAAACCCATTGTCTTGGAGATTTAAAACACCAATCAAGAAATTCAGTAGTATTTTTGCTGCAACTATGATTTGACCTTCCTGTTTACATTAAACATTTTTTATGGCGGTGTGCAGTGACGTGGTTGCTTTGTTTAAGGTATTTGACAGTTACAGCAGTTCTGGGAATAATTGTTTTGGTTCTATATATGTCAGGAAAGAAATACGTTAATATTTGAGATCAGGTTACTTTTTTTTATATTAAACTTATTTATATTTGTGTTTCTCTACTTCACCTTCTTTCATGAGGACCATGAACATGTTAAACTTAGTTTTAAAACATTTCTTAGTAACATATTAAATACTTTATGTCCAAAACGTTCTTTTTAGTTGGAGGTTAATCTACTCTAGAACCAGTTGGCTATAGTATTGCTTCTTTTGTCATTATCATTTGTGTAAAAATGGTATATTAATTTCTTAGAGTTCACTTGATCCCGATTCTTTTTTGTTAGCAGAGGTCTATAATCCTTTCCACAGCAACCACTTGTAAAAGCAGAGGATTATGACTTGAGGCAGGATATGAGCAGCAGGAACAGATCAACTTAAAAACAAAGATCCTGTTTGAGTACAAATGCTATTGTTAGCACAGAGTTGGGGTGAGTCAAGTGGCAGGATGTCTATTAGAATATAATAAATTTGTATCTACGCCACATGGCATGCTAGCCAGAAGACACATCCTTTTAGCAGTTATATGATAGACTACATATTTTTATACCTTTACTTACTATACTTTTGCCTAGTCCAATAAACCATTTGCTCTGAGAACGGCTGATATCTAAACATCTGAACAGCTTTTGGTTTTCTGTAGATTTATTTTTCTGTCTAAAAAGTTTCCGCACTGTTATACTTTTCCCAAAATCTGCTAAAAGCAGGGATTTGAAATTACACTACCGCAAGGTCGTTCTGAGGTTGGTAATAGCCATTTTGGACTATTGCTATCTTTTCTTATGATGTGTATGACCCTTCAGAGAAAAGGAGAAGGAGGGATTTTTTTCTTTGTCCCTATATTTAAAAAAAAAGAAATACAATAACATTTTTTCCTTTATTGAAAAGTGTTGGTTTTGATACTGATAGTTTAACTGACCTACCTAACACTAATATATGTGACTCAATTTCAAAATATTTTTGCAGTTTAATTTTTTTCCTAATATTTTTCCTGTTAAGGTCAGTAGGAAGTAACAAAGGTATCAAGTGACAGAAAACATTCTAGTCAAGTATGGAAAAAACCCTGCTTTTTCTAAAAATTTTTAAAGTTTTTACATGGCATGGGTGAAATTAATAAATACACAAAATGCAGTGATGGAGTCAGGTAGCAGTTTCACTTGGGACAGTCTGTACAGTTATTCCAACAACTGACACCACATAAAAGGAGTAATCTGTGCTTCCCAAACTTCTGTTGACCGTATGTTTGTAATAGACAACAAAATAGATCCTGTTTATTTATGATATGAATTTTGCCTCAGTGTGCATGCACGCATATATATATATATATACACACACACACACACGTATAAAATGTATTACACACCATAAAATAGTAAAATTCCACATAAGCATCTCTAATGGCAAGTCGAACAGAAGCTTTGGTAGAAGAAAATGTTTGGAGGGGTCTTTAATGATTGCCATGTGGTGGCAAGAGGAGACTCAATATAATGGTTTCAGTTGGTTTGTTTGCATGTTTGCTACTGAATGGATTAGGATCCCTCTTCAGTGTCCTGAAGTTTGCAAGGTTAAAAAAAAAAAACCATAGTCTTAAAGTTATATTTCTAACTCCTGTCTGAAAAGAAGATTTTATTGCTTTTGATATATGGAGGTTTTCAGATCATCCTACTGATGGTACTTGGGCTGCAACTGTATTATCAATGAATAAGGAAACAGAAGCCATGGCATTTCAACAGTATGAATTCTTCAGACTGTATTATTTTGTTAGCCTGAGGCAAGAGACTGTGCTCTTAGTACTCATCTGTGCAGAATGAGTAATCTGAGACAAATGTGTAACCACACCGCGTGTGCAATATGTCCAGATACTATGGACTAGCCGGTCTTGCTGTGCGCCACAGGCAGCCAAGTATCTCTCATGGACAATAGACATATGTTAAAAAATGATAATTTTATTATACTGTCTGGGATTTCACCACACATAACTGATTCTAAAAGCATTATAACAATGACGGTGTAACTGTGGGTCTGTTTATCCCATTAGGGTCAGAATTTTACACTGCAAGGAGTTGGTTTTACCAGCAGGATTTTCTGTTACCTAACCAGAATTCTGTATTTTTGCGTGAATTCTATGCATCTGAATTCTATGCATTCTATGCAACTGAAAATATGTATTCCCAGTACGATCTGTTGCGGTGTTTTAACGTGGCTTGCATTAGCATGTGTGATAGCTTGAATTTTGTTTCTTTGCCAAAGCTGCTTAAACAATGCAATGACAGATTTCTGCTTTTATTCTTCGTTAATGTCATTCTTCATCCTCTCTGCCCCACATCAGGGAGGAAGTGTTGTGAGTTTGCTATTTTAATGAAGAGAAACGAGGCATCTATCAACTAGGATTTATACTGGAGAGCACATCAATTCAGTTGCCTTGAGCTTGCTGAGTTTGCATATCCAGGGCCAAGCAGCGCTCTCAATTACTCCCGTGCAACCCCATTAACTTCAGGAGGTTGTGCAGTTCAAAAGTGGCTTCACAGAACGCCGGGCGGTGTTAGGGGGAAAAAAGGCTATCTGTTCGAGAAGACAAGCTCTAAAATATTATTTTTGGTTATCTAAAAGGAGATATGCGTGCAGTCATAATTACACTTTTGAAAGGTTAGGGTAGTCATTGTATAATAATTTCATTGAGTATTTCTTTGTAGATGTGCCTAACAGAACAGACAGCCTCCCAAAAATCATGGCAGTGAGGGGGAAAACACTTCCAGCCCTAGAAACATATTGTAAATCATATGGCTTTCGTAGACTGTATCCTGTAATTACTCTTAACCGTAGGTTGTTTCTTCCTCTTTCTCTCTCTAGGAGCTATGCCGTCAGCGCATGGCAGTGAAAACATCTGATCGTCCGGAGCCCCTGCATGCTTCTCGAATAAATAGCGTTTCTTCACAATTTAGCGATGGGCCCATTCCCAGCCCCTCGGCCCGGAGCAGCACATCGTCCTGGTGTGAGGAGCCAGTCCAGTCCAACATGGACATCTCCACCGGTCACATGATCTTGGTAAGGCGTTTTTGTCTTCACGGCACGAGAAATTTCATCAGAATTTAAGGTACCTGCTCAGCTTTTGGAAAGAGAGAACTTTTAAAGAAAGGGAAGCTGTATTTTCACAGGTAAAAAAAAAAATTCCTGAGCTTTGTTGGTAATCTTATCTTTGTATAATTAAAAGTAAAGGGATTTTTATTTCCATTTCTTTTTCATTATTTCGGGTTTTTTCCTCTCTGGGGAACATTCTTTTATCTTGGACATACGAATTGTTTGAGTGCTTGCTTTAAAAAAGATAAGCCCTCTGTTGTCCTTTTGTCCTATTAATTTATGTTTACCTCAGCTTGGACAACTGAAGAAAACTGCTAAATTTCTGATCAGCTTGCTGCTTTTTCTCATGTGTCTTTAGTGTGCGGAGGTATCTGAGCTGAGAAGGCAACAGAATATTAGTGATATGGAGCAATTTGTTTTCCATTACCCTTACAAAAGAAAAGGGATCTGAATTTTGAGCCTTGCCTGAATTTTATTGTCCTTGGATCTCTTCTATGTTTGGAATGATCCAAATACATTCTACTGATGGAGTCCGCATTGGAAAACTTGGGTTACTTCCAAACACGACTTGCGACCAGTGTCAGTGTAGAAGATGGACACTTGAAGATCTGTGTGGATGTAAGAGTCAGAGTCCAATCACTGGGACTGGCAGCAGCTTGTTTCTGTCTCTCTGTTATCTTCCTGCTGGGAGAGCTGTAGAGTAATCCCCCACTTTTTGTGCCTTATTTTCCTCCTTCTTTAAATATTTGCTGTCTTTGTAGAGTGCTTTGAAATTAGCTGAGAAGTTGTTAGGTGATGGTGAAGATGATGAGTCAGGTGTTATTTTGCTTTCTGTATTTGATTTCTGCTATTTATTAGTATGGTTGATCTAAAGTAAGCACCCTGTCCAGTTGGTAGTGTTGCTGTGCTTTTGGAAACTTCCCTGTTGATTTATTTACGCACCACTGAGAAGACACACCAGTGCGGTCTCTCAGACGAAAACTTCTCTCCATCATGCCACACTTTTGGGTCACATTTTTTCAACTTCTTTCTCTCTTTTTCTGGACTTATATTTGAAAGTACTATCTTCTCAGATATTTTTCAAGTTCTTATAAGCCACCTCACACAATGGAGAGAGGAATGAAGGCAGGCAAAACCCAAAGAGCTAATTTGACCTCAGCCCAGTTACTGACCTCCTTCAGCCTCGATCAGGTCAGCTATAAAACTGAGCAAAAGCAGGGCAGGATTGTAAACCAGATGCTTCATCAACGTATGTCATCCTGAGTAAATACTTCTTCCCATGCCTCTGCCTATTCCCCCGCAAAAAGGAGTTAATTAAGTATTATGTTAAAATCTGGTATACAAGTACAGTTTGGAAGGGTTGCTCCCATGACAGAAAATAATTTATTACAGTTTTTACTGTCCCACTTTTGCATAACCAGAATTAAAATTCACTTGATTTCCTTTCATAGTTAACTAAAATGCTTTGGGGAAAAAAGAACATCTCCAATTGCCCAACCTCAAAATAAGTACAAATTCCTGTCATAAATTTCTAAGGCAATATATTTGTGTGGAAATAAGAGCAAAATTTCCTATGTAGATGGAAATATGCATTTAACATTTTCAAACAGTTTCAACTACTTTAAATTGAGCAAAATTGTTTTCAGTTATATTATTGGGAAAAATAAAAAATCACAAAGTTAAGCTTAAAGGAAAGAAAATTGCATATGGGAACCACTTATTCTGGCTCTGGGAAATTCTGCAAAATTGCAAGAAAGAATTGTCTTCATATGGCAATAAATAAACTTTAAAAAATAGTCAGATTGATCAAGATCACTGTTATGGTGTTCAGTGTCCATAATTCAGTCAATCCTGTTTAACCCCAGATGAACTCATACATATGTTAGCTATCTAACAGCATATGTTATACCTTAGATGGTGAGGGTTCAAAGAAGGGTAAAAGAAATGCTGTAGTGTCTTGAGAGTACGAACCACACAGAGAGAGTAAAAATAGGTAATTTGTTTAGTCTAAACTGAGCAAACAAAAATCAGTGATTCAGGGGAGTCTGCCTATGTGCTTTGAAATACAGGATGGGGAAAAATTGTTCTTAATGGATGCAGATGATACAATTAGGAAGAAAATATGGGTTAGAATCCAAAGGATGCATTTAGCCTGGATATCAGGGCAAGCCTAATAGCAGGGTCAGGCAGGCAGTGGGATGTTTACTTATGGGAAGTAGTTAAACTGTAAATTCAAGATTTGCTGAAGGCGAAGCTAGGTTAGGTTTACATGGGAAGATCAGCATCGCTCAGCTACAGCACTGAAGCAGATGATTGGACTTGATCAGAAACGCTTGTGTTTTGTGTCACCGTGGGTCACGCTGAAACCGGAGAGCTGACCCAATTTATGTTTTGCTCAAAAATAAATGCACATATCTGCAATACCTTGTTTGCCTGAATTTCTCTCCCTCTGGAGATGCTGTGGCTTGTTGGACTTCGGCAACAGAAGAGGCTCGCTGGAGGTGAGCGTTTCCTCCCCTTGCCCTGCAGCTGCAAGTGGAGGAGAAGGAGGGGCCACTTCACAACTTTTATACTATTTAATACAAGAAGTTTTCCAGTTCTTCCCATTTCCTGCTGCCACAATCCTCTTATCTTTTAAATTTTGTAGATATTTTCCGTGAAAAATATCTCAGTGCCTAAAAAAGCAGCAAGAAATATTAACAAGGGGCCTAGTAAGAATGGCAAATACCATCTGCTTTGTAGGGTAAATGCACTTACAGGTCTGTAAATGTGTTTTTCAGCTCCACAGTGTGCAGCAAAGTAGCAGTTAGCTGAGCTGGGGCTCCTCAGTCTTTATTGTTCATAGGTGCCAGGACCTCCCCAGAGAAAATAAAACAATGGCTTACTGTATAAAGCAGCACCAGGAAATATTTTATTTTGATTTATAAACAGAATAAATCTTCAATGAAAGAAGCTTAGAAGAAATGTGTCTGCGACTGCTGAATGACTCGGTGTAATATTGCTCAGAGGTAGCGTTGGTCAGAAACATTTCTGTAAAGCTGTTTAATTTGCTGGAAAATGCTAGCAGGTTGTACCTGAAGTGATATCCAAGCCACCTCAGCTTTGGTTTTATTGGCATTTGTGGTTGGCCACAGGTACTGTTTTCTTGGAGGACTGGCTACTTGCGGTTAGCCCATTGTTTATAGCACTCAAGGTGTGGAGAAATCAAGAATCTTCCAAGCCCATGTGGCTGTGGGGCAGTCCCCTCACTTAGACTGAAACCAGCCTTTCAAAGAGAAAAAGCCTGCATTTCTGCCACTTTCCTGTACAGCAACAACAATGTCTCTGCACTGCTGACAGTAGCATGAGGTAGTTTGTACTCTTGGCAGGAGGAAGCAGGGAGGACTCAGGAGGCCCAGAAGGACAGCGATAACAACATTCAGAGCTTTTTTTCCTTTTTCACGTTCTTTTTCCTCACATTTATAGCAGGAGGATGGCCCATATGGCACTTTTTGCTTCTGTCTTTCTAAAAGATCCAAGCACTTTGGAAAGTGTAATTAGAGGAGCATGTTTTATGCAGTCATATTTGTGGCGCTGACTGGCTGGTTTCAGCATGAGCAACAACAAAGAAGTGCCCTCATTTCGGTCACCGTTGGTTTTGCAAGAAAACAATTGTTTTTAGGAAGGTCACAGCAAGGAAAAGAGTAGGAACTCAGAAGCAGATTTCCATCCGCTTCATTCACATATGTACATCTATATTTCAAGTGTCAAGAGAAGTCCTAATAAAGTGCAACGCTTCCCTTTGCAGTCCAGCAAGAGAACCAGGGGGGGTTTGAAGGTGTCCAGGAGAGATTTAGTCTCCCTGACTTGGACTCCTAACTTATACCTACATTTTAGGCACTTAATGAAGTGGTGTTGTTGACTTGAGTCCATAAACTTCCCTTCTCATTGGTGAAGTGAGTGGGTGGCTATGAAGGTCTCCAGACAATTAGGCAGAGAGCGGATTTCTCTTGGGAGGCCTCCTGTTGTGCTTGCACCATCCCGTTGACGTCTGTCGCTTAGGTGAAGGAGCACCTTTTGTTCATGCTGAAGCACAAGTTTAGCACGTAAGTTAGGTAGATTGGATCCCACATCTGCTTTGTATATTGCCACGCTTGTTTGGTTAAAATAATTATAATCTTTTATGAGTTTTTAAATGAAGAACAGTACTGCAAGAAGGGAGCGTATGCTTCTGATGATAACATTTTGAGGCTGTTATCTGAATACCGTATATGAGAGGGAATTTGCAGAAGCAGAAGTGATTTTCTGTGTTTTTGGGGTTTTTTTTCCTTGTGAAGACAGACGTGCAAAATTTGGAGCATTATACATAAATTAGAATTTCAGAAAGTGTGAATTTCAAAAAGGTCCTCTTCAGTACTTGTTTAAGCTGGGAGTCTGAAACTTCTTCTCCCTGAGGGTATAAAACTGCTGTGTGTATTGGAAATAATAATAGTCTGTGATAGTTTGTGCATACTGTACTTTTGAGAACGAGAAGAAACTTTCATAACTGGGCTGAACAAGGCAGTGGGAGCAAATGAACTAGAGACTAAAATCTAGGGCCTCGCATGTAGGAGGTGTAAGTCCACTTGATCCCCTTGTCTTTGGCAATTCGCCTGCAAAATCAAAAGGACCTTTCCCATAGAGAAGTGGAGGATGGCCTCATATGAGAACTTTGTGTCAAAAGAAGGTTCTGGGACAGGTTGTGTCCCACCTCTGAGAACCTGTGAGCACCTTCTGGGATACAATCTGAACTAGGGGCACGTGGGACAGCGACCTGCTGCTGGGAAAGCAGTCAAACCCAAGATGCTGAATTTTGCATCCAATTTAGTTTTGATGCTGAATCAGTGGCAGGGTTGCTGTGGGACTGAGAAGGGTAACAAGCAGGGAATAGTTTCCAAGGTTGAATCTGGGTATTTTGATAACATTGGTATCCTGTAGTCTCTGCATAGTAACTTTTTGATGGTTTCTAAGCGATTTTCCCTCACTCTCATTTTTTAAAATAAACTCTGTTTGAAATGAACTCTATGGGGTAGCTGCTATAGATTTTCTTTTAATTGAATGCGGAAGAGTGGGGGATTGTGTGATAGAAGATACTTTCCAACAAGAAAAAAATATTTGTTAAATCCTGCACCACATTTTGCTGAAATCCCTTGATTTTATTCTTAAAGCTCCAATAAAAGCATGAGGCTCAAAAACACACTTTTCTAAATAAACAGAGAAACTCCAGTGTGTGAGGACCAATAGCAACTGTGCTAGATGCAGCTGTACTTTCCACCTTGAGCTTAATCCATATACACACAAAACATGTCCTGAGCGAAGGAGCGTGATGCACGGCATGCGAGTGCAGTGCACTGCCCAGGGACACGTGCCGCAGAAGTGATTGATGGTAGCAGGGACAAAGGTGAGGACTGCAGGTACGGAAAACAAGGTCTTTGTCACAATTATAGTGTATTTGATTATTTAGTGGGTTTTAAAATTTTTTTTCTTTTTCCACCATTTCTACCACCATTAATTTCTCTTTAGTTCCTTATGAATTTCAAGAATAGAAATACTGTTTAAAAAAAAGCTTACAACTGAGAAAACAAAGGAAAAATCCTCCCTCACATGGGAAGGGAAAAGTCAGTGGCAAAGTTTAGCTAAAAGCATAAACTCCTTACACATGTGCTAAGTGGATCTAAATCCCAACTTTCAACTATGCCAGTATAAATAGTTATA
Organism: Platalea leucorodia; assembly: GCF_965183815.1. NCBI lineage: Eukaryota > Metazoa > Chordata > Aves > Pelecaniformes > Threskiornithidae > Platalea > Platalea leucorodia. Next base: position 158,576,345 of record NC_138823.1, read on the forward strand.
GGAGTCTCACAAAATGTAAGTCCCAAGAAGGCTTTGGCCCTAAAGGCCATTTCATCACGAACAGTCAGACAAGAGGAGTGACAAGGGAAAAGGCTGTTGTGTATCGCGTTACTCAGTGACAAGATAGTCAATATCCCAAAAAGACATAAATACTGTGGATGGGAAAATCTTTACCCCTCTCTCCCTAAGTTGTCTTGCTTTTAGGGACAAGTGGAGCTGGTTGCTTCCTGAAAGATCTTCTGCTGATGAAATGGCATTTATCCCTTCATTTTAGTTTTTTTTTTCTTCCCTAAATGTTTAAGTTACTCTGAATCATTTGCCTCTGTTTGTTTAAAGCCAGAACTTGAGATACAGGAACAAAGAAAAGCTGTAAAGAAAAGTGCAAAAAACCTCGTTGCATATGAAAGCAGCTCTACTAATAGAGCCATAAATCTAATAAATGGATGTATGTACTACATAGATTTCATCAATAAAACTCAGAAAAAATATTCATGAACAGGTTACCCTTTGATTCTTCCATTTTTATTTGTTTCATGTTCAGTTGCCTCCCTTTTTCTACATTAATCTTGTTGAATGGGCCTTAGGAAATAACGACAATTACAGAGTCAGTATTAAATCAAGAAAAACATTCCTCTTGAACACGGTATGAAATTAATTTCAAAATCTTTTTTTTTCCCTAAATTCTTCCCTGTCGGTTGTTTTCCCCAAATGTATTCATGATTAGAAATAACTCGCCAAATTTCTGTGACTACATCTTGGTCTGTCGCTTGACTGTGAGGTCTTTATTCCAGCTTTGTTTAAGCTGCTTTGGTTGAACACTTTTAGCCACCTTATATCATTCCCTAAGGCTTTTAGTAGAAAGATGAAGAAAACATTTCTATTAATATTCTAGAGTACTAATTTTAAAAGCGTTACATTGGGAGAAATATATGACACAAAACTAGCTTATGCAACTATGTACATAAAGTAAAAAGAAAGGATCATTGCCATGGCTGAAACAAAACTTGATGGCTATCTGAACTTTTTTCTATTTCTCCCAGCTTTTTTCCATTTCTAGAGAACATCCAGGTAATGTCAAGGCAAAATAATAAGTACCAGTTACAGCAAGTAGCAAGAGATGCTAGGACATCATTTAATGAAAGAGATCTGGGTTTTGATACTTCAGATTGAAGACAAGGGATGTTACTGGGTCCTCAGCTGCTTCTGAGAGTCTCATTAAGCCTCATTAGTGGCAGAAACCAGAGATAAACACTCATCCAGGAGGCTACTGGTCTTGTCTTTTGGCTCCAAATGTATCCTCAGTAATGAAGTGCTCTTTGCTGTATTTGTCCTATTGTGCATGCGAACATAATGCATTAAGTCGTTGATAACTCATTGTAGCAGATATAGCAGTTAATTAGATTATGGATCTAACAGGTGGAAATGCCTATTTAGAAGGAGAAGGATACTAGAAAGAGGGTGGTTCAGGAAGACTTCTCTGGCAGGAGGCCCAAGATGATAATACATGTTATAGAGTATTTCTGAGCTCGTGGCAGAGTTCAGACATGAGAAGGTGAGTTTTGACTCACCGTGGAATAAAGAAATGGCTCACGCAGGTTGCAAGACATGGTGTACCACTTAAGATCAGATGATGTGATGTGTGGTAAATGGGACTACAACTTCAGAACTTCTGAAAACACGTAACAGTTCAGAATGAAACTGGGTCTTGCTTGATAGTACTTACAAAGAGGGGACATCATACTGGTACTGTGGTTTTGCACTGTTATACCAGTTGCAGTTTAAGATACCCAGGAGAACTCCAGTGGTGTTTTGGAGAGCTCCTTCTCTTCACGTGGGCTATGCCAGCAGAAGTTATTGGAAGTGCTCTGGTTAAGATGCTACTGGCAATGAAGGCAGCTTAATCCCTCCATTGATTCAACAAAGTCTGTTTATTCTTATCTTCAGGGCATGATAAAAAAAATGTGTGCTTTGCTTTCTGCAACTCTTTCTGGGATTAGGCCTTAACTTGGCAGTGTTTTGTGAGTAAGGTATCAGAATTTGCATGGTATTTGGAAAATTTAATGTGTAGGACACAGACAAAATGCTCCTGTGATGATCAAATTTTGCATATGCACCCACGACACAGCTGTGGAAACATTTTTAAATAAGGAGATAAACATAAAAATAATCTGTGAAGTTTGCTTGTGGATGACATAGTATTTGCTGTTCCATAAAGGAGGACCGTGTTACTTTTGGGTCAAAACCAGATAATGTGAAAGTCTGCTACCTTCAAATATTCCAAACCCTCCGTCCGTCCACCCCCCCCCCCCCCCCCCAGCATGCCTTTATAAAATAAGTACTTTTGCTATGAATTTCTCTCTTTTGTATAACTCTTCTTTTGTTTCAGACTAGAGTAATATCGTTTTATGTTTTCTGGTTGGTAGCTCTCCCTCAATGCTGTCATGTCTCCCTCATCCTCTTGTCCTAAACTTGTGTGCTAATGCTGCTTTAGGTTGCCCAGCTGGCCAGAAAAACCCTGTTCATAGCTGGGGAAAATTACGAGTTGCCTCTTGTTTCTGGCTGCTTGCTGTACCATTGCACTGAACTAAGAATCGAAGGGAGGGGTGACAAACTGCTCACAAGCATCACCTCCTTCAAGCATGACCTGTTATTGCTCTGGAAATTATTCTCTGCCCTTTTCTTTTTGGAATGACTATGAGGGCTGGCGTCCAGGTCCTGAAATGTTTCTGTCCTGAGTCTGGTTAGTAGTAAATCCATTAAAGTCTGTTGAAGACGGTTGGTTTCTGGATTTGATGTGTCTTTAAAAAATATTTCTCTGACTTTGTATCACAACTGCGTTATTTTTAAGATGACTTATGTGAAGGTTTGCCTCCTCCTGACTGGGCTGTTTGTACAATCTAAAATATTCCCATGAACGTCCAGTAACCCTACTGCACATAGCAACTAAGGTCTAGTAGCTGTCAGTGTGTAGTGAATTGAAGCACGTTTCTGTACTTCTTTTATTAAATATGTGCACATGCAACACATTTTTTTAAAGAAAATAAACAAAAAATGACAATGTCTGCTTATTGGATACATTATACTCTGAGCATTGAAGAGAGTCTGGTAATTATAAAGTTGTTTAGACATTTTTGTTTTAAAATTAAAAAGGTACTGAACTTGAGAAAACAAATACAGTCAGTTATTTAGTACTGGCTAGTTCTTACATTCTTTTCATATTTAATTTAAGTGGACTATAGCTGGTTGCAAATAAAAATACTGAAGGACTAGCAGTGCACACCATGATTTGTGTTTTGCTGTCATCCAAATTCACAGAAAGAAGGAAACATATTAAAGAAATTTGATAAGACCAGGTGGTCTGAGTGAATAATTTCCCTTTCATTAACATATTCCCCTTATTAACTCTGTAATTAATTGTACATAGCTAAGGAAAGCTATGGAAATTGCATTTTGAGATGTATCAAAGCTGACTTTATGCTTCAGACTTCCATGCAATTTACTATTAATGAAGCAAGAGATGGAGGCCCCAAATCTATAATTATTACTTACTATTTGAATGACAAGCAAAGAATTTTATCAGCACAGTTTCAAATGAAAGGGGATTAGCAGCTAATGTTGAAATTGTTAATCTTTCTTATTAAAATAATTTTGACGAGAGTGTTTAGCCTGAAAGAGGTTTCTGGAACATCATTTACCATTAAAACAGCTATTTTCTGAAGCTCAGTATGAATTTGTCTAAGTTTGACAGCAGGGTGCAAATATTTTTTAAATGAATGAATATTTTATGGGAGCTAAGGCTGTTCATGTGTGAGCTGCCGCCGAGCTGCTTGCTGTGTGCGTATTCCTGGAATGTGTAGCAGGACGGTAGTTCAATATCCATCTTACCAAAGTGAAGATGTCTACTGAGATAACAACGGAAAAAAGCTACAGCAGAAAAATCTGAGAACTGAAATTGCACCCAAGGCTGTATCTGCACATGACTGATTAGCAGGTGGGAGCCCTGTCAGAATTGGGCCCTAGATCTTGGTGATATTTTTATGACACAGAAAAAGCCTATAATTATCTTTGGTAACAATGTTACTTCATATTTAGATAGGCCTCCTTACTCCTTTAAATGGTGGTATATTTTAAGTTTTCGTACATTTTTATTAGTGTCATGTACCTTAAGGTGAGTATTCAGTGGTAGGTGCTTTATACCCACATGTATGCTTGTGTACAAATACCATGTACAGCAATGGAATCCTCATATAAGTATAAATAAATATTTGTGAGCAGAGATATAATATACATGCCTTTTAAGTGTTAATGAAAAACTGCTTGGCATTTTAAATTTTAAAACTTTTCCTTGCAATATTTGCAATTTTCGTCTCTTACAGGAGTGTACAAATGAAGCTGACAAGGCTGTTTTCACTCCTCAGGATGAGGAAATTGTGAATATATAGTGACATAAATGGTGAAAAGCAAAGCAGTGGTGGTTTACAAAATTTAATTTGCAGTGGTCTCAGCCACCTAAGTACTAGAGGACGTGTATGTTAAAGAACACTATTAATTTGCCCGTGTCCCATTATAGAAAAAAGCTAATGTAAGAGATGCCACATGTCTTTGCCAGTCACAAATCTTACTAGCAGAATAGATAGAGATCATTTAAATGCTTTGATTAAGACATTATTTGCATGAGTAGATGGACTTTGTATAAAGATACCATCAACACAACAGACCCCCGTGTACCTGCTCTACCATGAGATTACTCTAAGCTTCACCTCTGTGTGGACCTGTGGGAACTTCATTGGGTTCACTCAGGAAATTATAGGTTACAGAACTGATCCTGTATCTATAGTCCTACAAATGTTCCTTTGCAACAGTCTTGCAGACAGAGCGGTGATGTAGCAGAAAGTGCCATAGACTGTATGTTTGCTTCATTCATCAGGCAAAATCAAAGGGTTTTTAGCTTAAACATAGCAGTTGTTAAATAGCATGCAGTAACAATACCTGAAGAAGCAGTTTCATTATAAAAAAATGTTTTGTATATGTTATAATTATGTGTTAGGTCAAAGACATCAAGAGTTCTTCTTAATCTGTAAGAATCGTAACAACCCATGTAGACCACAACAGGAAGAGACAGTCACCATGCCAGTGTGGTAGGCAGGTGTGGTTAAGAGGTGGAATTTGTCAAGGATGAAGCTAATGCAGGATCCAAAACCAAAGCTTTTCTAGATGCAGGAGTATTTCTGATGCAGATACTTACCTACTGCTTTAGCAGGAAGGCACCCAGAAGAGTTGGGTTGATTAACCACAGCAACCACACAGAAGCAGGAACATAAAAACCCCAGGGCAGTACTGGCTCATAGTGGGCATGTGTGATACCTGCCTGAGAAAAGCACTTTCTTCTTTCCTCATTGCCTCCTTTCACCTATTGGTGTCTTTGTTTGCATTAGACCAGTTTGACCAAAAGCATTATAATAGTGTCTAATTACTATTAAAGTAGTGAATATACTAGTGGTGCCTAATACATTATTTCTACTGGAAGTCCAGAAATTACTTTTGTGTCATTTAAAGTTCTGGTAGAGTCAAGAAAACTCTGCAGTATCTGAGGGTATGCACCAGCCTTTGACTTACCATATGGGTACCCTCAGAACTGAATTTTGAGAAACTTTGTCATGCAGGTAGGATTCTGGGGCCTGATATAAGAAATGTTGATTAAAGTCACAGGGAACCTTTCAACTCACTTCAGTAACCAAAATAATAATAAACCAACTCTTACATAGCATTTTTGATCAGTAGGTTCAAAGCTCTTTTTAAAGGTCAATATCATTATTCTGTCTTTTTAGTCTAGGAAGCTCAGGCACAGACAAGGAACTGTCTTAACCAAGACTAACCTTAAGGTCAGAATCAGAGCAAGGAGTAGACCCCCATTCTCTGCTGTCCCAGTGCTCTGCTCTCACAACTAATCATATTGGCTTTAATAGAAAAAAGATCATATCGAAGGGTAATATTTTTGCCCTTTTTTGTCCCTCATTAGTCTTTTCTAAGACATGAAAGTATAACATGAAAGTACAAAGCAGTTCTGCACCTGGGTTTGTCAGACTTGATTCTACGAGTTTAGTTTTGGCCTCATTATCTAGGAGAAAACTATTCCATATTGGGAGAGCTGGCTGAAAGATATTAAAAACACATTGGAAAAGCTTGTGAAAACCAAACTGAGGATGTGCAGTCTACAGTTAGTTACCTCTATGATGGAAAAGCATGCCATCTACTCATTTTTTGGGTCTCTCTTGAATTGATAAGAGTTTTTTTCAAGAATATATTCCCAGTCTTCTAGATCCTTAGCCATGCACATGCACACATGCACTGAGTTTTAGGTTCTTTATTTTGCTTTTTCCTTCTGTTTAGCAGTAAGCAGTACTTGTACTGTCTATCAAAACTACTACTGTCATTGTCTCAATGTTTTCTCCTTGGTTCAGGATGTGAAGGGAAGTGCTTCAAGGAAAAGAAACAGCACACAAGGAAATGTTAATAGTTATCAGTTATGACCAAAATTTGCTTCTTTCCATAGCATTTTCTTAATTTCCTGTGTTCTGGTTTTTGTTTTTCTGATTTTCTTTCTTTGCAGTACAGTGCCTTCTTTCATCATTTCACTTCTTTGTTCACCTCTACAGTCTGTTCTTGGCTTCTTTTTCTGTCCTCTTTCACATTGTCTTTCCCTTGTTCTTATTTTGCTCTCTGTCACTTCAAATATTCTCGTCTGTGGATTAGACCGGTGTCTCAAACTTCGTTAAAGTGTTATCCCTTACTGGCTTCCATGGAAACCCAAGAGTCCCAGGAGTAGGTAGGATGTCTTCAGCTTATGCACTTCTAAAGCTTTTCTACCATCACTTCACAATCCTTTTCGAATGCTTTCATGAGAAAAATACTTGAGAATTTGAGAATCACTGAGGTAGGCCAACTTCAGCTGAAAATCCCATGGAGCATAGATAAAAGGTTACCTAAAAAATAGGACACTTCCTGTAGATTCGGGAGCTGGGTAGATGCCAGCTGCATCTTTCTCATGGCCAGCATTGCTCAGTCTCCTGCTGCATGTTGGTTCGGCTGTGGCTGTGAGTGTGACATGGAAGGGACAGAGCAGAAGTCAGGCATGTCTTCTCCCACAGTCGTCTCCATTAAGTCCTGAAAGTAATTCTGTGGAAAAAGAGTTTCTTCACTGCTTACTGTCCTCACTGGCAGTAATTCTAATTGGGTTACTTCGCTGCATCCTAGGTCTGGGATGTGGTTCCAAAATGGTCTTGAGTGCTAGGATTTGACCACTGGAGATGTTTACGGAGTTTGAAGTTTCTTGTCTCTGGCTGTTACGGAAGTTTTCTAAGGAAAAGGCTGATTATCCACTCTGTGCTTTCCCTGCTTTTTCTCACAGGTGACTGTATGTTCACTTGTGCTTATGCATATTCTGCTGCTAGGCTGTGGGTGTAGCGGGGATTGCAAGACTTCTTGGATTTCGTATTGCATATTCTCAATTTTCACACAAACCTCTGTGTGTGTTTGTGTACAGATTCTCACTATCAATTTTGACATCTTCCTCCCCACTCCCCCCCCCAAAAAAAAAGAAAAAAAAACACTGAAAAGCAGAGGGGTTTTCCTTTATAAGTCATGATCTGCTGCTGGAGAAGCACCTTTTCACTTTTATTCACATATTTAAGAAGAGGAGTAAGAGTATTACTGCATATCCCTTTGCTCTAGCAAGGTTGTTATGTCTGTAGAAATAATATTTTCCTTTCTACCCTCAAGATGGCCACTGTCTAGCAGAGGCATAATTTTCCAGACTATCTATAAATCACATCATGTGCTGTATCACTTTGATGTACTTGGTCATGGTTGCCTGGGTTTTCCTAGTCTCATTATCTCTGAAGAACTTGACCACGCTTGAAGAGAAGATTATTTTTAAACATGACATTTTCAGAATTCTATATTTATCTCTTGGTAATTTTTATATATAGTAAATGAAGATGACTGTACAAGTGCTCTGAAAAGAAGCACAGACTTTAATTCATTAAAATCTAAATTTGCAAATACAGTACCCAACCGGGAACCCAAATTTAGATGCTTAATTGAGTTAGCTGGGCTTAGAGAGGAAGAAGGCAGGGAATTTGGTTTTGTATTTTCAGCTAGGTAATTAGTGTGTAGTAATATATTTTTAAAGTTTTCATTTCAGACATACAACAAAATTAGCAGACATATAAATGAATCACAAATATGTCTTGGATTTTGGTATGATGTTCAAGCCATTAGTAAAAAAATTAAAGTAAGAAGAAGGGATCTTCTGAAAAACAGGTTTAACGTGTAAGAAGAAAATAGCAATTTCCTGTGAGAATGGAATTGGGTGTCAATATTTATCACAAAGAGTTGAAAGACTTGATTTGTATTTTTTTTGCAGTTTTTTTGCTACTTTTTTATTCAGCTGTGTAGCTTGCACTTTTGCTTTTTAACAAAGCTACCAGAAGCGCTTCCCAAAATGTCTCAGTTGACAAATTCAACTGACACTAACCTTGGCGTCAGTTCCTATACCGCAGAGTTGTCTTTAATGGAGAGGTTTGGGGTTTTTTTGGTTTGGATTTATTTTTGTTTTTAAGAAATGTCACAACATATCCCATGCTGTAAAATGGCAGTATTTGGCTCAGAGGTCTAGCCCCCCCATTTTCTGAAATAACAGTCTTCCTTTATTTAAAGGATTATTTAAGATTTTTAATGTGAAATCTACCATAAGAAGTACAGAAAGCCTGGAAACTGATTTTGGCTAATTCACCTTTTAAATTTTTATTATTTAGTTTGGCATGTCTTGTATAAACAGAATCTAACATGCACAAATTAAATTCCTCTACTCATCAACCACTTAAACCCTGTACTTCTAAACAAAACCCCCAAACGAAAACCTGTTCTAATTCCATTAGAGTCAGAACATTTGGTATGTTCTAATTACAAAAATGTTATCATATATGGATTCATGAAGGTTGCATGACCTCTGGCCATGTCTATAAACGTGATCATGGGAAAAGTAAAAAACAGTGGTCAAGAAGACTGAGTTCTGAATTTCCCTGCAAAATAAGTGTGTTAGGAGCATAGTCTGTGACCCCAGGAAAATCACTTCGATGTTTCTGCCCTTCCATTTCCCATCTGTGAAACGGCAATGATATTTGCCTCCCCTGCAGAAGTAATGTGAGTACTTTCAGCCAGTTGGACAGAAGGAGCTATAGAAATACAGCGATTGTAAGGGAGCAAATTATATTCCTTTTATGGTAATCATCTTCTCCTTTCTGTTGAGGTTTATTTAAAGCAAATTAATTGCAGGGGTGAAACTTCATAGGCATAATTTAGATTTCAAGAAAGGGGATAAGGAGGAGTAGATGGGGGTGGTTGTATTTTAAGACCTAGAAGACACCATTAAGTAGCTGATAATCCTTGAGAACGGATTCTTTGTAGAGTGAATTTCTTTATCTTCTGCTATATTTAGAGAGCCAGGTAGAGTAAATATTTCATAATTAAGCATTCTGATTTTTTTAATGTTTAATTTCTTAGCTACATTTCCTTTCAAAAGCATACCTGCCTCCATCATTCCCAATTCAAGCAATGTTTAGGATCGCATGTATTATCCAAGATTTCCTCCAGAGCTGAAAACCTGCATCAGTCCACACCAGGTTGTATCCAGCTATTTCACTGGGATTTCATTGAGCACCTTTGGCAGCTGGGAGCTGTAAGAAAAGGGATTAGTGAGTATTTGTCTGACACACACTGATCCCAGCACCTGCTGATTGGATTGAAGTAATCCTTTTACAAGTTACAAAACTCTATTATCAGGGCATTAAGAGAGGGGGAGGCAGTGATATACACTACATCAAGGGTATATTAATTTAGGTAAACAGAGCATAGGTTGCCATTTAATGTACTTGTGAATTACAGTCATTCTTGCAAAAGTTGCACAATAGTCTATTTTGATAATGTCATACACTGCTCGTGCAAAGATGATACTTTAGAAACCCAAGGACAATCGTTTAAAAGTATTTTAGATGGCATGCTTAAAGCACGGCTGTGCTCTCTGTGTACATGCTTAGTTGTTTACAATAATCTTTACATCTAAAAATATAAAATTGAAACTATGGAATGTCATTTTTTATTGTTGCCTGATATCACCATGGAAGGTAATTTATTTCCAAATAATACAACCTATTTGAAACAATCTAAGGATATTATTCTCAACCAGGCTGAATAGTTGCTTTGTCAGAGACTTACCTCCCTCTGTTTTTTTTTTTTTTAGTTTTCCTTCATCACCTACCATATTATGTATGATAGTAGTAGTGTTTTATGCCAAATTACTAGTAAAGCTCCATAGTAGTTTTCAATACTTAATTGAAAAGGCTTCTAAACTACTTTTTTCACTGGTGTAATCAGGTAGTGAGAAATACGAGAAAAATTAGATCAAAAGACATTATAGTAGTAATATGGCTGCAAACACTGAGGAGGAAAAAATAATTTCTCTGTGTATTTTATAAAAACAAAATAAAAATTCCCAGGGTTTTATTTCCTAGATTTTTTCATTTGTGGTTACCTTAGACAGTTCTCACTGATAAGATCAGGAGATCCGGGATGGCACAAGACAAGTTAGAAAGGAGAAAGGAGCCTTCAGCCTAAAACGACTGACTAATCAGGTGATGAAATCTTGGCTCCAGTGAAGTGAGGAGTGTGGCCATTGACAGTAGTGGATGCAGAACGCTCCCCGGGATTGAAAGTATGTGAGACTTTATAGCCAGTTGTTAATTTGCTGAGATTTCTTCCAGATACGAGTTCTGTGAGATACTGACAATGAGTTGCCACAACAGGATTTTTATTTATGTGTGTGTGTGTGTGTGTATATATATATATATATATAAAACCTCAATGTAACTAGCCCAATAAAGTCACAGTTCTCTACAGTTAAAATCGAAAACTTGATTTGCCATGTTAGGGCTAAAGCTAGTGCTTTTAACAACAGTTACGGAGTGATATTTCAGAGGTGGAGCTGGTCTTGGTAACAGCTATAGGCTCTGCATTATTGTGAGCTGGTTGCATCAGAGCATCAGAAACATCTATGGTGCTTCAACAGAACTATAACTATTGGAGAAAACTGTCATTTTCTTAATGTGTTAGTTGATTGAAAGACTTAAATTGGTTGAGATAGTGCATCCTCTATTTAAGGTCTGCTTTCTTAAGGAAGAAAGGTAAGAAAGGTATGGGCATAGTTTGGCTCTGCTCCCATGTTTTCTTCTACGTGGGGCACCACTGAGAACATTCTTCATAGAAACACGTGTGGTGAGCTCCCAGCCCTCAGTCTCTACAAGAACACCACAGCAGCTCAGAGAGAAAGACCAACCTTCTGTAAACAAGGAAGAGCCCAAAGTAGCTTCAGTACTACTCTGAAACTGTGTTAGGTGATGTGAGAAATGCTTAGAAAATGTGAAGAAATACTGTGGTGCTCTGCGTGGTCTGAATATGGCTCAGTATTCTAATAGTGACACTTAGCTCAGGGAGCTTTATTTGAGCAGGTCTGGACAAGTGTGGGTGCACCAAAATAGAAGAATAAAGTAACCATAATTTTATAAAAAAAGGAATGGGGAGAAGGAAAGAGTAGAAGAGAAATGAACCTTTCTATTGCTATTCCCTGAGTCCAGACTCCAGCCCTAGAAAATAATGGAGCACATATTAAAAAAGAAATTGCTGATTATCTAGCAAGAGATTTTTCAAGGGCATAAAAGGGAGATAAGTGTGAGGGTCTCATTTAAGAGGATGGGGAAGGCTGGAGTCTCTCTTTTGTGTGTTTGCTAATCTCCTCCATCCTTTCCATTGGATAGCTGCACAATGAGTAAGAATGTGCATAATTTTATAAAGAATAAATCTTGCTTGGACAAACTTGATTCCTTTTTATTTAACTAAAACCTCAAAACCAGTAGATGAAGTGAAAACAACAGATGTAAAATATCCAGGTTTTAATAAAGCCTTGAAACTGTCTCATGAATAGTTAATTGAAAAATTAATGTCAATTTTTTAGAAGACAATTATGTGGATTGAAATGTGGCTAAAGGATGATATACAAAAAGTAAAGATCAAAAGCTATGTATGGGAGTGTCTGGCAGAGTACAAGAATTACTGTTAGATCCAGTTATATTTAACTTTTTGAAATAATGATCTGGAAGTGGATGGAAGTGACTTAACGACTTTTACAAGTGGTATCACAGTGTAAAGTTCTGCACAGAAGTGGAAACAGAGGACTAATTCAAAAGTTTGAAAACCTTAGACCTGAAAACATGTACAACAAATAAATTATCATTGAAGAGTCACAAGAAGAGATGTCTATAGTTTGCATAGATCCATTTGTTCACGATCTGTGAAGACACTGAAATATATACAAGTGGAAATTATACAGAATAGCAATATTCTGTGTAAGCAGACAAGGGTTGAAATGAATGCATTGGTGACAATGGGTAGCAAATTAAGTTTGCAATAGAAAAGTAATACTATTGGCATCCCTATGAAAAAGCCATCTCAAATGAGGACTACTATTCCTTATTGAAAATATTTGAGTATTTCCAGGAATACAATGTATAGTTCAGAACAGTCTGTGTCCTGAGAAATAGTCATGAACTGTGTTTTAGGCTTCTACTTTAGATACAGGGCACCTAAATGTTAGAAAGTTTCTTAGTACAAGACACAAGGCATTATCTGAAGGCCTGGAAATGGGTAATCAGATAGGCTGCTTCTGTCTCTAACTTCTATAGGACTTTGAGTAATATGAGTGGGAACAGAGAAATTTACCGTGAAGCCACTAATGATAAGGTATTAAGCCAGAAAGAGGAAGGAGAAGATCTTGTGCTGTGTTGAAAGTAAATTGGATTTATACAGAAAAGTTTTCCTCTTACATATAGTCAATGCAATATGTACTGAAGAAGACAAAGAAGTTTAAGCAGAATAGCAAAAATGCTGGGGTGTCCTGTGCCAGAACAATGTAGCCTACAAGGTAGCAAGGACCAAAGGCAAAAAAGAAGCCTTTACTTAAGTCAATTGGAGAGAATAACAAACCAAATTGTTTCAAGGATGGTTGTCCAGTGCACAATTTACTATATAATAGCTAAGGCCAATTCTCTCCTATCCAAATTCATTCAGAGGAACCCAGTGAAGCACCACGGCACTGCCTGGCCCTCTGCATGTCTGGAAGAAGTGGCAGCGGTTTGAAAGCAGTGGCTTTCTCACTGTTAGGTGAAAAGTGTGGATTTGAGCGGTCACCGTTCACAAGGATTAAGATAATGTCCCATCCACTTCTTCAGCTGACATTTGAGATTCGATTAGACCTGTCGAGGTCTGTCAATTTACCAGTTGCCCATTTTTTCATTAAAAGAGACATCCTCAACCATGGAAGGAGTGTCTAATCAAGTACAAGATTGCAAGTATGTTGTCAAAAATAATTGCTTTTTGTAATAGCTGAACATCAGCTAATAAAATAGGTGTTTTTAAAACAAATATCTTGACAGATGCAAACCATACTATCTCTGAAGAACGTATTTGGAGATTGACCAGACAATTATAATTTAATTGTTATATTTGTTAACCTTAATTTAGTCACAGAGCACGCACTGGATGCCACTCTTTGAGTAAAGAAAAAAGTAAAGAAAAACAAAAAGTGGTTTGACACTGTATTACAACATCAGCTGAGCACTCAGGAAGCTTTACCAAAGCCAAGCCAGGCTGCTGTGCTCTGTCTTTGTGCCTGTGTTCGCACACACTGAATCTGTCTTAATATTTGCCACTGGCACTGGTTTTCTTGGCCAGAGATACGTTGCCCCTGGGACAGTTCTTCATCCTCTGGCTGAAAGCTCATCTTTTGCCTTATGACTGGCATGTGTCACACAATAATAATAGATTTTACAATACATCCCCCCTCTCCACATAATGTCAATGCATCCTCCTTATCCCCATAACATGTTTGGTTGCAAGACTATCTATCTCATCTGTGCACACAAGAGAAAGTATGAACTGGGCTACCAATTGTCCTTGCAGGTGAGGCCCTATGGAAGGAAAAATTAAGATTTAAGGAAATTTAAGGTATATCAGGAGATCTGGCCAAGCAGACAGTGTTTGTTTAAATAATAGCATATACTTGGGATTACAGGACTTGTCTTGATGTGGACATATTGGTGAGACCAGACCTCTACCTTTTTCAGCAAGCTTTGAGGAGCGTTACAATAACAGTGGTGACAGCCTCTATTTATTTTACCTGCTGCTCTGGGACAAGGAAAATCATGTGCATGTTTGACACGTTGGTAATGAATTTCTTTTGTACCAGGCAAACGCTGCAGAATGTCTCATGAAAACATCCTAATTAAGAGGTGGATTTGAGTAGACATACAATCTCTAAAATATCAGAAGTTCCACTCAATTTAATGTACATCCAGCAGCTCCCAAGAGAGTGTTTCAAAATCACTAAGCTTCTGTTTAGCAAACTGGGGATGAGCATAGGGGCTCTGAAGGACTGTGAATGAAAGATTACTTAACTCTGAGGGAATTGTCTGACTTCTGAATGTTTGAAAGCAAGCTTCTTTCTTGGTAGCTTTCTTAAACGTGTGTGAAGCAGATGTTCATATTGTGCAGAGCCTTCCACGGGTCCGTTCAAATAGTCAAACACCTTTTCAATATCTGTCAGGAAACGCCCTGTGAATCTGATCCATGCGTTGCAGGTGTTGAGACTACACGAAAAGTGGTTGTCTGGTTAAAGTAAAGATTTCAGTGTGTTTTCATTTGAACATTCATTTCTCTTTGCACTCAGGATTCCCTGAAAAAGGAAGGTAAAAGTAAAAAGAGTATTCCTTTTTAAAGAGAGATGAGTTATTTAAAAAATCATGTGCACTAAAAGCAGTCAAATTACATTAACTGTGTCACATTTGATGATTTAAAAAGAAAATAAAATTCCTTTTTAAAATAAAATCCTTGAAATCATCAAATAGACAAGTTGGAGCCAATGGGAAGCTCCTTGCTACGTACAGCCCTGCCTTAGGAATCAAATGTTCATGGCCCTTTTCCTACAGCTTCATGGATCTCACAGTATTTTGGAGAGATTCGGTGTTGGCAGATCTGTGTATCTGCATAAAATGTCCCTGAAGTCCATGGGACGTTGGTGACGGGCATGTCAAAATGAATCAGATTATAAAACTGTAGTTTAAAATGGGAAGATGCTACAGGCTGGTCCTTGACTTCCTGATCTCTGCCTGCTGCATGCTAAACAGCTTCTGTGAAGCCAGGAGTCTTGGCTCAGTGTTATTGTTATTTTGCTAGTTTTTCCCTTCGCCTCATAAAAGTTCTGATATACCAACTATTCTCTGCTCAGGAGGGATTATCTCTTTTTTTTTTATTATGTTCAGTGTACATGTCCAGGCAGAGGTATACTAGGAGAAAAGAACGGGATCTTCAGCCTCCCTCCTTTCCCCTGTAACAACAGGCTTGTGGCAAGGACAAGCAAACTATCAGAGGATAGTTTCCTCTCATTAACTTGCAGGTTAAGGCTAGGAACATATTAGCTGATGCACTCGCCTAACACATAATGGGGCCACGTAGCTCTCCCAGCTCCCCATCCGTCAGGTCACGGCTCTGTCCACTGCAATGCTTTTTCCTTCATTATAGAAAAGAAGCAATTACACAGTAGGTGTTTTGATTGTATCTAGGCCACCACTATTTTTTAGCTCCTTTAGAAACCTTTCTTCTAACAAGATATATTTCTATGTCCTTAAAGATATCCTTTCTGGAAGAGTCCCTTCTTGAATTGCTTTTCAGTAACAGGTTTGATTTACAAATCTCGTCTAAAGACGCGCACACCCGACAAACCCTGCACAAAACAAAGCTGTGTGTCAGGGCCTCTTTTGTAACCAAAAAACCATTCAAGCTGCAAGAGAGAGCAGTCTCCTGCCTCGCTGGTGGGGTGGGCAGCGCGGTGGAGCGACAGCTTTAGCAGAGCTCCCATTTGGTGGAAGACAAGCTGCAAGCTTTTTGCACCTTCTGTTAAACCTGCTGAGAGGGCATGCGAGCCTTTCTTCTTTAAAGCACGTTTGGGAAGAGCTATTCGACATAACGGAGATTGTCTGTGGAAAAGGTTCTCTAAGCAATTAAACTGCTTTTTATACTTTTCAGTGAATCCTTTCCAGGAGCTTTTTCTAGACAAGTGTTGCTACAGATTGGGCTGTGTTAGTGAGTGCTCCAGCAGGAACCGCTTTGACTGACGTTTGGGCCAGAGGCACCCACAGCTCTGCTCCCAACCCCCGGCCAGACCCTGAGCCTGTCCCCTGAACAGTCTGTCCCTTTTTTAATCTGTTTAAGGATGTTAACTTCAACCTACCGTGTAAAGGTAGTATGGTGGTTAATTTGCAAATACGAACTGGGTGTAATGTGAGCTAATTCTGTTGCTTCCTGTAGGAGAAGATGACAGGCTCTGAAAAGTAATTTGGCTGTATGAGTAGGCTTACAGTAAGTACCAGGTGATCGCTTTCTTCATTTTCATATTAAAGGGAGGGGAAGATTTCTGGTTTTCCCCACCCTTCCTCCTTTCTGCTCTCTTCCCCTCACCTACCTGGATGATTTTCAGGTCCATGGGGTGAAGGAATAGGGTTTTAGTTCACTTTTGGCAAACCTTTGGAACTGCTGTACTGAATCTTTAGCCTTGGGAGATCTGCAACTACTTAAGACCTGCACCAATATACTCTGATGGGCCATCATTCCTGCCGCAGCCAGTTAATTTTTCTTTGGTGATGCTTCTCCTAACACTGTTGACTTTACTGAATGCCAGGTACAATCTTTAACAACACATACCAATAATAATTATAGCACCTTCTCAGTTCAGGGCCCTCTCTGTGCCAGTCCCTGTGCAGGATGAGTTCCTAATGACCCAGTGCTTGAGCCGTGACATTTCAGCCTGGCAATTTTTTACTTCTCCTCAACAGCTGTATCATTGTTGTGACTTGCATATGTGCTTGAACTTTAGTTTTAAAAGCCTTAGGTTTGACATGAGCTGTTGTTTTAGTAAGTAATTTTTATCAATGGACTTTTGTTTCTTTTTCATTGCCTGCTGAAGGAGAGATGTGGGCTTACGTTTTCTAGGTACTGAAGAAGAAATAATTTTCTCCTGAAGCTCAGTAGCTCGGGGTTTCAAGCATTTCTTCTCTGTTAGCACTGGTACATGTTAGTCTCATTTTGTATAGCACATATAAGCTTGAAGTTAACTCTCTTAAGTGAATGAATTAGCCATAAGACTGAGTGTGTTTTGTCCCCAAAGCTCAGGATTCCTGTGCTTTCCATCCTGAGATACATCCTTTTAGCTTAGCTTTGAGCCTAGCTAAGTCAATGCTTCATACAGTATTCTTTTCATTCCAGTCCTACATGGAAGATCATCTGAAAAACAAGAATCGTCTGGAGAAAGAGTGGGAGGCTCTGTGTGCTTATCAGGCTGAACCCAATGCCACCACCATTGCACAGCAGGAGGAAAATATCCAGAAGAATCGCTCACGGGCTGTAGTACCATGTATGTACACTTTAATTTGGAGGATTGCATTTAAGTTCTTGATGCTTTTCTCAATATCCTTTGCACAGTGGTTTGAAAGCTACAGATGACAGGCAAAGAGAATACAGAGTAGCTCATATGTGTACTAGAAAACTGTAGCTACAGCTATGGGCTGGGTGCATGTCCCCTTGTTTGTCTCCTTATAAGTTGCGTATATGTTACAAAAATGCACAACTATGTCACATAGCACTGCTGCTGCAGCTGTGCTGTCTCATGAAATTCAATAGCCAGAGTGTTTTTCAATGCTGAAATATACTTTCTGTACAAGAGTGGCATCTGTAGCCATTCAAAAGAAAGAAGTTTGGCTTGTGTTTAGACAAGTTGGTATCATGTCCATCCAACAGTAATACCAGCAGTCTATAATCAGCGCTAGATGATCTGTTTATCAGATACTCAGCTGTACTGAATGAGGCCCTTTAGGCTTCAGTGGATAAGCTTGCAAACTGGCTTCTCTCTCTGCTAGGCTTAGGAGAAAAAAAGAAAAAGAAAAAAGAAAAACAAAACAGCCAGTGTTTATATTCCTAGAATCTGCTCTTTCCTGTAAGCAGCCACCTATCTGAGCTTGAAATAAAAGCAACATATTTTTCCTATGCAAATATATGTATCTCTCAGATTACATTGGTAAGCTATGGCCACACATTTTTATTAAGCAACCAATGAAACAAAACTGAAACTGAGAATATATGCACAGTCCACAGCAACAAAAATGCTCTCAGTCAGTGTGCCCACAATCCAGCTGGGTAGCTTGGCAAACATATATAGCTATTTTAATTTTTAAAGTGCCCTGAAAACATTAATTTTCCCTATGAGAGCCTTGAGTAAGTACTATTCCTCCTTTAGAAGTGGGGAAATGACAGGTAACACATTAAGTAAATGTCAGAGCCAGATTTAGAGTGAGGATTCTTTGGAAGCACATGATAATTTAACTGAGCCCATCAGTCCTTGCATATTTGCTTCAGCAGGGTTTGGCTCTCTTGTTTATGTAGTGGCTTTCTGCAATACTTTGCAGCTTAAGAGAGCAGTACAGTAGTTTGGTAGATATGAATTCTCCTGAGTAAATACGCCGCTGGTCAAAAGTCTTTTGGGGCAACAGCAACAGTGTGCTGACTTCCATGTGTTTTGGGATCAGGTCTGTTGAAAAGTTCTAAAGAAGTAACCATGAAAGTTAAAGAAGTGCAAGACTTCTGTGTTCTTTTCCATGCTGAAAAAATAGCATTTAACCGACATGATAGGAAGTGAAAATTGCTCCGTGATAATGTGTATTGATCCAAATTGATCTTCCTGCTTGAAGTGTTCTTTTCTATGTGGACTTACAGTCAGACCATGTTAAGCTGTTCCAAGTCTCTGCTCATAAATTAAGCCGGATTGTTTCTGGTTGCTGCCTTGGAGACAGCATGGGAGCTACAGGTGTTGCCAGAATTGATGCTGGTTATTCAGCTGTTGTAGGAAACGTGGCTGCATGATAGAATGAGCAATAAGATAAGGACCCTCAGACTAGACCGTTCTAGCTCTGAATCCAGAAGTAACATAGCTGCGGCAGTGCTAAAAAGCAGCGATTTTTAGCTTGGGTGTCATGCCACACTAGAGAGCTAAGATAGTCTGTCTCTTTTCATCATATTGTACCATGTGGATGAATCAGCCTACGCTGATCAGCCTTCAGTTGACAAGTCTCTGCCCATTGCTTCTTCCGTGGCATGTTGTTTTGCTTGTTCTTCCCATTGCTGAGTCTAGACTGAATCAGTACTACCTGGGAAGGTATTTGGACATGGACAGGGTGGCTGCTGTTTATTTGAAACTTTAATTAGAAGTATTTTAGCACATTTAAAATCCCTTAGTACTTTTACAAGAGTAAAATGCTATTTTTTTGGCTTTGTTACAATTTGGAAACTTGTATTATAGCTATTAGTGCACTGGGAACTTTCTTTTTTTGACTGAATTGCACAAAATTACCTGCCCTCACTGTCTGAAGTTGCTATGCACTAGTAAACAGCTGTCATGTTGTACCCTTAAAGCTACTTTGATGCTGGGTGGAAAGTGTGGCATAGAGTTTAAACAATATTAAATTTTGATAAGGTGATGGTTATTGTAGCCTCTAAGATTAGACTGAGATGAGAAAGAGCCCAGTTTACTCACTTTTTTTTTCTATGTTTGACATTAAAACTATAGCAAAAAGTCACAGATTTGCTTCATAATAAATTAAGAAGCAAAGCTGATACGGTTTTGATATGATACAAAGTCGTTATGCTACATTCAAAGTATTCTCACAGAGAAATGCCTTGTTAGCATTTTCTTACCCCTTTCATATTCATAATCACCTTGACAAGGTAGAACAAGACTGCCAATTCATGTAAAAGATTTCATCTTAGGAAGGCTTCAAAGAAGCTTTAATATCATGTTGTATTTACTTTGCATTTTCCTTTCTTAACCACTCTTAAAATAATATGATATTATTTTTTGCTGATTACATAACTGATGTAATTTCTAGATTAACATTATCTTTAATCTCACAATTTTATCATAGTTTACTTTTATACATATCATCTCTATTTAAAAACAGCTTTTAAAATACTTGGTAGCAGAACACCTCGATACTGCACTTAATTAATTACTAGTTAAAAAAATTCTAAGAATTGAAGTAACTTCGACCTTCTAGATTAACAAAACTACATCCTTCTATCCAACCACCAAGCAGATTGCTGTAATTTAGGCATGTGTATGAACACGAGCAGCTCAATTTCTTGATGTCCAAAAAAAAGCTTTCAAGACTTTATTTTCTCATCTTGCATCTCTGCAAAATGAAACCATCTCAATAGAGTCAATACTGTATGTGGTTATTTATGTATACCATAGATACACATAGGTATTTTAAACATTTGGCAAACAACTTTTTGCAGTGAACATCTGTCAAAAGCTGTCTACCGTAGCTGTGTCCATGGGTCATGGTATATATTAGAGCAACCTGCTTACCTCTGTGCTTTGATTTTCCTCCAAAGGAAAGCAAAGCATTTGGGGCAGAGTGTGCACCCAGCTCTGAGGCTTGTGCGCAGTCAGAGCCCAGTGAGGGGACGTGCACCGAGGACGGGAACACCTGAGCAGGGGGTACTTGCTGTGGGTGTGTGCATTATCTGTATCAGTAATGCAAGTACAAATAGTGCTCTGGAATAAATGAACTTGATTTCAGTTCAGATCCAAGAAGAGTTCCATTTTGTGCAAATAACCTATGGGCAAAATAATGATAATCAACAAATTATGATTCTTCACAGTCTTCAGACTGCTCCACATTTGCACCTCAGTATTTCTTCATTTTCTTACTTTAGTGTAGTTCTGTATAGTGTTTTGTATGGAAGAAAGAATATCAGTCTAAATCTAGAAGGACGAGAATGATGATCTGGGCAGAATGTGCCAGGTTGGTTGTTGTGAGATTCACTCTGCTCTGTGATGCCTGGTTCGTACAACTCAAAGTCACCCATACTCCTTGCGTTCAGCCTTTGTTTGTTGGTTCTGTTCCTTCAGAAGTATCTGACTAAAAGGAAACAGAAGAAAGAGGGAATTAGGTAAGATGTGAGTCTTATTTTTCTGAGCTTTCAATCCCCATCTGAAAAATAACAAAAATAATAGATGCTCATTAAGTCACAGGGCTACTGTGAGATAAAGAGAAGACTGTGAGATGGCATACTACTGTAGTAGTGGTGACTAATTAAATAATCCAGATAGATATGACATTTTGTGCTCAACTCAGTTGTTTAAACACAGGAATCTAGTGTCATTTGAGACACCTAAAGTATTCAAGGCACCCGCACAGAGCTGGTAGGCCTAACACAGGCTCTATGGGAGACCTGTGCCCTCCTAGCTGCTAGCCTGAGTGTCCTTAGGGCATCTCAGATATCACTAGAAACCTACACTGAGGCATTGAATCAAGTTCTCTGGGCATGATTATGTGATATCATAGATTAAGAGGCCTAAATTTAAGTGTCTCCACATAGCTGCCTTTATGTAAGCCAGGTGTCAAAGCACCCATTACAGCCAGTGAAGAGCTAGTCAGTGAAGTGGCATCAAGAGATCCGTGCAATGACCAAAAGTAAGTTTTTTATTTTCACTGAAATGAATAGCTCTAGGATACCCTCAGATATCCTCTGTGAGCTTCAGATGCTGGTCCAATAGGATACAAGTTGTTAGGTCTTGTGTCATATCTGTTAACCTTGTGCAATGTCTCATCTACTCTGCAGTTTCTCAAATGGTATGATATGTTCATGTTTAGCCAACTAAATCAACACCATTAACTGTAACCTAGTCCACATGAAGATATCAGTGTGTAGACACCAAAACTTAGATTTCTGTCTATAAATCAAGTTTTTATATAGTACAAACTCATGTGTGCTTGCTTTACAGGTTATCCTTTATCCTCTACCCTTTATAATTTAGACTTTATATTTTATACTTTATATTTTATATGTATATAAAATACAACATTGTGTTATATTTCTCCTCAGCTATAGGATGGTACTAGCCTTCTTGTTCAGGAAGCCTCTCTCTGCCACATGTATCCATCTATCCGCTTTGCTTTTCTTTCAGCTGTGGCTTGGCTGGAGCAATAGCAAATGCAAAGTAGTTCAGCATTCAGCAGTAGCTATTGTAGATATTTGAAATGATGACTAGTTGTAGCTTGGCCAGATTGCAGTAGCTAGTAACAGCATTTGTCTTTTCTCTCACTTCCTTATTACCTCTCCTCTCCTATTTCTTCATTCATCTTTCTTTCTTGCTTTTTAGTTTGCTTTTATATATCTTCCTTTTCTGTCATCCCCTTCCTTCCTTTTGTTTCCTGCTTCTCCTGATTCTCTTTCCTTGCTTCTAACATAATCAATATGCAGTTTACAAAAAAAAATCTTGAACATTCAGCATTTTCCTCATAGTTGCTTATTGTTAACATAACAAACTGGTGTCCATGGTTTTCTTTTTTTTTCTTCTCTTTCTGCCTGTTTCTGAAGAGCTATTATGCTAGTTCCTAGAAGCTTTGAGGTGATAACAGGCATAGACAAGCACAATCTGTTCATTGTCAATATGAACACTTGATGCTGCAACTGAAGCACACATGGGTGCAAACTCTTGATATATGCAGAAAACACATGTACAACCTTTTTTGCACAGTTTTTTTTTTTTTCTGAACGCAAATACAAAGTCTCACCACCTTTTCACTACCAAATCCTTAACATGCCTCACCCTCTGATAAACCCCTCAAGACAGCAGGATAATGATACAGTACACTAAATCAGAGGGTCTGGATAAAACATTATGTTTTTTAAAAAAAGAACCTGAAGTTACCGATCTGACACTTGACTTTCATTGGAGAGTCACAGTGACATCTGTTTGCTAAATACTGATGAATCACTGTCTGCTCTCTCTCCCTCATCCATTTGAAAATATTTCACACATTTTCTTTGGTGATTAGTTCAAACACTTTTGCTGTCCAATGAATGGGGCTTATCCTGAGTGCTTACTTAGCTTAAGATACGTGGGAGACCATATTTAGTGCATGTAACCTGTGTATCTCTTGCAGAGCCAAAAGGTTTCAGAGATGTAGTTCTTCAAGCAGTCTGTGATAATGCTCATTGTAAAGCTTTCTATACAAAATCTTGGTTAGCCCCAAGATCTCA
Organism: Platalea leucorodia; assembly: GCF_965183815.1. Lineage (NCBI taxonomy): Eukaryota > Metazoa > Chordata > Aves > Pelecaniformes > Threskiornithidae > Platalea > Platalea leucorodia. Next base: position 158,599,610 of record NC_138823.1, read on the forward strand.
GATGTCACAAATTCATTTTTACGTTTCAGATTTTTTGTGCAGTGGTGCCAAAGTAAGGTGGAAGTGAATAATGTGCATGTTCCCTTTCTCATCTTCTTCATCCTCCTATTGCATTGAAACCTTACCAGAAGAGATAATTTTATGTGAATACTGAATCATAGAATCATTTAGGTTGGAAAAGACCTTTAAGATCATCAAGTCCAACCATTAAACTAGCACTGCCAAGTCCGCCACTAAACCATGTCCCTAAGCACCACATCTACCCATCTTTTAAATACCTCGAGGGATGGGGACTCAACCACTTCCCTGGGCAGCCTGTTCCAGTGCCTGACTGCCCTTTCAGTGAAGAATTTTTTCCTAATATCCAACCTAAACTTCCCCTGGCGCAGCTTGAGGCCGTTACCTCTTGTCCTTATCACTTGTTACTAGGGAGAAGAGACCAACACCCGCCTCACTACAGCCTCCTTTCAGGTAGTTGCAGAGAGCAATAAGGTCTCCCCTCAGCCTCCTGTTCTCCAGGCTAAACAACCCCAGCTCCCTCAGCCACTCCTCGTAAGACTTGTGCTCCAGACCCTTCACCAACTTCATTGCCCTTCTCTGGACACACTCCAGCACCTCCATGTCCTTCTTGTAGTGAGGAGCCCAAAACTGAACACAATATTCAAGGTGTAGCCTCACCAGTGCCGAGTACAGGGGCACCATCACCTCCCTGGTCCTGCTGGCCACACTATTCCTGATACAACCTAGGATGCTATTGACCTTCTTGGCCACCTGGGCACACTGCTGGCTCATATTCAGCTGGCTGTTGACCAACACCCCCCTGGTTCTTTTCCACTGGGCAGCTCTCCAGCCACTCCTCCCCAAGCCTGTAGTGTTGCATGGGGTTGTTGTGACCGAAGTGCAGGACCCGGCACTGAGCCTTGTTGAATCTCATACAATTGGCCCCGGCCCAACGATCCAGCCTGTCCAGACCCCTCTGTAGGGCTTTCCTACCCTCCAGCAGATCAACACTGCCACCCAACTTGGTGTCATCTGCAAACTTACTGAGGGTGCACTTGATCCCCTCATCCAGTTCATTGATAAAGATTTTAAACAGAACTGGCCCAAATACTGAGTCGTGGGGAACACCACTTGTGACTGACTGCCAACTGGATTTAACTCCATTCACCACAACTCTTTGGGCCTGGCCATCCAGCCAGTTTCTTACCCAGCAAAGAGGATGCCCATCTGAGCCATGAGCAGCCAGTTTCTGCAGGAGAATGCTGTGGGAAATGGTGTTAAAGACTTTACTGAAGTCTAGGTAGACAACATCCACAGCCTTTCCCTCATCCACTAAGCAGGTCAACTTGTCATGGAAGGAGACAAGGTTACTGAAGCTGGACCTGTCTTTCATAAACCCATACTGACTGGGCCCGATCCCCTGGTTGTCCTATAAGTGCTGAGTGATGGCAGTCAGGATGGTATAACTTTCTGCAGCACTGAGGTCAGGCTGACAGGCTTGTAGTTCCCCGGATCCTCCTTCCAGCCTTTCTCATAGATGGACATCACATTTGCTAACTTTCAGTCAACTGGAAAGAATGGCTCTTCATTCAGTTGACATGACTTGTTCACCTCTAATCGTATTCCAGGAGAAGGCTGCTCACATTGGTGGGTTAAATTTTGCTGATGAGATTGAGTGACTATAAACAACATTCATACAAGCACACCTTTGTCTTGCTCACATATTGAGCTGCCATGACGTTACTGGTGAATAAACCTAAGCAGAACCCAAACCCTCTGTCTCTACTTTTCTGTGTGGTACTTAGATTTACTGTTCCTCATTATTAAAATAATGATTGGTACTTAATAGTTTAAAAAGCAAACTTATAGTTCTGCTGTTATGAATGGTGTCACGGGCCACTAGACAAGATAAAATGGGGGACAGGGTGTATTCATGTACTCTTATTTTGTCTATTTGAATAATTGGTGGAAAGATCCTCTCAAAACATTAGTATCCATGTTCAGCTGTATAGGGTTACAGAAAGAGAAACTCCACGGCCTCTCACCACAATGTACTGTGCAAGGTAGGTTTGCTGAGAAGTATGAATTGTGCTGGTTATATATCAGGTACAAGTTGTTTGAGATTCATATGTAAAGACTTAGACATCTCTCCCATAAATTATCTGTGTGTGGTCTGGTCTTTCTTTCTGTAGTCAATGGAAAGAAACGGGCACCTCTCGAGTGCAATTTGGCCTGTTTGAAACAGCTACATCAGGACAAGATGATTCATGACACAGAAATATTTCTTTCCTCTTAGCAGAAAGTGAGTCGAGATGATTGGAACAGATGCAGGCATCTGCATTGTCACTGTCTAAATACAAACAAATAAAACCCCTCCATTACATATGTCCTGAAGTAAAAAAAAAGGACTAGAGTTTGAGGTGTACCAGCTTTAAACATACTTAAGCTAGCACGAATAAAAATACAAGTTAAAAAGTGAGAAAAGAAATTTGACAATGGGCAAATAACATGAATAAGTCTATGTCCAGAGCTGCTGTTTTCTTTACTCCGTGAGCAGTAGAGATTCCCCTTTTTCCTACGAGAGGCCATACCACATTATGGTGCATCTCATGAAGACATGCTTTCTGATACTCACCCTCTGAAATAGTCTAGAGCTGCATTCCTGAGTCAGACTGTGACTCTGTGGCTGTGTCAAGACTATGTGCTGTTAGGAGTGAGAAGGGAATATCCTTTCCAATATTTGTTTGCCTGTCTTAAAATGCACATTAATCTGACTTTGAATTGTTTAACTTAAAATGGGTAGAATACTTGTATAGAAACTTCTCTTTATTTCTCCTTTGCAGATGATCATTCCAGGATATGTCTGAAAGCTGAAAATAGCCATGACAATTCGGACTACATCAATGCTAGCCCAATTGTAAGTATGGTAACCTATGAGAAATAATCCAAATAGTTAGTCCTTGTCTTTCCTTGTTGTTAAAATATGCTTACTTGAGGCACCTCACTGCTCAGGTTGTGCAACCTTAGGTTGTGAGCACCTCACAATGCTGATGTCTCAGGCTGGCCTTTCAAATTGAAGAGAAAGAAATCTTCTGCATGTGCATGCAATACTCGAGGTTTATGTACAAAGAAAATGAAGTCACTAGATAGTCATCAATCTACTTTGTAATACTGTCAGGTTTTCTGTACTTGATATTATTAATTTACAGATTATAAATTCAACAATACACCCTTAGTGGAGCTTTTCCTTCTCTGAGGAGGTAAAACTTGCTTATTCTTTTTTGCTTTGTCTTACTAGCTACTGTCATAGAAGGAATGGTCTCTGTAGCTGTGGAGAGCAGAGCTCCACAGGCTTCTGAACTTCTGCAGCAGGAAGTGACATTTCCTCTTACCTCTCTTCCTCTGTTGCCCTACAGATGCATAGCTTTGTGTTTCTCTAGCTCTCCCAGTTCTTCTCTGATCTTGCTGTTTTGAAAGCAAGAACGAGATCCCTTTCCACTTGTGTATTCGTTCAAACTGCAAGATAGGTCAATCCAATTTTTGCCTCCAAATACCCCAGCATGGCCCAGCTGCCCTTTCTCACCCTGCGTAAGCTGAATATTAATCCTTTCCTGTCTGTGAAAGGTGACAGGGAGAAAAGGCCACTATTTCTAGACACAAAACAGGTATGACAGAGCCAGTAGCATTGCCCTGTCATAACATCTCAGTGGAAGTGTCATGATATCCATTTGAAGGGGGAAAAAGGCACTGTGTCCTTGACCTCTGTGAGACTGCTAGTATTGGAGTCACTTTTGCTCATGGTTCTTATTCACAATAATTAGGCACTAAAAAGTTATTATAGGGAGACTATGAGAAAAAACCTAGGATGGAGAATTAGATCTCACTGCAGTGGGCAGTGTATGCCATTACTGGCTCATTTTCCTGGGGAGTATCACTCCCCCAGTTAAATCACTTTGTGTGGGCAAGGCAGCTGACAATTTGCAACAGCATGAAATTACAGGCTGCTTCCTTCCAATGTTGTTGACAGTACTTTTTTTTCTTAAAAAAAAAAAAAAAAAAAAAAAAACCACAACTACATAGAAACTGTTCTCTGAGCTTTGTTTTTGTTACTTTCATCAGAGTTCAAAAGCTTCATTTCCCTGAACGTACAAAAATGTTTTATTCAGGGAGTTAAAAGACACACAGAACCCAACAAACATCTTCAGGATGCTTTTGTCTTTGGCTTAGGGTAGAGGGTAAACCAAAGCACTTGCATGCTTCAGGGATTGACAGCTTCCATTTTAGAGAACAGGGGTAGATGCGCACAGATTAGAGCAGTTTTGGGACTACTTTTAAGTATGTCTCTGACTAGACCAAGCTCTAGCTGGCCCCAGGATCAGGAGCTCAGAGTATCTTGGCACTCCAAGGAGTACATGTCCTGCTTGTAAAGTCATGCATAGAGGTCCAGCTCCAGGGCTTCAGTGCTCTGTTTGCTTGTCTTCGGGGCACATTCAGTGAGTTATGTTTGGTCAAGCCTTAATTTGATAGTAGAAGCTGAGAGGTTTTGTGGCCAGCACAGGAGTGGGAGGTGTTAACTGGAAGTGAGATATTGTATTCTTGTAAGAGCTTGGTTGTAATTCACATGAGTACAACATGGTGCAGAAGTGGAATTACAGCATCTGTAGACACTGCTAAGCCAGGTTCAGTGTTGGCAGCAGTACAGATGCTGTGTTTTTACCAAATAACTGAGATGGGCTTGTGCAACCTGCCCAAAAGTCTGTGTAGACACAGCTTAACTGGTTTTAGTACACAAATTTGGTTGGGGGACGGATAAATTCTTGCATGTGTGTATATGCCTGTTGCAATTGTAATTCTGGTAATTAATTACACTGATAAGAAAAGTATTAGATTAAGTAGTGTTAGGGGTGGAGAGGCAGGACCAAGCTATCCCATTGGCATAACTGAGAAGAGATTTGCTTTGTCAGGATGCCCGAAGCTAATGCAGGCAGAGGGTCTCTGCTTCCACAGCTTTAACTCTCATGGTTTTACAGGGGGTTGCAATCTTGCTTTTCCATCCAGCACTTAAGGGTGTTTTCTTCTGGAAAGTTAGAAGGTATTTCTTTTTTATAGCTTTCTCAGGCTCAAGAGTTTGGCCAATAAAACAAGTCACACTGATGAAGCAAAATTCTTATGGTTGTCTCTATATCTCTTACAGAAATATTTCTATGCCCAAAGATAAGTGGGTGCACAAATGTTTCATTGAGTTGGGACAAGCACCCAGTATCTTGCATAGCCATGAAAAACTGCCAAGAGAAACCCTTGAGTTCCTCTTCTTCATGGTAGGATAGGGACCCTACTGTGTGGGAAGGAGTGCCCCAACCCACATTTGTATAGACGACCTATTATTCCAAGGAAAGAGATGCTCCAGATGGTTTTGTGAGTTTGTTTCACTAAGTCAATAGTCATTTTGCTATTTCGCAAGCAATAGATAGAATGTGTGTTTCCTGAAGGTGATGCAGTGGGAGGTTGGTAGGAGGAAATCACTACTTTGCAAGCCCATAGTTTGGAAAGATTTCCTGCAAACTATTTCATTTCAAGACAAATTAAATATGTTCAGGTTAGCGTAAACATATTTGTTAATCTGGTATTGCTTTTGTATAATGAGGTAGCATATAGGAGAGACAGAGACTTTCGTTCTGCTTCCCACCTGAGAAGCCTACTGGAATATTATATTGGGCACTTGATTCTGCAGTATTTACTGTGGCTGTGCAGCCACTGCAGCCTGAGCTGGGCATACATGCTATTACTATTGCTGTTTGTTTGAGACATTTAATCAACCTCTTTGTAAGTGTACAGTGGCTGTGGAGTACCAGTAAGTCTGCCTTTATTTGCTCTTGCAAAAATCCTACCATTTCCTTCCTTCAGACTGCTGCCTTTCAACTTAAATAGCCTCAGTAATTATCATGTCAATACAATGATGTTTCTGGTGCCTTTGCGCCTTGCAGTTCTTGGGCTAGGAGTGAGCATTGTAGTGAGCTGCAAGATGGGCATTAATAGCAGAGGATCAGTATGGTCTGAACTGACTGGAAGAGGGTTTTTCCTCCCTGCGCGTGTGAGCTGTCTGCTGAGGGAAGAGTGTAAAATAAAGTAATTATATTTGAGCTTCGGAAAGGGAGGCTTCCAGTCGTGTACACGTCGCTGGGTATCTCCAGCTTCTGGGTCAGTGGTCCAGTCTCCAGCTGGGGCTCACTCAACCTTAACTTAGGTCTAAATGAGTGCAGCAGTACACCATAAAAAAATCCCCGTGCTAGACAATGAGCTGGCCACCTGCCCACATGTTTCTTCCTTTTAAAAAATGCTACCCCCCTCAAGACCTCCTTTCCCTCCAGCATGTTGTGAAAACTGGGGTTAGATTGATGGCCTCGCCACGGCTGGGAGTGGGTGAGGAGAATCAGCAGAGATTTAGTCGAAGTTCTTCCCGTAGGTCTTTAATTTCACTGTAGCGTGAGGCCAGGCAAAATGAGTCCTTAGGAGAAATTTGCAGGATAAAAGTGAGGTAGAAATCTGTTTCCCTCCTCTCTGAAATAACATAAAGTACTATGATAATAACTCTGCTATCGGCAGCTGAATGAAAGGCTTGCAATTACAGCACAAGGAGACCCTGACTGTGCAGAATAAAACTGTGATAATTACATCTGTCATATTTGTACTTAGTCCTCATTAAATTTCGGGAAAATCATCCAGTAGTAAATAATGTGCAATCTTTGCTTTTAAATCAGAGGTCATGAAAGTAAATGGGAATTCTGTTTTTCCTCATAGGGTGTCTGAGAGAGAAAAAATCCCATCAACTACATTTAAAAACTCAGTTTGCTTATTACTGAAGACACCAGACTGAGGAATGTCATTAGCATGACAGTTTGTTCAAACACAGCATACAAATTTCATCACCAAGAATAGACTCTGAAATTCATAATGGCATTCACAACCAGATTTACTTCTTTCATTCCATTAGGGGTTTTAAAGGAAGGATTTAAAAATTGTTTTAAATTTTAATTCAAACATGAAGATGAGGACTAGTCTACCTTTTTAATTTTAATGCTGAGATGAATGTGATTACAAAGTTCATCTACATTTGCTGGATATGCTTTCTTCTACAAAAACAAATATACTTTTTTACTTTTAGAGACTGTCTATACTCTGTAATAAACACATGCATAAAAGTAGATTTTATTTGCATTATAAACACATTAAATCTGGAAACTATGCAGTAGCTTGAATCCATACGACTTTTTAAGGTGTTAATCAGAGTTCAACTTTCTTTCCGTCATATTTGGTCTACACTGGATCTCATTCTGATCTCATATGATTTAGGAATATTTCAGCGGGACTCGGAGGATTTAGATCAAGGTAAATATGGTGTGACTGAAACCAGCATCTTTCTCTGTGGAAAGTGGAAAGTAAGAATCTGACAAGCTGAGAGGGAAGGTGAAGGGCAGGAATGAATCGGTGTATCATTTACATGAGATTTCAGAATGGTCATTGATGCTTATTGACACTTTTACTTCAGTTTCCAGTTTTAGGAGGCTACTTAACAAGAATCTATATGTACCACTCTCAAGTCCAAATACAATAAATTTGAGGATTTACTCCCTGAAGTTATTGATTTTGCCGTATTTCATTAGCATTATCAGTGAAATCGTGCAGCAGCACAATCTCTATCTAGAAACTCAACAAAATGCAGAGTTCTTCAGGGAATCCTTGCAAAGACCTAGGATAAGGCAACTGGATAGTAGAACTCTTGCAGGAAGAACTAAAGGAGTAGCTTTTATTCTCTAGTAAAGCAAAAGTGGAATTGTGGTCTGATATTAATTTAACAAAGATGCAACTAATTGTGATGCTGTGTTCTTTATATATTTTCCTACTTTAAGATACTGTAAGTCAACTTTCAGTACAAAGCCCTGTAGAAAAACACAAGTTGTGCCACTAACCTATCTAACATATAGGGACTTTTCATCCAGTTCTCTATAGTACTTCTTTTCCAACATGAAATCTGAATGTTCTTCCTTTTTGTTTCCATTTGCTTTTGACATTGGTAGTGACGGAAATCACCACAGTCAATTGCATGGTCAGTTATAGTAATCCTTGATCCCTTTCTTTGCCTAATACAAAATCATGGAAAAATAGATTGAAGCATTATCACCAGACTTGCCTTTGTTGTACTGCAGCAGAAAATGAGAATTCCACCATAGCAGAACAGCTGTAATAATTGCAGCTTTTTCTTCCCAAAAATGGCTGTTCGATCCAGTTCTGATGTAAGTCTTGTGAACTTTGTGCTTTGATGGGGACATTGAACAATTACTATTAGGGTGATTTCTGAAGGTTGTTCCGATGTAAAATGTTAGCAAACAGTCGATTTTTGTTTTAATACTTGATAGTATTGAGCCTGCTGTTCTCTATTCTTCTCTGGAGAATACATTCTCTGTTTTATTTTCGTGAAGTGAGAAATCTGAGGGATCCTTGAAAGAAGATAATGACTACTGACATTAAAAAAAGCCTTTCGCTTGATCCTTGATTAGTTAGTTTAAAACCCATTACTGACTTTATTTCTTTATTCAAACTTTTGTTAACTTTGATAGATTAAGATGCCCTTGGTGTTCTTGGTGACCTTGAGAGAATAAAAAAGAACATAACAAAAACAGTCAAGAACTGTCCCTTGCAGTCACCTACTTGCATTAAATCAAATGTCACCAGTGATTTTTCACACTTTTCTTGAAATATATGGCCTTTAAAACAGTACATATAATAGAAAATTGATGAAACCAGGAATTTCATTTAATTAGTTTAATCTTTGCTCTTATTTTTGTTCAGTTAAAAATCATTTAATAGCATGACAGGGCTTTCTGCCATCTTCTATTTGCTCCAAGCAAGAAGAGTTTCTGCTCATAATTGTTTTCTGTGAAACACAATGTGCTTGGAATGTAATAATTGTAATTGTCTTTTGAATTATTGTTAAACTGCTGATACACTTCACTACTCTGTGCTTATTGTAATGTTTGCCACGTTCCAACAGCACCTTTGTGACAGAGGTTGATTAATGCTGAAATGCCAAGATTGGCCTATTCCTGATTTATCAGCTGAATGTTGAGAACTATTTCCTCCATGACAGTGCTATTTGCATCATCCTTGATTTCTTCTGCCTTTATTTTCTGGCATGTCTACATACAAAAGAATTTAGTTTCAGAAGAAATTCAAAGTAAATTACTATTTTTCTAAAGTTTGGTGTATTCACTGTTGGTTACATTTCCAAGTCAGGCTCTTGCCTGTTAGACAAGTGACATCATTTTCAAGTGGATGCAGCCTACAACAGTTACAACTGGGAGCAGCAAGTCCTCTGTGGTGCAGGTCGATTTTTCTAAGCTAAGATTTTTAGTTCCAGCGTAGGAGAACATTTAAGCACATGATTAAATCCTATAGATCTCTGTGGGATTCAAAACAAAACAACAGAAATTATTTCAACCATAATGGAGCAAAAAAACCCTTTAAGCCTGACTTTGCTTAATCACATTTGCTGTTGTTTTCAGTTGTGTTTAGTTCAGTGTCTCAATTCTTAAAAAAACAAAAAAAAGTTGCCTGTTTTGAAATGTTTCCTAAGGTTTTTTTTTGCTAATACTGTTTTCTGAAGAAAGCTAGTTTTTCCCTAATCTCAAAATACCCACAGTAGTATATGTCCTGCTATCAGAATTGCTTTTGTCAAAAGGTAAAGAAAGCAAGGTTGAAATTTGTTGTGGGCAATTGCTTGTTGTGAAGAGTTATTTGCTAATAAAAGAAGCATCTCAATGAAGCTCGGAATAAAATGATGGTATTACAGACATCCCGGTCAAGGTTTTTTATAACTATGGGTCGTGAATCAGAAGTAAGCTTTTATTCTAAATGGATTCAGTGACTTCTTTCTACCTGTGTTGCGCTGTCATGGAGAATTTTAATATTAAGTCCAGCTTAATTATACATCAGAAAATTAGAAACATAAAAGTGTTCTCTTCCTTTTTGCAACATTCATCATATTGTTGTTCTGTTAGAATAACTTACATCTGTTCTTTTATGGTTCTTCCCTCTTTTATGTTGCACATAATTATGAGGTGCCTTCTTTTACGCTGACATGTACCATCACTGGAAATTTTGATAGGCTATGAATAAATTCAGAGATGCCTCTTAATGCAAATGTGACTCACATTCATTCTTATTCAGATCTTTACTTATAGAACAGAATTGTCTATTGAGACAAATTCTGCCTTCAGTTACATGGGTATAAGTTAACTCTCGCCGACTTCAGTGTCACTGAGTCACACCCACACATCTGAGAGCTGAACTGGGTCTCTTTTCTTTATGTTCAAAGTTTTGTCTTGCCCAGTCCAGGGTTACAATGAGTTTGTTTGTTTTTTAATCCCATCAGCAGATCTTCTTTTTCAGCAGAATGTGTCCTAAGATTTAGAACCAAGAAAACCACCCATCAGTTCGAAAACATTCATTGTAACACACTAATCCTATTTACTCTTGATGGCTTTGTCTCTTAGATTCTTTATTTTTTCTGCTCAGTGAATTTTCTGCTCCTTCAATTAAATGTAATAATTAAGGTCTTTGAGCAGAACTTCCTCTATTGAGGCCAAATCCATGCATTTAGATAAATCAACTAACCAGAAAAAGCCAGAAACTGAATTTGTTCCCCATTTTTGCTGTTTTTTAGTTACATGTGCCCTTGACAGGCACAGTGGAAATGGAGAACATATTTAGATGTGTGGAGCATTCTTAACACTCAGTGTAGAAAAATGTTTCAAATGGCTCCTAGGTTGCTATGAAACCACAAGTACTGATCTCAAATAAATGCCTTTGTCAACCACCATAAATGATCTTATGCTGCATATTGAGGACATAGGACGTTGCTCATCATGCGTGCTGATATTCATCTGGTAGCATCAGTCTTTTGTGGAAAAAGGTCTCCTCTGAGCTTATAAATAGAAATAAAACTCTTTGCTTGCCAATGAAGGATGGAGGGACATGACAGTCCTTTAGGAAGTCCCTTGTTTCTGCCTTCGCATACTTTCTGTCTCTGAAACAGCAAGGGATTTTCTTTTAAATAAAACCAGTCTGTGTTCTCTCTCCTTGTTCCAGATGGACCATGACCCCCGAAACCCTGCATATATTGCCACCCAGGGCCCTCTCCCTGCTACTGTCGCTGACTTCTGGCAGGTAAGTTAAACATCTCTTTGAAAACTGAGTTTATGTTACAAGTCAAATGTTTTCCTGTGCTTCTAGAAATGTGAGGTGTATAAAAATCTGTTGTGCTTGAGTCACAATAGGTGGAAAAACCTTAGTTCAAATGTCTTTTTAAAATCTAGTACATGGATATTAAAGACATTTATGTATATGACAAGCCCTGCTAAGAAATAGTTGATCTGGAAATTATATTGAAAACCTCAGGCCAAAGTATTCATATTTTAGAGCCAAACTTCAGGTCAGGTCTCCATAATTAAACTGCTGCCAAGGACTGGATGATTTTCAGAGGGCCTGACCTTCTTAAGAGTGTAGCCAGAATTCATTGTCATTCCCCAGATCAAAAAGGACCTAACACTATGTGCCATGAATTTTTCCATTGAAACCTACGTCTCACACGTCCCAGTTCCCCAAAATGCTTAAAGTCTTATGTATTTTCCCTACCACAGGGAGCCGAGTTAAAGCCTGAGTTAAGACCCTGCTGCATAAAGTTAAGTAGGTGCATAGTTTTTTGCAGGATTGGGGCTAAAGGCAGTAGTTACTGATGCACAAATACCAGCTTACTTTGCATGCAGTTTTTTTACGTGCTCGTGCAGCTCTTAGATTTGGACATACACCCACTGCCAAGCTAGGTGTGTGCGATTGCATGACAGATATGCTGCATTAGATATTCCTTTGTAAGTATAAAAGTGTGCCTGAAAGCTTAATGAAGCTGTTTGGGGAGGAGGTCAACTTGGGCTTACTATCAACAAGAACATATGTTTTTATTTTTTGGTTTGCATTATGAATTTAGAAACTTTTATTCTGAAGATAAAGAATATCTTCATAAAAATTTCAGAAGTGCCATTGTATTTTAGGAGCTTGCATCTCTTGAAATCATCTCTCTTCATCTGCATCACTTGCTCTATGATTAGAAAGTGTTAACTGCTCCCTATTAAAGACACTTTTCATGTCACAATTTCCTACTGTCTCTGATGAGGAATCAAGACATTTTCAAAAAGTTTGTTTGATTTTGAGTGCCTGGATACTTAAATGCTCAGTCTGGGATATTTTGGGCTTGGTTTTTAAAAGTCCAGAGCAAATTCTTTCTGCTTGAAGTTAGTTGACCTGTTGTTCTGCGTTAAATTTTCAAGTAACTTGTGATTTTTGTCTTCAATATCTTTTTTCCTTTGGTGAGTGGATTCCTTATCTAAGGCATGATATTTGAAAATGTATTTCTTAAGTTAAACATGCAAAAAGAAATATCATGTTAGCTATTCTGTAATGATGTTTTATGGTGCCTAAGGCCCAGGTTTTTTAATTGTATATTTTTGCATGTTTGTATATTTCTATTTTCTATATTTTTACCTGTAACTGCACCTTTATATGTTGAAAAAAATGTATGTTCTTATTTTTAAAGGGGTTATTTAAAGAACAAACTTTGTATAAGCACTGCTGCTGACACAGAAATCGGAATTAATCTTCCCAACATAGTGTGAACGATATATTTTGTTATTCTCCCTTTCTAATTTGAACAGTTAGGCAAACTGCACAGACACAGAGTGACTAGAACTGAAATGTTATTTCTTTGTTCTGTGAGCCAATCATCTTCTTCATTCCAGCTTTGTACTCAAAAGGTCTCTTTCTTGACTTTCCTTCTTCATGCTATTTGTGAGTGGAGAGTCTTCACTTTCCTTCACTTTCTTTCTGCTCTTCTTAGCTATTTCTCCTCCCAATTATCCATCAGTGAAAGCTCACTCCATCTCCCCACCAGATTTAATGTATACATCTCCACGGAAACCATTTGGCAACTGTGGATCAGCTTCTGCTCAAGTGTGGCTATGTGTCCATTTTTGATGTGCTATTCTTTTATTGTTTCTTCTATTAGGTTCCATAGAAAAGTCTGTTTCTTACCTTTATTTTGATGATGTCTGTTACTTCAACATAACAATCTACCTATGTCAGATTGGTCCATCACCCACTTTTCTATAAGCTGAACTTCCTACAGCTCACATGTCAATGTGCCGGCTCCTGTTCTAAGCTTTTTGCACGACCCAGGGTATCAACCAGGTGTAATAAACAGGCCAAGAGAGATTAACTCCTTGCAGACACTGCATCCATAACCGCTGAAATGTAGTAGGTCCATTGTACCAGTCAAAAGCCATGGCTTGAAGTTGTTGTGGTTTATACCCAGATGCAGGAGCAAAGTTTATATCCATTTTTGACCTAATAGTACCTATTTTAAGGTAAAGCATGGGAAACCTGAACTTGCCATGGTAAATAGAGTATTAACTCCTGTCAGGACAGAATTCTTTGATGTCTACTTGAATACAATTTTCTGTAGTTTATGCAGACCATGGTGCTGCCACGGGGGGATTGTTTAAAGATTCAATTATTCATTCCTGACACATCTTCTCAGTGGTTCTCCTCCCTCTCCCTCCTCCACTTAATACCAGCTGTTGCTGAGCTGTGTTGCTTTTTTCCTGTTTTGTGTGCTCAGTGAAGCAATTTTCTGACTGATAGTGAGAAGAGTGACTGACTCCAGAGAGACCTGGGACTCTGTTCCCTGTCTAAATGCACAATGTCATGCTTTAGCAAGTCCAACAGAAACTCTTGGAGCTTGGCATGACCTTCTATGGCAATATTTACTAGATGTATCGCTTCCTATTTTTGCAGAGACTTAGCTGCTAAGATTCCCAAGAGCCTGCTTGCGTGGTGGGCATCCACCACTCCATTTTATCTTGGCTGAAAGGCTACCCCAGCAAGAAACTGTTATAATTGTTTCCACTCCTGTAGACATTTCAAGCTGATTTCTAGAAAACACTTGTCAACAAAGCATTTGTTTTACTTGAAAGTGTAAGACAACTTTCTTGGCATTTACAACACAGCTGATATCTGTAATGAAATCCAAACTGCTCCTGATTTGTCCTGACTGTCTAGATTTCATGCTTAAATTCCAGAGACACAGTTTCTAAACCTAGTTTCCCTTAAACTTACATTTGATTCTTCCACCCATCAGTGACTGTGTCTACATTAGCAAGCAGTGTGGCCCACTAGGAGTGGATTTGTAGAGTGTCACAGTACTCACTCTGTAGGTTTTACTTTAGACCAACTGTTTGGTGGTCCAATGGACCAAATGCCTGTTGGCAGGGGAGAGGGCTACAGATGCTTCTGGAGGAAGCTTCTTCCAAAAGGAACTCAGTTCCTGAGCTCATGTCTGTCATCTACATGATCATGTGGTCACATCCATTATCTCTATTTAAGACCAAACAGATGATTTAGTTTTGGATAATCTTTTTTCCTAGTTTTATTGGCAGGCCCCTCTAAAACCTGTTATGTTGATCCAGTGCCCAGTATTTTTGTGCAAGTACTATTAGACACTTAGCAATCAAATTCCCATTTACTTGCCCAGATTTGACAAAGATCATGGTCAGCTCAGTGTCTCCTCTTTCCCAAACTGGGCAAAGCTTTTTCATAAAACATTGATGATGCTTTGTTCAGGCTCATCTTGTTTAGCATTCTTACTACTGGTAGGCAGATCCATGCCTAGTACCACTATGGGACTGGAGGGGGACCAGTTTCAATCATTTCACTAGTGACCACTTCTTAGAAGATTATGTCCTTTTTGGTAAGGTGAGGAAGAAGGGCAGGTATTTTTCTTCAGTACCATCTAACTTGAGCTGCTAGAGCTGGCCATTAGACTCAGCATTTTCTGTACACCTTTCTATTCATTTGGGTTTTCATGTTGACCTGAGAGAGATCAGCTTGATGGAAGTTTTTCTTTCAAAGACGCAGTCTTTGAGCTGGAGATGGTCCATGCTCCTGGATATTGGTCATTTTCAAATGGTGTTCAAATTTCTATGTGTTGTAAAACTAATAATGATAAAAAGGCAAGATTCTTACTCTGGCTTTTCTAATGGCGTTGTCTGTGTCCCTCCAGTTTACTTCTCCAGCTCCTTACATTCTTGGCAGAGCTCCTCTAAGTCAGCGAGTGCCAAGTTAGTTCGAACTTTCCTGGCTTACCTATTTCTTTGAAAACTTTCTAGCCTGCAGGAGTTGTGTTGTCAGTCATCTCATTGATCTGTTTTGCCACAGGGCTTCCTAATCTGTCTGGATACTCTGTGTTTGCGGCTCAAGCAGAGATTTCATCTCTGCCTGCATGTCATCTCTTAGACCGCTCTGGAAATTTTCCAGCTACTACTTTAATTAATTTTGAAAAGCCTCCAGCTGATTTAAGTCTTCTTTTAATTTCATCTGGTCTTGTTTTCATCTCTCTTTACCAATTACTATTTCTGAGAGATACCTCCTTCATTGATTCTATTTTGGTTCAGTGGGAATTCCACCTCACGATTCCCTTTCTTGAAAACTGGATGCCTCTCTTCACATGGTATTAATCCATTTTTACCTGAGTGGTTAAACAATTTGCCAGGTCTGTGGGTTGTTTTCTTCTCAGCTGGAAAGAGAATTCATCCTCAGGATAGGGTTTTGCTTTGATATAGTTCCATTTTATTTACAAAGGAAGTACAGAGTTTTATTTCCTTGAACAAAGACAGAATGAAATAACAGGCAATAACTTCTTTTTTCCAAACCCCATTCACCCGGTGTTTTACCCCCAACCTCTCTTTCAGCTTTTCTTCTACCAGGATCACAATGCTAGTTTTTTGAGCTGTGCTGCTGGTTTCTTTATTCCTTTTACACATTTTTGCTGCTTATCTGGATTAATCATCTTGCCTTGATTAATGCCTCTCTCTCTCTGCATTAAGCATATCAGTTTCTAGAGAAACTCATGGGTCCATATGCTTCATGTTTCTCTTGTTTTTGATGATAACTCCTGTAATTTCAGTTATCAGGCTCCATAAAAGAGTTTGCTTGTTTCTTACATTTTTCTTGAATGAAAGGTGGTGATTTTGTCCAGCAGCTTCAGTGAGATTTCACTCAGCTCTTTCACATAACGCTATTAAAATTCAACATCTCTTTGAACATAATTCAAAAGAAAGAGGATGTAGAACATTTCTGATCTATAACAAGTTTTCGCAGCAGGAGTTCCATGTTGTGAATAATTCTGGAGGCATAAAATTTTATTATTTTCCGTATGTGCTGGGTTATAATTCCATGAAGTATTTGACACGAAGTACATGTCTTAACTTGCAAAATATTCTAAGAAGCAAGGGATGATAATATGCAAGAAACTGTTCCTGGGAGTTAGGATATTTAGAATCAACTGTCCTTGCACTGAAAAATTGTTCTTAATTATGCCAGTTTTATAAATTGCACGTCTGCTAAGGCTCATCATCTCCAAATGGAGATTTCTGTAGGAGGCCATAATTTTTCCCTCCGGAAAATACCCCAGATTATACCTTGCTTTCATAAATGTACCCACATTTTCCCTCCTTTCCCCTCCCCCTTTTTGGAGGGAAGTGCATTTTCATGTTTGTTTGTTTGTTTCTTTTTTACCATATTAAATGAAATAGAGGCAGGGATCAGGCAGTTCCTGCCAAGTGACTTAAGAGGATGTGCTTTAGTTGCATTAGAAAACAAAATGACATATGTTATATGTTTTTGTAAGTATTTGTTGTCTTTCTGTGATGTCCTCCCTCCATGACCAACATAATATGTATTGAATATTATATAACTTCTGCAGAAGGAATAGAGAAATATGGTTTTCCTCATTTAGCAGATGTTCAATAAGGTTCAAAGCACCTACAACAGTAAGTCATGAGATTAAATACAGTCAACCTTTGTAGTTTGGACCAGACAATTCCCTGGCTTTTGCCTGAATAGATCTGTAGTTCATGCTAGATAATTCCCCAGATACCTTATTTCCTGAAGGGCTCCAGTCCGGCAGGGATGACGGAGCGGGTACCACTCATGAACAGCGCTGAGGCGGACACAGGACAAGGAAGGCAGACTTCAGGTGCTGCCCCTTTGTGGTCAAGATGCTCCTCCAGGAAGTGAGAAAGAGCTTTATCCTACATGTTCTGAATAAAACCCACGCTTTTCATTACCCCATCTTTCCTCCACTCTTTGCCAATACATTAAATACTCTTGAAATTGGGAATGCTCTTCACCCTTCTTGTTAAAGTTGGGCATCTGTTGCCAGCAAACAAAAAGAAAGCTCACTGGAGTAGAGGTTTCCACTGTTCTGATTATGGGGAGTGGGAGACCTCATCTCTGCTCCTTTGATTATTTTCGATTTTTATTGCAAGACTATTAAATGTAAAGTGCAGAAAGAGTCAAGAATAAAGACCAGAGCCCTAATTTGAGCCAGGGAGTTTGGTTGCCATTTGCTTTTCATTGCCCTCAACCCTGCATTTCTTAATCTAAAACTATTTTTCGAATATTTTTTCTCTACCCATATTCAGGAGTATATTATTAGACTCAGCTCAAAAACTGACTGTTATTTTCCTCCCAGATCACACCAGCATGTTAAGAACCCAATTCCTGAGTTGCGGTCTTCAGGATATGATAAATCTTTGCATGTCTGTTTGGCAGCACTTGCTTTTCTCTTCCAGTTTTTGAATTCAACAAAAGAAACACAAAATGCTCTCAGTTGATTGTTTCCTGTGTAAAAAGGATTAGTCATCAGCGATCTCCAAGGGCAAATCCCAGTGGGCAGAAGACCATGTCCCTGTAGCTGAATGAGTCTCCCTGCAAAATCGGTGTTCCAAGCCCATGGGCTAAGTAAGAACAACTGTACCAAACCCTCCCCTGCTCTAATTGCTGGTTTCTGTGGTCCCAGTTCAGCGTGTTTTGTGAGTGCTGAAATTAATTTACAGACTAAATTATTTTTCTGCATTTTGTTCTTCTGTGCAGAACACAGTGCTTTCAAGCAGTCTTGATTCCCAAGTTTTATTTTCCTTGCCTGGAATGGGACTTCCTGCATGTCTAATCAGTTCTCACCTTCAGAAAGAAGAGCAGATGAAAAGCGACACAAAGCAATTCGATGTGTAAAATATGCATATTTTAATTTAATAAAAGAAAAACAACAAGGGAGAGATAGGCACAGAACAGTAGCCCCTAGAGCTCTAGTAACTTGTCAAGCCATGTGAAATAAATATAGCATTAGGAATTCCATAGGCGTTCAGTAAAGGAGTGTGCATTTACCATGCTCACTTCTAATTACAGCTCCAGTTGGAGAAGGTACTTAGAAGTGGTCCTTTTAAAAGTTCTGTCCCTTTATCGTGTAGGTTCCACCTTTCCAATACCGAAGTGAAAAGCTAATTACTGGTGATTTTGGTGGACTCTTCCTCTTTAATGTGATATTGTCAGCACTGCAATACTAAGTAGTGCTCATATTTAAATTATTTAATAATAAGGCTTGAGTTAGGAGTCTACTGAGAAGAATAAGAGCCGTTTATGTCTCTCTGAGAAAGCAGAAGTTATTGCAACACATAGTCATCCTGAGTTTGCCTTTCCCATTGACTTCCAAACAAGTGCTGCTGCAACAGCAGGGACATAACACACGGAGCCACTCTGACAGCCACGTATTTATGGTCCTCTCTGAAGTCATCTTTTCAACTGCAAGAGTCAGATAATTTTTTAGTTAAACATAGGTTGTTGGTCATTAATTTTTCAACCTACAGATTTGCTTAGCTGTCTGGCACAGCTACGACTTTGTAAATGGCAACTCTGACTCCCAGATTTGGCCCATTTCATATCAAAATGCTAAGTCATTTTCAACGAAAAGGTTTTGCAAAAAAGGTTGCTTTTTGACTGGCATACATTGTGAAGTTCTAGTTGATAACAAAAATCTGAATTTCCCCTCAATTATTTTTTTTTCAGTTAAAAGCTCCTGCTTTTTTTTTTTAACCCATTAAAGCATTGGGTTTTTGTTTTAAAATATTCCAGAAAATACCATTTTCTGTCTCCATTCATACAGTGTTTCCTGTTTCCAGTGGAGAACTTGAAAGAAGTCACAGTTGAGTTAATGACTTTCAAGATATGTAATGGGATGAATATTATCTGATCCAGCAAGGGTTAGTACCTTGCTTTGTTGTTGTTTTAGGAGTTGTGTTTTTTCATGTTGAGTTTTGATTATCATTAGAAATTGTTTGGGTTTTGTTTGCTTGTTTGTCTGCGTTTCCAAATAGTTGCATTTACCAACTATCTGGGAAGCCTAAAAGACTGAAAAGGTGAATTCTTTAGTTTACTGGAGATCTCTCCCAGAAAGCAGTTGATGTGATTAGCCTGTTATTTTTAGTGAACAGGCTGGACTTAACTGATTATCCCACCTATTTTCTATGTTTAAGTCATCACATTTTAGAAACTTCTCCACCAGTCCCCGTCAAAAGAAGAGTGTCTGGTCGGAGCACATGTCTTGTCATTTCCCCATCACTGAACTAAGGAAGAAAATGACAGAAAAAGGGATTTGGGGCAGGTCATTGATTATAGAAAGAAGCATAGCAATGATGAAGTGTTTGTAAAAAGTAAAGGGATTCATATTAACTGTTTTATTTACAAGCTAGTAAACAAGGAAATTTTAAAATACAAGCTTTCAAAAACTGGTGTTTTATTGGATTTGTGGCAGTGTTGTGGCACTGATTCTCCTATTTGTGACTTTACTTTTTTCCTTACTCGAAAAACCAATTCTGTGCTCCTTTGCAAGTAATTCATACTAAATATAATTCATCCCAATGCGGAAGTCCTTTGTATGGGACTGGCATGCTAGATAACCACAGCATGAGGTCTCTACACATGGTGGATTTCATCAACAGGGAATCCTGCGGATGTCAAACGCACTGTTCATCTTTGGGTTGCAGGATTCAGCCTTTAATTTGCAATAAATGGAGAAGGATGGTGTTATTCTTGTCTAAGAAATGTTTTGAGAATGATGCATACAGCAGAACCTCATTAAAGATCATTAACATGTTACTCTCTAGGCTGAAGGTAGACATGTCACACAAAATTATATACTGTCTTCCCTTTTCAGCAAAGCATGCATTGCAGAGCTCTGTAGTGAGCTCCTATATGTAACTCAGACTTTATCGCTTCCATTCAGAAGACTCCATTCAACATTTCTTCTTCTCCTGGAAGTATTACCGTAAATTACAAACATGAAACTGCCTGTGCTAAGTGATCTAAATAAGTTTCATTTTATATATTATATTTGTTTTATTAAATATATACATGTATATAAATATTTTTACATATAGTTTTTACTGAAGTCTAAGGCTTAATTTTACTGCGCTCTACCTAAAAAGAAAAAGCTCTGCCCTGAGGACCTTATATTCTCTTTATTCTTATATCACATGTGTTGACTTACTTTCTATTGTGCAAGCATACAAAGTTCAGAACTACGTGAGTTACTGTGAATTTGCAACTGAACCTCCTCCTTTATTCTCCAACCCCAGCTGAAATGTCTCTTTGGTAACCAGAGGCACTTCTCCAATGGCTGTACTGGGATTGTGCAGACCAGGTCTGTGCTCCCTGTTCCTTCATTAATTGCGAAGACACGCTCCTTGGGGCCACTTTCTAGCATGTGGCCATGTCTGGACACTCTGAGCACAGCAAAGTGTTTGGTGTTGGGAGATGTGGCTTCTGAAAAACCCACCACCAAGTTAAAGATGGGGCAGTGACCAGGCAACAGTATAAAACTCTGTGAACCGCCTTTGAGTCATCCCGCTTCTGCGTTATTTGGAAAGAAATCCAGATAACAGCCTGATGGCCTAATATTTAAGTTATCAAGGAAACAAAGAAACTGCTGTAGTCCTCCAGTCACAGGCTGTGAGTCTTAGTGAAAATCCCATCTCAATGGCGAGCACAGGAGATGCAGTGACAATTGCTTGTAACAGGGATGACGGCACTAGATTGTATTGCCTTCTTGATTTAGTAGATTTGACTTCTACATTTTCACACAATGACCTAAAAGAAATATTATACCCCAGAGTAACTTTGAAATTGTTTGTTTAAATTAACTTTCATTTGGATTTATGCTTAATGAAATCTTCAGAGATGCAGACAGCTCCTCTCTAATGAAATGCTGTATCTTTGAACCAATGAACAGGGTTGCCAAACTGTAAGGATTCCTCTCTAAACGAGTGGGCTTTTATAATGTTACACTTGGGTGGCACGAGCAGAGTGCTAGATGATTAGTTTATGGTCTAGATCATTGTATTTTTATTACACTCATAAAAACTGTGTTTCTCCTCATTTTCGTAATGGCTTCAATGAGCTTCTATACCTTCTAGAGGCACATTAAATCGTTATGTGATGAAAGTACTGATTTAGTGGGGCTAGTTTTAAAGTAAGAAAGATACATGTTTTGAATTCTTATCTTAGTCTGATCGCTGAATAAAAAAGGTGAAACTACCTTAGAATGAATGAAATCTATATCATCTTCCTTACATACAAAGCAGGTTCCCAGCTGTGGCCTAAAACAAATGCAGTACAAAAATGATACAAGTGATAAATCTACATCTGTCTATAAAATAAATTATATCTATCAACTTCAAGTATTTTTGCTGGTTTTGTGGCATTGTGAGTTTTTAACAGGAGGGTGAGTGGATTACAGGTATTTCTAGTTAAAAAATCTTTTTAAGGGGGAAAAAAAGAAGATAAGAAAGATTATTTTTATTCGTTACTTTCAACTGTAATTTTTTTCCCCACTTCTGTTCAAAATTATAAATAACCCTATTCTGTGCAAACCCTAGATTCATTTCTCTAAATAATTCTAAGCTGGTTTTAAAAGCTGTTTTAATTATGTTGCAAAATGAAAAAAAAAAGGAAGAAAAATGTTATTTGTTTCTCTATATGCGAGCTATTCTTAAAAGAGAAGACAACATCATTATCCATGAATGGGAAACCTTTTTATTTGATATGTAATTAAAAAAAAATAATCCTTGAATTGAATGTATCATCTCATCTTTGCACAGTTTAGACAAAGGCCTTTTTTGTTTACAAAATTTACATGTCAATACAGTTGCTTATAAATATTTCTGTGAAATAAACATAACCCTTCACAAAAAGAGCAGTTTACTCTTCATTCAGTAATTTTATATGCTAGCAAAAAGACAATGAAAGTTGTATGCAAATATAACATCAATGTACAGCATAATAATAACAGTTTTTAGTGATTATGCTGCTTGGTATTAATTCATAGGAGCCTTTTTGTTCAGCCATGGGCTGTGTTTGGAACAGAGATACGCCAGACCAGAGCATCTCCGCTTGTTATGCTGTTTGTGGGAGACATCCACAAATCCTTTAGTTGAGGATGTGCTGGATTCCTGTATCCTACTCTGTAGCTGGTCTAAATTATTAAGCGATCATGCTGGTAGTGAAGATACGTTTTTCCTCTGTTCCTGCTGTACCTGTGCTCTGTGAGTGCAGAGTCTGCAGCAGGAGTTGGACTTTCCTTCTACCTTCAGGAAAAAAAAAGGAAAGTAAAAGGGGAAAAGAGAGAGAGAAGGGGGGGGGGAGACGATGGACACGATAAAAATAAGGAAAGAAAATTAAAAGGAAAAAGAAAAAAGAAAAGAAAAGGGAAAAGGAAAAAAAAACAAAATTAAGAAAGAAAATAAAAAAGGAAACATGGAAGGAAAGAAAGAAAAAAAGAAGGAAGAAAAGAAGGAAGAAGAAAAAGAAAGTAATGCACGTTTGCAACAAATCTCTTATAAATGTGCTTTTGCAGGGATGATTTCTCCATCTGAGATGTTTCTGGAAGAACAGATTTGGTTTGGGTTTTTCCTGCCTTTTCCTCATTACTGTTGTTCAGATGCAACTTTTATGATTGTTTCAGCAATGCGGCAGTTTAGTAGCTTTTGCTACATGGTGAATTGTAAAAAGAAATAGGGCTGAGGACACAAACAGGTTTCAGTACCTGCGACTTCAGTAGGTCCATGCTGCCTAAGTATTAAATATCAAAATGCAAATAGTTGTGTGTTCTGCAAGCATCGTTCAGTGTTCCCTTTGCAGGTCTAAAAGTTTGCCAGAAAAGCAGCTGAACATGGTACCAGGAGCGAGGAGAGATTTTGTGGAAGACCTGAATTGAAATCGCTGGAAATTCTTTAATATTTCATGGACGCCTGCAAAATATGGTGCCAGTTTATTCAGGGATTTGAAAGCAGCTGCAGAGTAAAAGTGTCTAATGAAAATGAAATAAATTTCCTGTGAATGGAATAAATTTTGATTGTGTGTCTGAGTGCGGTAATTATACATGTCACGCAGTAATTAGGCAGTCACAATGTGGCCACGGTGTCTTTCTTTGTCTGCAGATGGTCTGGGAGAACGGCTGTGTCGTTATTGTCATGCTGACACCCCTCGCGGAAAACGGAGTCAAACAGTGCTACCACTATTGGCCAGACGAAGGGTCAAACCTCTACCACATCTATGAGGTACCTAAACAAAATATCTGGTTGTAAACGTGACAGTAAGTGTACGGGTTGATTTCCTACAGGGCAAAATGGTGTTTAAGCCGATCTAACCTGGAGGTCGAGCTGAGGGCTCTTAAATACTCTTCGTGTGCCTTCGAGTAGTTTTAGATTTGTGAAAAATTCAAGCACAGTTTTAATAGCAAGGTAGTTTCTGCTGAATAAAATCCAGTAAATAATGAGCCAAGTGTTACAGTGAAAAAAGGACAACAATTTTGTTTTTCAAATGGTTTTGCAAGTGATTGAAACCGTATATTTATATTTTATAGGAAAATAGTATCTTTAGAACTAGTGAATTTTGCCTTAGGAAAACCATATGTATATCTTTACAGAAAAGCCTCTATATAGCTTTAGTAATTAATGCTACCTATTTTTACCTCTTGCCTCAGTCACAACAATAAATATACATTTTTATTTTCTGCTTTACATTTCTAGCCCAAAATATCGTATCACCAGTTTTGGTGCAATGTAACGTTGATAATGGCTGTCAGATTTTTCCTGTTGTCCAGCTGAGTAGAGGAAGAAAATAACACCACAGTGCCAAATACCAAGAGTAGGAAAATATGAAGAAATACAGTTATTTAAACCAAAATGTGAAGAAACTTTTTTTCTGAAACGATGAACCCGGCAAATCAGCTGCATTTTTTATGCTTGTTTTTCTACATAGCAGAAGAAATGGACTTTTCACTTCTCACATGAATTCAACTCTGAGATTTTTAAGACTTCTGAGAGTGGCCTGGGCAATGCATTGTAAGCATTTCCAAGTAGAAAGCAACTGGCAGTCTAACATATTTTCAGACACTGTCTTTGGTACTCACATTAACAATATAAAGTTTCAAGGTAGTGATTTTTCCTTTTGCATTAAAACTCTCAAGATATTTTTTTTTTGTTTTCAATAAAATAGCAGTGGCATCTAACCCCTCCCTGGCAACTACACTGATTGCTAAATCAAAAAAAAAAAAAATGTTTCCCCAGCACTGGCCAGTTTGCTAAAAAAAATAAAACTTTCATGCAATTCCTTCATCCCAGACATCTTACACCTGCAATCCTGAAGATGTGGCTTGCAACCAAAATTGCTGATCTCTGTTTGTTCCTTCCTGCGGGGTGTAGGTAAACCTTGTCTCTGAGCACATCTGGTGCGAGGATTTCCTCGTGAGGAGCTTCTACCTGAAGAACCTGCAGACGAACGAGACCCGCACCGTGACGCAGTTCCACTTCCTCAGCTGGAACGATCAGAGGGTTCCTGCTTCCACAAGATCACTTCTGGATTTCCGCAGGTAAAGCACAAAGTACGACAGTTCATTTAAGACGATACAGACCTGAGGAACTAAACTAGTCCTTTTAATGGTCCTTTAAATATTTCTGGTTTGAAAGGGAGTTCCTCAGCCTGTGAAGCCACAATGCTAAACTAACACAAAAATCTGCAGTAGGTTGATTTTCAGTGTTGTCTCACACATAGATGTTGCCTGGTTTTAAGACATACTCATTTCCCATTTAGAGATCGATCCCTTTCCTCCCTTTGTACAGCTCTTCAGTGCTTCTGTATTTCTTTGTTTTCCAAGTATTTATCCATTCTGCAACTTCCAGGCTTTTTGTGTGGCTCCTCTATGATACTTATTGCAGGAATGTCGCAAATAAATTATGTAGTACGAGCACGCTTGAGAAAAAAAATAATCACGATGGAGTCATATGGCAATAACGGCATTCCCATGGGAGCGTTTGCTCGTAAGGATCAAACAGTGAGGACTCTCGACTTTCTTTGGCTGCAGGAAGGTGGAAATTTGAGAAAGCAGATGAAAATGTTGACAAAGCATACCCTCTGGAATTTTAAAGAAAGTCAATGTGGCTTTAAAATACAAATATACAGAGGCAAAACCTGTGAAAGTCCTTCCCACCTTCTCTAATGTTTGCTGTGTCTATCTAAATTTTAATTTGAAAATTAAAGCCATGCATGATAAATACTGGAGCAAAATAATCTTCATTTGATTGCAAACCGTGCCCAGTGCATCGTGTGTAGGTGTTAGCCTGTATCAGCTAATCCACAGCGATGCGCTTATGAGTAATGAAAAGAATCTCCGGGAGGTTTGGGGAGTTGGTTCTCTATCCGCAAGCGGCCTGTGGGATCGCGTGTTTCCCTCTCTGTACTACAATATTACCTACAACCCCCTGAAGTGATTATAAGGGGCTCAGTGCTCAAAAGGTCCAAACTTGTTTCTTTCAATAAGTGCTGGGAGCTCTGACTGATGCCAGTCGGTTACGCGTCTGCACCTGAGGGGTGAAGCTGGCTTACATCCAATGGGAGCTCGTTGCACAGTTGTCTGTTGGCAAAATTTTACCCTTAAAACTTTAAGGCTAAATGCCACCCTTTATCCATAAGTATTCTTGTACGTATTGCAAGGCTTTTCAAAGCGGAGAGTCATCACACGCGGTGCAGGTCAAGTAACGCAGTACGGCTGTGCTGAGTCACTAGGAACTATGGCTAGGTACGAATGTAAGGATACGCTACAGAGTCGCAACGCAAGGGCAATAGTGGAGGATGGAAGCGTGGCCATAGGATGGAGTTGAAATTGTAATTGAATTTTCAAGGTTTTCTTCTCTGGGTTCAAACTTTAATGTGATTTTTATAGGTTGATTTCCCTTTGCTTGTGGGACCGTGGAAGTTGCCTGTAGTGAATTTCTGTAGTGAAAATTCTGAATTGGTCCCATTAAGTCGTGTGAGGCTGCAGCACGGAGCCAACGCAGCGTCCGATTTTGCCCTTTTTGAAGTTTGTAGGAAATCTGCTAGCAATTGTAACTAGACTATAAATGAGCCTGTGCAGCCAGGACGTCTGAAGTTCGGAGCACCTCGACTCCGACTCACTTCAGTAAGAATTGAGGTCCCTACGTGAACTGCAGGATTAGATCTACAGTAAGTCGCAGTTCACATCACCAAGAAAGCACTGCTTAGAGTGACATTGTGTAAGGGTTAAATAGCCATGTTGAAGAAGTGTTGTGCAATACTTTGAAAAAGAAAAATTATAACTAGATGAGCAAAGTAGTGGAGCTGCGATTCTTTGTATTTAAAGCCAGTATGGGAATGAACCTGTTAAGATTTAATTGAATTCTGAGTGTTCATTTAATATGTATTCACAGTCCAGTGTAGGGTACTGTAATCATTTGCTACGTGCAGATTTTGTACAATGAACTCATAATACTGAATGCATAGTAAAATTCCGCCTGAAAAGGAATTTTGGCATGCACAATAGCTGGTCTATGAATCTCAGTTTTCTTGGTCATCTGATGTTGCTGTTTTTTAAATAATAAAAAACTTAATGCACTATTGCTAAAATAATGTATTTGAAATTCATTTATACAATACATGTTTTGCACCTGAAGCTTCCTATTTAAAGTACAAACTCCACTGGATTACGACAGCTGAGTCATAAAGCCCCCAGAATAAACGTCTGACAGCGCTACCGTACTCGTAGTAGGGTAGTGCTAGGAAGGGGCTGCTCTCATTTCTTTTAATCTATGTTTTTATGTGCATTCAGTGTGTTTGTATATATATATATATGGATATGTGTGTATATTTATATATTCACATACATATATGAAATTAAGCATATACATAACCAACCCTCTATTTTTTATAATTCATCACCAAGAAAAATTGGATTCCCAAAATTACCTTGCCCAGAGTCTGTGGAAATATGGACCTTAAAATTTTTATTGAAGTAAATTTTGCAAGTCTCTTTGAAAACTGAAAGTTTACATTTCTCTTACTATGTATCAGACAGTGTTTTAGATGATTTTGCATTTAGCAGATACATTAAACTTTGCAGAATAATCTATCATACTTTCATAATGTAGGTATAAATTGCCAAAAAGAGATTATTCTATATTTTTTAAAAATCTGTGCAAAAGACAGTCCCTGAGAGGTGAGGCTACTACAGAAACCACTGGTCAGTTTTAAATGCTTCTGGAGTCCTAATTTCATTTTGAACAATAGACCAATCATTATTGCTCTGGACTAGCTTGTTAGTCATGCACTGATATGTGTAATTAAATATTTCTTGAGCCCAGAGGGAGCACATTTACACTTTAAAGAGGGACTGCTAAGCTAAAAGATAATTAGCATCACATGTGAGGGCTTTGCTTAAAATATATATCTATTATGCTATCACTTCTCGCTGTGTGCAATGGCATTTACTAACACTGCTCACTTTAAAAATGGACAAATTCTTATTTTGCCAGCTAATTAGCGGTTGCCAGTGTCATTTTTGTGATGTTGCAGCTAGTAATATGAGCCCAGTTGCATAGTCACAAAAGTGATCATTGGAAACTGTGACTCTGCTGCAGGGACAATGTGGGAAACCCCTTTTCTGAGCCTCTAACGACCTCTGACCTTTGCTTGCTGATGGTTTGCATGATGATTTCCTTTTCACTCAATGAGCCAAGGGTTGGTTTGTATTACTAATCATTCTTTCTAAGTTAATTCTTCCTGTATATGTGTATATATATATAATATATATTTTCTTCAACATTCAAGAACTTTGCTTACTGATGAATTTTCAGCTCACTCTCATTAGCCAGAACTAAGAATGAAATGAGATGTTGCTGCACTTCTAAATATTTTCATAAACTATATATAGACAAAGCTATGAACCAGCTGGATTGAAAGCCTTTGTTTTAATGTGTTTTCTGAAATGTGTGATAATGAAAATGTTTGAAACGCCTTCAATAAAACCGACAAACATAAGGTGTCTTTCCCTAACATGTGTCTCTGGCTGTCTGATTTACTGGGAGGTCTGATTTACTGATAGGTTTAGATCAAGTTTGTCACTGAAACTATATTAGGACTTTGGTAGATGGCTAGTCACAACATGCAAATATCACGTTAGTGGTGCCATACAAGGAACAAAGGAACCACACAAGCAGAAAAGGGAATGGTAAACACCCCTCTGTAGTTACTAGCTTTTATGGAATACTTTAAATGCAGAAATCACTCTTTACTAATGCACATGATGGGGGACGGGGGGAGGATGACCAGCTGCACGTAGGGGAATGCAGACCTATCAGATGTTGTTACAGACATTTCAAATATAATTTACTGTACAATACAAAAAATAAACATCAGGCTTTATGTTGTATAGAAGGAGTTGATCCTTAGATATGACCATCAAGAATTGAATGTTTCATTCATGTGAAAACTCCACTGCAGCTTAAGTCATTGAAGTTTTGCGTGGTAGTACCTGCGTATATATGCATTTATGGACATATAAATGATCCATTTAACTTCTAAAGTCAGTTGCTTCTCAATGAGTTACCACTTATTTCATAGTTCTGCTGCATTAATTACTTACATCCAAGGAGTACAGAGACAGAATGTCTCTGCAAGTATGATTTACATCAGTAAGCAAAAGAGTAAGAATTGTGAAAACTTCCTGAATTCTAATGTTTAAAGGGAATCATTACACAAACTTAATATTGTTATCAAGTTCGATTAGAATCTTAAATAATAAAAAACAGAATGTGAAGACACAGTTTCATGGGACATCACCAACATCTCCGTAGCCTGTTTGAGTTGAGTTCCAGGTATCCTGACTCCCTGTCAAATTTAGAAATTTAGGCATCTTCAGGCTATACTGTAAGCAATGTTTAAAGATATATGCATGTTTTCACAGCACAGATGTTAGTGAATAGATGAACAGCCAAGAACTAAATGATTCAGTAGGTTAGTTATGCTTTAAAATTCATAACATCATACCACAGTTGCCAAATTTCAGCAGCTCACTTCAGTTTAGCAGTCAGGATCCTATGTAACACTTGCACTGAGGTGGGGCTCATTAGAGGGTCTGGGTACCCCTTGGAAGCTGCCCTATAAAGTGGTTTTATAGGAGACCTTCTAGCTCCAGTAAACTCAGACATCTCATCAAGGAACTTGAATGAAAGGTTTTAATTTCTTGAAGCAATGCTTTCGCATTTTAGCCTTTATTCAGCTTGCCTTGTTAACATATGTGTGCATATTTTATGGTTTTTTGGGCCTGTAACATACTTGACATGCAAAATATATCCTAGAGCAGAAGAGAAGGTTTGGGATTTTGGTTTTTGTGAAGCAATTTAAATAGATTTAAACCAATTTTGTGGGCTCTATTCTTAGACTGAGTGTCTGGCTTTGCTTCAGCACTAGTTAATTCCTTCATTGAGTTTACATATCAGCAGACCTGTTCTATAGCTGTACTTTTATTGATTGACTTCACGTATATTCTCTTGCCACTGACAATGTTTAACAAGGAAGCTGTAGAAGACAATAATGTGTAAATATTAAATATATAAGACTTCTGCACTAGAACCAAAGCAGTAAAGCTTACTGATGGTTTTAGTTATTTTTACCACAATAGATTACATTTTAAAATTTTGTGAGAAGCTTTTCAGGAGATTTGGTATTTGCCTTGCTGGGGAGGACTGGTTTTTCAAATCAGCACACATTGTACAAAGTATACTGGAATAGCCATTTTTAATTTTGGATTCAGTTTGATGCCCTGCGATATTTCTTTGAGCAACCTCATGAACTCAAAGTTGGCTTTAAAATTAAAGCATCTCAAGATAATCTTAGTTTTGGAGCTAAGACATAAGACATTTGAGAAAAAGAGATTATTTATTTTGCCTAGCCAACAGCAATAATGGGATGTTGTCTGGGATTTCCACAGCAGCAAAGCAGAAGCAAACTTTAAACAAGATTATGTATGTAACAACTGCTTGTTATACTAGGAAATTATCAACCTGACTGTTTCTTTAAAGGCTGCAACATTTGTTTTTTTCTTATTGCTTTTTTTTGACAGTTGGCTAAAGAAACAGTATGTAATATGCTTAATTAATTTTTTGTGTCTGTTTTATTTCAGAAAAGTAAACAAGTGCTACAGGGGTCGCTCTTGTCCAGTAGTTGTTCATTGCAGGCAAGTACAATTTCTAAAATAGCTTTAGAGAGATTTGTATGTGTGAGAATTTAATATAGATATAAATAAAATGGGCAAATTTAGATAAATCACTAAACAGATAGTGAGGTAGGCTGAAGGTATTAAATATAATTCAACTGTTTTTTAATGCTAATTAATACTTAGTATCTGTTTGCATAATAAAATTATCCTTTCCTATGATTTCGTAGATGTTGTGTCGTGACTTAACAATGTATGGCCACCCTTTCCAATATAAATAGCACTTCAGTTTCATAAATCTCCTTGAAAATGGTAATGGTTCCTTGCATTCCCTCCCAATTTAGTCTATTTTATTAACAGTCAATTATGTTTTATTTCTTCTTTGCTTGCTTTCAGCGATCATGGTAAGAAGAAAGAAATGTCAGGGAGTGGAAACCTACCTAGACACTGAGTAATCCTTTAAGCATAGATTATCTTTAGGCCTGACAGTCTGATAGATGCACAGGGCAGGTCAATGGAAAACTTTACCATAATAACATTAATGTTTGGTTTTGCCATTGGAGGTTCTGTGTTATAAGGAGGATGCTGAACTCATTTATCGACGATATTCTTGTCGATAAGGAAGACAGAAAACCAGCCCTGCTAAGAGGCAGGTTGTCTGACATGTGGCACTCCACTTTGGGTGGAAGTGAGGATGGAGGGGACATGTTTCTCACCTCTGGCTCAGCAGAGTCACCTTCCACTGGATGCGAGGAGGCTCGCTGCAGAGGCGAATGCTCTGGAGCAGGCTTGTTTGCATTGCCTTCAGGAAGCCTGAGAAAAGAAACATTTGATGCAGAATGAAAAGCCTTCAAGTTTCTTGCTCTTTCCTTACTGTGATGGATGGAAATGTCTACCATCCACGCAGTAGTTTTTGTTTTTATTGGGCCTGATCGCTGCCTTGCCTCTCATTATTCAGCTTAACTAATAAGATTGTGCCTTTGTTCCCTTCATAGGCATAGAAAAAAAAATTATTACCATTACCTCCTTTTCTCTAAGCAGTGATCTAGTAACTGAAAGAAAAAAACCTCTGTCTACAGAGACTTAACAAAAATTAAGTTTCATAGACTGCCTGTAAACAGAATGTAATAACGCGCTTCACGCTGTTCTATTATTTTTCCTTTCATTAATTCTTGTACACAAATTGAGCTATCAATAAAAATAATGGCCTAATTAATAAAACTACATACCAGTCTAATTGGTCACACATGCACCTTTGTAAAAATTTTGGGGAGGGAAAGAAAAAAAGCTTTTACTTAAAGTCTTAATTATGTTTGCTAACAGCAGCTCTAAAAGAGCATCACGCTGGCAATTACATGTTGCTCCCTGAAAGGGACACAAGCTGCATTCAGATTAGGGAGCTTTCCCCCTCCCAGGGCTTGGTCTCACGTCTCTGAGGAAGGGCTGATGATACACAAAAGTTAAAGCTGTTTCTTAGGAATTACATGACAATATTTTTTCTGGTCATTGCAACTAAGGAAGAATTAAAGGAAAAGGTAAAAAGAAAAAACAAATCACTCACGACGTATAGTGAAGAAAGACTGCAGTCCCTCAGGAATCAAATATTTCGGTTCTCAGACAGGCCTCTGCATGCATTCCCTCTGACCGCTGTGTTCAGATGCAATCCGTGACACTTTGGGACCATTCAGGATAATGTTCTGGTCTAGTTTATTCTGTGGTTCTTGATCTCATATGCAGGTGACCACAAGCTCATTATATGCACGCTTTTTGAACAGAAATGGTATCCTGTTTTAGGGTTAATGAATTTTCCACTGTTGTTTAAAATGCTTTTATTGCATAAAGACAACTCGGCTTAAAAAATCAAAACAAAGCCCCGTTATTCATGCAGGCTCATCGTTAATTTTCCACGAAGGGCTGTGTTAATTCAGTGCAAGCTTTCTCTCCTCTCTCAGTACCCTACTTTAGCCCCTCATTGTGTCCTCTCCCCCCATGTGTAACAGTATAACATTAAGGGCAGGTACCTTCATGTTGAGTCTAGATGCACATTGATAGGCTTTTTTTTTTTCTTTTTCCCTTTCTGTTGGCAGCGATGGTGCGGGAAGAAGTGGAACCTACATTCTAATTGACATGGTTCTCAATAAAATGGCCAAAGGTGAGAATCGAAAGGCTTGTTACTTCCTCGGTACTGAGAGATGTGCTTGTGTTGCCATGACAACGCGGGGAGCAATATTCACAGCAAATCTGAGAATAAATTAGAGGCAAATTGTACTCTGTCCTGAACGGTCTTAAGTTTTATTTTCATAGCGATTTCAAACAACAAACCCCAACACAAATGCTTTCTGAATGAGCAGGTGGGTTTTGTGCTTTTAAGAAGTATTTGCATTTTTAACTTTTTCATTTAAAATAGTTATTACAGATTTTAGAAGAAGATACCATAGGGCTGTACAATCCTTATTTAGTGGTTACACGAGTTAGGTCCTGGGCGGGTTTGTGACCATTGCCCGGTCCCCTGTCACCTCCCCAGCCACGAGGGTCAAACGTGATTACTTTTCTTTTTGTAGCTGTCCATTGCCACCAAAGCGCCTAGAAGAGCTGGTAGCAGACAGGGCCCCATGTGCTGCACAAATTTGTCGCATAGGAGGAAAAAGACTGTAGTGAACAGGACAGAGGACTGAAAATAAATCAGCTAATGCTCTGTTCCCAGCTCTGCCACTGTCTGTTTAATATTGAAAAATTTATTTAACTTTTCTGTTCCTTTGTTTCCTTATCTGTGAGATGTAATTTTAGGAAGTGGGAAATCATCTGTCAACATAAATATATACTGTTTGTTTAAAATGAAGTCTATAGATTCTCTAGAGATTGGGACCATTCCTTTACTTTTTATTGATTGGTAAATGGTTCATGGTGGGAAGTACTTGAGATACACTGAAATAATCTTTTTATGTTAGAACTAAACCAAATTTTTAATACTGCTACTGTCTTCAAAAGGAAGGAGGGTAAAAGTGGGCATGTAAACCTGACTGTATGTTAAAAGGACATTATAGGCAGCTTTATTTATATATTGTACCCCCTTCCTCATGCCTTTGGCCATGTGTGTATCACAGTTTCATAGAACTGCATTTTAAGAGGAAGCGAAATCTTGAGAGGTTGAAAATAAACAAAAAATAGTTATTTGCCTTTCTTAAGCTGAGTACTTGAGCTACCTTGATCTGGCATTATGCACATGTGTGTATTTAAAGAAAAAGGATTAATTGTGAAAACATATTAATTTATATAGAGAAACAATATTTAGTTCTTTGAGTTCTAATCACTTTACAGTTGTTGTTTAAAATCTTCTAACATAGACGTATTTTTGTATGTAGTTTAAAAATATTCTGCATGTTTTGCAGTCTTCTGTTCCATCCTGCGTATCCCAGTCCTGTGAGACATAGTGGCATCCTGTCCCTTTAGAAAGAAGAGTTTAGCATTTTTTCCTCTCTGTATTCTGACTGTTAACATGTCTTGTCAAACATGGACTTAATTTTCTGCCCACAAGCATCCTGTGAAACTTGCTGCTGATGTTAAAAGCAGTTGTGTGTTTGCCTTCTCCTTAGCACTGTACTGAAAATAATTTTTTCAGTGGGATGAGATTAGTTTTTCATGCTCATTGGAAAATAGGTTTTCTCTCTGTGAAGGAATATGGAGATATTTCCAATGCTTGTTACGTGCCACGTGACAACCTGGTCTTTAAAAATAGAAGCAATGGTATGTCATAAAATTAATGTAGACCTTTGTTAGGTATTTGTTCGGCTCATTTCAGTCATCAGCAATGAGAAGCCGTAATGAAAACTAGATTTAAAGTATATGCAATTTACTCGCATAAAGAAGTAAATGAGAAGTATTTTCTAGCTTGGGGCTTTCAGCCACTTAAGGGAGGGTTGACTTTGTTGTAAAAGCACTGAAGAATGCCATTTATTGACTCCATTGTACCATGTAATGTCAAATTCCATTTTAAGTGTGGGCTTAGCGCTTCACAATGCCAGACAAGTCATGTGAAACTGGCCAGAGAAAGGCGTCACAGGGCTTTTTGGAGATCGGTCACCCCCATTTTGTTCTTGACCTGCTCCCCTTTGCCCGTGGGGGTGTGCGACGCGAAATCCCCTGACCTGGTGCTTTGGCTGGGGTTTAAATGAAAGATCAAAGGGCAGAGCGGGCATCTCAGCCCTGCTGAGGTGGGCCTTTCCCAGGCTGTCACACTGTGCGGCCGCCAAAGGTTTTGTTCGGGCGGGAACCGAGGCCCAGCCTGTGCGGCCGGGGCCCTCTTTGTCTGGCCTGAGAAGCTGGAGGCCCAGGTTGAGGATCCAATGTTCATCAAATGATCAAAGGCCTGAAGCCCTGGACATGAAATCTTTCTTTCCATTTCCTTTTCTTAGAGAATGAATTGCACGAGTGGCAAAGAATGCCCTTTCCAAAGCTTTTATGTGGAGTGCGAGGGCTAACTTCAGAGTCCTTCAGCGCTAAACATAAAAATGTAAGTGCACTTTCAATCTGGGCCCAGCTGCAAGGCCAGCATCTAGTAACATTTCTTTCAAAAAGGCTTTTAAGGATTAAGGCCTTCAGTCTTTCAAAAAAAAAAAAAACACCACAAAAAAAAACGGACTTTTAAGAATAAACTTAGAATAATTTGAGTTTCTTGTTCCACTGTCTGGTTTATTAGAAAGTAGACAATAATGCATTTTTAAATCAAAGTAAATAGAGGAGTACTTAGTTTCGGCAGTGGGAAAGTAGAAAGCCTTGGCTCTTTAGTGGGGCTTTTAATAGGGTAGGTTGAGAAAAGGAGCTCCTTTTTCATGTAATGATTTACTTCCCTGCATTCTCTTAGACAGTTAACTGTAAATGCCTTTGTCATTTACAATTTCTTCTCCTACTGCTCATTGAATTAGTGCTAATACTTAGTCTATTAAACACGTTATAAATTCATATCTTCTGCTGTCTTGCCTGTTGCCATCCCTCATATTATTTTAGATGCTGAAAACCACCAGCAAGGGACCTGTTCCTAAAGCCTAAAGCAGGGGAAAAGAAACCAAGTTGGGGAGAATTTTGTGCTTGACACCCGCCACGTCAGTCTGACTGCCCCAAACAATTTGAGAAGGCAGGAATGAAATTTAAAAACAAAAGGCAAAGCACCCTATTTTAGTGCACTTGCAGAATGGTAGAAGTCAGTACCGAGGGTAGAAATGCCCCCTTGGTGTACCTGGGGGGGTTTGAGCTGGCGGGAGGGCACGCAAGGGCTCGCATGGGGCTCGCAGGAGCCCTCGCTCAGCAAACACCCTCCCGGCCCCCAGCTGCCGTTGGGAGCCACGCGGCGCCGGCCTGCGGGACTCCCTCCGGCTCTGCGCGGCATCAGGAAGGATTTCCTGTCGGGTTGGGGTTTTAATGAATTTCACTGTCCTCCGTGCAGTAAATGTAATGACTGCATCTGTGCATTCACTCCAAACAGCCACATTAAATAATCTGATTAGATACTGGAACAGTCAGAGAACAACAGTGTCTATTCAGTGCTATCATTCCTCTGTCATGTCAGCAAAAAGTTTTAAATGCAAGTGTATCCTTTTGTTTAGTTGTTCCAGTAACTTAGCGCTGCTATTTATCATGTAGTTTATTACTATAATTATTTTTCTTGTTAGATTCATATGCAGAGCAGTTACAAGACCCTGATCCTATACCCATCAAAGTAATAACAAAAAACAAGACAGTGTTGAATCTGGCCTTACAGTAACACATTTAAATACTATTTCACATGATTTAACTATGATAACTATTTAACTATGATACTATTTTTACATGGGTGTTACAATTTTAAGACAGTTACCAAGTCACCTCTCATTTCCCCGACAGACAGCTTAGGACAAGCTTTAGTGAGTGAGAAGTTGAGAAGTGATTCATTTCAAATCCATGTGCGCTTCCATGATTTAAATAAATACAGAAAATGATAATGGATTGTTTTTGTAGATAACAATGCTTGCTGGATTTTTGACAGAGACTGTTTTTCTGAGGCTGATTTCTGCTAAGAATTTCAACGTTCTTCATGCATTTACAAGTTTTACCCTTTGTTACTAGGGTTGATAAACTGGTTTAGATCAGTCTGCTTGATATTCCTTTCTCACCCCAAGCTCACAGTAACTCTGAGCTGATCAGGTTTTTTTCTTTTTGTGTGATCTAGAGAAAAGTTGAAAATTTTTTCATTTTTTTTCTTTCCTGCAGGCTTATTGTAGTGACTAAAAGTTTGATATATTGCAAGACATTTTTATTGAGTGTTTCTGGCATGAAAAAGAAAAAAAATCAGATTATGAGTCTTCCCACTTTCATTTTTCTGAACTGAGAGGCTTGGATAGTGTAGATAATAGTTTGATTTTTAGATATTAATCCAGGCAGCAGCTGCTTGGGGTTTGCTGACCATCCATTTTCTTGTATTTGAACTAGCTGGAATGAGATGAGTCAAAGGGAAGGCAAATATGAATTTTAAAATCCTTTTAAAGTATTGATTTCCGAATTCTAAAACCCAGCAAAAAGATTTGATTTAGCAAAGCCGAACCAACAGTTTATTCTCTCACATTCAAAAGCGTGGATTATAATTGATGAGCACACACGCTCTGGCCTGGGCTGGCAGCGGAGGTTATCTCCCCAAGTCCTTTCCTTGCCCCCGCTACCCTATTGTCTGAGGGTCTTGTGAGTCAGCTCCTGAGCAGATGCAGTTTATACCGTGACATTTTAAGGCAAAACAAAAGATTCCTTAATTCGCCTTCTGACTCATCGTGATCAAATGATTTTGGCTAATCTGAACCCTTGCTGAGGTTTTGCTTATCTGCTGTGTGGATTTAACAATCATAATGAAGTTGTGGGGTTAGCTCCTCTCTGAAAGGATTTTATGAAAGAAAATGCTTGCCCATATTCGTGTTAAAATGGATTCAATCTGCTTATTTTTGAGTCCTTATGCAAAGTCTGAGAAAATTCTATTGTTCAGTTGTGCTGATACAAGTCTAGAGCAGGCTATTTCTGACACGCTCTTGGTGAACAAGGGAATACTTCTTCAACCCAGGATCCAGCTTCTCCCATGAAAATAAAACTTAACATACTACGTGTCATATAGTGGTTGAGAGAATATATAGTGTAAAAGAGAGATTACTTTTTTTAAAAGTGGTATTCAATGGTAAGAGGGCAAGAAGCGGGAAGAGAAATAGGTGGTGTTCTGGAGAAAAATTTACAGCAGAAAAATTCAGGACTCAAAACTGTAATTGTTTTCATGTTCTAAGTTTGAATCGATCACATTTCTGGTCTTTGAGATTTGGGTTAGATAGATTATTAGGAAAAAGATAAAAAATGTAGGCCAGTAGAGCCAAAACCTTAGATTTTGCTTTGTGTACTATTGTACTGTCCACAAGACTGCCTCAGTTCTCAGCAGCAATAATGCTAACCATGTAAAGCTGAAATGTTGCTAGTTCAATTTATGAAGGAAGTTCTTAGTGTCCATGTAAACATATCATATACGGCTGTTTTTTTAAATAAGCTGCATTATGTATTGTAACTTTTATGTAATGAGTTACCCTGGAAGCACAATTAGGCAAATAGTGCTCATTCTTGCAGCCTTTCCCGGCAGATAATTAATCACAAAGAGAGCTGGGCCCCCAGCTACACGCAGAAGTGTATAGGGAATGTATAGGACAGTTTTTTACGGTCCAGCCTGTGATGCTCAGGGAACTCTTGCTATTTAGACCAAGCTGTTTAAAACAGTATTTATTTCCTTTGCAAAACACATTTTGACATATAAAGCTTTAAAGCTTTTGACACATTATTGACACTATAGAGTCATCGATTAATAGTTCGTTAAATGACAATAAAAAAGTAGCATGTTCTGCAGGCTTCTGTTGTGAAATGAATTAGTGACCATGGATGGGGAAGGTGGTGTTGGTTGATGTTTCCTTGTGTATGTTGTATGAACGGCATTTTTAGATGGCTTCC
The DNA here is from genome assembly GCF_965183815.1 of Platalea leucorodia. Taxonomy (NCBI): domain Eukaryota; kingdom Metazoa; phylum Chordata; class Aves; order Pelecaniformes; family Threskiornithidae; genus Platalea; species Platalea leucorodia. The sequence goes on from NC_138823.1 coordinate 158,638,113, forward strand.
TATATGGCATATAGAGATTTCAAACAAAAAGCAAACAAGTTATTGATGTAATTTCTTTGGCTTTTTTCTTTTTTGTATAGTTTAGTGGTCAGGGATTACTCTAAAAGAGTCATATTTCTTGAGTTATTTGCTGTTCCGGGGATTTTATTGGAAAAAGAATTGGGACTAGCAAAGTGTGGTAGAAAGCAATCCTAATTATTCAGGGTTTGGGGCAAAAGAATTGTGAAGAAAGACTGATCAGACATGGGCTATTCCTTGGGAAAGGGAGCATGAAGGGGGGTCCCCATAGAGCGTTCGAAGACCCTGAAAGGAATGTATTGATGTCAGTAAGCAGCTTGAGATAGTGACTAATTTGAAAACAAGAGGTCATTGACTGAAACTAAGGAGGAGACAAGCAGATAAGGAATTTGGGCGGCATTTTTTCACACAATGGGTAGGTTAGAATATGGAAGAGTGGAAAAGCTGGTCATAGAAGTACTGTGCTATCGGTTCGAGAAGCAGCTGGGCAAATGTTTGGAAAAGGAGTTATATACAGAGTGAAGAACTACTTTTTTTTGTAGCTAATCTCATGCAGCAGTCCATAGAAGGATTTGAAGAGAAGTGTTTAATTGACCAGATGGTAGTCTTCTGGCTGTAAAGGGTACAATGTATATTACCTAACTAAAGTGTAATTATTCCACAACTTCTATAGCTGGACCAGTTTAGTCACTTTTAAGGATAAACTTCGCTAAAGAATGAATCCATAATAGTTGCATCTTGTATTCAGGTCACTCCACGTACTGTCTTGTGAAAGTATTGCCACCTACGTGCAACGTAAAATGAAAGTAATGTAAAATGTAGTTCTTACAATTTAATACATTCACGTGGGTGAGCTACTTTTGTGTCCCCTGTAAAGAAAATCCACATTTTTCCAAAGGGGACTCCAAGATATTTTGCGGCCAACTGAGGCGTGTTTTCAGCAATGTCATTTTTGCAATCAGCATCTTAACTTTGTTCACGTTTGATTCAGCACGTGGAGATGAACTGCCTTTCAGGTAACTCGCCGGCAGTTTCTGGAAGAGGTACGAAAAGAAGCAAATTGTGTAGAACTCTATGGGAGCTGATACTGGGGAACACCTGTAAGTAGGCAGTAGCAGCACATCCACAGTTCTTGCTGTCATTACCCTTTGCGTGTGTGTGTGTGTGTGCGCGCGCGTGTATGTGCATGTGTAAGTTAAATTTAGATGTGTGCGCTGGTATTTTCTAGAGTGACCATAGGTGATTATGGGCTATCTTACCCTATATGGAATGCAACCCATTAACTTCTATTTCTTGCATGTAGTGCTTTAAGCATATTCCTTTTCCTTTTAACTTCTGGGGAGGCTGGGGGAAATCTAGATGTAAAAGAGAAACAATTCCTACATAGTATAGAGTATGATGTGACATATTCTCATGCACAGTGGAAGCGAGGAAGGATTGGGCCTCAAATTAGCATTCATTTGCATTCAGTTACAGTGAGTGGTTTCTGTATGTTTTTTCTGCATTGACAAAGGATATTAGCTTAAAAGCTGACATGTCAGTACTGAATTTCTAGCTCTGCAAGACTGTTGAAATCAGTGAAAGCTTACAAGCATTATTTTCCTGTAGCAGTTTTTAAAATATTAGGCTGTTCCTACACTTTCCATCGTCAGTATCACGTTCCTTTGGATTGTGTACTGACAAAGCCATATCACTTACATTTATACATTTATAACATGTAGTTTTCAAGTATTAATATAAAATGTGTAGACAATAACATATTATGTAATTTATACTCTGTGTATGTATGACTGTCACAATAATTTTCGTTACTTCACTTTTATTACTTTAAGTACTCCCTCCTCCATTTATATGCTTGCTTTGCTGGTTGGGTTTTTTCATTGTGGTTGTTTTCTTGGGGGTTTTGTTGGGTTTTTTTTAATAAAGGTAGCAAAATTTTAATTTGGGTCATTTTTAGGTGTATAGAAGCCCTTATGTATTTTGTCTAAAATTACAGACAGTTCACAGATTCAGGTATATGTTGGGTCCATTCCTAACCACATACACGCATGCACACAGATTTTGTTCATCTCAGAGAAAGAATAAGCTTTTAATGAAAATGCCAGCCTGAATACATTTCTCTTTTTGTTATCTTTAAAAGTGTGTCCCTCTCTAGGTTTTTGCTGACGCTTTTCTCTTTCCATGAAAAGCATCAAATGATCCTCCTGGCCAATAGCAGAACTCCAGCAGCTACAGCAGCAGACATCTGGATAACTACAAACGAAAATTGCTTTTATTTTTGTAGTTTCTAGCTGTTGTTCAGCTCCCTTTTTTAACTCTAATATTTACAAGTGTTTTTATTTAATGGGCACTCAGACAATGCAAGTTGAAGGAAGAAAATACTCGTTTCTTTGCAGCAGATCACTATACAAACAGCAGTTACTCTTACAATGTGTTTTTCACTTCCATGGCCTTCCCTACACTATACTGCAACTGGTTTATCTTTTCATTGTGGTTCCATGTTGCTTTTTCTTTTGCCATTTCCATCAAAATTGCCAAGCTGGGGGGTGAGGGAAGAGGGGAAGGCAACAGAGACAAAACACAGATCTCAAACACTGTTAGATTTGGCAGATTCTAGCATTCAGGAGCCCAAAACTGCCGTGCAGAAACTCAAGTTTTTTCAACTCAGGTTCATTCCAGCCAACTTTAGCCATATAAAGCACCTAGCATTAAGCATCTCGCCTAACCTAGTTGTCCAGCTCTCCTCAATCACCAACAGAGAACGATACACACCTCCACCTCTGGAGGATAATTCTCAGGCAAATGAATTGCCCGTCAGAGCCTCCCCTCTCTCTCTTAGCCATTGGGAGAGGAGATGACTAACTCCGATTCGAACTTCAAGGATGGCTGGAGTAGATGAGATGAGGCTGGGCCTTTGAGACTAAGCTAGTTAGTAAATATTACTGGTATGCCATTAAAACTAATGGTCAGTGAAGAAGTGGTGTTACACTCCTCCTAGTTATGACCCTTTCTTCTTTAACCAGATTGAGTTTGCCCCTCATATGGTGTGATTAAATGTTTCGCTGCAACATTAAGTACTCAATGGGGCAAACACTCGCTGGAGCAGCTACGCGAGCTGTCCTTTAGAAGCTGTCAGTGGGAAGCTGGAGGCATCTAGGGCATTAGGAGCGTTGCAAATCTATAGCATAGCTGTGCTACGTCCAGCTAGCTTGGGCATTGCAAACAGCATAGCTATGACAGTGTAATAGTCCATGAGTGCTGATTTACCCTGCTAACTCCCGAGAGAGCCCGCTTCTGTTTCTGTACACTATCGCAGCCAGCAGTATAGATGGGTCCTTTTTGTGTATTAGGCTCCCGGCAGACCTGGATCTAGTTAGTCTGTCCTTCTTCAGGAGGTTTTTGCCCTTGGGTCTCCAGAGTTCATTGTCTGCCTCCTTGCTAAGGCAAAGCTGAATGCAGAAGAGGGCCAGAAAATGTTGTACTAAACCCAAGAAAGCCTATTTGTCAGAGTCCTCACACGGGGAGCGAAGAAAGGCAGCATAAAGCCGCTGTGCATGAGTTTGCTTTGACCATGAAGCATCACTTTTAGGCATGAGTCCTGCAGTCATCACCCAAACACGAAAACCACTTGTATTCTTTCCTAAACACAGACATGCTGTGATGAGACAGCTGATTGTCCTTGCTGACACTGTATCTTTGCCCTTATTTTCTTTCTCACGTGTATTTTTGCTATTTCATAATATTCCACAGTGCTCCCAGCTGCTTGCAAATACCGCGCCATGCATGACTCTGAGGCTAAAAGGCTGCCGATCAGCAGCATCTTGCAAATATTAATTGGATCATTTTTCAGCTTCTAGCAAGAGCAGCAGAAAGAACTGTATTAGGGCCTCTTCCTTCGAGATTTTAACAAGTCAGTTTTTAATCTGACCTAACAAGTCCCTTTGCCCTTCAAGGCCTAATTCAAAATCTATACAATAAAATAAATATAAAAAGATGCATTAAGCAGGTAATATCTGACTAGAATGAAACTGAATACTTACTGCTGCAAAAAGAAAGGCACTTGATGGGTCATTTCTGTATTCCCCTTAGTACTCCATTTTTTTCTGTTGGGATAAATGTTTGTTCCCACACAGATCATCAGTCTTTCTTAAGAAGAAATAGTAACAGTGCTAATAAGCCCACATTTCCACCATTCACCATGACTCCTGCATCATATATTCAGCTTTGTGATCACTTTATGGTCAAGGGGAACAGAAAGAGGGCTGAGAACGGTGCAAAGAGTACTGGAAAAAAAAAGTAGAGTATCTATCTAGGTTCTCACCTCTCTAGTGTCCAAGTACCTTATAATCATAAATGGATTTGCCTTCATAACAACTTATTAGGTAGAAAAAAGATGGTTCGTTTTATAAATGATGGTGCGAAACAAAGGGTGAATTTAACGATTTAACCAAAGTGGTGCAGGAGGTTAGACCCTCAGTCTGGAAGAGAATTCAAATGTATCTAAACATAGCAACGTAATGACCAAGACATCCTTTAGGACTCACAGTAACAAATTTATAGCCGTTCTGCAGAGTTATAATCGTATCTTTTTGAGGATATATGCCGGTAGATCTGAAAGTTGTTCCCAGCTAGAAAAATCCTTTTTAATTTAATATTTATGAGTAATATGTATTTGTGAAACATCACAAAGAAAACTCTTCAGTTTCGGTTATTTAAAAAGAAACCCCCCACAAATAACTGCTTTGATGAAGTATTTAAGGATCATTTTATTTTTATAAATACACAGAAAATTCAGAGCATCTAGAATCTAAAATATTCCTTTTAATACTGTCCTTTAATATAAAATTCTATCAGTCTCCCAGAATCTACTCTGCACTTTTCATTAGTAATGAATAAAATGGAACTTTTGACTTTGCTTTCAGTGCAAGTATGTTCAAGCCTATTATGTAAAAAAACCTCAAAGCTTGCCTTAATTAAGCAATAATTTTCATACATTTATGTAACAAATGCTGATTGTTCTTATAACTGAGAAAAAAAAAACACAGCACATTTTCAGGTGCACAAGCTCTGTAGTTTGCTGAACCTGAAAACCACTTTTTAATGATACGCCTTCGTTTTTTCTTCCTAGCTGACATATTAAAAGATGTTACCCCCCTCGACAAACTTTGTCTGTCATATTCCTGTACCATCACAGTGACAGGAATGCTGCTGCCATGTGGAAGGGATTATCCTCCACAGAGTGTTTCTCATGTTTCTTGTGTTTATCGAAATGGGTCCCCTGCCATGTTTAGGGGGAGAAGAAGAAAGGGAAGATTTCATTATTATAGTCATAAAACTAACATTAGGCAATTCATGATGATTTTAAATATTGCGAGCTGCTGCTGGTCACCTCATGGAGCCTATTGCAGCAGAATTTGGCTGGCTCCTTATTTACTGCAGGAGGAAAAGGGAATTCAACTTTTACCCATGTTTTTACGACATGCTGGATACTCCATTTATGCAACTATCTAAGGGCAAACACTTTAACCCCTTGAGACCTGCTAATCAGGAGCACCAGCTGTTAAGTGCCAGCATGCATCCTGCATTGGTGCCTGCGGGGAGAGAAAGGGTCGCAAAGGATATGACCCTAAACTTCAGAAACCGCTTCTCTCCTTGGGGGCAAAATATAATTCAGCTTGCATCTTCTCTTGTTTTCTTTTAGTTTATCCAGTTAATGTTCCTGATGTGGGTTGTTGGGCCCTCACTGCGAATGCTTCAAGCCTTTAAGAAGATGATAGTTAATTACTGAAGTTAAAATCTGCCTTGTGCTGGTGTGGAAGTGCTTTTGGAGGTATTTACTCAGCTAGCTCACTGAGCTGCTAAGGGCAGGGGGAAGGCCAGTAGTATCTGGCTCACAGTGAATTACTGCAAATGCATGTTCCATTTAAAAAAAAAACAACATTGCACATTGCACAGTCATTTTTCACAATACTGCTGGTACAACATTAGCTCAGTCTCACACTAAGTTACATTCTTACGTTCATTTAAAACAAGCAACAAAATCCATTGTGAAAAAGGAACCTGTCACAAACACAAACCAAATTTATTCCCTGCAGAGTAAAATACAGTCAAAAGGTGAAAAGGCAGCTCATTATTCTTTAAATGCTTCCTCTTTTATCCCCCTCTTTATTTTCTGAAACCAGTAGCACTGTTAAGCAGACAGATATGTATTGGTGGAGAGAAAAGATAGAAAATATTGCCTTTTTGACACATTTTGCGTTCTCTTTTCCATTTGTCAGTGCTCCAGCCTAGTATTTTTAACCCTTCCCCTAGATTATTTGTTGTATGACAATAAATTAACATCTCCATCTATTGCTGGACTTCATAGTTTAGTAGCCTGAGCAAAACACTTCCAATAATGGGATATCCTTGGAATCAGAGGGTCAAGTTCTTCCAGCTTGTACTCTAAACCACTGCATCAAATTTAGTTTGTGTGTGGGCTTTCCAGATGAGCAATGTTTAAAATACCTTAGCAGTGTGTGGATATTTCAGGGCCATCTCAGTAAGAGCATGATTTGATCCTAACGTCCTTAGATGCAATATCACTCTCTTCCAATGTCATGTAACATATGTTGTATTTTTTGTCACCTGAAATGGCTCAAAAGCATAAATAAAATGTTATTGGGTACTATAGAATGTTATGCCATGCAGTTGTGCTCTCAGATTAAAGAGTAAGCCTGAGCATGGTGAAGAAGAAGTTGAATTTGTGTCAGATTTCAACAAAATAATTCCAAAGAGAGTTGAATGCTCACGCTGCAGTTAAACACTGAGCTCTTCTCACCTGTGAATGCAGGTTGGGTTCAGGCCTCCTGTCGTGCCTTGAAATTCCCTTCCTTTGTCCGTCTCTGTCACCCGAGAGCTTTCTACAGACTATCACACACATCAGTGGAAGTGAGGTGAATTTACATAATATAACAGCAATCTAGCGTAAGTTTGAATAGGAAAAAAGCCCTCATCACAAAATGAGATTTAATAGTGGACTAGCAATATATATTTAAACTCATTTATTTTAGGCATAATAAGGGAATAGATGCAGAACATGTAGTGGTGGATACGGGGGAGGAAGAGAGGTTTGCTCATGTAGAGAGAAAACAAGTCATGCTGGCTTTATCTTGTGCCATTGATTTCATCATTTTTCCTGCAAATTTTCTTCTTCCAAGATATTTTTCTTCCAAAACAGCTGCCCGTCTTTGCAACACTAAGTTTTGTTGATCATCCTCTCTAGGCACTGAGGTAGTTCCCATCACCATAGTATCAGAGGCATTCAGAAATGGAAAAAAGGAGGTAGCAAACCAATCTGCCTCTGCTTCGCCTTGCCTCTAACCCCCTGGCCTCTGAACAAGACACATGCTTTGGGCAAAATCATACTTTGCTCTCCTTTTCCTTTTAATTATCTATGGCTAAGGACATCAGAAGTGGTTGGGAGTGATGTCCTGATCACAAGCCGTGGGCTGGGGGACACTGATCAGTAAAAACTGATGTTTCAGGGAGTTCTGCTGACAAAACACTTCAAAACAAGCTTCCCATTAAGCACACTGGCCCACTAGGACTATTCTTATGTTCCGGTGCAAGCATATGCTATGGTGTTTTGCTAAATCAGAATTTTATGATCAAGTGTTGTTCATACTATTAGGCATGTCATTCTGTTAATGATGATAAAAAAGCAAGCATCAGTTCACTAGTAAATGCCTGCAATCTGCATCACAGAAATGGAGGAATTAACTCTTTCAAAGGCAGGCTCAGAAGCCCGTCTGGCCATTAAAAAGTGTTATTAGGTCTTGTCATGAACCTTTTCCCTGCACCTAATATGTTGCTGTGTTGGCCTGGGGCCAGAGTATTTTCAAATAAAGAGCATCCCTTACTGGAGGGAGGACATACACGTTTGCAGCCGTGGGGAAGCCCGCGTGGCGCTCAGGCCTGCCAGCTCCACTGGGAGGATCTCCGGGTTCATCCTTGCAGCACACCTCGGAGGCTGGTTCAGGACTGCGGTTAACCTCATCCATGGATGTCAGTGGCTTAAATTTTTCTGATATCTTAATTTCTGAAAGAGAGAGTTCCTCTTATGTTGAGCCAAGATGCTGCTGGGACATTTTAATTCCTGGTAATCTAATGAGGCCACAAGTAAGGCTGTAAAGCATGTGCGGTACTCACACAACTCTGCTCCCATGGACACCTGTGGTGGCACAGGAAAATCCCGCCTAATTGCACGTACATGTGTGAGACTAAACACTGAAATGAGCTACCGTGTTACACCAGTGCTAGGGTTTACAAAGAGTGTACCTTTACTGATGCTTTCCACATGAACTGCCACTGCAAAACCTGCAACAGACATAAGGTATAATTACTGTCACTGTTATCAGACTTTACAGCATATGTGAATATGTATTGATTTGTTTCATTGCAAGGAGGTTTGTTTTTTCTTTTTAATTTTAAAATAAAGCTTTTTATTTTTTCCAAAGCTCATCCCTGTAAATTCCTGTACAATGCGGGGTGGGGGGAGGAAGCAAAAGCCATACAATGCCCCAACCCATGGTAATCAGCAAAAATATCTGTCAGATATCTTTTCTAAGTTGTCACTGTTATATTTACTGAATGAATTCATTCCATTTCTGATACAGCTGAAGAACATATTTTCATCGATATGAAGAACATATTGCAAATCAATTATTCTTGTAGAGCTGATGTTAGTTTTAAATATCTTCTCATATCTTTTATCAAAGGAAACCAAATTAAATCATCCACTATTAGTTGCTTTTCTGAATTTTTAGAAGATGGTGCTGAATTATAAAGCTGAATTGGGGAAATGAGGAGGTGCATGATATTTACATTGACATGAACCTAATTACAGTTAGACTTAAGCCCTTTAATTACAAGAGTTGTAGGAAGAGTGGTAAGAATTGGGCCCAATCCTCCAAATCCAGTCCTGGGAACTAAACAAGTATGTGTTCTTGATGTGTACAAGTTAGCTATTGCAGCAGCAATGCTTTAGGTGCGTGGCCCACAAGTTAGGCACCGAGACCCCTGTGAATAGTTGGGGAGATTTAAATGCCTCCAGAAGGGAGTCCCAAATTAGCACAGGCTGGGCCAGGAGATTCCTAGGGCCAGGCAATAGGAAATGGTTGTCAAATTGCACATCGAAGGGCCATGGTCTTCTTGAGACCACACCACTGAGTATCCTTTACAATAGAGCAGATTTCAGAATTGTAGGCAATCCCTGTCCTTGATAAACCATCTAATGATGAAAGTGTATGTACAAAAGAAGAGAGACCTGAGGTCAGCATCTTTCTAAGCTTCAGAAGCTGTGGACCCACATCTGCCCTAGGAGAATGCAGGGACAACCAGGGCAGTAGGGGATAGGGAAGCGGAGATGGGGCAGTGAGTTACACTCAGGCTAGGATGACCCTCTGCCCATCTGCCTGATGCTTTGGCACTGTGTGATGTTCTTGCAAGATGCGGAAGGGGACGGATGCAAGAGACCCAACCTCTGTAGCTGAACTTCTCAGCTTGAAGGATTACCAGCCAGGCTTCTACTCTTGGAGTTCATGCAGGAGGGACCAAAATCCTCTCAATCCCTTCAAAAATCCTGTATCAGGTTAAGGAAAATGAGGAGGGTGGTCTTGAAACATCTTAAACTGGAGGGAATTGAGGAGGAAATCAGCATCTCCCTGTCCTCTTTGGTTCTCCAGACTCTGGGTTATTGTAAGAGAGGTCAGAGGCACAAGGACTTGCTTTGCTCTCCACAGGTCATGTCTTAAAAGGAAGCACCTCCATTTGCACCAAGGAAGGGAGCTGGTCCCCACAGCAGTGAGGATGCCTATTCTCTGCATCCTGGTGCTGCCGATCACTACATAGCAGCAGTGTCCAGACACCCAAAGTATAACCTAAAGAAAATGCCATAGATTTGCCAGCTGAAACAGTGATCACACAGCAAGATGGTCTGGCAGGTCCTGAACTAGGAAGCCACAGAGAGATTTTCTGGATCTCAGCTGCAGGTGACAAAAGTTCACCTAAATCTTGTTTTAACAGCATAAATCTCTGTGTGGTTCAGGCCCTTAATTCAGTGCATACTCTTAGAAGTGACAAAGGGGCACTCGGTGGCATTGCCATGACAGACCCTTAGGTTCTGCAAAATATATTCTGCTCTAGGTGCAGAGGCATTTTTAAGAATTTGTTTTTCTCTGGCATTTCTTGAATTAATGTTAATAAAAGCTGCCCCAACCTCTTATTTTTCTATATGAACACAAAAATTGCAGCTGCCTGCCAAGTCTGCTGAGAGATGGATGTAATAATTTTCAATTGGACTGTTAGCCCAAAGGGAACCCGATAGCAAGAGATTGACAGATGCAGCATGGATTATCTTGTGCTCTGAACTCAGCCCAATTTGTGGTTTGTTGCAGGTGCTAAAGAGATTGATATTGCTGCTACCCTGGAGCACTTGAGGGACCAGAGACCAGGCATGGTCCAGACAAAGGTACTGTCAATAAATCCACTGGGATTTTAAATACATTAAAGGTCTTTCACAGTAGTTGTTTTCATGACAGAAGAGAGAGGGTATGACCTAATTTAACGCAGGTCGCTTGCTGATTACTCTGTTTGGCTCCCTACCAACTGAGGTTTATTTATGCTGAAGATTTATCTAGGCTACTTTCTTTGGTGTTTACTGCTCTTTCTTGTAACATCTCCAACATCTATCTTGATTACCATATATGAAGGGCAGTCAAGACAACAATCTATAGCCTACTAAAGAAAATGTGCATTTGAAAGAATGTTCTTGCTTTCATCCTGAAATATGGATTATTTTCTTAGAGTATCTGTGCTTAACTGTGCATGTAATATTTTTTAAAAGCTTCAACTCATTAAAGAAGATGTAAGTACTGCATTTGATTTTTTTCTGGAAAAAAATGTTTTGAATTAAAGGAAATATAGTTTTGTAGGAAATCAAGTCATTTTTAGTATCTTTGAACGGAAGAGCTTACATCGTGCCTAAAGCCATGTCTTTTATGGATGTAGCATGGTAACTATATTTGTACCCTTTGGTGAGGTTAACACCTTACTCTATAATTCCTGTCAGCTGTAATAGTTTTGACATTTTTCCACGATGTAAAACTTTTAAAGATAGCTGATGGTGTGACTGTAGTCCATTAAATTAGAAATGAAACTTTCTATTATTAACAATTTCAGTGATGTATGGAATGATATTTTGGGGTATTTGCTGCAAGTTAAGAGCTGCAAATACAACAATAAAGAAACTCGTTCATGGCATGGAGACCAAATAAATGTGTGTATGACATATTGTGAAATATTGAATGAGAGTTATAGCCCCAAACTGAGTAACCAGAGCAACGTGACAGCACTCTGTCTTGGCCAGGCTGGAACTGATAGGAAAGTCTGCAGCATTTAGGGAGTTGAAATTGCTGAGGGACAAAGGTGAAATAAATGTGTGTTGCAGGAATCATTGGTTCATAACTTTTCTTGAATCTCTTCCTAATCATTTTATCTTCCCACTAAGAGTAGAAGTGGTGCTGGAGAACAGTTGGGGGGACGTTATTATTTACTAATTAAGTAAGTGCATGAAAAATAAAGATCAGCCAGTCAAAGCTAACAAATCTCTATCTGCAAGTAAGACATAAAATTGCACAAATCTGTCTTCTGCTTTGATTATTCAGACTGGAAAAAAAAATGCATATAGCACACAGCATCCAATGTCACATATATTTACCCTGAGGGAAGATGAAAGTGCTGAACTTCTCTGTAAATGCATCCAAAATATATGTCAACTCTGTAGAAACATAGAGCTCAGATTCCAGCTTCCCTCTCAGGGCAGAGAAATTACAGCTTGTTGCCTTCAACAAAAGAAAAAACACAGCTCCAGAACCAAAGAATGAGGTTATGCGAACAACTTCTCTTACTTGGCTGAGAAATAGTTACCCGAGTCCCATGAAAATCTCACGCAAGACGTGTTTTTCCCCTCCAAACATTTATCTGGAAGAGCTCCAGAAAAGAAATGTATCCTGTGTTTTCATCCAGGATGAAAAATTTTCTCAGGATATTGCTTATCTCTCCTCTTGCTCCTTCTTCCATCATTGTCATTTTCTCAAAACCACCCAAATCACTTATTCAAGCTAACGTCTTGCAAATTATAAATATCTGGTTACATGCTAGCAATGCACGATCCCCAGAGAATTTTTCTGATGGATTTAAACAAACCCCTGTGCTTTCCCAACTGAATACAAATGAGGAATATTAGACTCTTGGAGTAATTTAAAACAATGGATTAAAAGTCAGGTTAGAAATGCCAATTACAGAATATCCCCAGGCAAAATAAACACCAACTTACTTCAGCAATGTTATTGTGTTTCCAGCAGGCAGCGCTCCACATTTTCAATAAGCATGTGAAAGATTTGCTTGCAACATTTTGTCTTCTGGAAGGGAGCTTTAATTCAAAAGCATGGTACATAATAAATGGTAATGAAATTATCATAACGACATTCTGTATTTCTGAGAAGCATAATAGAGGGTTTGTGGTTTTGTTATTTTTTTGCAGGGGAATCATAAAATAGCATTGATATGCCACATATAAGAGGAAAAAGTAATGAAGGAGGAAGTGTATTCTCTGTGATGGGAAAAATATATATTTCCTTTTTTTCTCTCTCTATCATTCCTCTTGCAATCTGTAATATTTAGCTAAGGTTCTTTATCATGTCATATATGCTACATGTACTCAGTTTGTTTTCCTGGGAATTTTTATTTGTAGACTTAATGAAACATAGCTTGTTTTTTTTTTACTAAATATATTCTTGTCACCTCTGCATTATAGGTGATGCCGTGAAATGCTTGTCCAGCTCTGTTTTCTAGGCAAAGCTAGGTGTTATAATTCATCTCCAGTCAATCTTGTATATGCAAATAGCATATGTGAATGACAGCGTAGCTGTACAAAACAACAAACTGAGCTCCTTTAAAAATTACTGAAATTAATTTGCTTGAACTGTGGTAGTTCACATGGAAAGGTGCAGAAGGTACGTAAAGGCTTTTCTTTGGAGGGTGGTGATACACATCAATGGCAGCTGCACTGTCTGCCTTTCGCCTGTGCGTATTATGCAAAAGGAAGGAGGGGGAAGAGCTCAGCTGTGCCATCCCAGAAAGACCATGCCCTCACACATCTCATGGTTCTGCTCTGCTGTCCCCTTTACTGCAGTGTTTCACAGTCAGTTTGGAGCTCTGGCTGTAAAGATTATGCTTTGTAAGTGGTTGTGCCTCAGTAATTTAGGGTCACACGTAACGTTAGCTGTTGGTCTCCACTGAACTTGTCTCCAAAATCTGTATCTGAACTTTGGAGTTCGTGTTGATCAGTCCACGGTCCTTGGGTGAGACAGACACTTCTCCTCAGGTGGCGCAACGATGCTCTGTGCTCCCGTGAGGGGTAAAGGCACTCGCAGGTCAGATGGTCTCCAGCCTGACAGGTCTTCGCAGTAAGGTGAACACATCTTGGACCAATGAATTTAAAGGGCAGATTTGCTCCGTGAATAACTTCAGAGTAATATAAGTTATTTTCAGCAATGGGACTAATATTAAAGTATTGTAGTCCCTGATCTTACAAGCTTTTCCCGACTGTAAAATACTCAGATGAAGAGCACATTAGGAAGCTTCATTACCATGGGCAGCTTCCCTTCTTCCAAACTGACGCCCACATCTTGGAAGAGTCATCTGCACATCTCTGAAACTTGGCTGCATCACTGTGTCAACCCCGTCGTGCTCAGATCAGCCTCTTCCGTTGCTGTGCTCCCCGTGCTCCAAGGACCGGCAGTGACGGGGACCAGCTGTCCCGCTCACAACTGAGCGTCGGCATCCTGGGAGCGCCTGCTTTGCCCCTCTCCTGCAGCCCCAGCGCGAGGGTCTCCCACCCTGCCCAGGATGCTCTGCAGGTCTCTCACCTTGCAGAGCTACATCGATGGGGTCCAGCAGCTGCCACCTCTTCATGCCAAGGCTTTTTTGCCCAGAGATGAGCCCTTCTCATGCATCAGCCCAAATTTCCTGAAGCTTTTTGAGCCAGTACAAGCACTCAGTTTGGTTCTGGCACGGCGTGTCCAGATGAACGCCCTCTGCTTCCGCTGCCCTCCAGCTCCTCTCACACATTCAGTGTGCTCCTGTTAAAATATAACTGCTACTCCTGGGTGAGCATTTCCAGTCTTTTCTTTAATTGCAGAGACCTTGGGGAGTGCGGGGAGGCATAGGCAGTCATATATGCCATTTTCTGTGCCTAATGAGGATGAGTCCTACTCTTTAGGGTGAATTGATGTCTGATTAAAAACTATTGGCTGCAGTCCAGCAGCTGTACAAGGATGCCACTTTGACAGCACCAAGCAGACAGCAAAAGTCTTGAATGTCAGCGTCTCTGAGAAATTATTCCGAGTTTTGTTCTTCTTTTTCTGCTCAGGAACTGTGCCCATCATTGCTTCTCTCTGAGGCATCTCCACATGGGAGATGACTCCAGTGGGGTAAGACAAGGCAGAGCAAACTGGCACTGAATTGCAGGAATTAGAAGTCAGCTGTCTTTCTGAACTGTGAGTTGCACATCTGTAGTTTGTTCTTTCATCCTTCCTGCAGATTTTCACAGTAAAGTGAAGCACTGTGGGAAATGAATGCTACTAGCCCAGTAATCACCTTTGGGGCTGGCTGTGTTCTGCAGCCATCCGCCACTGCTGCGTGCATACCTGCAGCCATCCCGCACAGCCCCTGGCAGTGCAGGCTGAGGGGCTGGAGGTACCTACCAGACCACCAGTTTTCTAATTGGAGACAGACAGTATCCCAGCAGTGATCTCAGGATGCTTTGCAGGGTGCATCTCAGACCTCCATTCTCAAAGTTAGTTCTTCAGCAGCTCTTGACCCTGGCTGACTTAAACCACTGGAGTACTTCTAGAAAATCCAGAAACTTCTCCACAGTCTTTATCTGGTGTCCTTGATATGCCTATATTCTGAGTAAACTGCCCACATTTCTTTTTTCATCTGAAAAGTTGCAAACACCAACTCATCCTGTCAGATATTTCAGTAAGGTAAATTTCTGAGAAAAATTACTTGCTTAGAAAATACAATACCTGTTAACCTTGAGGAAGTAAAAATCCTTTGTCCTTCTGCAGGACTACACAGTCCAGGAGTGTGTTAGGTTTGCACTTAGAAGAGGTGGCCATTCATGGCTGTGTCCTTCACACCTCTGCCAACGCAGTGCAGAAGCCTGTTAGTAATTTTGGTTTCATGCTTGCTGTAAATTAATAGCAGAGAAAAGCCTTCCCAAGTATTTCTTAAATAGGAGTGGTCTAAACATTGTTGGGGAATTTGTGGGTGCAGAAAGGCCCTTAAAAAGGGAAGCTGAAAAAGAACAGCAACAGGTAAACCAAAAAGCAGATGTTGTTCTATATAATAGAAGGTGAGGAGATATTTATTCTAGCTGATTTCAACTAGAAACAGTCATGAGAAAAGCCAAAGGCTCTGCTTTGCAGCATATCACCTATTTGATATCTCAATTATGTTAACGAGTTTCCATCTCTGTGTCAGAAGGAAATGGCTGGTGATCAACTGCTCCCAAACCCTTCTGACCACACGACTGCAATACATCATTGTGTCCCAGTAGCTCAGTTTCTGCTACCAACATTTTTCTCCATTAAAATGACTCAGGCTTCAAGATGCTGTCAAACATGTTATATGGCATCAATAATCCCAGAACATTTTGTTCCTTTCTGTTGCAGTGTACAGTTCATCCTGCATATTCATATTCTTAACAGTGTCTTGAGGATGCTCGGCTGCAGAATAGTGCACCAGGCTTTTGGAAAGTGTTTTGTTTTATTATTCAGAGTATGCGTTTCTTCTCTCCGCAGGAGCAGTTTGAGTTTGCTTTGACAGCGGTTGCAGAGGAAGTGAATGCAATACTCAAGGCACTTCCCCAGTGAGCGGCTCAGTCTCCCGAAGGTTCCCGCAGGATCCATCCCTCGTTTTCCTCATCCTCAGTCCCTGTGAATGTTCTTGGAAACCGTGACCTGACCTTAACTGTGCATCTTCTGTTGTAACCACGTAGTGATAGGGTCCTTACAAACTCCGTTAGCTGGTAAAAGTTCAACAGTTAAAATATGTATTCTGTTTTTTGGGGTTTTAAACAAATTTTTAAAAGTACATTGAAGCCTCGGATTAAGTGACAGAACAATCCATCTAATTCCTTTCACATCCTCGAAGCCCTGAATGTCACACTTTGAAAGCACACATTCATGTTCTTAATAGCAAATATACAGTATTGTGGATAATTAGTGCAGTCAATATAGTCTCAGAAAACAATGTTCCGCTATATTTTTGTAACTTCCACAAGGCTGAAGAAGGGGTGGGGGGTGCTGAAGAGGATGGTGATCCTTCCTATACATTGCCAAGCAAGAGCATGAAACAGTGCTGAGGGTGTGAGTAAATGCAGGTCCAGGCTCTGGCAAAGAGAGCTTGCACCTTCTTGTGCTGGGCTTTGGCAAGCAAATGCTTTCTTAACTGTTGTTTACTTTTCAGCTTTGTGCCATGAATGGATGAAAATCTGAACTATAAGTAAATAGGCCTGCACAGTTGTTGCAACTGGGGAGAACAAATTGGTCACATTAATGGGAACCCGGGGGATAACGAGCATAACAACTCTGACCGTGTGCCTGCCACTGACAGCACGGAAAAGGAGAGCGTAGACTCAACTCAGGTGATGGGGAAAGGCCCTGTCAGCAGGCAGGTAAATGTCCGGAGCTGTTATGGAAACAGATTGTTGATTTTATGGGATTACTGAGGAAGAAAATGGGACTCTCCTCTTTATATTTTTGCATTTCCCTCTGTAAAACTGCGCTATGCCATCCTTTTTAGGCGGGAAAATATATTTCTGTTAAAGCCTGGCTGAAGAAGAAATATCCAGTCTGCATTTTATGATTCTCATCGAGATTGTCTGATCCAGATGTTCATTGCACCTTTCTGCAGAAGCTCTGCTCGCTTCTTGTTCTGAATGATACCTATTTTAACTAACCATTAAGGGATAAAGAAGCACACGGGTTGAATTTCAGAGATTCTTGTGTTCTCAAAATCCTAATGCCTGCTGTTGCAAAGTTATGCTAAAATATGGCTGTAAATGATTTGGTTATGCAGTCTTGCTTATGTGAATTCACAAGTTTAGTTGTGGTACTCTTTTGAAGGAATTTAACTTATTGATAGAAAGTACTCTGATTGAAGGGCCTGAGAGTAAAATTATCAAAGGTATTTAAGTGATCTAGGCTCTTACTTTCATTTTCAAAAGTGAATGCTTGGGTGCTTTTTCATATGTTATCCTACATCTCCATGATTTAAGAAATTTGGGGTGCTTTTTTCCAAAATCTTAACAGTGTTGTATGCTTGAAACCATATTAGGCTAATCGTATGACTTCAGCACTGGAAAATATATCATTGAATTTAATTTGGGAAGGGGAAGCTTTTATAAACTTCTAATCAGTGAAATGTTAAAGAGAATATCACAGAGTTTTGCTGGCACAAAGGTAACAGGCACCTATCGAAATCAACCATGTTGCAATTTTGTGTTGTAGGTGTGGATATTGGTGATTTCTTCTTTTTAGCAATTAAAGACTTATTAAAAAGAAAAAAAAAAAAAGCAGAAGGCTTGTTACTTCTCGCCATACATTTTTGTATGCTTTACTTGGTATGTGCTGTTGCTTAATTTGTGCATCCCATTACTATGGCAGTACAGAGCAGTTACTGCAGATGCCATCATCCTCTTAAGTACACATACTGTACATTAAGCCACATGTTTATTTTATGGCCTAAGCATTTTAGAGCTTTCCTAGCAATAACTAAAAAAACTAATGGAGTATGAATGAGAAAATTGCCTTTTTCATTTGATAATTTAGGTTTAACAGGATTCTTTTATTACTTTAGCTAACACAAAATTGCAGATCAGGGCAGATGAGATCAGTTTGAGCAGTATCAGCAAGTGTTTGAAGTAGATTTACTGTGAGCCATGTACTGCAGCTTTCTGAAAATACAGGTAGTTATATCCAAGCAAACTGTCCAAAGAATTAAAATTAGGGCATCCAAAGCCAAGCCCTCCGATTATCGGGTAGAATTATTTCCCAGTGCAAGATGCTGTGCCATTACCTACTGCCAATGGGATAATGGGTTTTTAGCACAGATTTCTGCCCTGGGATTCATTAGCTTTCGCCTTCTGACTGTCCCTGTGCATACCACAAACATGGCTGACGAGTCTTTCATTTACACTTCAGGAATATTTTTTAATTGTTCTTTTGCAAATATTTGCATTTCATAATATCAGTTTCAGGGTGATCCCTATTAATTCACAAGCAGCTGAGTGTAGGACTTAAATATTGGTCTTCATGCTTCGGAGTTTATTTAGCATAGATTAGAGGGCATTAATCTTCCCCAAGGCTAATGGGGCAGGGATGTACTGTTTTATTCATACTTGTAGACCAGTTTACACAACAGAAAGATGCAGTCTTACTCAGACGGTTAGAGTATCTCCCACTGAATGTCATTGACAATCCTGTTACTTCAGCCGTGTTTTGTACAGTTCTTCCACAAAGAGGTGCCAGGTTTATTCTGTTGACTGTAAACTATCATGCAGAGTATTTCGTCTGTGCAGGTAGCATACTGTTCACACCTCTCAATAAATGCCCTGCTTCTGGGGGTGATAATCTGCTGCAAGGTCTACTAGTGAAGTGCAGGTTTCAGTTGCACCAGGGCGATCCGAAGGGGTTTGACAATCCATTTCCCAGGAAGATGCCAAAGCCATGGATGAAGCCACAGAGATGCATTTCTCATGCAGGGCAGGTATTTCTTTACCCTTTTCACTGCAGTTAGCTGAATCCTTGCGATTTGGTGAAGAATGTTGTTCAGGCCACCCCCGGCCACTTGTCCTGGATGTGGGACCTGCCCCGTGTTCACTGGCAGGTCAACTCACCTAGCAGGTTGAGCTGAGCTTCTTCCTGGAAGCCAGGATCACCTGAGAGCCCAGAGTCAAATGAGACCCACAGTCCTTCCCTGTTCAATATTCTGCTTGATCTTTAGTAAACTGATTGCAATTGAAGCTTGGGCTGGCACCTGATGTGTAGCCATAAACAGCATGTGTTTGGTATTGACCATCCTCATGTTCTTGATAAAGACAAATTGAATCTACAGGTGCTGTTTGTGTGGTTGAATCTTTAAATGGCATTTAAGGGGGGGAGCTGCAGGAGGGTGATTTAGCCCCAGTACTCGCAGTTTCCTTCCTCACTGGTCAAAGGGCGGCAGAGGGAGAAAACCCTGTTTTCCACAGGCACGGCAGCGAGCACGGGTGCTGGCCCCGAGCAGGGCAGTGACCTGACCAGACCCCACGCTTACGTAGTCACAGTGTGTGCAGATATGAGGGATGGAGAGGTGGTTGTCACCAGCATTGATAGTTCGTAGGAGTAACTGCACAGTTGCTCTCTCCAGCCTTCGCCCTTCCCATGACATGGGCTGGGATTGAGAGGGATGGAGGAGCTGCACTGTTCCCCAAAGCCCAGATCCATGAGGTTCAGCCGTAGCCACAGGGAAAACAGTGTGGGGTTTGCTGGTAGCTTCACATGTTTCAGGTGTGAGCTCTAGCCATTGCCCTTGACCATTGTCTGTGGGACCTGGTGCAGCCCAGGTAACATCCAGTGGATGTCCTTGGTGATTGTGAGGGCCAAGAATGAATTTCAGCAGAAAATCCTGTATCCAAATCTCAATCCAGTAACAAAACAAGCAAGATTATTTTTATAGATGCTACTAAACATTTAAAATATTTAAAAATATTTTTAAAATCTACACCAATGACTAAACCTTGTTCCTGTCTCTGGCATGCATGCAGAACCAATCTCCATCCATCCCTAGGGGAATGACAGCTATAGTACCTGTAAGGAGTTCATGCTTTATTAGTCAAGTGGAACATTAATAAAACCCAGCCCACTTCATAATTTCCAGAATAGTCATTAATTAAAAAAACTGTTTATTGGAATAGAAAACAAGTATTGGATTAGCTTTGTTACAGAACAATAGCTCTCCTAATTTTTATTCTGCATATTTTCTTCTTTGTTTAGAAAATTCTCTTAAGAAGCAGTTGAGATAATTAGCTTTTTAAAACTGTACAGTTTCTATGGTTTTGCTTTTTAAATGAGAGTACACTTTGTAGATTTGATTATTATATTTTTATGTTAAGATTACATTGGGCATTACAAAAGCATTCCCCACGACAGTGAAAAGAAAGCTATCCTGTTGGTTTATTGTAAAAGAAAAAAAAATAATTAAAACAAAATTGCAGAGCTGTGGCATACTCAATCCAATTAGAGCATGACTCTTTACTACTCTTCATTTACCACATTAGAAATAAAATAAAGTTACACCAGCAAGATTTCATTTGAAGCTGTTCTTGCATGCTGTTTGTACTGTATTTGATGGCATAATATTGTTTTGTTTACAACCTTTTCTTTCTTGTCATTCTATTATATTCTTTATATGTATATAGTTAAAAAAAAAAAAGATTATACAAAGTATTTTGTTCTACCTCTGTAAAAATCATATTTGTGAATAAAGTCACACTGTCTGTGGAGTATGGTATCGTGAATACCGCATTAACAGCTGGTGCTTTGCTTTTATTTGGGGGTGGGAGCAGTACCTCCGTCCGTTGCTGGAGAGCTGGAATACGCGAGGTGGGCAGCAGGGCTGGCAGAGAGGGGCACAAACGTCCTGCTGGCAGCCTAGGGCTGCACGTTTAATCTGCTCTGAGCAGAAGAGATTGCAGCCACCTCTGGCCTGGGTGTGTGGCCTATAATAAATACTGCAGCTTCCAACGTTTTGATCAAGGCAGACTCCTGTGTTCAGAAAGTAAAGCAGGCAAAAAAATTACTAAATTACAGCAACCCTCCTTGTGCAACCGGGAAGTGAGAAAATATGGCCTATAGTGTGTGTCACAGAGTGTACAAGTTAACAAACGGAATAAACGATACCCTTTTTCAGGAAAATTAAAGGCAGGAAAATGTTTTTGGGGAGGGAAGGCTGGTGGATCAGAGCATCACATAATGGGTGGTATGGGCTGCCCAAGGATTTATAGTTTTAAAATAGTAGCAGGATTCACAGAAGGATTTGAGCAGGTAATGGAAAATACTCACTGTTATATTAAATAAGGTTAAGAGGAATAAAGTCTAAGTTTCCTACATAAGCACAGCATAAAATAACCATTTTTTTCCCCAGGGGATAGGAAGTAATTTTCCCATAAGCACTGTCCGTTATATGAAGGTTTGTATCTTTCCATGAAATATCTATTGTTAGCTGTTATCAGAGGCAGTCTTTAGGGTTAGACAGCCCTGGTATGGCAATTTGCATGGTCCTGTATTGTGTGTTAAAATTTCACTTGCGTTTTGAAGAAGACTTAAAATAGTTTGCCGCTTACCTGGAAATAACTAGAAAAATGTAAATAGAAAGGTAGAAACCATCCTGGTCCAGCTCACTCCCTTCCCATCAAAGAATCACATTTTACATTCTTTAACCTTGTTTGTGTAGTTGCGTGTTTTAATATCTATGCCTTTCTCAGTGTAAGAAGGTGACTTTCATCTTAGAAGCAAAATATATGCATCATTATAGCTATTTTCCTGGTGGTGTAATTTAGGAGATCTTTCATCTCCAAGATAGCTTTCTGAAGCCTCTGGTAACATCAGATGGAGGACAAAAAGAGAAATACATTTAACTATATAACTACTGGAGCATTATGTATCTCCTAGGCAAACACGAAAGCCATCAGTTGCGCATACATTGATTCACGCAGCCAGTGCTTGCTTTGGCTTCATGCTGCGCAGATACACGCAGTCTTGCCCTCTCCGGTGCTCTGACTGTAGGATAGAGTCTCAGCTGCTGCCAAGGGGCATTACTTTCTTTGTTGCTGTTATTCTTGGTTTTGTATTTATGCCTCTAGCTCATTAACAGTATGGCAGACTGGGTATTGGCTTCTGGTAGGGCTCAGGAAAGAGCTGGGTTTGAGTATCAGCCTGGAGCATCTCCAGCACACCTGAATACTCCTGTTGCACAGCCCGTGCCGTGATAACACACCTCCTCTGAGCCTGAGCTGCTCACGCTTTTGGGGAAGCAGGAGGACAGAGCACTCAGCAAACTGGGGGAGAGGAGGAAAGAGCTGCCTATCTGCTGCCCTGCTTTGTGCCGGCACGAAAGGGAAAGATTTGCTTCTGCTCCCAGCTGAACTACCGTAGTCCCTCATACGGTATAAAAACCAGGAACTTTTCAAGTTGTCCAGAGTTCCTCGTGGTGTTATTTTTAGGACTTGTTGTAAAACTTCAGTGCTGATGGGATTGGTATTTCTGTTTTGCATGCTGAACAAATACAAAGAACTCCACACCCACAAGGAGGGCAACTAGTCGGCAGTGTTTATTCTTGGTTTAGTGATATAGGACCGGCACATTGTGTGCTTGAAATGACTGAATCCTTGGGGAAATTCTTCTTCCTGCAGTGGAGTTAAGCCAAAAATTAATTTCTCCCTTTGAGAATGCACCAATATAATCACACGCAGGTGAATCAGCAATACAGAAAAAAGACTCTACATGGATGACCATTCTGGGAGATAAGGACTTAAACTAAGTTTTGAACTATATGACTGACATAGCTGCCCTGCACCAGATTTTTCCCTGCAGGAGCTTTGGCCACAGTTCTTAAAGATACAGGAATATGTTACTCCATTTCCAGCAGAGGTTAGAGGTGTGATTCATCTTAACTAACCTCTGAGTAGCTTTTGCATGGACTTCTACAGATGAGCAACTCATCATAAGCTTCCTCTGTAGTCAATGAAGGAAAATAAGCATTTTTAGGGTGTGATTTATCTGATCTGGTTTGGATGTCTGTTTTACCATAAGGTGAATCATCCTATTCACCCAATACCCTGAAACAGGGAGGTCCAAAGTTTAACTATGCATTAGGTAGAAAAGCATTTCCTTTTGATACTGTAAACCCATTCCCTCATAACTGCATTGGATCGCTTGTGAGAAAAAGGGAAGTAATTTCTGATTTTGTAGATCATTAATTTATAGACATCCTTATCGTATTCCTCCTCCGTTTTCCTGTTCCACACTGCAGACTCATTCCTCCACTTAGAGAAGTTGTCCTGTGCCTTTGATCGCCTTTACTCCCCCTCACCTTACCTTGTCCATTTCTGTTTCTACTAGGCTTGCTCTCAGGTGCACGGGGACCCAGCTGTGGTGCACTGTCACCTCGTGATGTTTTTTTCTTTTTTCTTTCCTTTGGAATTTCTAACACTCTGTTGCCCTCCTCCACTGCTGAGCACTGAGCTGGTGCTTGCAGACCACCCTCATTCACAGCAATACCAAACTTCCTTTCCTTCAGAGCAATAGCTCACTCAGAGGTCAACATTATGTCTTTATTGTTAGGGATGTATTTCATGATGTGCATTACTTTATGTTTATCATTAATGATTTCATCTGCCATCTTCACACAGACACCAGTTATCACAAGATATCTCCATGACACTTCACAGTTACTTTTGTTTTTACGACCCAAGATAATATGGGTCATCCACATTCTGCTACCTCACTATCACCTCCTCCTTTTTCACCTTGTTTATATTGGAGAATCACCACCACTGCAAAAACTCTCCCTTTTTTTCCCAACCTGTTTCTTATCTTTTAACTACTCATTAATCCACAAAAGAATTTCCCCCTAATCCCATAGCAGCTCAGTTTCTGTAAGAACCTTTCATGAGACAGCCTTTGCCAAACACTTTTAGGAAAGCCAAATATACAATATCAAGTAAATCACCCACATCAGCACGCTCACTGATTCCTTCAAGGCTTCTTAGCAGGCTTTTGAGACATGACTTCCCCCTGCAAAAGCCATGTTGCTTCTCCCTCCCCTCTACAAAGTCAGTTATGTAGGATCTAGACACGAGGGGGTGGATGCAGTTTATAGAGTAAGACACCTACTAAAATAGCTTGGGTATCCTTTTGAAGTCAGTGGAGACCTACTGAATGCACTTTAAAACGGAGCTCTGCAGCTCAGCTAGTGCAACCCCCCACTCAAAGCAGCACTTGGAGCACATTGCTCAGGGTCATTTCCAGATGAGTTTTGAGTATCTCCAGAGATGCAGATTCCTCTGGGTCCTCTTTGTAAAAATACCTTTTCAAGACCTAATTGAATTTTCCCTTGATGCAGGTTGATTGCTAATCAGCTCCCCAAAACTTGGACAGCCAAATCCCTCTCTAGGCTTCACCAACAAGGTTGTCATTTACTTTAGTAGACACTCAGGCATGTAGCACACATGGAGGCATTTATATTTAAGTGTCTTAATCCATGAGCTCAATCCCACCCTCTGGGCAGGATTCAGTGCTTGGTTGTAAGTGTTCGATGTCACTGCAGATGCGGTGGGTATCCTGCCTAGCCTCCAGCGCTCATGCCAAATGGCTGAGGGTCTGAAGTCTTGTGTTTTGTTTGCCAGCCCTGTGCTGGTGGCTTAAATCTCCTTAGGTGCCTCAAATGACGTTGGATGCCTAAATCCCACATCATGTGTCTACCAGTTGTACTCTGTAACTTTTACCGAAACACAAGGTATGGGAGGGAATTTCACAGGACAGTAGTTTCCCAGATATAACCCACCACTTCCAAACTGGCAGCAGCATTTGAAAACCCTCATTATGCCTATTTGAACATCCATCAATACTGGATTCAATGTAGAGCTATGACTTCAGCAGCAGACAGCATTGCTTGAGCATACGCCAAGCCCGGGCACGAGGTTCTGCAATGACCGCAGCAGGGCACAACTGGAGAGTAGCCTTTATGCTGGGTTGTGCTCAATGGCTTTGTGTACCTCACAGCTGGTGATAGCGTTGTGTGGGAAGCATAGGCACCGTTGCTTTCCAGCACAAGAGGGGAAAAAAGGGAAAAGTGGCCAAAAACATGGTATTTAGACTTTTGAGTTCATGTAAAAAAGGTAGTGAACAGCAGTGTTCTAGTAGCACTTTTTTCTAAATGTGGCATCCATTTCCTTCACACAGGAAATCTACTCCATTTTCCAGCAGATTTCATTTGTGTTGTCCAAGTTAGAAATGTTTATTCCTGCGTACGTATATTATGATAGAGAGTGAACATGAGCAAGACCAGTTCTTGCAGTGTTACTGATGCTGCACCTAATCTGTTGGGCAGAAGCCAAAGTGGACCCACAGCTTTGTGATCCTGATAAAAACATTGCCGGGGCTCTCATGAGTGGCTAAAAGGGAAAAACAAACCACCACTTTTTCCAGAATTACCTTTTGATTATTTATAGATTGTTTCCATGAGCAGGAATACACATCTCTTTTTGAAAAGGGAGATTAATTCAACATCTGGTGTGTGTAGCCATGCATGGCTGAAGGAGCTGGGTAAGTAACCTGACTCAATGAGATGTTCCTTGCAGAACAGAAGGTCTTTAGCATTGGCTTTTTTATCCGTTCTACTGTTCATTTTAAGTAAAGTCCATGATTTTTTTTTTTTTTTTTTTTTAATAAGGTGTTATAGAAGCTGGAGTAACAAGTTGGGATCTATTAGGATTCATCTGAAATGAATTACAGTTCTGCCCATCCCATATACTTCCATTGCAAAGACCCACAAGGCAGGCAACCAAGCCAAACAGTGTTCCTAAGCAGTTAGGTAGGACTTGGCCTTCCTTGCTGTTCTTAGCACTAAATGCCGAGCCTTTTGGAGAAACCCTTAGGTTATGTCTGTTATGTTAAATCACCTTTATTTTTCTCTGAGGTTGAGGGAGTAAAGATGCTATAACAACATGATGAGATGACTTGGGAAAGAAAACATTTTTGATGCACTGCTGGCTCATACACTTTCAGCATTTTTGTTCTGAAAGATTTTATTATAGCTGTGCTTGCTGAACCTGACTCTATACCACGTCTTCCTTGGAATCTCAGTTAGTTATGCAAAACACCTGCCCTGCTCAACTTCCACGTCCCTTATCCCCCATGGCCAAGATGCCAAATGGAGATGAACATGGTTTGTAGGCTGGTCCCCCCCGACACGAGGGTGTAAGGCATAAGAATAGAAATTTTGAAGACTGCTGTTAACATGCTCTCTGCAGGAAAACTGTGGGTCCTTGCTGTACAGCAGTAACGCCATATCATCACATTCGCCAAGAAATGGGATGGATGGACACCTTTGTAGTGATTTCCAGTGTTGTCATCTCAATGCCCGGGCATGTTCCAGTCTCTAATAATCTTATTCTTCTCCGTAAGAAAAAGAACAGGTTTTTTGTCAGCGTTGTAGGTATTTACCCTGGGAGACCTTCACAGCCCTTCCTGTTCTGCATCCGTCCAAACTTGCTTTTCTGAAAGTTGCTAACACAATATCTAATGTGCACAAAATGATGTAAATGTCCACAAAGCTCCTTTTTAGCAGAACACTGGCTTGTAAAAGCTTTTGTAAATTTTTTTGGTGAATCCCAGTCCTATAAAAGCAGGACTGATGTAAATGGCAGGCACAAACAACCCTGCCATACATAACCAATGCTATTCCCCCATCCTAAAGCAGATTCCTGCAGCTATATATACCAGTCTAACTGGGTCTGACCAGCATGACTCACTGAGACCATCACATTTTAAAGGTTTGTTCTGAATAGATGGCTGATGCTGCATGTGTTACACTATTTCTAATGTATGTCAATTAATTAACAATTTAATGCTGGCTGAAAATGCCATTACAGCTTTTACTTTTGGCATCTGTGAAAGCTCATTTAATATTATTAAGTTTTTTAAGTAAGTCAGGGAAAATGAATTTAATTAGTTGTCTGAGTTTTCTTTTAATATACAGTGAGATATGGAGGGTTGGGCAAGAGGGAAAGGAAGCACCAGGATCTTGATAAACTACTCCTGCCCATACCCAGGATTGGGGAATGCCTGGTACCTCTGTGCAGGTTAGACCATCCAGGAGATGACAGATAACAGCACAGCAGTGTACCACTAGCAGATATTTTTATAAACTCTCTAATACGTATTCACTTACACGCACTCTTTCCTCTCCCCATCCCATCTGCTCCCCAACCCTTCAGTCTGTAATGTAGGCATAGAGGGTGGGATTTGCTTCCCCTAATCCAGCCAGCTAAAAATGAAGCGGTAGTCTCCGCTAATCCTTTCGGCTTCCTCCCAAATCAGCAGAGAGACATAAGCAGTGGTAAGTTATTTAGCCCAGAATTGTTTGGGGGTTGAAAGTGGAAAAATACTGTTCCCAGTGGAAAATAGAGGCTGGGCGTTAGGTAGGCAGGACGTTACTGAAATAGCCTCTCTTGCAGAAGGAAAGCATCACAAGATGTGGAAGGACTCCCACCTGGCTATGGGCGTTAGGTCTCCCCTGAAAGTTGCCATTCCCCAGCCTGCCCAGGGTTCTGATCAGGGAAACTGCATCTCTTACGGGAGTGTTACACTGCCAACAGGCAGCTGCTAGACCCAGCTCCCACAGACCCTCCCTGATGGGCCAGGAGGACTGCAGCACATAGCTGAGCGCAGGGATTGCCCATATATAAGCTAAGTTTGTGTGAGGATTATGAATAATAGACATTTTGAAGTTGCATAGGAAAAAACATGACTTTTGTTTTTCTTTTTTAGCCAGAAATTATAAAAACAATACCAGACAGTGTTCCAGCTCTTAGGGCTGTTCCATGTCCTGTGACAGAGGTTTGGTCTTCTGCCATCTTCAAACTTAAGTTTGCCAGATATTCATGATGGGAGCGCAGGTGGTGGGCGGTACCTCTGGGGTCCTGAACCAGAGCTGAGAAGCTGCCCCAGCGTGGTGTGAAATGGCTCAGAAATAGATGGGGATGGAAGACATTCTGTCTTTAACAAAGTTCGAAGCCACCTGAGTGATGTTGCGGCCATACAGGTTAGTACCCTGTCCACACCAGAGATGCAGAATCACCTCCTGGCCCAACTGCAACCACAGTCCAGCCTTCTTTTGACCACATCATAGCCAAAATTTCACCCTTGTTCAGTCTTTAGGTGCAGGATGTGGCATGTTGGGCCATTGGGGAGCCTATTCCACTCTGTTTGCACTCAAGTTGAATTGGTGAAGGAGCTTTTTGCACTATATCAGAGTAAGCAGCTCCTGATCTGAGAAAGGACAAAGGAGTGGGGTTTTTTCATAGCACTCTGTGGTCCCTCCTGACCTCAAAGGCTCTGAGACGGGGCAGCAGCCCTTGAGCAGAGGAGCGTCAGAGCTAAGTGATGACCTGCCCTCTTACAGCACTGAGCACAGGAGGAAGGAGAGAGCAGCACCAACGAAGCTGAGCAGGGATTTCTTTCCCTGCCTCACCTCGGCGTGAGATATGCTGATAACGGCATCACTTTGTGAATGACAAGATTGTCTGCCCCTAGAGAGAGGGGCATAAATTCATTAGCCAAATGGAGGGCTCAGAGGTGAATCATGACAGGCCTGGTAATCTGATAAAAAGGAATGTTTCCTTATTAAAATACAAATGGAAGGCTTTATTATTGTTATTTAAAAACCCTGCTTTGCCCACTGAAAGGCCAGCAGATAAAGGATGTGGTATGGATCGCTTTTGTTGGCTCTGGGAAAAAGTGAGCTATGGAAAGAAGGGGACAAGACAGGCTTGCACTTTTCACCTGGCTGGTCTGGAGACTTTATTGCTCCTGTTCCTTATGTCTTTGCTCCTTCCTGTCCACCAGGCTACTATAATCTGGTCTACTTTCCTTCCATATTTGACTTAACATAAATAGCTTCACTGTCTCTGAACACCTTCTGGCACTTGAAGGGCAACAAAATGAGTTTGCAGTGTCTTGTTAACTTTCTTCCTGATTTTTTTTTCTTTTTTTAAGCTTTGCTTACTTTGGAAAATGCACTTTGTTGGACAGTTGCAACTAATAGGACTGTGCCTGTGACTTTTGACTGCAAATTTATGTTAACTTCTTTGCTAATACAGTGGGTTTTTCCCACTGTGGACCATACCTGGCCTACAGATGTTTATCTGTGCAACTGTCTCTGGAGCTGTGAGATATAAATATCACAGAGCTATATATACATAAACAACAACAGGAAAAAAAAAAAGAAAAAATAAGAGCACTGCTATGTGGATAGCCAACAGATGGATAAGTGTACCTCCAGACATTTGTGCTGGATAAAATAGCGTCACAGCACTCCTACCAGGCACATGTTCACTTACTCATGGTTGGGCATCTATAGCTTTTGGTGTAGGAGACGTCCACCCCTTCGCTACCATCTTGGCTCTGCAAGGAGTTGGGAGTTATTTTGCCTGTACTGGTGTCTGTGCACCTGGTTGGCAGCAGTGCCTCTCCCACCAGTTCCCTCCACTGACTCCACCAACACAAGGTGGTTCTAACTGGTAAGAAACTGCAAACCCGAAAGCCTCCCAGTAAGATCTCTCTCATTGTAGCTGTGGTTTTGGATGTGTTTAATAAAAGGGAGGTGGTTAGGGACAAAGTTCTAAAGAGGAAGCCGGTAAATTTGGTTTCCTAATGGGACTGCAAGGATAAACAAATACTTTCATTGCACCACATATAAAATAAGGATGGTGACGCTCATTTTTTCTGAGTACTGGGAGGTGCATGTAGACAGTGGCACAATCTGCGATTGATTCTTCTCTCTCCGTTGTGTGGCTATACAGAGTGGGTCAGGGTGCAAAATACAACATCAAGATACCTGAGTTGCTGTAAGGATTACTGGAACTTATTTGAGAAATAATTAGAAAATTTTAAATTGGATTTTTTTTGAAAAAAATTTAAGATGTCCACTTTCCAACTAGTTTGTGAGTCAGCTGCAAAACTGACAGACTTCTACTGAAAAAATCCAATATTTGGTGAAATAATTGATGGAAAAAAAATCACTGAAAATTTGGTCCTCAGGACCCACAGGTTCAAAGGGCCCTTTCCTGAGGCTTGGCTACCCCAGCCTGAGACTTTAGCCCAGTCCCCACAGCTTCTGGTCTGAGCTGCAGTGCATGAAAATTTAGGCTGGATTCTGTGCATTTGCCACCTGCTGGGTTCTGAGGGGAAAAAAGTTACCACCTACCATGTCCAGAAATGTTTAACCACAAAATCACCTCAGCCGCTGAGGAGCTTCGTGGCTGCAGCGATAGACACAAATACTTTGCCTACCATTAGCCTTAAAGACAAAAACTAGAAGGTAATTCAGAACCCAAATGAGTGTTCAAAAGGTTGTGATAGATGTCATTTTAAGCATCCTCATCCTTACGGCTTCGGTCCTAATGGTTCCATGCCTGGGAGTTGACATATGTCCCCAGGTTTGCTGTATTTCTTTATTTATTACTGTATTACTTTAGCTTTATTACTCCAGATCCAATCCTGACACCACCCAGTCCTGCAGAAAGGATGTTAAGTGTCCTGTTCCTACCCAGCCATACCGCACAAGAAGGCTGGCCTCTGCCCCTGCGCAGGTTTGGGATATTGGACTCTTTTGTCTCGCCGGCCTCTGCCTGACCTGGCTGCCTGCCGAAAGCCCACATGCTCAAGCCCTGCCTGTGTGTGTAGGGTAATCCTTCCCCTCGCTCATCAGGACAGCCTGTGCTTGCACATGCTAATTCCTTTGCAGGCAACGCTTGGAAAGTTGCCCCTGCTGGCTCCAGGGACCGAAGAAGTCCTTCATCTGCAGCACAGGGACGGGAGCACTTTTAATAAGGCTAAAAGGAGACTGCCCTGCCTCTGAAGGCAATCCGCTCTCCTTCAGCCCTCACCTGGGCGTTGTTGATGGCTAATACTGCAGGCACCGTGGGAGGCATTCGCACCAGCCTCTTCATGTGTCTAAATTACAGGCCTAAATTAGCAGCCTGAAGTTATTAGCTCGTCAGCGGTTGGAGGTAAATGCTCTGGCTGGACCCTGTGGCTAAGCAAACCTGCTCCCATTGCTGCAGAGGGAGCTGAGATCTCACCTGCGGCATTTAACCGAGACGTCGAATTTTCTGTGAATGCCGCTCCTCTCTCAGAAGGAGGTGAGCCTTGGCACGTCCCTGCCAGTCCCCTGATCAGGTCACGTTGGCTTCGCCAGCCTCAGTCCATCCCTGGGGAGCGCAGGGGCAAGGCGAGCTGCACCGCTGGGTTATTAGAGTGGGAGAATGAATAATTTTCACAGATTCAGTTAGGAGCTTTCAGACAAATTGCTAAGACATATCAAATGTACGTGACGGAAGACTAAAAGGTGAAACTCTGAAAACATAAAACTATTCTTGCTCTTAGCTCCCTTGGGCCTTATCCAGCAAATGTTTGACTTGGCTTTTCCATATAACGCTACTGGTTGGAGGAATAACGTTCACAGTGTGTTGTATAGAATTGGGTCCTTATTTTATCCATCTGCATTTCTCCTCTAATTTATTGACTTCTCCAGTTCTGATGATTAGGTCAGGCGGTGTCACATGCTTCAAGTACCGAGGCCAATTAACACTCTTTCTGGGTGACCAGCATTGCTGATCGATTAAGCTGCTCCATCCCACTGAGATTCCTTGCTGTTGCAAAGGCAAGACGTGTGGTCATATAAAATACATTGAAACAGAATTAATGAAAAGGCAGGCCTGAATGACAGCCGAAATGGTTTTTTATTTCTGGAAGGAAGCCAAGGAGGGGTTTATTGGACTCCTCTTCCCAGCACTTGGAAAGAAATAACAGCTGTTATTAAAAAGAAAGCCTTTTGGGGAGGGGGGAGGAATTCTGTTCAGCAAAATGGATAGAACGAGCTAAAATAACTTCTGAATCAAATATCCCTCTCCCTTCCATAAAATGTTGAAAGTGGGAAATCATAGCAATAATAAAATTGAGGCTTCTTCTAAAAGGTATCCACTTTTTACATACTCCCATCTACCCAGGAAAGATGTCTTTTTAAAAAATATTCCAAAGT
This sequence comes from Platalea leucorodia, assembly GCF_965183815.1. Classification (NCBI taxonomy): domain Eukaryota; kingdom Metazoa; phylum Chordata; class Aves; order Pelecaniformes; family Threskiornithidae; genus Platalea; species Platalea leucorodia. The sequence continues at coordinate 158,670,105 of NC_138823.1, forward strand.
TGTACAGCTCACACTCCTCAATTTTTCAACGCCCAAATTAAAATGAAATTTACTGAATATAAGCATGTACATGACCCTGAGGAGTTGCACTGACAATATTTCTTTCTGGAAATCCAACCCACATTCCAGCTTGCATGATGCTACAAGGGACAAGAGTCTGCTGGATAGCTTTGGAATGGGTAACGGGGGCGGTGGAGAAATGGCGAAGGGGTTTCATCTGCTGGAGAAGGTGACTCTGAGCCCACATGGTGCTGAGCCCACATCCACCTTTCTGAGAGTGGATCAGACCAGCCTGACCTAGCACCAGAGACGTCCCCTGGGAATCAATCCAGGTTTTCTCACTCCCAGCCAGAAAAGCCAAAAAGTAGTCCACATCATTGCAGAAAAAGGAAACTCACAGCATTTTCCTGACTAAATACATCTTCAAAAGATCACTGGGCAGTTGAAAAGTCAACACACACTTCAATGCAAGTGAAACTTGGGTGAATAGCCCTGCTAACTTCTAGTTTGCATCAGAAATAGAGTTCATGTGTGTTGTGAGTCGCCCACGCAGAGTGGGGCCAGAGCCACGGTAGAGAGGGGAGCTGAATCACTGGATGACAGCAGCTTTTATCAGCTTTTTCAGGTAGCTGGAGCCTCAAGCCTCTCAAAGAAGCTCAGCATAGGCACTGTACAACATTTCACATTAAATAATGCTTGACTTTCCATTTTCTCTTTTGTAAACTGCTGAGAGATACTTCTCTGACACTAATGTGAGCTGAGCTGACACTGAAGTTTACAGCCTCTAAAATAAAATAATCGGTGAGAGTGCAGTCAGAAGTGGGGCTTGGGAAAGGCAGAGCAAAGCTGGAGTGAAAGGCAGGCAGCGGGTCCTTCCTCCAGAGCAGGGGTCTCGGAGCATCAAGGTGGGTGAACACAACACACACAAGACATTTGCATTTTCCTTTCAGTTGAAAACTGTTGTTTACCCAAGGGCAGCCATAATGTCCCCAGCTCAGATAAGCACCCTTTGTGCCACGCACAAACCCACCACAAGGGACTGCTCCAAGGGTTGAAGCCTAACTGCATGAGACAGATGGAAGTTAAGGATGGGAGGAGCCAAATGATCGATTTAGCTGAAGCTGTACAAAACCTGAAGACATTCCCAGTCTGATAGGCTGGGCTTGCTCAGCAGAACATCTTTGTGTGGGACAAGGTCCTGTTCCTAGTCTTGACTCCTCATCCTGGGATTTGCATATGCGGCAAATCCAGTCTCAACCTGGCTGAAGATCTGACAGGGCTCTGTCTGTGTGAAATATCCTGTTAGCACCACTGAAGATTTGGATATAACAGCCCCACACAGGACATTGTGAAAATGGGATTGCATTGTCTCCAAACTTTCTCTTGGGTATGTGAATGATTTCCCTGGTGATCTATACCTTCTGGCTCCTTGGCTTGGACAGTCTTTAATGCCAGTCAATTCATCAGGTTTCTGCAAAAAGAGAGTAATTTTGGAAAGCTGAAACATCGTCTTAATTAACATGCTATTGTGGTTAATCTGTTTTACCAATCCCTTAATACAGAGAATCAATACTTACAGACATCAAAGTTGATGAGTTTCCTCATAGGAAAAGAAAAATCTATAAAACATAGATGGTTACACTTCTCAAAGCTGCAAATTAAAAACAATGAGTTCCACTAAACCTTAACCCAAGGTGAAAATGGCTGGTGTTTTAACCCAGCGTACAGCTGGCTCCTGGGCCAAAATTGTTACACAGACCTTTGAGCAGCAGGAGGATAGTGACAACTGCCTTCATAACCATCCTAGGTTGAAGGGCACCTCAGTGCATAACTTGGTGGATTTGCAAAAGTAATAATATTTTTCTTAGTACAGACGATCCAATTGTAGGTGGCTCTGGCAGTTACCTAAATACAATAGTAGAAACATTTAGCCTTGCAGACTTGTCGAGAAAATTTACCAGGCACAGTATTAACTGGCCTTACCTGACTTTTACTGTGATTGATGAAAGCAAAATGTGAATCATAAGGTACTTACCTGTCAAAAAATTCTCTGCCATGAAGTATAATATTTTTCAATTTCAAAGTATGCAAGAAAGATTTATCCCTGCAATAATTTAGTGCCTTCTTTGAAATTCTATAGGCTGAAAAAAATCGAGAACTGGCCAACTTCTGCCTGCCTTGGTGGAGTGGAAACCCAGCCACTGGGGTAGGAGCTTCATCCATCTTTGCAGTTGGTTGTTATGGTCTAACTGAGTTAAGTAGCTCTTGAGTTTGTCATCTGTATAGGGGTTGCTCCTTCCCCTCTGATAGACATAAGAGAGAAAATGGCCACATCACTCAGTAAAACGTTCTTAAATATTTTCTCATAGCACATTATATGCATGGCTATTCCTGATGTTGCTAGTGGGTAGGATAACTTCAGGAGAGCTAACCCACACACCATACTGATAGGATCCATAGAAATATTAGATACAATGGAATGGCCAATCCATTAGGGAAAGTCCTTTCAGATACAGAGCCTAAAACAAATCTCAACTGATACCTCCTTAGATGTTAGTGCAAGAGGTATACATTAGCCTCAAATAGCATTCAAATAATACCCATATTTTGTCATAGCAACCAGCTGACTTTGCATCAGAGAAATCACTACCTTGTTCTTGTGTGGAGGGTACTATAATGTAACACACACAGGGAGTCAAGTGGAACTGCCAGAACTTGTGAGTTCAAGCTGTGAATCCTTCAGCTCCTCCAGGGAGTAGCTGTACAACATGCGTCAGTGAGGCATGCAGCTGGACACAGCTGGACACAGCCAACAGGACAGCTTTAGGGTGTAAGGGAGGAAAAGGACTTCTCCCAGCCTGCAGGGAATGTGCAGGAATTGAGGCTTACTGCCTGTGTCTAATCACATTTTATTTTACACTTACAATTAATTTTATGGTTCTTTTCTCTACAGGCCTGCTACAAAAGGCTAACAAAATGCTCATACTTCTAAGACAATCTGAATATTGGAGCATTTACTGTGGGGGAGAGTTGGAGTTCTGGCTCTGGGAAGACAAACAACCACTGACCAGCAACTTGCAGTTTCAGTGCCAAAGTCTTACTTCATTCTTTGTAGCCTCCCTATGCTAAAAGCCATTTCCATCAGGTGCTTACAGCTCCCAGAAAAGAGGACTTGATCAGGCAAGTTCATTTATGGGCCATCCAATGGGACATAAGGAATTTGATGGTACCTTTCCTTGGACATCGGCATTGGCATGATCCCTTTGGGCGTGAAATGAGCAGATCAGAGCACAATTTACCATAAAGGTCTAGGTTGTAGCAAGTACAGGTTCTCCCTCACGTTTGATACTTCTCATGTAGGAATATTGCAGTTTTCTAGCCTTTAAGGTTTTCATATTTCCCTTGGAGAATAAATTTTACAGAGGTGCCCAAAAGCCAACCAAGAATAGAGTAAGGAACATTGGGTCACTGTAGTAGTCAACGCCTGCTCAGCAGAGCTTTTACAATTTCAAATGCAATTGTTTAAGCCTTTATTTATAGCTATAGCTGTCTGAACACAGCTTTCAGTCAGGAAGCTGAGCAAACAGGTACCTCCTCTGTAAAGCAAAAGCAGTCTTTGGGGTCTCAGGGCCTCTGAGCAAATAGCTGAGTTCAGGGATGGGATTCTTGCTGCTGCACGTGCGCAGCACCACACATGCTGTGTGTCACATCCAAGTGGCGTAGCTTTTCCTGCACGTCTGCCTGCCTGCCTCGGGGGACACGCGGGGTGGGTATGGTGCACCACTGTGAATCCAGTTATCAAAGTAGACCCTTCGCTGTACATCTGTTATCGTAACTTCTGTGTCAGTAACTTTCTCTTCCAATTTTCTGATAAATCCTGACTGCTGTCGGCCTGAGTTACTGATGTGACTTTCCACCTTTTGAGTAGGTCCTTCCTAAAGCGGTCTGTTTTACTGCACTTGTATAAAGATTCTGGTTTTAGTGAAACTGCGGTACTTTGTGCCTTGATGCACAATGTTATTTCCTGTGCTCCTACAAAGACTGATGTCGTCATGACAGCGATTGAACAGGGAGTCCCAAATGGTCTAGCTCGTGGGACTGTGTTGTCACTGGGGGAATCATAGATGTCCAAAGTGAAAAAAAGAAAAAAAAGAGTTAAGTACCGTTCCTCCTGGCACTAAGCAACCAAATTCCCAAAGGATTTTTGTAAAGCATCCCCCATAATATCTGTTTCTCTGTCTGATTAAAATCTCATTGTTTAAAAATAAGTCTCCCATTCTTTCAGTTTTCTAAAAATAGTCACACTTCTAGCTGAGATGCTGCTAACTGGTGACATCTTTGTATTCTGAGTCTTACTCACTCCTCATCAAATAGAAGAGTCAGGCTTCACTAATTCTTCCTGTTGGTGTTAAAAGGTTTACGCACTGGACGTACCTTCCCCGTCTTATGAGAAACGGAGCTTGTATGTTTTTTTTCTCTTTAACGTGCATGAGATTTTGAAGGTCATTTCCTGCTAGGGCTCCTGACCTGCCTTATTACTGTTTTCATATGTTTCTGTTTTCTTTCTATGGTGTCCTCTTTACAACAACTGAGAGAGGAAGCTGCATATTTTAAAGGTCTGCTGGTGAAACAAAGTCACGTCCATAAATAATTGGGCCCCAATCCAGTGCTGTAATCTATGTGGGCAGGATGCAGATCCATTAATTCCATTAGGAGTCTGCATGTAGGATAAACCTGCGAATAAGGCCAGGGAAATCAATGACTTCTGGTGAGTTAAATTCATTGACAAGGACAAGACTTGAATATGGGATGGGAGTGACAGCACATACAGGATGAAATCCTGGCCCTGTCCATGTCAGGGATGGGAGTTTGGGGCCAGTAGTTTAGATTCCACTCATGGTTTGTTGTTTTCCTCCCTCCAAGTTTTAAAGGCATGCAATTATTTGCACAAGCAGAACAGGACTGGCAAATTCAATAAGGCAAGTTTTTGATAAAGGTCTTTCGCTAATTTAGTACCAGACTTGGAAAAAAAAATATATTGCCTTAGGTTGTTGAGATTAATGAAGTGCATTTTGGAGGTGTCCTGAACTGGATGCATTAGCAAATGTATCTAAGCCAAGAAAGCACCAGCAGACAGATCAAGCAAGATGCTTGACTTAGGCACTCTCCAGCACGGTAAGAGCACAGGAGCCAGAAGTAAATAAAGCCACAGTGCAACAGGGATGCAATGGGCTGCTAACTGCTGTGGGTTGTGCAGATACAGATCACCCTACATGGAAAGAGAAAGAAAATGGGTAATCCCTCCAGAAGGTGCCAGGCTGACATTGCCTCTGTACAGTAGAGCATGGATGAGCAAGCCACCTCTCATTATCACTTCCATCTCTCATGCTGGGTTTTGTAGTGTGATAAAGAATTAGGTTTAGCAAATTAGGTAAGGGAAAGGGAATTTGGAAATGACACCCCCGATGATTGATGATACTAATAAGTATTGTGCCAAGGAGATCCCCTTCCCCCATCAAACAGGGCACATGCACACACAGCCTTGCACACTGTCTGAACATAAACATCACTGTATACAACATATATTGAGGTATTTAGAGAGAGGAAATAAAAAATGTACACAACAACATTTATTCATGCAATATCCGTACAATGCTGCTAAATATACACACACTATTCATCTAAGTAGAAGCATGCAAAGAAGTACACAATTTATATGCACAGAAATATGTATATTTTAAAAATCCCCTTGCACACATATCTCCCTTTGCAAAAAGATAACGGAACCAAACCATGACAGATGATTGTTAATCTTGTGCCGCAGGAAACCCTAGCTCAGTTCCCTGGTTTTGCTTCATTTGAGGCAAAATTCGAACCTTTCCCCTGGGGGGGAGGAGTTCTGCAGAGGAAATCTTTTTGCTTCAGCCTGTTCATTCAAACAGGGAGCACTGGAAGTAGGGTTATGGTAGGATGTGGGAGAAGGAGGTGTACTTCTCTGCTTCAGATGATTCAGAACAAAATTTGAACCTGTCTGTCACACATCAGTGCTTTAACCACCAAGCTGTATTGGGCTGCCGATGGCAAGACTGGCAGGTATAGAAATGAATATATGGACATACTTGTCCCTAAGCTGTCCACTGGGAGAGCCACAGCTCATTTAACCATCTTCCCAGGGTGTTTCCAAGGCACTGGAGAGTCAAGTGGGGAAAGTCTCACCTTGAGGATCTGTCTTCTGGTCCCGTTTTGGCTCAAGCTGGAGCCCTTAGCAGCTTCTCAGCTATGGGCAGCATCTGTACTCAGGCACCTTGGACACACACAGGAGTGTGTAGAGCTTAATAAGATTTTTGTGACTGCAATAACACCCAGCTGGTAGATTTGGGTGCTGAAGGATACCTAAATACCCTTTGAAGAGCTGGACCTCTGTTGCTATGGTGATGAGAACTGTATAAAAAGCTACATGGAATGGAATAAAATATTGTATTTAAATAGATCCATGGAGATCTACAAGTTTATTTCTTTTTTAGGTTTCATATCCATGCACACTGGTGTGTGCCTGCCATAGCTTCAATCTGCTGCTTTGGTTTGACACACAGGATTAGGTGAAATGGCAATGCACTCTTCGTGCAGCAGCCGGCCCATACGGTCAAAGACTTGTCGCACAGCGAAAACTGGAAATGCTACTTTTGCCCACTCATCAGGGATGTGTTAATCACATAGGAAATAACTGGGGAGCAGTGCTAGAAGGTACGTGAAAGATGGTGTAGATGCGTGTGTGTGTGTTGACAGCAGACTTCTTTGTTGCGGACTAAATTTGGGGGCTATTGCTACATGGATGACTGCAAGCCTGAGACTTCAGTATTACTCACTCCCAAACCCCAGTGACAGTAAAATTAACGCTGACTTCTTTCCTCAGGGTATTTCCTTCTCTCTTCCTAACATTTTAATCCAGAGCACTACCACTGTCAAGAGCTGGATGGGGCTCCCCACACACAATAGCTCCTCAGTCTCTATAAGTATCATTTTAGAGCATAAAAAAGACTTTGTTCTGCTGTCAGCTGAGAGGCAGCTTTTCACCACTTCAGCATGCTGAGTCTCATTCCAGCAGGTTCCTTCTGAAGTTATCCCCAGCTCTTTGTACCATGACAGGAGATTCACAGTCAGTCCATTCATATGTAATGGCGAACAAGCAGCTCTTCGTCTTACACCCACATATGGATAAAATTCTTCCAGTCTTCTGGTGCATTGGTTTTTAGAGCAAAACTTGTGCTCTCAGACTTTTTTGTTCTAGTCTCCTGGTCTGACTCAGACTCATTTCAGAAGCCTGGAACTGCATTTGTGCTACAGATAACAGCTACAAAGATGCCCAGAATTGTCTAAATCACAGAATCAGAGAAGTGTTGGTTGGAATGGACATCTGGAGGTCTCTGGTCTCCATCTTCCTACTCAGCTGGACTATCACCCACATGGGACCAGGTCCATGGCTTTGTGTAGCTGAGACTTGCAAACCTCAAAAGATGGAGGTTGCATGACACTTCCAGTGGGCTCTTCCACTCTTGTGCCCTCCTGCTGAAACGTGTTTTCTTAATGTCCAAACTGAAATCCCAAATTCCATTTTGTAGTCTTTGCCCTTCTTATAGTGTCTGGCACTACCAAGAAGGATTTGGGTCTCCCATCTTTGTAGCTGCCCATCAAGCCATTTTAGTTCCAAGTTTGTCCCTTAGCCTTCTCTCCACAAAGGCAGATCAGGTCCAACTCCCTCAGCCTCTCTTTGTGAGCCATGAGCTCCCAGCTTCATGTCATTTTGGTAGCCCTCCATTAGAGCTGCTGCAGTTTCTTCCTATCCCTCTTCAGCTGGGGGCCCAAACCAGACACAATATCACAGATGGCATCTCATCAGAGCATAGTACTCTGTTTATTGCTGGCCACCAGCAGGACATCAAGCTATTGATTACTCCCCTCTGAGAAGTGTCAATAAAACTGTTTTCTTGAACTGCAATAAGGATCCTGTGAAACTGCCACTGTCATACCTGAGTCCTCCTCCTCTATCTGAGGAGAGCTTCAGAACAGAGAGCATCAACACCATGGTCAGCTTTATCATAGAAATGTATCCTGGGCTGCATAAAAAGAAGCGTGGCCATCAGGTCAAAGGATGTGATTCTGCCCCTCTACTTCACTCTGGCAAGATCCCCACCTGGAATACTGCCTCCAGCTCTGGAGTCCTAAGTACAAGACAGACATGCAGTGGGTTGGAGTGGCACCAGAGGAGGGCCACAAAAATGATCAGAGGGATGGAACACCTCTCCTATGAGGAAAGATTGACAGAGTTGGGGTTGTTTAGCCCGGAGAAGAGAAGGCTCCGAGGAGACCTTATTGCAGCCCTTGGGGCCGGTCCTGTTCAATGTCTTCATTGATGATCTGGATGAGGGGATTGAATGCACCCTCAGTAAGTTTGCAGATGACACCAAGTTGGGTGGAAGTGTCGATCTGCTGGAGGGTAGGAAGGCCCTGCAGAGGGACCTGGACAGGCTGGATCGATGGGCCGGGGCCAAGTGCATGACATTCAACAAGGCTCAGTGCTGGGTCCTGCACTTCGGTCACAACAACCCCATGCAACGCTACAGGCTTGGGGAGGAGTGGCTGCAGAGCTGCCTGGCAGAAAAGGACCTAGGGGTGTTGGTTGACAGCCACCTGACCATGAGCCAGCAGTGTGCCCAGGTGGCCAAGAGGGCCAATGGCATCCTGGCTTGTATCAGGAATAGTGTGGCCAGCAGGACCAGGGAGGTGATAGTGCCCCTGTACTCGGCATTGGTGAGGCCGTACCTCGAGTACTGTGTTCAGTTTTGGGCCCCTCACTACAAGAAGGACATCGAGGTGCTGGAGCGTGGCCAGAGAAGGGCAACGAAGCTGGTGAAGGGTCTGGAGCACAAGTCTTATGAGGAGCGGCTGAGGGAGCTGGGGTTGTTCAGTCTGGAGAAGAGGAGGCTGGGGGGAGACCTTATTGCTCTCTACAACTACCTGAAAGGAGGCTGTAGCGAGGTGGGGGTCGGTCTCTTCTCCCTAGTAACAAGCGATAGGATGAGAGGAAACAGCCTCAAGCTGCGCCAGGGGAAGTTTAGGTTGGATATTAGGAAAAACTTCTTCACCGAAAGGGTAGTCAGGCATTGGAACAGGCTGCCCAGGGAAGTGGTTGAGTCCCCATCCCTGGAGGTATTTAAAAGGCGGGTAGATGTGGTGCTCGAGGACATGGTTTAGTGGTGGACTTGGCAGTGCTGGGTTAACGGTTGGACTTGATGATCTTAAGGGTCTTTTCCAACCTTAATGATTCTATGATTCTATGATTCTATGAATACTTAAGGGGGGCTTATAAGAAAGATGGGGACAGACTTTTTAATAGGGCCTGTAGCAATAGAACAAGGGGTAATGGTTTTAAACTAAAAGGGGATAGATATTCCTTATATCCCATATATTAGATATAAGTAAGAAATTTTTTACGATGATGGTGGTGAAACACTGGAACAGGTTGCCCAGAGAGGTGGTAGATGCCCCATCCCTGGAACCATTCAAGGCCAGGCTGGATGGGGCTCTGAGCAACCTGATCTAGTTGAAGACGTCCCTGCTCATTGCAGGGGGTATGGACTAGATGGCCTTCAAAGGTCCCTTCCAACCCAAACCATTCTATGATTCTATGATAGAAGAACATGAGGGTGGGATTAGGAAGGGTTTTGTACATTATCACTGGGCAAATGATGAGTAAGTATACAGGCTGCTGTGGCCACTTTGGAATCACTTACTTCTGTGCCAACCAAAGGGTAATGCATTTATGCTTTCCTTCACTGAAAGGGGGTAAAGGGCTTTGCCTCAGTACTGCCCTTGGGCAGCCTTGCACTCAAGCACGCTGCCACACAAAGGAATGGCCACCCCCAAGTCAGGCATCTCGGCTCCCCATACAACACGCAGGAGCAGCAGGAGCCTGAATGCCATATCCCTGTAACCCACCACCCACCCCAACTGGGGAGCCAGCAAAACTGGAGATGGCAAGATGGAGGTGATTCCCTCTGAGTCGCACAGACAGAAATATCAAGGACTTATGGACCACAACTAAATCCTTTTAAGGCTTTAGACCCAAAAAGGTGGTAACCCCAAAACCATTCCTTCGTGAAACCTGGTGGCACCTAAAAATCTGCGGGCATCACAGCCTCGAGCACCAGTGTCCTGAGGCAACTAATGTATTTTCAGACATGCCCAGTAGTTTCTCAGTTTTAACAGGTCTGAGCAGTTCAACATCTATTTTGGACATGACTCCTGTTGGTAGCCACAAATTAGGCATCTGTCTTGCATGCGGGGGAGCCTAAGCTAGTAATTCAGGGGCAAAAGACCAGATGATACACAGAGAGAAAGACAGCAAATAACCAGTGAAGTCTACTGTGACAACTCACTGCCAGTCCCCTGTCAGTGTCCCTGCAGATCTTCTCTTTTTCAGGATATTGGCTGCCTGTGACATTTTTTCTTCATCCAACATTCAAATTAGAGTGATCAGAGGCTGACCCGCAGAGTCTAGTTCATCATGAATTTTTTCCTACTGATTACATAAATAATCACAGGAAGCAAAGTGCCTTTTACATTAATACACAATTGCACAAGCTTTCGTAAGAATATAAGAAGTACGTTGAGTGGTAAAGCCATGCTTGAATTGTCTTATTTATCTTGCAAGTCTAAAGGCCTGTCATCTGCAAAGTGACAAAGCTGTCTGTTTAACCTAAGCTCATCTCCATTTTGTAACCTATTAATGGATTTGGAGTGCATGGGTAAACAACAGTATTTAGCACTGATGTTCCTTGTGATACTCATTTCTCTGGGTTCTGGGAGAGTCTACATTTTGTACCCTTCTTTTTTGTGAGGGATTAATGGCAGAATCATGGGCAAATTCAAGGGATTAGGATGGGATTCTTTGTTAAACAAAAGAAATGTGCAAAAGCAAAGGAATAGGCAACCTGCCATGCAAATAAAAACTATGGGTCAAGTAGAAAACAGACCTGGAATTGCCTAGAGGAATATGATAAATAGAGGCCAGATCTGTGAAAACATGGCAAGGGTAAGGTTATTGGCTTATTGCATTCAAGAAAATATGGAGAGTGCAGTGTAAGGTCAGAACAATTTAAGACTGAAAAATCTGCCTTTTGGGTGACCCACCTCATCTTTGGTCTTCAAGGAGAGACGGGCAAATGCAGCACAGAAGTTTCTTCATCTCAGTTAGTGGAATTTCTGAAATAAACTCTCTCGATTTCATCCTAATGAAGTGACTTTCTAACAGATGATTCAAGGTCATAGGAAAGAAGATTGGAGCCTCTGTGTTTGGTTGTGCAGTTGGGGTAGCAAATAGAGAAAATGAGTCACAAGCTCTAACATTAAACATAGATGTCTTTACATTTCCCAGAAATTAGTCTTTATACCCTAGGCTCTGCAGCCACTCAGCCAGCTGGCACAAGAGCCCAAGACACCTTTTGAGCACTCTTTCATGTCACCGTGGCAGAAGTTTCCTCTGTTCCCTTCTCTTCTGGCACAGTTACGGAGCCTGCTTGTGGCTGGCCAGAGTCTCTTCAAGCTTCAGATCTGTGTTCAGCATCACAGCTGGGTCCTGCTGCTACCAGAGCTAATTAGACTCCTGCAGGTCACTGCCTTCATGAAGATGTTTTTGTTGTTCTGGTACTGAGTACCCGGTTCCTTTGCTACTGACAGTTATCCTGCTTTCAGCACAGAGCCCTAAAGCTCCAAGACACCAGTGAAGACAGACTCTCAGTACAATAATTAGGCTCAAACACAGAAGGAAAGCAGTCCATTTTCTCCCGCCACAGCCAGCATCACTTCTTAGGTCCTCTCTCTCCTCCATCCCAGATTGCTTTCTGGTACATGCAATGGTAGCACGCTCTAATTAAGGCTTTTGGGTCTAGTTTGCTGCATCCATGCTAGAGAGGGAGCTCAGCTGGAAGGGTTGTGGGGTGGGTCACACAGAGGAATGACATCTAGTCACATCTAAGGGTGACATTTCACAGGCAGATGGGGCAAGCTCACAGCTCACTGCTCTGGGGGCAGCCTCCATCCCTGCGCATCCCCCCGCTGCTGGCAGCACTGCCCCACCGTGTCCCTCGCATTGGCTCAGCTGGTAACACAGTGAGACAGATCAGCTCACTAATCTAAACTTTCAGTTCTTCTTTCCCCGTGTTGATCTTTTGCCTCTTTAATGATACAGACTAGTTGCTAAGAGGTCCAAAGAGCCAAGTGAATGCAAGGGGAACAGTTAGACCACAGGATCCATAGTGAGGAGACTACGCTTTTGCAGGCTGTGGGCTGTAAGGTTGAGCTGTCTCACGAAACCTTATCCTAAGAAGCACCTGGGCTGTCACTTATGGGGGGCTCACAAAGGGAAATGGGACTCTGGTGTTAAAATCTTCTTGAGAACATTTAACATTAAAAACCTGCATGCACTAAGCAAAGATCCAGCCCAAAAGGGAACTGTTGTACCCTTCCATACAGCATTTGTAGTATTCTGTTAAGGATGTTACACTTATCTGCTGTATCTTATGCCAAGAAAATGAACACTGACTATTGCATTCTGAGCACAGGTAAAATGAACCAAAGACTAGCAAGGAAAGAGAAGCTCTCTATTTTCTGTGTAAATTGTGGAGCCTTTAGCTATGCAGTGAATGTCCAAAGAGGAAATGTTACAGCAACAGTAAAACAAGAGAGAGCCTTTCTTCTGCAGGCACATGGATTAGCCTGATGACAACACTATTATCTGGTCAGGTGAGGAACAAATCCCATTCTCAAAGAGGCAAATGTGAAACACTGGTTTGCTGATCAGCTTCAGTGGTACTTATCAAGAGTTATATCACTGCAGCATCTAGAATTAGGCCCTTTGTGCTTAATTTTCAGGGAAAGTAAAAACCTTTTTGAATAATCAAAATATGTGAATATGGATTGCATATTGTGCTGGAGCCTCTGGAACTAGATTCACTGGGGTGTTGGAGGTGTCTAACTGCTGCTCTGTATGCTAACTTCTAAAACAGCTATCCTCCAGACCTCCTTGGTGCCTAAATTACATAGATACCAGGGCTCTCCCCTCCTCTACAGAAATCCCCACAGCACTTGAATTTCAGCTACTGCTGCTCCCTATCTCAGGCTCACAAATCAAACATTCCCCTGCTTGTTGTGCTCATGGGACCTGAGCTATTCCATGCTGCAATAAAAACATAAATATTCATTAAGTCACAGGGAACAAGAAGCCGTAAAGAGTTGATTCTGCAGCCTTGGGGGTTGGATCCTTACCTGCACTGGGGCAGAGGCAGGGCTGGGTCCCTTAGTCCATGAATACTGAATTGCAAATGCAAAGGAAATTGGAAATAACGGTTACAGGACTGGCATCTATACCACTCCATACCCCGCTGAGTAGAAAGTCTCCAGAAACAGGGGAGATCTGGCTGTGAGATTCTGTCCCAAAACAGGCAGAGCAGAGATTTGATCTCAAGGATTATCAGAAGGAGAACCGGTGTGTAGCGGGGAAGTGTGTTTGGCTGCATTTTGTGAGAAGCAGCAGGGAGGTGGGGGCAAAGCAGGTTCCAAGTGTGGCTGCAGGGTCCCCTCCTCTGGGAAAGAGCAACAACCTATCAGTGAAACAGATGTCAAGGAACTCAGTCATCAAATTGCAGGTGAAGGTCTGTCTGTGCAAGCCCAGTGCCATGGCACCTGGCAAACTTTACCAGTGGAAACTTTGGTATTTAGGGGATTAAAGTTTTCTTGTGAGGGGAAAGAGAGTTAAAGAACTTATATTTGGACTTCTTAGAACATAAAATGGCTGTTAGTATCCCGAGCTGTCCTTATAAATCCAGCCCCAAGGCTGTTGCTCATTTTTTATTCTAAGTTAGTGTTTCTAACCACTTTTGGTCCTTCTTTCCAGGATTTTCTAAAAACAGAAAGAATAATAATAGAGGGGAAAAAAACCCACAAGATCCAAACGCCCTATGGGGCAGAGCCAGCAGCACACAAATGATCACTCTCCCCCCTGACTGTACGGCAGGCAGTTATCAATGTCAGTCTAATTCCCCGTCTCTGCTCTTGTGATATCAGCTAAACAGAAGGGGCCAAGCAGATCCCTGGCGTCACTCCAAGGAAGTTGCTTGAGCTACCTCCGGCATGGGTTTGCCCAGCACATTTACCAGTGCGGTGTGTGCTAACGCGCGGGCACCTCCCTGGGCGGATCTGCACCTGGTCTGTGGTCTACAGCAAGTACCTGTCTGTCACTGCATTTCTCTACTTGTCTTTTGGATTCCTATGAAATATATTCTTGCCTCTTTTGTCTAACCTTTGTCTTTCAGGTTTTGTCTGCCTTGTGAATTCTGCCTAATTAGGAACCTTTCAAATTCCCTTGTGGCCTCGAGTTTTCTCATGCAGAATTTGGAATGAGTGCATTTTTGTGGCTAGTTTTCAGGGCCAGGTTCATGCTTTTAAAGTGCTAAAATAACAATTAACAATACTTTGCACTTCCATACATTTTTTTTTTTTCTTCTGAGGATCTCAAAGCACATTATAAGTGGTGATTAATTCAGATTCAACATTGTGAGGGGAGAAATGTATAGGGACACACTTCTTTTCCACTGTAGGAATGCAGCCATCTCTGAGGTAGACAGTAATAACAGGTTTAAGAGAGTTACTACAACATATTGAATACCAGATAGCAGTTTTTAGGCTGGAAAGTAAAAAACAATACAATACCCAGTTGAATGTGCAAAAGAGATTTATAGATTCAGAATGAAATTACACAAATTAATTTTAACTACGATGCCAAGGTCAGTCCTTCTCCCACCCGAGGCCAGAAATGCAGCTTCACATCTTGTTCAGAAACAACCAGCCCCGATAATGGACTTAAACAGGGCACTTGGGCCGCACAGCTCCTCACCCATCGTGCTGGGACTCGGGTTTGGTCCTAAATCAAGAGGAAATAGTGCCACCTACTGAGCCATCAGCCCCACCAGCGACCAGTGCTCAGGGGTGATTTCCCAGCCAGATGCAGAACCCATGCTCAGCATGGAAAATCCAGCACGTTTTTAAAAGTCAGGTATATACAACACATATACAGAGAGACAGCCAACAGAAGAGTCAGTATGCCAGAAAAGATGCAAACTTGGGCTTGCTTAATGATAGCACTGTGTTATCATGGTGACAAGAAAAGACCTGAGCACAGACCGAAGCATCAGCTGTATTTCAAGGCCCCACGGTAGCTAGCAGTCATGTCTTGCCTTTGCTCCCATAGCCCTCAGAATATTAATGAAGGAAAGAGTGTTTATTATTTTCAACACTCCTTCTCCTTACAAGGATAGTATTAATGATGTAAGGAAGCAAACAACTCACTGAACCACAGAGCTCTAACAGTTATTAATTTCCGAGGAACTATCCTCACACCAATCTAGGAACTGGAACATGGGAGAATGGTGTGAATAAATATGAACACAGACGCACTCTGGTTTACAAATACCAGACATTTGTCCTGTTCGTCAAAACTGTTCCTTTTCAACAACCGCATATTTGGACATTGACAGCTAAATCCATGCAGGTTTAGCCTGAATGTTGCCCAGGCTCTTTGCTGCAGTTGCTGGTGCAGGTGGCATGGTTGGGGCTACTGATCTTAACGCAACCCAAGTGTAGGCAAACAGGCACCTATGCCCTGCCTCAGTTTCCAGGAGATGAGTCAGGGCTTCTTCTGATACCACCAAGGTGGTGCAGTCCTTTCCCCATTGCTGTTATGGCTGCAGCATGCTGGGGTGTCTCGGCTGTTATAGTTCAGCATCACTGGATAAAAACCAGGAGAAAGCCATGGCAAAACCCAGCACTGCTCTTGAATGCCCAAAGAGTGCCTGGCTGCTGGCTGCAGCCCGGTTTCCTCTTGCTTGCTGTCTCTTCCATCTTGACAGCCTGGCTGTACCATGGTTTGGCTTGAAAAGAACAGTTGGCGACTGCTCTTGTCCAGGATACAGGGTGGTTTGCTGATCAGGGCACTCTGGAGATCTGGGAAATGGCAGAACATTTCTACCTCCACCGGAGGAAAGCTGAGAGCAAGATACTCCCTATCCTACATCCATGCTCTAACTACCTGCACATAGTTCAAAACATAAGAAATGGCACCATCCAGTACTAGATTCCTGCCTTTAGGAAAGGGTGAGGAAGCAGATTTCAAAGGCTTGAAGACAACTAACATTTCCAGTCATTCCCCTCTGCTTTCCTTACACCTCACAAGTAAGGGGGACAGGAGCAACTTCTGCAAGTCTTTATAGTTGCTTCGCCTTTGCATTGACTGGCAAAGAGATTTAGGTAGCTGTATCCCTCTCTTTTTCCTTCTCCCCAGGCCCCTAAAATTTCAGCCATGCATGCAAGTTAGACCAACTGGGTTCAGGTCGCTGGCAGTAGTCCTCATTACCCCTTTGTGGTAACCCATCAGGTGTTTTTGTGAAGTGCCAGGAGGACCAGACCTCCGAGAGCTCTGCAAAATCCAGGTAGAATGGTGCATTTTGAGATCAGCTCTCAGCAGAGCTTAAGAGCACAATGCCAGCTCAAGGCTGATCCTTACTACAGGTAAAATTCAATTCTGCAAAAGCAAAGAGGAGATTTAGAGGAAGGGTGTAGGAAAAGCTGGGAGACACCAGTTTAGGGGAAGATTGCTTTCCTAAGTTCTCTCTGGGCTATTGGACCATCTGCCCAAATGCTTCGTGAGTGGGGAACGGGAGATGCTGACTCAGGTGAGAGAGGGAAGGGACAGGCCTGGGAAGGAGAACGGGACTTGCTTCTTTAGTTGTTGCTGAGAAGGAGGAAAGGGGGGAGCTGACCCCCAGAACAGTAATCGTCATCTCCTGCAGTCTGTGCCAGCAGCTGTGCAGATAGAGACTGGCCAGACTGGGGACTGAGGCAGTGCTATGCCACATACCTTGTCCAAGCACGGCAGTCTGCCAGCCCCTGCTACTGCAGGGAACCACCAACTGTGCCTGTCTGTAAAGGCGGCCCTGGAGGAATGAAGACAGAGGGGTAAGTCTATCTTGGAACATGATTTTTTTTCCCAAAAGCTCTGTGTTGGTGCAGAGATTCATCTTGCTGGAGCCTTATGGAGGTATGGGACCTTCCTAAGGAAGCTCCACTGCGCACCATGGCAGCTATCCTTTTCAACCACCACTGTCTGAGCTTGCGTTATCGACCTGTTGGGAAGGGAATTCAATTTTTCTGAAAGGGAACGGCTGGTTTCATTTTCTTATATATGAATCCACATTCGATTGCAAGCTGTTTGTACATGGTACTGAGCACAGAGGCCCTAATCCTCACCAAAGCCCCTGGGTGTGTCTTCACTACAGGAACAAATAAAAATAGTGATTGCATTAGGTATCCATTCATCAAACCCGGGTGCTGTCTAAGGATGCTGCTTCTTACTGTCCCTCTGTAGTGCATTATCTTCCAAAACAAAAATAATTTCAAACAATAATTTAAGTTTCAGGTTGCTCAAAGCCAGACACTCGTAAGGGCAGGCTGTCAACTTTCTAGCACCAATTAATGTATTGATAAAACTTCTGGAGTAGTGACATTAACAGCATCTTTTTACAAAGATACCTGCAGGTAATATCAACCCAATTACTATTGAATCTGAGGTGGGGGAACTGGTGAGCCTGCCTTAACAGAATTACCGAGATACATTGAATTATTTCTACCAATATGGAAACTTATATAAAGGCGAAGCACTGAGTGAGACATATTTGTCTTTGTTGAGCAAAGCTGAAGCACAGATGTTCCTCAGGCCATTCTGGCCCATGTTGGTGATATATTCAGAGCTCTGGATGTTTCAAGTAAATACATCCTTAGCCACACTCCCTCTGCTGTCCCTACTGATTTTGATTAAAGGAACAGACCCTTGAAGCAAAGAGATGATACCCTCCAACAGAAAGGTGATTTCTATCTGAGACACCACAGCCAGGGAGGAGGGTTAGCACCGAGGTGGGACATCAAAAGAAGATGCTTTACCAAGGTATGGATTGGCACAAACCCTTCATCCACTTTTATTTCTGTAGCAAAACCCAGTGGCCAAACGAGTGTTTAACATCCTTTGGACTTACTCCAGTCAACTCAGAGATGTTAGCTTCAGGGTGAGGAGAGTGGGGAATGTGATCAGACAGGAAGAGTCACGGGGCATTTCAGCGTAAACAAAAGGAAAGGATGCTGGATGAGAGAAATTTGGGATGTGTCCATCTTAGCCCTATGTGCCAAATGCTACTACTCTCTCAAAATTTGAGTATCCCCTTCAAACAGAGCTTTTAAAAGCCTACTGTGCCCCAACCATGCTCTATCACTTTTTCACTTAATCCATGTATGGATACACACACATATATGTATGTAGGTACATATACAAATACATAATTTTTATTATTAAGCGACCCATTAAAGAAACAAAGGAGCAACACACAGGGTGAACAATCCTACTCAGAGACATTGCTTTCACTGTTTCACTTGCTTTGGTAGATTGTTTTATTGTGCAGTGATATCTTCTCACTGTTTTCTCTTAATTATCCTTAATTCTATTAAACAGACAAACATCAACTGCAAATAATGCATGCTTAATTATGCAGTGTTGGTGGTTGATACTGTATTAGCATCAGCTTTTCTTTTAATATTTTGGCAGCACACAAATGAAACTGCTACAATATGTTTAAATAGCCTCTATCAGAGTAATGGTCATGAAACCATCGCATGCACAGTCTCCTCACCTCTGCCCACAGAAGGCCAGCAGGGATGGTGAAAGGGAGCAGCTCCCATCCCAAATGAGCTTCCAGATGCCCTTGCTTGATATGGATCTGATGGCGGGAGGCTAGGAAATGGTTGCCAGGTGACCACGGAGATAGGCAGGAAGCGCCCTCATGCAACACAAAACAATCATTTTCAAAATAAAGCAAAAATTCTCTGGGTTTTGTCATCATTATTATTTGTAATAGCTTCTGAGGATGGAGAAGGCTTGTCAGACCAGATGGGACCAGCATATATAATGAACGACACAGTACATTGCACAGGAACCAGAAGTAGCTGAGAGCAATAGGGCCCCAGGACTGTCACTACTGC
This sequence comes from Platalea leucorodia, assembly GCF_965183815.1. Taxonomy (NCBI): domain Eukaryota; kingdom Metazoa; phylum Chordata; class Aves; order Pelecaniformes; family Threskiornithidae; genus Platalea; species Platalea leucorodia. The sequence goes on from NC_138823.1 coordinate 158,689,242, forward strand.
ATTAGTGACAAACAGATCCACGGGGAAGTCTATAAAAGATGCAGCCATTTTCACAAAGACATTGCAAAGACGTCACATGGTGGACAGCATTTTTCACCTGCAAACACAAAAAATCTGGCATAATCTGGTACAGCGACCACTGGAGCCACTCGTTACCAGTGCCATGGTAGATTTAGTCTGGACCTCCAAGGGTCTAGGATCTTCTTGAGTTTGGCTTTGTGTGGCATATTTGCCACAGAGTCTATAATTAAAACCAGAATCTTGTTTTATGTTGAACATTTCCAGCAACAGATCTAGGTGCAAAAAACTTTGTGAGATGGGATTTATTTTGCTAGGTGCTTTACTTTGGTTTTTATCTTTATTGTCTTTTCCATCTCCATAGTGCCTGTGCAGAAGTGGTACATTTTCCTGCAGTTACACAACAGCTAAAACAGATCCATGAGCCATGTCCCCATTTCAGAGGCCACAAAACACCTCAGGATCACCCTGTGCTTCAGTCTTGCCCTTGGCAATCTCCCATCGTTTACCAGCGTGCAGGCAATGAACATATTCCTAGGCTGGATGGCAGAGGGCCCAAAGGATGGTTGGGACGTAACTAGATAGGACAAGCCTTTTACAGTGAATTGGACAAACTGTTCCAAGCAGATTTGTCTTTGGGCTAATTTACAGGAGTAAATACCCCTTGGAGACATTACATTTGCCCAGAATGAGACTACGAAGAGGATTTGGCCCTTAATCCATAGAGTATATAACATACCAAACATGACATGCCAGATACAGTTCTCCTTCCAGACCCAACCAAAATACTTTAAATGCATTGGGCAAAATAAGTCTCAAGCCCGTACTGGCCCTGCTTGGAGTGGGAGTTTGGACTAGATGGTCTCCCAAGCCCCTTTTTGTTGTGAATGATGCTAGGATGGTGCAGTGATGAGGAAGAAGCCCATCCAGAGGTCTTGAAGCATCCTAAAGCTCATATTGCCAAAAGCGCCAGGAGTAGAGACACCCTTCTTTGCCGTGGCCACTAACCAAATCGGTTAAGAGCTTAAAACAGCTTCACGGTGCAGAAGCAGCTCCCTGCATTAACATGGCTGAGTCACACAGGCCAGAGACTGCCTTCCGCTAACGCGGGACTGGCACAAAAGCTGAATAATGAAGGGAAGCTTACGCTGCTGCTGCTGCTGCTGCTGCTGCTGCCTTTACTCCAGGACTCGTTTCATTCTTGCAAGCTCTCAGGCAGTCACCATTCATGCACAGGTGCAACCATAAAGGGGCCAAATGTGGAAGGCAGGGTGTGACTAAGCCCAAAAATGAGCGACACGAATGCATTATTCATGCAGAAAGCTTACAATGCTCTGCGATTCCTTTCTTCAATGCAGATCACTCCGCTATCAACATCGGCTACACGATTCTTTATTTCTGACACCTGCCTGTGTTTCTTTTCTACCTCAGAAGCGAGGTGGCCTGGGTATTCGCATGAAATGTTTGCTCAGGCCAAATTTCCCAGCAATGCTGGGTAACTCCCCGGGACTGTAAGGGAGTAGCAGTGACACAAGTGGCGACGGGGTCCAGCGGTCTTACGCCATCTGCCCCTCCGAGCACAGGAGGCAGTGTGTTGTCAGGAACTTTGCTAGAGAAATGTATTAGAGGAAAAGAAGGGCTGGGAAAAAGGAGAGGAAGAGGAGAACAGAGAAAGCAAAAAGGGAAGGTGAGGATGGGAGGAGAGAGGAACTTCCAATCAACATAAAAAAGCTGGAAGCTTGACTTAGTTGTTGAAAATAATAGGGTTTTTAACAGTTAAAAGGTTTTAAAAGGTCATTATGCATTTAGCAGCAAAAGAGCAATATGAATTTCTAAGCAGCAACATCTGGAAGATCAAAAGAAATCATACTTCAATCAACATGAAAATCTCTGCTCATTACACGCAATCATATTTAGTTATTAATAGACACCGGCTAGACACTGACATTTTACACATTTCATCCTATGATGCGCCAGGGACACTTCTGGCATTTAGTTTATCATTTTCATCAGTGTCATGGAAAGAGTGACCGATATGACCCCAAAAAATCTCACACTGTCAGTCATCGTAAGTGAATTTATCAACACATACGAAATCGGAATCCACATGAGAGTTTTAACTGTTTGCATACTAAATTACTTCATTCTTCACGCTTCAAAAAAAATTCAGTTTTGCATAATAAATAATGATAAGGGCCAGCAGACAATTATATAGGTGGAAACAGTATGCAAAATACTTAGAATTCAAATTTGTTGTGAATATATCCAGAAGTTGCTTAAGTAATCAGCTCGGCGGCTGTATTACCCATTGTTAGAGCTTAATACAAAAGCTTTTCAGCTTATATTAAAAGCAGTCCAACTTAAACTGCAGTTGGCACATGTCCTGTTAGTATTTTTCTTTTGTTAGATAGCTTCCAACTGATTCAGATGTGCAATTAGGTCAATATTAAAATTAAATGGTCTGTTGTTTTAATTCAGAAAATGAAGAGGTCTTTGGGAGGAAGGAGTCAGTCCAAAAATAATGTTGACTCCAACATGAGCACAAAAGGAGAGTGTTGTAAGCCAGCAGCCCCAGCCTAAACCTCTATGTTGCAGTGTGAGAGGGCAGGCTCTTAGCTGAGAATGGTTTGCTAAACTGGCATATTCGATTTCATGACTGATTTTTGTGTGTAATAATTGCATTAAAAAAATAATGAGTGTGGGTTTCTTTCTAGTTTTACCAATCACTATGGCAAACATGCTGAGATGCTTCAGACAGAAATGTGATTTTACTTCTAATGACAATTATTTTTGGACTGAATTGTAATTTAGTTCGTTAATTAGATCTGTCACTGCATTTTCTAACTCAGTTATTGCATCCTTTGATGATTTTACCAGAATTATACTTCTATTTCTGCCACTTTGCATTCTATGCTTTAATAATTCTTCAGACAAATATGCTAGGCAGTTGATTACATTTTGTGGCAGCAGTAATGTAAACCCTCTCCTGTGTTACATTGATTCAAAAATCATGCTGGTCACTGAACCAACAAGCTAGGCCAATACCGCTCGGAATGAGTGAACTATTCAGAGGAATTCAGCCAGGGACAGATTGTGGACATGCTTTTTTAGTTATTAAATGGATATAAACAGTTACAAGCAATCATAGATGAAAACAAGATTTAAAAAAAACCCACCTTGACTGTTCTAAAATTAATTTAGTTATCAGCAAAATGAGATTTTATCTACTAAATAATTTCAAGGCAAGTTGGCATGGGGTTATTATACATTAATGAGTTGACAGATTTTTTTAAAGATTTTGACAACTTAAAAAATGAGATTGTTTTTATGTTAGTTCTGGCTTTTAGCTGACCCAGAACTGTGGGTGTAGTTAGAAATTAGCTTTTGGAATAAAGACAATATGATCAAAATAGTCACGTCCAAAAAATCTTCAGTGCTTCCAAGCTACTGATTCCTCCAAGCCTCACTGTGTATCCAGACATCTGCCAGTCAGGTGCTGTGTGACGTGGATTACAACACAAAATCCTGATTCTGAAAATACCCACCACTAAACATAGCTGTTATGGCAGTGAGCAAGCCCACGAGGCTCTGCTAGGTTGTAATTTCACTGTCTGCCCTGAACAGGCGACGGCTTGTAGCTGCGCTGCAGCAGGGGCAGAACAAGGAATGATCACAGTTTCCCTCCTCTCTTTCCTTGCTCAGAGGATAAACATTTGCTGGGCTTCTTTTCCTGGAATTGAACTGCTTCTTTTCCCTCTCCCCTATAAGAGAGGGATCACAGAGCCAGAACTCCACAAATTACCTAATTCTGCCTGCCATCTTCTTATCCAGCTCAGCCCCATCCCTTAGAAAATGTATTTGATATAAGATTTTTATTCACCATATTCAGTGAGAATTTTAATGCCACTTTAAGAGCATTCTCATGTTTATTATAGTGTTGGATTTTTTTCAAAATAACTGTGCAGTGTCCTAGGAAGATACCTTGTGATCCAGCATTCAGCCGTTTGGCCCTGGGGATGCTATGAATTTCCTAGCAGTGCACTACAGGAGATGCAGGACACAGGGCCCAGCTAATCACTTCCCAATAGTCTTCCTCCTTCATTTCATTTAATTCATCCAAGTGGGCTCAATTTTCTATCCACTAACCAACAGCATAGGGTAAAAATGTTTGTAATTATAACAGTTCTGCTCAGATTTGCAATTATTTCTTAACCTCCATGGATTTCCCTTCTGTAAGTGGATGCTTCCTTGAAATGTTGGGCTGCAAAACAGAAATGGGTATTCCTTTAAAGGGCTCTAAAAGACCTGGAAATGGAGCAATGCCGATGTACCAGACTAGTGTTGGGAAAGGCCTTGCTGGGGTGGGAAGGAAACACTGAATGAACACAGCCCCACGAGGAGGTTGTGTATTATTCTATAATCCAGGCACTGAAACTGAGCACTAATTATCTTTGTTTAAATCCTCTCCCATATATTTTTCAATCATAAAAGTGCAGTTCCAAATAACTAGACTTCATAATAATAGATTTTAATCCAAATTGTTAAAAATTCCAAGGTTCTGACTAAAAATAGCCAAGAATTCCTTGTAATGGTGCTTTCCAGACTGAGGCGTGCACCCCAAGCAGGAACTGCTGGTGGGGATGAGCTCATGAGCTTGGAAGTGGAGATGCAAGAGAGGACGTCTGGGAATTTCTGCCTTATCGTCTCCACAGATTTTTGTAATGTTGTCATGGTTTAATTTTGGCAATTTACCTCCTCTACTATAAATGTAGTTAAAAAACTAAGAGAGTGTTCACTCATGGTTTTTTGAACCAGGATTTTTCTACCCTGGTAAACACGCCATGCAAAATACTGATACTTGAATGTCTACTGTGCCCTGTGAAGAAGAGAGAGGTAAAAAGGAGAAAAGTGATTAAACAGGCAAGACAGAGAAAGTTAAAGCACATGGACATGTGGAAAAGGTGGGACATTTGGCCAATTTTTGCGAAATTAGACACTTTGAACAAAACAAAGCTGTTAAAAGTACGAAGCTATAGGAGCACCATATGAGCAGGGCAGGACGGGGGTGGGTTTGAAGGGAAACAGCAAAAAAAAGAATCACTGATCTTATAACGACCACTATTTATACTCACTCATAACTTTGCAAAATCAAGTGCAGAACTTTAGGGAGAGGGAGCAGTACGAGAGCTCCCTTGTATTGCAGTAATGCCACCCGTGTTCCTTGGATGTAGTAGGGTGCTGGCCCTTGTCCCCACAATTGCTTTCCTCCCGCATGCTCTGCCCCAGACCCTGGTAGGTCACGGCAAAGCACTGACTAAATCAGCGAGGACTGGACATGCTCTTCTCCTGGGAGAGAAGAAAGCCCTGAGAAATCCTGGGGCATGGCATCCCCACTGGGTCAGTAATTGAGTGGAAGAGGGGAGGAGGGGGAAAGGAGCAAGAGGGGTGTCAGGCAAACCGAAAAGCAAAGGAGTGAAAGCGGTTGCCTCTCGGCATGTAAACTGCCCTGTGACACCTGGTCAGGATGCTTGTAGAGCAGTAGGGTTCATGCAGGTAAAAAAATAACCCGACTGATGGAGGCCTGAACAAGGCAAGGTGGGCTAGCTGTGGGAGGACTGTCAGAAGGGATGTAGTCACTCTGAAATAGAGATGCCTCCGCACAAAACTTGTACCAGTGCAACTCATTCCAAAACAGAGTCATGCTGCTTCCAAAGTGGTTTAATTAAAGCAGAATCAAAATGTCAGCTTAAAAAAGAAAAAGAAAAAGAAAAGAAAAGAACTTTTGTATGAGGACACAAGGCAGCTGATGCCAAAAAACAGAAGTTACAGGGGAGGGAAAAAAAAAATCCCAACATTTCCATGTTGCCAAAGACCTTTCTCACTGGAGGGAATTTCAGTTGAATAGTTGCCACTGCTGGCAGCTGGAGTTGCAAACTGAGCAGGGGAGCAGCGGGGTTCTTATTCTCTCGCCTTGCTGACCGAGGGCTCTGACAATCCAGCTCATTATTTTCAAAGGCGCAGCTCAAAGCAGTAGGCCCAGCGCTTGCTGGGCCCACATTAGTCCATTTACAGCATTTGCACCAGCCAGTGACCGGGATTCTGGCAGGGACCGAGATAAAAAATGTCTCGGAAAGGAGGTTTGGTGAACGGCAGAGCTGAAAAGCACTTCTGTTTTCACCATGCAGGGAGAATTCGATGAGAAATTCAGAACAGGGCTGCACCCAGCTGCGGTTATGGGGGGAAACGCAAAGGGTGGAAGGAGAGAGTTTTACCCCGAGAGGAGAAGTCATAGGTGCCCTTCTTCCACTGAAGGTTAGTGGCAGGTTTATGGACACCCACATGCACTTTGGAAGGGGGATTGAGGAAACCGAACTTGTAATTGCTGCTTTTGCTCCAGACTGGCTTGGGCATCTGAGCAGTTCCTTAGCTGCAAAGTAGCACCTGCCTTTACTCAGCCTCATGCAGACAAAAGTCCAGGTAGCAGCTCAGGAGCTGGTTTTGGAAATGGCACCTCAACGACAGACTGGGCCAAGTCAGCCCATGACAAGAAGAAACTCAGAAAACCTGCAACAAAGGCAGTTATTTTTGTTAGATGTTGTTACAGCTTTTCTAGTCTAAAAACAACAGTAAATAAAAGCTAGCAAAATCTCCTCTAACTGAGAAATTTCACCATGGAGCAAATTTTCATGCCTCACTTATGAACCCAATGAATTAACAATGCTACAATGGAAGTGATAGTAAAATCCATACTACAATAGTGCTATTGGGAATGTCTAATTCTGGTAGATGTTCTTCCCTTTGTCTTGTTATCGTTCCTTTCTTCCCAAGCTAGAAATAAATACATAAGTTAAATGGAATAAAAATGCTCACCTAATTGTGCAGATGCATAGTTAGTTAATCACTTAATTTAACCCACTTAGCTTCAATAGGAAAGAAATGTAATCTGACAGTCAGGGCAGCAATATTTTTCCATTCACTCTAGTGTTTGAAAACATCTACATTTTTTAAATAGTGCCTGCATTCAATGGATTGATGCTAATGTTTTTGCTTGATTTGGTTTTAGAAAGGTTGTATAACATTTAATAGGTAAAGCATGCACCCTGGGTAAAAATAACAGTGCCATTATGCGTCTGGTAAACATTAACAAATTTTATTAAAAACAAATATATATACTTGTGGATAGATAGAGAGCTACTTAGCTGAGAAAATTTGCTTTGGGCTGAAACTCGATCAAAAAACTTATGTGCTTATGACTCCAGAGTACACACTGCTACAAAACATTGAATTGTGTGGTTCATTATATCTTAAATCTAAGATTCCCATGCTAATGGCTCTCCGGTATGCATTAACATAATGCAGCATTAAACAAGCTATGCTACGCTGCCTCCACAATGCATTTCTGTCCATCAGTGGGGAGCTGGGCACTGGGGACCTGATCTGTAGCTCTGTGCAGCCAAAGGCTGAGCTGCTTGTTTTCACTTGCTTTCCAGTTACCTACAGAAGGAGGTGGCACCTGCGCTCACGTTCAGCACCGCTGAGCAGGTTGTGCTGGTCTTGCTGTGCATCTTGCTCGAATCACACTATCCATATATAAAGGCAAAGGTGGCTCAGTCTGACTCAGGGGACAGGCAAAACTGAGATTTGGCCTTGAGGGTAAACGATCAGGGCCAGGTTGCTGTATCCATGTCCACCATAGAAGGCTTGGAGCTGAATTTACTGATCCTGACATTGCCAGAGATGGCAGCAAGCACACCTTCTCCAACTGCTGTCTCTCTCTCACCCCAAAGAGTAGCTACTGCCCTCAACACCTTATACACTGTTGGCAGCAGTGGAAGATCTGCTCTCCAAGGCATCTGGACCATGACTCTTACACAGCACGCTGCAGCCCTGCTTACTAAGTCTGCTTAGAAGTGGCCCTGTTTGAGGGAATCAAAGAAAAGCTGGGATCCAAATACTTAGCACATACAGCACACAAGCCTAAGCTTCATATGTGCGCGTCGCATCATTGTGGTTTCCAAAACAGAAGAAAATGAGGGATATTGGGGACTATTAAAGGGGTTAGTTACAAAATCCCACACCGTATATTCATGGAAGACTTTTGGGAAAGACTTAAGGAAAACTTTCAAGCAAAGCTCAGTGCAATTACTGATATACTCAAACATAAGTATGTGCTTACATCTTGGACTGGGTCCAAAGCCGTAAAGAAATAATATCCGTAATAATGCAGACTGCATGCCTCTCAATAAGCTATATTGAGCTACTGTATTTGAGGGCAAAACTGCTATGGCACAATGTACTTGTTGTTTACAGATATATATACACACTCACACATTCATTTGTGTGTATATATAAACACACACATATGTACATATATATATATGCGCTATATATATATAAGTGCACAGCATCTACCATCTAAAGATCATAAGATGCTTTCAACATAACATTCATGACTTAGACTGTCTACTCTGAGCTTTACAGATATGGACTTTTATCTCACTAGTAGCTCTGGAAAAATGTCATTGAAATAACTGTGTCGCATTCCAAACTGGTTTGTTAGTTATCAGCAAACAGAGAAATATTTTTAAAATCATTGTATCAAGTAAAAAAAAATGTTTCATGTATCAAAATAATTTATTTTCCTCTTGATGTTAAGAATTTAAAACTTTTTTGAAATAAATTCTCATGCCATTTCTGGCTGAAATGTACTTTCCAATAAAAAAAATAGAATATGCTACCCTGACAGTATTAAAAAGAAGCATACTTTTTCTATGAAATTAGAAAAAAAAAATCTCAGAGAAATAAAATTTGTTTTCAAGAAAATATTTAGTATCATGGAATCTTCCTGGTTCACCAGAAATTTTACATAAAATAGTTGGTCGGGCTCTGTCTTTCAGGCCCAGCATCTGGTTCCTGTTGTAATTCTGAAGTTGTAAACAGATTGGAAGAAGTTTAAGATATGTCCCTAGTCCCCCAGTCTTTTCTGTGCAATTATATATTTTGTGCTCTTGGGGTAGGAGACAATAGGGGAAGGAATACATATGTAATAAATGGTAATTGGGCTGCATTAGTACTGGAAAATGAAATATTTATTTTGGCAATGAATGTATTAACGATAGGAAAAAAGTGAAAGGAGAGTCGTTATTTGTCCACAGTGTAGCAAACTATTTTGCTGAACGTGCTTCTGACATCCATCACTGCCAACAAGTGCCTGCAGGTTTTCTACATCCAGCTTTGCCTTTGTCCAGAAGACAACTCAGCAAACCCAGCAGGTGAGCACATCCTCCTGCCTCCATCCACGGCTGTGGCAAAGAGGCTGTCACCTGCACGCTGCCACACTAGTGCAGGGAGGGGAGGGATAACCAGATGTGGCCCAGCTCTCCCTGGGATGCTGCCCCTGCATCTGGCTCTTCTCCTCCCGCCTTCACTGAGCAGCAAGGGAAAAGGGAAGGGTAGAAAAGTAAGAAGCTCAAAACCAAGATCCACTGCTGTGGCTACCGTGACCTACAAAAAGCTGTTTACCTCCTGCCTCACACATACTGATGTCACGTTTGTCAGAGGCATCCTTCTCCTAGGACAAAAATTGGGGTCTATGGTTAGTGCTGGCACTGCTAGGGTCTCCAGCTGCCTGCAGCTGATGGAGTCTGACAGTCCCATGTCCAGGGAGCTGAGAAGGAAACTGGCCTTCAGGAGCTGGAGACAGGTGGAGGAAATCAAAGAAAGCCTAAAAATAGTTATTGCCTAAATGCATAGCAATAGAATTTAATGAATATCCAGCTGAAAAGATAAGCATGAGCATGTGGAAGAAACCCTGAGCAGTAAACAACAAGAAGAGAAAGGCCAGGCTATGCTATGATTTGTTTAATCAGAAATATAATGGATGACGGTGAAGGAAAAGGTCTTGCCAGTAATGCGGTATAGCTGGATCCTTAGTGAGGCATAAGCTTTACTCTCAGAAAATCTTTCTTGAAAAATAAATTCATATTGGCTTGAATATGGGCATTGTCACACAGAGTGACAACCGGCTGAGTGGCTGTAAACAAAAGGTAATGATAAATGACGCTGCATCAGGTTGGTGTGTCTGCATGGAAGTGACGGCCAACGAGATACCATCAAGAAAAGGCTGGAGCTGTCACAGAGCTAGCCCGGTTTTATTTAACATCTTTGCTAATGATCTGGAAAAGGAAGGAGAAATGCACAGCATTTACTTCATTTGATTTTCAAGAAAAGAGGCAAGACTCTCACCTGCTCTGGGGAGACCCCTAATATCAAAGCACTGTTATCCTACTGTCTGCGGGGAGATGGATTGCTCCGAGGCTGCGCAGGCGATTGTTTGAGAAAGCGCCCGATGGTGGAGGTGGTGGCAGCAATACAAAAGAATATGTAGCAATTATCTGCCTGGCGAGGGGGCTGTACAGGAGCAATCCAGCTCTTGACGTAAGCAAAATGCAGTAAAGCAGATAAATAAATCTGTCTGTGTCGAGGCGGGGGTGTTTTCAATAAACCTGCAGGGATTTTTGCTCCCAATTATTTTAAGTATCATCTGTGATATTTCCGGGGGGAATTTCTTATCTCCTCCTTCCATTGTCAGCAGGTTCATTCACCTCGCAGAAATATGAGTAAAGAGAAAGAGGTGAGATGGCATTCATTACCTGGATGCTGAGGTTTTACATGACAAGGGGGGAGAAGAGTAGCAAGAGGAACGTTTGAGTGGGCTGACCAAAGGAGGAGCAGAGGCGGAGAAAGAGAATGGCGCAGGTCAGGCAGAGATCCCACAAAATATGCTAAAGCCAAAGGGAAAAGGGCTGTTTTCTTTCTGCCTTTTAGATGAAGGCAGGCCTGGCTCTGCTGTGTCCTGCACACCTTGCTGCCAAAAACAGAGCAACGCTGTTTAAATGAGAGAAGGAAAACCTCAAGACAGGGAAAATAGAGTAAATGGCAGACAAATAACCCTTCATGCTGGGGGAAGGGGTAATCCCTCCACACCACAACAGGCCCAGGGGATTGAGATTGCTTTGGTCCACTCCTGTGGCTAGAGGAAAGAGGGGGGAAAAGGCAAGCAAGCTCTGTTGGATTTCTCCTACGCTGCATCTGACTTCTCTCATTCATATAGAAGATGGCCCTTAGCAGGCTGCTCAAGAAGCAGATCACCTAGCCACTCCCCTTATTTCTTGATCATTTCTGCTGTATTGCGTAGGTGGTGCTATTGCCAGATGCTGAAAGCCGTCAGGATTTGAGGAAGAAAGAGACAGAGCAAGGCAAGGAAAACGAAAACAAATTATTAGTAATTTCTTCAGGAATTCAGCAAGTGACTCTAGAAAATAGTGCAGGTCTGTGCTTCTGTCCAGGTTTTGGCAAACTGAGTGTACTGTTGCCTTTTCTCAATTTTGTCTTCTTTTCCTAAAGGTATTTTTAAAAGTGCTTTTTCCTTCACTGCTGTGCTACAATCTAGGGAATAATATCCCCATACACAGGGGAGTCCTGCCATTTCATTGTAATGTGCAGGGGGTGGAATGTTGTTGCTGAAGATCAGTATGCTTGCAATACCTTGAATATTGAAGCTGAGAAGGCGGGGGGATGTTCCCAACAGCCCGAGTCACATCCTCAGGTTGCACGAGGAGGGCACCAGCTGAGGTGAACTGACACTGTCTCATGGAAGCCGGTCTTGTTCTCACATCTGCCCTGAAAGCTGGAAACAATGGACTTTCAAGTAATGTCACTCTGTACGTTTGGACACATGATACATGAATTCATAGGTGCTGCTGGAGTACAAATAATAAAGATGACCAAGAGTGTGTCTAGTAACTGCTTCAGCCACGGAATATGCATCAGTATGCAACGGCCTTTTAAACAAATCATTTCACATTGCCATCATAAAATTGGCCCTTGACTCTTTAAAAGGTTATTTCCCTCAGCTCTGAGTGGTATAAATACAATATGATTTCATGACTCCAGACATGTGGTACTCTCCAGAGCAGGCTGTTCTGTATCACTGAGATGCCAAAATTTGGCTAGCAGAAGTGGAAACACAGCAGGTAACAACCCAGCAGAGGCAGGCTGATGAAACTATTTTATTGTGTTCTGTGCTGTGACCCATGTTATAACAGAAAAATGTATCAGATTGTTGTTCTCTCCTTGTGAGACAAAAGGAAGGGAGAGTTGTCATGCCTCCCTGAGACACAGTCATGACCCCAGGTCAAGAATTACTGACACGATGGTCTAATAAAACTCTTCTCTGACTACGGCAATCAGATCACACTGGGAAACTTCCACCTCTCTTGTCATAAGAGATTCAACAGTCAGAATTCAATCCTATTCCTATTCAAGGGCAAAGATGCCACCGGCATCAATAGGAGCGGCACTGGTATGAAAGAGTTCAAATGTCAAGTGTGTATTTGCAGAAACTGATTCCGCTGAAGACTATGCAGATATTATTATGCTGCTCTCTTCCCCATTGCTCTCCTTTTATATTATCGAAGGCAGAGTGCCCACAGAGGACACAGATGCACTCTATTAGATGTAGAGTGAGTATTGTTAAAAATATCCTCTCTAATACCAACTACATATTTACTCCTTTGTAACCTCATCAACTGTGACACTATGTAATTACAGATTGTTCAAGAGTCTTGTCTGCCCACTCAGTGCCAGAATGAAAAACAACTAAAGAAAACATAAAAAGCAAAACAGACAACTGAGCACGAGCCCTCCACCATGTTCCCAAGAGGCTCAGTAACCGAATATACACTCCATGTCTCAGGGGAGATAATGCCCATCTACAGCAGTCTCCTCCTCAGCGAGATGCTTTTACTACACTAAAGTCACTAACAGAAGAAAACAGCAACATGTGGGAAAGTAAAGGTTAGACAGAATCAGCACAGATGAGTCACTTTTAATTTCTTATTTCTGTTGCACAAGGTTTCAAAAATAGTCTGTTTTTTTCCAGGTAATGATCTCTCACGTTGTGTTGGTGTGCCCAGCGCTATGCCAGTGCTCCACCTAAATGCCCCGAGAAGTGCTGTCCCTGTTGTGCAAACCCCAGTCCTTGTCCTGTCATCAGCCCCGCGTGGACGGAGCATCGGTACGTGCAGAGCTCTGCTGAGTTTTGGGAGCTCTGCATGGATGAGACAATCTTCCCACGCAGATCAAGGATCGAGAGTGGGGCTTAAGAGAGAAAATAACAAACAAAAGGATAAAACCCACTGTGAAATACTGGGTAATTTTTTAAAATGTAATTTAGCAGGTGTTTAGTTATTACCCTGAAAATAAGGCACGAACATTTTCATGACTCATATTTGTGCTTTAGTTAAATTCTCTCTTCCATGCTATAGCTGTAATTTAAAACATTTGCTTCATCCTGAGAGAAAAAAATGAAGATGTTGGAAGTAAATCACTGCTGCAGAACTTACCCCCATAGGGTACACACAGAAACTACACCACCAGCAAATGTTGAATTCTGATCGCGGTTCCTCCTTGGGGAAGAGCTGTACTCACCTTCTTATTTTGGATCCTTCATTCCTTCTGCACTAAATGTTTTGATCTGGTCAGCTATAAATATCTTATGCACAAGCTTGCTGGGATAGGGACTGCATTACATTTTTGTCCTAATGTAGTGATGGCCTAGACTGGCAGGTCTATCTTGATCTTTTCATAATGTAAAAGTTAAGTGCTAAGTAAATATATGAATTACTTGATGGGTAGGGTGAGAAACTAGACTTCTCGACAGAAGATTGGTAGTGAAAATTTTACTGTTCGTTTATGTTTAATATGGACTTGCTAAGTTAAGTGGTTGGGGTTTTCTATGATTTCGCTGTGACTCTGCTCCCTACCCAAGGTTTGGAGGGCCCTGTATTTTTACTGACGATAGGAGAATTAAGGACACAGAGCACCATACAGGATGCTACAGTTTATCACTGCTTCAGCCGATGTTCCTTAACATCCACGCGCCTCTTTGTAAAGCACTTTCTACATCCTCAAATGATATCAAGCACAATAGCTTCAGGAACTGACCTCACTGGAGCTTGACTGATTTATGTCAAGTGTGGTCCAGGACAGGCCATTGCTTTGCAAACGTTTAGTATCAGTATTGTAGAAATGAGCTGACAGCCTGTTTGGGGGTAGGCTGGGAATGTTTAGCAGAGATTTGCGTTTCAAGAGAAAATGCCTCTTCCAAATACACGAACAGTGATCAATCATCAAGCAATTCCTTTTGCACCTCTCCTCTTTCTCTCTTAGATAATTTCTTCCTCTTTCTTCATCACTTGCTAGAAGACAGTGTTGGCTTCTGACCATGCAGCATACAGAAGAAAGGAAGCTCTGTCAGGGAGATGCGGGGAGAGCAAGAGCTGGGAAGTGCTTTTTAGGGGCAGAACTTCAGGTAAGTTATAGAATGATTCTATCAGTTTATATAGGTATTTACTGGTGGAAAAGATACCTAATAAAGGACTTTCAATCTTGTTGGCAAAAGCTTGAATAAGATTGAATGGCTGCAAGTTGAAGTTAGACAAATTCAACCTTGAAACCAGATGTAATTTTCTTGCAGACAGGGTAATTAAACACTAAAAGATTATCAGTGAACGTGAGAGTCTCACTGTTGGCTGGAGGTTTCAAGGCAATACCAGATACCTTCCTAAAAGACGGGGTTTAATACAGCCTCAGAGCAAGGCAGGGTAGGAAGGATTCCCTCTCCCTCTCATGCCCAACTGGCCAGATGGAGATGACTGGGGGTTTGGAGACTGGGATTTTCTGTTTATTTGCCTGTTTGAAGGGAGTGTTTTGCAAAATTACAGACTTGCCATAACTGACAAGAAGACACCAAACAAACTAGATCTGTGTTCTGAACAGATAGAGACAAACGTTCCCAGATACTATGATTGTATTTCTGGCTTACATGCACAGAATCATATTGCTTGGCAGATTTATGATTGGAAAGAATTTCTGAGGTCGAATTGGACAGAAATGAGTTAAAAGATGGGAGAAGGTATTACTTTCATTAATTGCAATCAATTAGGCATGTCCCATTTAATCAACTCTGCATCATCGCTGGGGCCTCACACATACTTGGCACTACAGCTTGTTCTTTCTATTCTACGCCTGTAACATGCAACTGTTACCGTTGAAGACATAAATGCTTTAATCTAACTAAAATCATCATGCTGGAAATACACGTGAATTGCTTGAAACTGAATAGACTGTGTTATGCAGGAGATCAAACTAGCTGATCTTATGGTGCTTTCTTACCTTAGAAGAAATTACTCTTAAGAAACCAAGGCTCAATGTTGTTTCCATTGATCACAATGAGTTTTGATACCATTGCCAACAAAATTCCTATAAATTCAAAGCTAGCATAGGCAGATTCAAACATGCCACATTTGCTAATAGCTGTGAGTTCAAGACCCTCTTGAAAAGCTCAAACGATGCACAACGCAGCAGCCCACTGTGTTACACAGGGTTTGCTGAAGGGGAATTGGAGCTTTTGCTTGCAAATAAGCTGAGTAACATTAACTATTACACATTAACTATCCATGCTACTTTTGTTCACACAGCCAGCTAGCATATCAATGTTTCAGCAACGTGGGCACTTACTTCTTCTGAAACATCTATAATTCTGGTAACATGGTCCTTTCTCCAGAAAGATCCTACCCATCATGGGACTTTTTTTTCCCAAGCCATACATAATAGAAGCTATTTGCAATCCAGAATTATGGCATGTGTGATCCAGATCCAAAGTCCCATTATTCCTCTTATGTCATTGTTTTATCTCAGTTTTGGATAAATGGCAACATTTTGGCCTATCCTATTTGACCACAGCACATGAACAAAACAGTGTGCTGTGTCACTATGGTAATCGCTGCAAATACACCATGGTTTCTGGAGATGTATTAGACATCTCACTGCCGGCTGGCTTCAGCTTCCCAAGTCAGCTGCCAGCTGACTTGGAAAGCTGAAGCAGCTACCAAGCTGCTTTTAAAGCAGTTTCTGTGGCTGCTCTTGCAGTGATCCTACCAACAGCTGCTGCATGAGGAATGGGAAGGGAAGGCCAGAACCAGTTGCTTTGAAGCAGCTGTTCTTGGCTCATTCAGGAAAAGGCTCTTTCCAGGCTCGGAAACAAGTTGTGTGTGGAAGAGGATTGTGCAGCAGACAGCAAAGACCAACATGGCTGAGACGTTTCAACATGATACAGAGTTCTTTTGAAGGAGACATAAAGTGAGTTTCCTGAAGAGCCTGCATCATCACAACCTGTCGTGACGGCACATTGTTTTGGGCCTTGTGATCCCAACACAGATAATTCCAGGACATGGGTTTGTCTCATCCTAAGGAAGACAGAACTAAATAGATCAAATGAATTACATGCAAAAAGCACCTCTTTATCTCCAATGCCTGGGCTCACTAGATCTGCTGTAGATGTCTCTTCTGTAAACGTCTAACATATGATGAGATAAATCCCTTCTCCGTGAAGGTGAAGGTTTGGATCCCTAGTAGATGGTAACATGTTTGTTGTTCTTTCTTCATTGTGAAGGACAATTACTCTGCAAACAGGATAAAACCTGAAACACTGTCTTGCTCTAAGAAGCAAAAAACTCTGCGGCACCAGCAGGGTCTGAGTCACTCAGCTCTTCTTCCCAATATATAGCTCCCAATATCCACTATTCAAACAACAAAACTGTGACAATATACTTGTATATTATCACAACTTTTTAATGAGTAAGCCTCATCAGTTTGACCAATGCCCTGGCTGAGCTTACAGACTTTGTACTCAAGAAGTTTGTTTCCTAGTGCTGTATCATAAAAATGCATAAGCCATATCCCACTGCGTATTACCAGCATGCATGTTAGGAAGTACATTGCGCAGCGTTATATTAGGATTTTTCCTCTGGTACAAAACACAGCATTGAAGGACTAAATATGCATTTAGGGGATCCCTGAAAATTTATAGAGATGGTAAAAACATAGAATCACAGAATCATAGAATGGTTTGGATTGGAAGGGACCTTTGAAGGCCATCTAGTCCAACCCCCCTGCCATGGGCAGGGACACCTTCCACCAGACCAGGTTGCTCAAAGCCCCATCCAGCCTGGCCTTGAACACTGCCAGGCATCCACGGCTTCTCTGGGCAACCTGTTCCAGTGCCTCACCATCCTCATAGTGTAAATTTCTTCCTTAGATCTACTCTAAATCTACCCTCTTTCAGTTCAAAGCCATTACCCCTTGTCCTATCACTACAGACCCTTGTAAAAAGTCCCTCTCCAGCTTTCTTGTAGGCCCCCTTCAGGTACTGGAAGGCTGCTATAAGGTCTCCCTGCAGCCTTCTCTTCTCCAGGCTGAACAAGCCCAACTCTCTCAGCCTGCCTTCACAGGAGAGGTGCTCCAGCCCTCTGATCATCTTCATGGCCCTCCTTGGGACTCACTCCAACAGGTCCATGTCCTTCTTATGTTGGGGGCCCCAGAGCTGAACACAATACTCCAGGTGGCGTCTCACAAGACCAGAGCAGAGGGGCAGAATCACCTCCCTCGACCAGCTGGTCACGCTTCTTTTGATGCAGCCCAGGATATGGCTGGCTTTCTGGGCTGCAAGTGCACATTGCCAGGTCATGTTGAGCTTCTCATCAACCAACACCCCCAAATCCTTCTCCTCAGGGCTGCTCTCAATCCATTCTCTGCCCAGCCTGTATTTGTGCTTGGGATTGCCCCAACCCATGTGCAGGACCTTGCACTTGGCCTTGTTGAACTTCATGAGGTTCGCATGGGCCCACCTCTCCAGCCTGTCAAGGACCGCCTGGATGGCATCCCTTCCCTCCAGGCATGTCAACTGCACCACACAGCTTGGTGTCATTGGAAAACTTGTCCCACTGTCCATGTCCCCACAAAGATGTTAAAAACTGCCGGTCCCAATACCAGCCCCTGAGGAACGCCACTCATCACTGGTCTCCACTTGGACATTGAGCCGTTGACCATGACTCTTTGAGTGCGATCATCCAGCCAGTTCCTTATCCAGCAAGTGGTCCATCCACCGAACCCATGTCTCTCCAATTTAGAGACAAGGATGTCATGCGGGACAGTGTCAAATGCTTTGCACAAGTCCAGGCAGATGACGTCAGTTGCTCTTCCCTTATCCACCAAGGCTGTACCCTGTCGTAGAAGGCCACCAAATTTGTCAGGCACGATTTGCCCTTAGTGAAGCCATGTCGGCTGTCACCAATCACCTCCTTATTTTCCATGTGCCTTAGCATAGTTTCCAGGAGGATCTCTCCATGAGCTTGCTGGGCACAGAGGTGAGACTGACTGGCCTGTAGTTTCCTGGGTCCTCCTTTTTTCCCTTTTTAAGATGGGTGTTATGTTTCCCCTTTTCCAGTCAGCAGGAACTTCACCAGACTGCCACAACTTCTCAAATATGATGTATAGTGGCTCAGCAACTTGATCTCCTAGTTCCCTCAGGACCTGCAGATGCATCTTATCAGGTCCCATGGACTTGTGCACCTTCAGGTTCCTTAGATGGTCTTGAACCTGATCTTCCCCTACAGTGGGCAGTTCTTCATTCTCCCAGTCCCTGTCTTTGCCTTCTGCAACTTGAGCGGTGTGGCTTGAGCACTTGCCAGTGAAGACTGAGGCAAAAAAGTCATCGAGTACCTCAGCCTTCTCCATATCCCGGGTAACCAGGTCTCCCATTTCCTTCTGGAGAGGGCCCACATTTTTCCTAGTCTTCCTTTTATCACCAACGTACCTATAGAAGCTTTTCTTGTTGCCCTTGACATCCTGGCCAGATTTAACTCTATGAGGGCTTTGGCTTTCCTAACCTGATCCCTGGCTGCTAGGACAATTTCTCTGTATTCCTCCCAGGCTACCTGTCCTTGCTTCCACCCTCTGCAGGCTTCCTTTTTGTGTTTGAGTTTGTCCAGGAGCTCATTGTTCATCCACACAGGCCTCCTGGCATTTTTGCCACTCCACCATTTCACAGTCCCTGCAGCCAAGGCTGCCCTTGAGCTTCACGTTCCCCACCAGCCCCTCCTTGTTGGTGAGAACAAGGTCAAGCATAGCACCTCTCCTCGTTGGCTCCTCTATCACTTGGAGAAGGAAGTTATCATCAATGCATTCCAGGAACCTCACACATTGCTTATGCCCTGCTGTGCTGTCCCTCCAACAGATATTGCGGTGGTTGGAGTCCCCCATGAGGACTAGGGCTTGTGAAAATGAGGCTGCTCCTATCTGTTTACAGACGGCCTCATCCACATGGTCTTCCTGGTCGGTTGGCCTGTTAGCAGACCCCCACTATAATGTCACCTGTCCCTGCCCTCCCTTTAATCTTGACCCATAAGCTCTCAGTCAGCTCCTCATCCATCCCCAGGTGGAGCTCCATGCACTCCAGCTGCTCATTGACATAGAAGACGACACCCTCTCCTTGTCTCCCCTGCCTGTCCTGCCTAAAGAGCCTGTATCCTTCCATTCCAACACTCCAGTCATAGGAGCCATCCCACCACGTCTCCATAATGCCAATAAGACACGTCTCTAACTCCTCTTGTTTATTCTCCATGTTATGTGCATTTGCATAGAGGCATTTAAGTTGGGCCCCTGCTGAAGCTGACTTACTGGCTGGAGTGGCTGGAATTCCTTTGTGCTGGTCTTCAGGTGCTCTCCTGCTGACCTGTTATCCTTCTCCAAGATCTCACCATCTGTTGCTGGCACTGACTGGATTGAGGTTCTCCTACCCCGGCACCTTTAGTTTAAAGCCCTCTTCACCAGCTTGGCAAGCCTATGACCGAAGATGCTCTTCCCCTTCTCTAACAGATAGACTGGCCCTTTCAACCCCCTTCCCTTTGACCAGGACAATTGATGAAAAAACTACCTGTGCTCCAGCGTCCCTTCTTACTGCTCCCAGGGCTGTTTAATCCTTCTTGATACTCCTCAGAGTGCTCTTGGCTGTATCACTGGTGCCCACATGAAACAACAGCAGTGCATAATAGTCAGTGGACTGTATGAGACTTGGTAGTCTCTCAGTGACATCCCTGATACAGCACACCTCTCTAGAGAGTGCATAAGGTCGGCAAATGGGTGCCTCTGTACCTCTCAGAAGAGAGTTGCCTACCACTATCACCCGTCGCCTTTTCTTAGTTGCACTGGTTGTTACACGGGGAGCAGATCGGGCTGCCTTACTCAGCTCCAGCATCTCTCCTGGTCTGACGGGTCTTTCCTCTTCAGTCTGCAGAGTGGTAAAGCAGTTCTGCAGGGACATCTCAGGCTTCAGGGGAAGTCTCTTCCTCCTGCTGGTCCTTGCCGTTGCAACCTCTCCTTCTTCTCCTCCCTTCTGTGTGTGCCGGTGGGGGAGGTTTTGGCTGTTTGGCTGTGGGTCCACTGCAGACTGCGCTTAGAACCAACTATCTAACTCCTTCTCAGCCTCCATGATGTTACGCAGCCTTCTCACCGCCTCCTGCAGCTCAGCCACCCACTGCAGGAGGTCCACCACCTGGGCACACCTTTTGCAGGCAGGTCTGCCACTTGTCCCTGCCCCGGGAGAAAAGTCTTGGTGCTTCCTGCAGTCTGAGGTCTGCACTGCAGCCTCTCCCTTCAGCAGCGCCATCTGTGTGGAGGCATCGCCCACCGCTGGGGTAGATGGTGCAGACCCCCCCAGCCGGAGCTGCAGCCTTTGCTCTCAGAAGAGTGCCCACCATTCCGCCTTGAGGGTCAGGTAGGATGAGTGCCCTTGACCTGTGCAGATGGTTACAGAACGGTGCCCGGTTGCTGGATTATGTGTACTTCAAGTCTCCCACTCGGCCAGTGGAATGCCCCTCCATCAGTAAGGAAAGAGCCAAACCATGCTGTTAACCTGCAAAATTCTGAACAATTATTGCAAAATTCCTTGTATTTCACAGCCCATTTGGTGCACATCTACAGGAAATTCAGGTACAGAAAGTGCCTATTACGGCTCTAAAGTTACAGGGCCAAGTTGCTTTGCTGTTCATTTCAGAGCAGATGTCAACACTCTTCTAATTTTGCAGCACCTTGCTGGGAACATTTTGTCAAGCTGTATCAGAGCGTATCATGTTAGTTCTCCCAAACCAGATCCTCTGCTTCCTAGTCACACGAAATAGTGCCCCATCCTCCATGAAAGGGCTACATATAGAAAGGTTCATCAAGCTCTAAACCTGCCCACACTCTAGTCCTATTTCTTCAGAAGTTTCACCTGCCAATTTAGTGTTGTAGCAAGAGGTACAACTCCCTTAACTAGTGATAAACAAGGTACACTCACCACCTACCATCTAAATGCTCCAGAATAGCACACCAAAGTGCTCGAAGGCAAAGGTGTGCAAGATGGAAATGGGCTTGACACAGGTACTATTAAATGCCCTGGCAGAAAAACAAGGGGTGAAGAAAGATCCTTGCTGTCATGGAAAGTTAAAAAAAAGAGCAGTTGTCCACTCTTTTCTGCACCTTCAAGGCCTGGCACTGAGCCCACATGTCTCCTAGGAGCAGGATTTTCACTGAAATCCCTGCCTTTAGCAAACCTGATGGGGAACATTAGAAATACCAAAGAAGGTATATTTTGAAAAACTTCCAGCAGTCCCACAGAGGTGAGCCCAAATGGGCTGCATTTGTGTCTGGGAAGCTAGAAGGAGGCCCAGGGAGAGATTAAAAAGGACTCACCATATCCTTGTTCATACTAATAACAAGAGCTGCCTGTCTTAGGGTTTGCTGACAGAGTGTTCCCAGTGCCCTTGACCTGAAACTCACTTTACTTTTGACATTTCCTAAGCAGCTGGCATTAAACAGTGGGTTTCTTTACCTGGGCTGCGATACTCTACTTTATCCTTTGTTGATCCTCATCAGCTTCATCACACTATATAATGTTTGTGGATTAATGTAAACTCTGTGAAGATTACTGATAGCATAAACTAGCTGAAATTACTTCAGCAGAAAATGTTTTAAATTATAGAAGGATCTTTCTGAAGAATATGTTTGTGCTAAAGCATTATTTTAAAACTATTCCTGTTAAAAATGCAAAGCTTTTTTGTTTATACAGTCCTTAATAGAAAAGGATCCTTGGGAAGTTCTTTTAAGTAAATTGAAAGAAGCCCTTTGTTTCTGAAAGAAACTTCTACTGAAAAAGTAACATTGAAAATTTGGAAAAAGAAATATATAACTTTGATATTTTCCATGGAAATAGATTTGATTTTTTTCAATCAGATGCTACAGATATAAAGAAAAAAAAAAAATCTCACAATTTACTTCCTCTCCTTCCTTTCTCATAACCACTCCTGCTTTCTGAAGATTGCCTCCCACTCCACCCTGGCCACACACCAACCTCCCGCTCCTCGTGCACCAAAAAGTTCCCTTTCCTCATTCAGCTCTTTCCTCAAGAGCTGCTTCTTTTCTGAAAGCTTCCTGCATCATTTTTCTCCCTGTTGATGGCTCCGGACCTTCGTGCACTTGAACTAATGTCCAGTATATATTGTATCTGTTTGAGTCAGGTTGTTAGGTCCACACCATAAAGGCCTCCAGCCCCTCCTTTGCCCCTCAGCACACAAACACAGCAAAGAGAATTATAAAAACTTAATCAGGAAAACTCAGTAAGGTTCCTCCTGAGGAGCTGCCTACAAAATGCCCCGGGGGAGATGCAAGGCTCGCTGGAGTTGAGGCCTCCCTGCCCTGCAGGTTCAAACACTCTTTTAGTGAAGTTGGCACCAACACATGAAGGCAAAAGCTATGCTGCAGACATCATTACGATACCCAGCTCTACTAAAACTTTTCCACGACCTGACAGCATAGCTACAGAAAGAGCTCAGCTGCTGCTGGTTGAATTTGTTGTGCCTGCTCAATAGAAAGCACGGAGCGATACTGAGGCCATTTATAGCACTGGAAATATGTATTTGTTTAAATTGCATATGTGCTTAAGTCATTTGCTGCCTTTTTGCTGACTAAGCTATTCCAAATCTCATGGCGCATGCTGTATTTATATAGGTGTGGGAATAATCGTCTTCCAATGGGTTAGGCATAGAGTATTATATAAAAAAATAAAGATCACTAAATGAGAAGCTTAAAACACAATTATTCGGTTCACAAAAACATGACCTACATTTCCTGCAAGTACAAACTGTTAACATGTTTTTCATTTTAATGTATGTTGCACAGAATCGCTGTCACAAAAAAAAAACCAAATTTAACACATCCATATATACAAATGTTAATACAATGTTTTCAGCAAACTGCATCTCAGACATTTCTGAGCTTTAAGCATCATTGGGTCTCTAATGACACATCTATAGCCTGGATTTTTTTTTTTTTTTTTAATGGAGTTTGATGAATGCTCTGTCAGGAATGAGTGGGATAGGCAATACAGTTTTGCCTTAACCATTTTCTTCAACAGAAAACATTTTAATAATAGAAAATAATAAAACATAAGGGCCATTGCAGCTGAAGCTCTTAGGGACTGCCTGATGGCCAGAGCTGAGTGTGTTTTCTACTCCTGTATGCCGTGCTTCACAGACCTTCTTCATTTTTTTTCAGTGCTCATTGGTTTTTACATAACAGAACATTTTGTTTAATAATCCTAGAAACAAAGTATCGTTCTACTTTGCATGAGAGGAGGGTCAGATACATTTTATCTTCACCTCAGAGCTCTTGCTTAAGTCATTTAATTCTCCCTGAGGAAGAGCCATGAACAAGTCAGGATTTGAGGTGTAAAAAGCATAAATTCCACGATACAAAATCTGTAGAATTTTGTCTAATTGCTCAGTCATTTCCTTGCTGAGTAAATCGCTTAGTGTGCAGTTGCCTTAAAAACAGGGCTTTGAGGAGGAGCGGGGCTGCCTCGTCCCCCACATCAGTCATGAACCTTCAAGGCACCAAGAGCCCTCCGCTGTGATCAATATTTGGACAGCTGAGGATGCCCACACTCGGCTGAGTCTGGCCAAAATGACACAAGCTTAAATCTGACTCAAAATAAGGATCAGGCTCATTATTTTCTCTAAAATTAATACTTTTTCAGGTCGCATTTGTCCACAGAGGCTTGACACAGAAAGGATTGTAATAATTTGTCACCAGTATGGAAAAAAAACAAAACTAAGCTCTGCATGAGCACAAGAGAGGTGTCTCTTCTGACATCAGTATTCATTAAGTATAGGAAAATATTATAATTTCTGTAGCATAACATCCACCGTACTTCTTAATAGATGAAGATTAGGGAAATTAAATGAATTGTAGCAACCTGTTTATTCGGGTATGAAGCATCAGAGGCTGTGTTCATGTGGGGGGTTCCAGCTGGGGGGTAATCCCTGGGTAACAACACCCCGTTTTGCACTTGTGTGAAGCGGGCATGTTACAGATGTGGTGCTCACAGGGAACCTCTCCAGCCAAAGGCTACTGAAACCCTTAATGAAGGCCTGAACCACACAAACTACGCCGACAAAAGGTCTTAGGTCATATTTGAGCAAAGACATCTTTTACGAGGTGAGAAAAGCTAGCGCACTGGCCGGCCGGGCTGCTGGATTCCTCCAGCTCCATCGTGCTCCAAGGGGACAATTTCCTCTCCAACTGTTAGAAAATACCACTTCTGGTGTTTGTATCCTATTTTGTCTCTGAACCAAAGAGCGGGGAAAAAAATAATACCCCAACGGGTCACAGAGTTCAGTGAAAATCCTACAAGCTTTTCCTGAACAAATAACAGATAGTGACCTCTGGCCCTGTCTTTGCATAAGAATTAACATCAGTATTCAGGAGTCACTGCTGTGACTGGGGACGACGCAAATGCCAGATTCTGATTTAAAACTCAGATTATTTTTTTTTTCTTTTTTTATTTTTTTAATATTTTTTTTTTAAGAACCCAGAAGAAAAGGGGGGCCTTGCAGCTCATCTGCATTACAGATCAGGCCTCTTTGAGAAAATCAACCATCCATAATTCATTACATGTTTCCTGCAGGGCCTGGAGACGGCCCAGGCCCTAGCAACAGAGTCATAGCAACAGCAGCCGGCTCCAGCCAATCGGCGGCCCCCTTTCTGACGCCGCTTAGCCAATCCGGCGGGGCGGCAGAGACGGAGGCGCCCAACGGGCCGGCCGCGAGCCTGCGCGAGGCGGCGCCGTTAACGGCTGGGCCGGCGGGGGCGGGGGGGGCGGCGGAGTTTGATTTGGGGGAATTAGGGAATTTTGGAAGTCTGTCCAGCCAAACCTTAACCGTGTGTGTTGACGCTACAAGACGTGGTGGGTTTTGATCAGTAGGAAGCAGAATACTGGTTTATTTATTTTTTTGCGGCTGACAAGTGTATATATTTTAAAACACTTGTACCTTGAGGAGGACTTTTCATAGAAAAAATGCCTCGTACCTGCCTAGCACAAAACCTACATAAATCTCCTTTTTTTTTTTTTCCTAATAAAGATTGTTAACTGCAAATAGCTGCTTAATTCGAAAAACATGATTTTATATTCTGCTGGTCTTTATGAAGCAGAAACACTCTGCAACAACTCGCTGTAAAACTCTATAAATAAGAGATCGCTTTTTAAAGACTCAGCTTAAAAATCAGATTATTTTTTTCCTCAGTTGCACCCTACACCGATAATTACTGTTTTGTGACTTTACCCTTCCGTGCCAATAGCTTGTCTTACCTCACACGACACAGTCATTGTGCTCCAACGACATACGGGAGAACAAAGCAAAAATGCAGGAAGTGTGGAAACAGAATAGTTGCGAAAACAACCAAAAAATCTGCTGTAGTAGAAGCTGTGCTTGGAAACAAAAGTGCAGAAAGCGTTGAGCCTTCCCGCCTGCAATTCCTTTGTGAAGTTTTGTTAACTCTTGTAAAGTCATAGTACTGCTACAGGCACAAAAATGTGTAATTTCCTTTCTTTGAGGGGGAGGAAAGCCACTGAGCTTTGTTTAGATTAAATAAGAATAGTGAAGCCAGAAAAGCTCATTGATCACTAAGGACACACGATGGTGGCTTACTGCAACCATCATGTTCTGTAAAATAGTATCATTTTTCTCAGAATGGCATGAGGAAATACTTGCTTTTGCCATATTTGTATTTAAAGCACATTTTAAAAGAAATACTTGATGTCCATGTATATGTGGGTACAGAGGTCTATAAATCCTAGTATAAAACTATATCTTTCATCATTTATCTTTGGGGAAAATGAAAAGCAATCATTTATCCGAACCTGAACATTACACTTGAAGCCGAGATACTGTAGGTTATCTAAGGAAGCGTTTCACCCCTCAACCTGGAAGCCGATCCCAAATTCCACTCTAATGCATATGTTGCTCAGATAGCGAAAGCGGAGATTAGAAGATTTGCTATGGATGCTTCAAAGTACATTTTGGGACCCAGTGCCCCGTATTGAACTTTAACAGATGATGCATAAATTGACTTAAGCCGTGAAGGCTGTCAGGGGAAGATTGAAAAATACATTCCAATCTCCCCTCATATATTTTATAAAATGTTGCAAACAACCTGCTTTGTCAAGGCCATGCCTTCTGAGCTTCCACAGATGAAAAAATACCATATCGCTAACTTTCTTGATCTGACAAACGGCTGAGAACTCTGCTTTATCATTCATTTCTTTCAACAAATTAGTAGGACTAATTGATGTTTTCTGTTAAGAAGTGGCAGTTTTTCCCTTGTTTGAAGAGAAGCCGTGTTAAGATTTTTACAGCAGTATTTTGCAGCAGTTGAACTTGAAATCAAAATGTTTGTTTTACCTTAAAAAAAAACAAAACAACAATTAGTCAAAATGAATCTGAAAACATAATTACTGACCGTAAATTAAAATTTGTATTTTTTTTCTTGGCAAGAAAGATCAATTTTGCAATTTCATATTTTGCTTGCAATTAGGCACAAATGAAGATTTGAACGTCAGGCCTGTGACTGTTCATTAAAATCATTTAATGAACCCTGTGGTCTGCATAGTTAAAAATAAGAAATTGCCTTCCAAGATGGTTAAGTTGTCCCATACCTTTATCCTTAACTTTGACAGATTCCGCGTAGGGCTGGAGGCATGCTCACTCTGAAAGGCACAGTGCTCTCTAATGAGCTGTTACAATCACAAAACTTAAGCTAATGAATTTCTTATCCTCTTATGCGGATAAAAGTTTCTGTTAGAAGTCAAAAGATCTCCGCTTTTTAAGTGGATTTGTACTTTGCATTTGGGGAGGGAGGGGAGGAAAGGATACTACAATGACTGAAATTCATTGTGTTCTTCTTAACAAGCAGCACTGTGTGGCAATAATGAAATCATCACAATTAAAAAAGAATCCTCGCATGCTCAGTTTGAAGTGTGGAACACTCCAAAGCAGCGCCACGGATCCACGGACATGGGTGGAAATAGGAGCTCATGCTTGAATGAGTCAAACGAGCCTGTGCAGGAGAGCGGATCCTGTTCCCCCTCACATCCTTGAATGACTCTGGGCGTGGGCAGAAAGGCTCAGTGCTGCACAGAGGACCAGCGTCCCACCTATGTGCAGCCCAGTATGTAGAATAATACGTCACTTCTGTTTGCAAAGGCTAAATCCCTCATTTCATAGAAAATCATAGAATCGTTAAGGTTGGAAAAGACCCTTAAGATCCTCGAGTCCAACCGTTAACCCAGCACTGCCAAGCCCACCACTAAACCATGTCCTCGAGCACCACATCTACCCGTCTTTTAAATACCTCCAGGGATGGGGACTCAACCACTTCCCTGGGCAGCCTGTTTCAGTAAGGGCGGTCATCTGAAGCACTGATGAACGGCATCAGTCCTCAACTCCACAGTGGTGAGGTGCTGTAGAATAACAATATTGCACACTTACACAGGGATCTCAAAGCATTTTGTAGCCATTTACCGCCCAAGCCTCACAGCGTCACAGAGCTATAGAACCATATATTTCACCTAGGGCATAAAAACTATGTTGTTCCACATTCAAGTGCTACTGCTTCTACAGAAACAATGTGTTATCTCCAGAGCTGGATGGGAAAGTCCTGAATTATTTCAGTGCGCTGGAATGTGCAGACTGCAATCACAGTACCAGGGGTCAACATCTGCCCTGAGAGATGTCATTCTGACTTTGCAGAGGAGCTGGGGAGGAGGAGAAAAGAAAGAAGTCTCGACTGGAGTTTGTTCTCCTGCAAATGGTCTTGGAGTGTGTCAAAAGGAGCTTTGGATCTTGCTGAAGAGTGGAGGTTCTGGGTACACGTTAATTTACGCTGCCAAATTAGTTTCTCTACTCAGCCAGTCTTATGAGTACGTAGAAAGTCAGCGCATCTTTTTTGAGCAGCTTGCTGTTCCTGTCGCTTAAAATGGTGAAGGCTGAAATTGTAGGTTGGCTTTAAAATGTAAAAGTGTGTTTTCTTCTTCAATCTTAGGGCCAAATTCTTGTTCCAAGGTAAGTAGCTACACAATGCTTATTTCCCTTGTCTGTGCTTTGGGGGTGGCACAGACTAACTCATTTACTTCGACGGGAACTGCAAACCCCTATCTCTCAAAAAAATTTAGCCCCAAGACTTGAAAGAATGAGAAGATCATCGGTGAAAAGGTAGCTCTTGGCAAGGACTCTTAATTCCACATTCGCTCCTTAAAGATCTTCCCAGAGACTAATGTAAAGACAGAAGCCTGGTCGTGGCCTGACCTAAAGCACATGAAATTCAGCCAGAACACTTGCATTATTTCAAAGGATTCAGATCAGGCCCTAAAGGAGTCACCTGCACCAGTTCAAACCCCAAACACCAAGCAGGATAGGTGGTTTTATTTATTGTTTCCTGTCTGGTAACACATAACCTGAATTTTCCGGTGTATTTCACTTGATCCTTGCTTTCTTACAGTGCTTCCCAGGAGCTTAGTGTTGTCCCCGAATTTAGGGCTGATTTGTACCCAGAGGTCAGTAGAAATTTTGCTATGGATTTCCAGCTGCACTGGGCAGTGTCACCAAAACCTCCAAGTGGCTCAAAACCTATACTTCAGCACTTCACTGTTATTTGGATTTTAAAGCTTTTCTCAGCTAATTCTACTCTGCCCCAGCAGCCTCCCTGAAAAATCTTCAGAAAAAAACCCTAGGAACTGGCCTTTTGTTATTGCCTCTTTCCGAAAGGGGCCCAGGTAGTCACTTGTGAGTTCCCTCTATACAAAGCGGAGAGAGAAAAAAAGAACTAATCTCCCCTGCCCCCCGTGTGTGAGAGAAAGCAAGCGCGCAGGAGAGTGCGTGCGTCCGCGGCGCGAGCAGGGCTGGGGCAGGGGATGACCTCCGGCTGCCTATCCGCCACAAAAGGGACCGTGGCATTGACACAGCCTGACTGCTCTCCTTCGGAGGGGACAGATTGGGAGGAAGTGACCCTTGGTGCCCCGCTTCTGCGGGGGACCTTGTGAAGTAACTGTTGCTCTTCTCTTCCTTCCTTCCTCGGGCAGGTCAAAGAAATTAACGATGAGAAATCTCTCTCTTACACCTCATCATTCGGAGAGCAAGAAAAAAGAGACTTTATCCTTGAAAGGGATGGGGAGGAAGTGTAGAGGTGCTAACCTTAACTATTTACTTCTGTCCTGGGAAATGCAAAGCGGTTCCAAAACTGGTCCACAGGGTTCATGGATGACAGGGCAGGGGGCCGCAGCAGCAGGAGCGCCAGGTGAGGCTGTGTGAGTCTATCTGGGTTTGTTTTCTAAGGGGACTCATACAGTGATCCCTGCAGCTCCGTTCCCAAGAACCAGGAACATCGGGAGGTTCAGAGCTGTTCAACACCACTCCCTAATGGCAGCTGGTTAACTCCTGGTGAAACCCAGACCTGGGAGAAGAAGGAGGATCCTGGGGACTGTGGGAAGGAGAAGGATGATTTGGGGAACAGAAAAGAAAGCAGAAACGGTTAGGCCCACTTCACAGCTGTGTGAGCAGTCTCTGCCCATCCCTGCTGAAGTTCACAAAGTGCCAAACCTTGAACCCGAGGCCAGGCCTGAGTAGCTCTGAGCGTCAAGGTAAACATTTCATGCACAGCCCTGGTTCACATCTCTTGGCTGTTGAGGGGCAGTAGGTAAAGCACATGGACTCGGTCTCTCCCCGTCCTCTTCAAAGGAGTTTTAAATGTCTCTCAGATGCACTTGGGGTGAGCTGGGGAGGGAGGGAATGACCTTTGGATTCTCCCTCCAGAGGGAACCTGAGAATATGACCTTTTGGCCCTTAGCTCCACGGGGGCTCGGGAGAGGTCGGGAGGAATGACTCTTGGTCTAATCTTGCTCTCCGCAGGGGCTGGGGGGGGGAAAAGAGAAAGAACTCCAGGAATATGTGATCACGGGAATTTTTGTCTTCTTCTGAAAAAGAGGCATGTTTACTTCATAGCTCCTGTAAGAAAAATAACCTGCCACTGAGAAACAAGCAAGTCCATTTAAAGCAAGAAAGAGCCTCAAGTTGGTGACCTAGAAATCAAGGCAGAAAGTAAAAGCAAATAAATAAATAAATAAATAAATAAAATAATCAGGGATGTCGCACAAAATCAAGGGGTGCCCTCTGAAGAAGTGTAATCAAGGCTCTGAGCCATCAGTTATAATGGTTTTGATTAAAGAAAGCTGTGCAGAAGTAATCTATTTTATTTTTAAATGGCCTGATTTTCCCTCGCTACTGTCTTGGAGGCTGAACCTAGAACAACTTGAAGGAGGACATGTAATGTTCAGTGAAAAAAGGCAAGTGAAAAGGCGTGCATTTAATAAAACAGAAAACCCGCATCTATTTAAGTTACTTTTGGGCTTTGATGGCACACTTTAAAATTGGCTGAAAACAGCAATGCTTTAGTAAAATAAAAACATGAAAGACCTTCCAAATCCTGGCTGATCAAGCCACACAGTTCTGCACTTCTTCCACAAAACCTACAATATAATTATAGGAGCAGTTGTCACACTCAGCTGGGGATGGGGCTCATCATATGCTGTGTACCTAGAAACATGAGGGTTTTTATTTACTCTGTGTATTCTTCACAGTGTAAAAAACTTAAAATAAAAACTTCCTACTTACAAACTTCGCATTTATTCACAATTTTGAACTTCTTCACTTGTTTCCATTATAGCTGAAAGCTTCTTTAAGTCTGAAAGTGTTCTGTTCTTATATAGGGTCAAACATATTGTTTTTGCTTGATAAATAAAGACAAATCGTAGAAAAGAACCTCAAAAGAATCACAGCTGGGGTGGGAGGGGAGGGAGGTTTACATTTTCTTCCTCAAGAAGGTCAGATGTTTATTCAAGCCTATCCAAGCCTTTTGAACAGAGCATGGGCTGTGCTGGAAATCTCATGAGAACAGCGTTTCCTGGAGAAGGGAAGGGATAGCTGTCTTCACAACAGCCGGCCGTGGAGTGCTCTGCTGGTTTCAGAGTCTGACGATGCCGAAGGTGCACTGAAATACAAGGTGCAGACACCTAGCCTATTTCCAGAGCGGTTATTTGAATAAAGTGAGCTGAGTTCTTGTCATAACCCGCACTGTGGCAGCAGGAATAAAGTGTGCGTTATTTCCTGCCAGTTATGCTCTGCCCAGCACTGAGAGTTCCTCCCAGGTGACTTACATGTTGGAAATGGGGGAGGCTGTGCCCTTACCTAGGGTTTTGCAGGTCAACGTTTTTAGTCACAGTGGTTTTTAGGAGAACTTTGAAACATTATTATCAAAACTAAGCTCTTTGCCATTTTTTTTTAATTATTTAAAATAAGCTGCATAAAATATTAGAGCCTGGAAAAACAAAGGGAAGCCAAAACTTGAGCCAAAACTAAAGTGTGCAACTTTGGTTTGGTAAGTTACATGTTTCAGTGGATCCAGTCACTGCTGAAAACCAGACCTCATCTTCACTTGCCTCTGGTCAAATTTTGGGGATGATAAAGCAACTGTTTGCAGCTGGTTTTATTTTGACACCTCTTGATGCTTCAGGCTCACAACTGCATTATTTTCACATTCCGAGCCTGACATACAGACTAATTTACACATAAAGAGGTGTGTTTTCATGAAAAAAAAAAACCCATATTGTGTAATTTGGCCTATAAAAGCTTCAACAGCACATTACAACATGGCAGAGCTGTTTGAACATCTTAACACTGATTCACAGAGAACGGCTGTGAACGTGAGCACAGGCAAGATGCTGATGTCCTCTTCGCAAAGGTCGGCAACAGCATTAGACAACGCCTGCAGCCACAGCTTCCTCTGCAAGGACTAGGAGCTGGAAGTACTGCTCTCCTGATAAAATACAAGAATCCAAGTACGATTTTCGTAGAGGCTTGGAAATTATCTTTGGCCACAATGAATGGGCAAAAGCTTATTGTGTCCTCCAATCCCGACTCATAATTAACATTTGATTTCTAAAAGCGTGGCAATCTTGTATGTTCTTTTCAGTAACAGCATGTGTTCTCTATTTGTAGGAAATCATAGTTGTATGATGTTTACATTTCAGCAGCGCGCTCCAGAGAACAAGTTTAGCCCTTCAAAGCAGAGCTACTTTTAAATAATATTAAGATAACAAGAAAGTCATGGAACAGAGGACCAAATGAAGTTACATTCCTCACCTGCTAAAATTGCTTTCTTAATATGCCATCTGTTGCCTTAGCTTCTAAGGTCTGGAGGTAAAATAAGCAATGGTCTAAAATAAAGCTGCTTAACCCATTTGTGAGGAATAATGTAACGGCACTCGTGGCCTTGCCTCTATCTGGACCATCCCTTTCCCAAAGTGAGACTTGCCCTCCCCAGCTATCCAGGAGCATCCTACCCAGCAGCGTTGTGGCACTTTTTCTGCTGGGAGAAAATTTTAGATTCTTTCAAACCACTTTTTACAAGATATTTATGCATTGATATGCTGCCCCTTCTAAGTGGCAGTTATGGGAAAGCACCCCAGGGGTCATTTATAAGGCCTGGGGTACCCTAAGGTACCTGGGTTATCTCCGCATAATGCTGAACCCTGTTGTGTGGGTACCTTTGTGTTGCTCTTCAGGAGAAAATCTACTCCTTTAACCATGAGGAGAAGCTGGAAAAAATTTGATTTATCCAGAAATAATGTCTTTTTTTGTTCTCTTCAGGTAGCAGTTGTTTAGGTAGTAGCAAGAGACCTCTTTTGCAAGGTGTACAAAGAAGGAAAAAAATAGTCAGCTCTAAGATACACACTCACTTCAAACAAACTAGAATTCACCACCTAATTTCTCACATCAACGTGGTGTACAAATGCACGGGACAAGTCCCCGTTTTATTAAGGATGGAGAGGCTGCTTGGTGTGTCACCTACAAAGCTAGAACCTGGCTTCAGCTGATGGTTCTCCTCTTGGTTTGTGTCCCAGCCTTGGTCAGTCCATCTGAACCCTGAACAAGTTACGCAGGGATCCCTAGAGCTCACATTCCATGTAGATGAAATGTAAGTTCATGGAGCTTTTGCCATTGATGATTGAAAAATGTGTTTAGTTTACATTATTATTAAGTGAGAAAAGGCAACACGTGACTGAAATCCATGCCTTTGAAATCAGTGAAATTCTTTCTGTTAATATTGGTGAGCCGTGGTTGTAAGTGTATGTGCATTTGTGGGAAGAAGATGGAAGATAATCAGCAAGATGACTGGAATCACAGTAGCGTAGGGATCAAATACAACCACAAGTGTTGTACCAGGATTGGTTGCCGTGCCCATGGCATGGTTTTTGTCAAAATACCACTGAGCAATGCATGTTTGCTGGGTATATGTTATAGCACATATTAGCACAAAAAGGGGAGGAGGCATTCAGTGACACATTCTGATTAATTGGTTAACAGGAGCTTCCTCATACTCATTACAGCTATTCAGCCATATCACTTTCTAAATCTGAAGACACAATTTTATCTGAGAGTCCATATGGCTTATCAGGAAACTGTGCATATAGAAAACTACCACAATCCTGAACCGAGATAATATTTATCTAATAGACCATAACAGCTCGGAAAGAGTCAATATGGTCTCTCATTTGAGCATGCATTTTGATATGCGCTCTACCTATGCAAACATAAGTCATTTACACTGCAAGCTATCTGCCTGGTAAATCCATGTTTAGGTAATTCTTATTACGGTGGATTTTTTTTGCAAGAGAGATTATAAAGATCACTTGAATCTATTGTAGTCCGTGGACTAATTTGGAAATTACTGAGTATTTGCCTGATAGATTGTAATGGACTCTGATGGAGCTGTTGGCTTTTATCAGCTAAACCCATATCTCGATATGTAAGCAAATTTGAAAAAGCAAAATATTTGCAGAATAATCAACCAAGCTGCTGTGTCTGACTTGCAGCATCCCGCCTGCTTTGAGTCACCAGGTTGATGAAAGGAGCGCAGTGTCTGCTACCAGGGCCCAAATCTGGCAGAAATGAGCCATTACCATCAATTCTCTCTTATCCCTTCAACTCAGAGAAGCCCAGGAGTATGAAGAGAAGATTGCTGCGGGTTAATGGCTGAGTAGAAAGTGGAGAGGTAACCCTGCTCACCTAATCCCATACAACTCTGCAGAGAATATGCTATGGTGAAGCCATACTTGCCCTGAGAGTCCTGAGTGGGTCCCTGGCTGCGTGTTCAGAGCGCCTTTAGCAGTGTCGTTAAATAGGCTTAATCCTCCTCTCTCTCTCTATTTTGTGTTCTGTTTTCCCTCTGTTGGAAAAGCAAAGGAAAATAAAGAGAAAAATGGCAAGAAAGCAGGGAACATTGGAATACGGAAAAAGAAAATTAGCAACAAGACATTGTTTAGGTTTTATTTCAGTGTTTGGATACTGTTCAAAGTGAAGGATCAGAAAATTTTCAAAGAACACAGGTTTTTGTGAAAAAAACACTTAAAGAGAATCTTTTTGTCAGTATTTTTTTTTTTAAGGCAACATTTTTGGCAAACCACAGCCAAGGAAAAGTAAGTCTTCCTGAGGAGGGACTGTCCAAAATCACAGTGGCCCCTCAGCATAAGCTCTGAGAGCCCACAATAAGAGGGCTGAAGGTGTCTCTCCACTGAATGTAGAGGGACCCCACGTGGCTGGTGTAGACTATGTGCCTGCTTCCTAAATGACTCAAGTTAGGGGAGAGGAAACCTACTCAAATTCTGCTTTTTTACCAAATCCTCTCATTGAAGAAAAATAGAAAAGCAGCCAGGCAGTACCGGCCTTTCCAGCAATTTTCCGTAAGTTATCAAAGCAAATCTCCCCGTATATCAAGGTTCACAGTCCTTTTAGGTAAATTGATTTCAATGATGTGTTTATATCATCTCCAAGTCATTTGGTGGCATTTCCAGAAGAAGCAGGAGGTGCTGACACTGAGTGGAATAGAGACAGAGTTATTCTGTGTTGGAACCACACAGAGACAAAGTGACCTTGGGTGCTAGAGTGTCGGTAGGTCTTAATGCAACTGTGCGTAGAGTTGCAGTTGTTATCGTTATGAGACATTTACGAAGTCAGCCACAGAATACTAAAATTAAAATTCTGATAAATAATGTAAACTGAAATGCAAATTTTTATCAGATCTCAGTTTTCTGGAGGAGCATCAGTAAAATGGCAGTTGACATAGTGCCAATAAGATAGTATAATGAAAGGCGGTATTTAATTTCCTTCAAAATGCATTTAGATTTGATTATTGAGGGTCTGTCGTCAGCCATTAAGCTGCTAGAACAGGCATCAAGACCTAACAGAATGACTACATTAACCAAACCCTTCCTACTAGATAAATAAATAAATATAATACATATTCCATTGAAGCTATTGAAGAAGCGAGTTGCTGTGTGGCAGAAACGAAGGTGGCATGAAGAAATGAAGATTCTGACTATAGAGCTTGCACTAGTCACTGCCACTTTGCCTTAGTTTTTAAGAAGAGGCTTAGAAAGGAATATACTGAAAAGAAATGGGCCGATCTCTGCCCTGCCGTGTCTTGCCCGTCTTGCAAACTGAAT
Source organism: Platalea leucorodia (assembly GCF_965183815.1). NCBI lineage: Eukaryota > Metazoa > Chordata > Aves > Pelecaniformes > Threskiornithidae > Platalea > Platalea leucorodia. The sequence continues at coordinate 158,725,090 of NC_138823.1, forward strand.
GAGGGGAGAAAATGAGCCTTTCCCCAGTATCCCCTGCTTACGTTGATGTAATATAAGGGTATCTAGGAAGCCCCAAGCTTGTTACTGCATATTCTGCATGGTAAGTAAGCGTGCTACGTTTAATTTCCATTGAAACAGCAACACAGATTCAACAGTGCATCTCTCTGAGGCTTCCTACATACCTTCATATCTTGTCCATCACCTACCAGCCTCAGTCCGTGCTCTTCCTCGCTTCCTACTGCCATCCAGCCAGTGAGAGTTGCGCCTGATATTCCCAACAATACTGCTATCCCAAGCCTGCCTCTGATCATCTCCTGTTGTGGTCTCCAGCCGTATAGGGCCACAAAAATGATCAGAGGGATGGAACACCTCTGCTATGAGGAAAGGCTGAAAGAGCTGGGGTTGTTCAGCCTGGAGAAGAGAAGGCTGTGCGGAGACCTTATTGCAGCCTCTCAGTACTTAAAGGGGGCTTATAAGAAAGATGGGGACAGACTTTTTAGCAGGGCCAATAGCGATAGGACAAGGGGTAATGGTTTTAAACTAAAAGAGGGTAGATTCAGACTAGATATAAGGAAGAAATTTTTTACGATGAGGGTGATGAACCACTGGAACGGGTTGCCCAGAGAGGTGGTAGATGCCCCATCCTTGGAAACATTCAAGGCCAGGCTGGATGGGGCTCTGAGCAACCTGATCTGGTTGTAGATGTCCCTGCCCATTGCAGGGGGATGGACTAGGTGGCCTTCAAAGGTCCCTTCCATCCCAAAGCATTCTATGATTCTGTGATTCATATGCGTAGCTGTTGTCTCAGCAAAGTAAATGTATGCATCTTTCTAACCATAGAATAATTCTAAGCATAGCCATCACATTATCCCTGTTTGAAGGAGGAGGGATTTGAGACAAACAGTTAGTAAGTTCAGGAAAACGGTGTTTGCCATCAGGGAGAATGGTCCGTGTTTGAAGCATATATTTAAGTGCTTTGTGGAATCAGAGCCCCACTCACCTACGTGCCTCAGTTTCCCCATTGCCACTGGGGGAGATGCCATTTACTCACATTACTGTTGTGCAGTGGGCTCCCACTGATCGTATGCTCATGATGCACTTGGAAAAATGCCGTTAGCTTTTCCAAAGGTCTGAATTGCCTCTCTTTAATTTTAACTGGTTTCGTTTATAACCTCCAATGTTCTTTCCCTGCAGATTGCGTCTGTGCGTGATTTCTTTATCGGTAAAATTAAAATGCATCGGGAAAGTTCCTGAATAGCAAAATGCAGCACTCCAGCCTCCTGGAGTTTAATTATATTTGTATGCCCACTCCTGCTTCAGTGACTCTTTCAGAGGTTCCCACTCACAGCTGCAGCTAAGTGGGCACGTCTTAAGGTGACAGATTGAGAATATATGTTCAAGTACATATATAAGTGTATATATAGATTTCAATTCCTCCTTTGTTTCTCCCTCCTGCTCTGATGATAAAATCACACGCTTGCAATTTAAACCCCAACATACATTGTTATTTTGAAAAAAATAAAAGTATTGCTCACCGTCATCCCTCACCTTTCACAGAATTTCACACATTATTTCCCTGCTTGCTCACCCTCATTCCTGGTTTGACAAGGGACTCTCATAAAGCTAGTGATCCTCTTCTTTGACCATCTCCTTGTCATCCCAGCAGAAGTATTTCCCGCACCACAGCGTTCCCATCTAGGTCTAAGCTGACAGTTGACTAGGAAAGCTTCAGATCCAAATCAGACTTTGTGACACAACCGATACGTTCCTCATAAGACTCTGTGGAGTCTCATGGCTTGTATCACATTATATTTACCTGAAAAATTCAGAGTTCGGTCAATACTGTAAAGCTCTCAAAATCTAAGGCACTCGCAGTGGCGGGGCGGGGGGAAGCCATGATTCTGGGCTTACATTCTTAAATCTGTTTTTGCTTCAACCACACTTGTGCTGCTTTTGTGTTCACTTTCTTTGAATATTCATGTGATTGAATTCTGTGTCCATTAACATTCACAGAAAGTGAACCTCAGAGCTGCACATATATTTGCAGAAGCAGCGGTTCACATTTGCACACTTAGGTATTCATAGCTAAAAGCACTCACTCGAGGAATAAAATCACTACCATTCAGCCCGCCAGTCCCATGCAAAACTGTTTATTACCCACAAAGAACTGATTTTTGATCCTGCTATAGAAATTTTTTTGCTTGCTTATAGAAAAAAATGTGTATTTAAATAATCCAAGGAAATCAACTACTTTCCAGAGATTTGTGCAACTAGAAGAAAAGCTTAGACAGATTATGTATTATAAAGTATTTGTTCAGAATTTGGATCCTCCTGCCACAAAAGCGTGACCTCTTGAAGATGTTAGCGGTATAGAAACTATGACACACAGCTGAGCAGATACAGGCTTTTCAGCAGAGATGTTACACATCCACCTGACACAGTTAATTAAAATGTCACTTCTATAGGAGTAAAGGGAGATGAATTTGAGCCAAACAGCTGAGCAGAGAATTTTGTTTTGCCTTTGAGCAATTCACTGTAATTTTGTTTAAACACAGGGTGGTTTTTTTCCCATTGTATTGATCAATATAAAGCTACAAAATTTACCCTAAAAAAACACGGGCATATTCAAAGCATTTTCTTCACAACTCTACACTTATTGATCTTAAACTTTTCAGCCTGTTTGGTGTGGTGGCCTGACACAATAACATCAGTGCAAAGACCCCTTTTGATTTCAGTGGGAGTTATAACAATCTTGCCAGGAGGGTGTTTAGCATCAAATGCTGTACTAAGTGACGACGTGGGGTTATGTCATCCTCCACCAGGGTATATGAAGTAGCATGTGGTTTGTTGAAAATGTAGCCTAAATGCAAATGCTAAATTGGCACAAATGTCAGGAGCATGTTGGTGATGCGTGTTGATGGCACAAAGCTGGGAGGCGTTCCCAAAAGGAGAAGAACTGGTATGTTGCACAGAAGGAATTGCATGGCACTTTGGACTGAAATAATGGGAACAGGGTGAAATTCATTCAAGGGGCAAAATACTAACTGATACATCTGGAATTAACACCCGAAACACCCGCTGTAAGATGGGAGCTCATCATTGGGAAATGACTGAAATGGCATGAGTTGATCATAGGGCAGCTGTGAGCCACCAGCCTGGGGCACTTGTGAGAAGGCTGTCTTCAGTTATACCAGGAGTGATATTTCTAGGAGAGCTAAGGATGTATTAAGCTAAGTATCATGATCTGGTGGGCTGATCTAATGGCTCGCTACTGCCTTAAAAATGGAAACATGAGTCTTGTGCCCTTTCCCTACACTCAGCCTCATGCTCCCACTGTCTCCTGTGCACCACCTCTAGTTTCCTCAGACCCTCCTCGTGGTCTTCTGCTGCCTGTCAGTCCAGTCTCCTGTAATTTTTGGTAACCGACGAAAAAAAAAATGGGTTTTGCTGAGTTAATGAGCTGCATCCATTTGCAGAGGGATCCAGAGAGACCCAGACCTGCTACATGGTAAATGACAAGAGTGTGTAGCAGGAAGCAGAGATGGGGGAAAGGGAAAGGAGTAGGTCCTTCTGCTGGGAAGTGGCTGTTAGGTCAGTCCATCCCATTTTGGGAAAACTGCTGCCACAGTGTCTTTGAGTAAGGCTTTTTCTAGGAAGGAGCTCATCTGAAGCATTGCGTACAGTGTGACAGTCACACAGGGATGGATCTTCTGGTGGTATCTTTGCAGAGCAGCCAGAGAAAGGGTGTTCAGACCACCTCGCTGCCCTCCAGAGATGTTCCTGGAGAAGTCAGAGGCTGGGACTTGCTTGCCAGTTGAAAAATGTATACTACCAGGTGACAGCCTCTGTGAGAGACGTATTCCTAGATCTCTAGTCTGTGAGAGCAACTCGTCAACAAGAAGCAGACAGTGCCCTGCCTCCAGGGAATTCTCAGAATCCCTGGAGTCTGGCATGCCAGCACAGAAGTGCTGCAAACAGCATTATATGGTCCTTTTTGTAAACCTATTAGGTTTTTTTTTCCCCTCTGCTGAAAACCTGGTCCAGAACCCGATTCCTCTACCCGGTAAAAATCTACTGATTTTCAGCTAAGTGTATTTAAGACCAGTGTACACAGGGGATCAAGTAAACTCAATGGCAAGACAAGAGAGGAGGCAATTAGCAAGATATATGGCCAGACTCGCAGTTACCACATTGAAAGCAAATGGTCACAACGAAACAAATACAAAAGGCAAATCTACCCAGGGATGGCAACCAACCTCCAACACCTAAACTCCCCAAGAGACTTTTCAGCTGCCAGACCTGGGAATCAAGAGCTCCTGGAGACACTCTGCCTTCCAAATGGCTCCCCTGTTTCCACTTCTACTCATATGCCTGGTGTTGTACCAGCTTCAGGAGCTGGTGACCTGATTTTCATCCAATAACCCCTCCCTGGGCATCCCTTCAGCATCAGGATCTTTCAGCCTGCAGCCACTTACCCATCCTTGTCAAAGGGGCGCTGGCAGATGTTACACAAATATAAGTGATCTTGATGACTCTCTCAGGACCCAAATCTGGAGTAGTGAGCTGGTCTCAGCATCCTTTAAGTGGTGCCTGAAGGGTTACAGCACAGTGATGAGGAGTGCAAGGGACCATGTCCCACCAGTGTAGTGCTGCTCAAGAGAGCCAGAAGCATGAGGAGGCTGGGCAAAACATGACGGACAAGGTGTTTGCTGTCTTTCAGAAAAAGAACGGGAAATAGGTCTGGAAAACAGAGCTGGAGGTGTAGGAGGAGGGCTGTGAGAACCAGATGATTTATGTGTATGTACACATGAGAGAATGAGAAGCAAAGTTTCAAACTGGTAATTGGTTTGGAGTTTTTATTGGTTATAAATTGAAAGTCCAACCTATAATTAATAACCTGAGCCTGGACCGTACCTGTTACATAGAGTTGCTAACACATCTCTCTAAAATGTCTTGCAAGGCTGTAGCTAGACATAAATTCTGTGAAGCTTATGATTTCCAGCATGTTACCAACTTTCTATAAAGATGGTCCATTGTTCTAAAACATGGCAGCAGACATGGCCATGAAATGCTGCTTGGAAACATCTTTTCCAGCAACTTGTTTTCACTTTTTGTGTAACCTCTTTAAGATTCCTATGGCCCATTTCCCTCACCTCCCTCTTTGTTCTGGAGTAAAATAAATTGAATAGTCATATGTGAAAGAATGTTCAAAGACCATTAAAGCTAGTTTAATTTCTGTGTTTATGTCATAATTCACTCTTTTTGCCTTGGAGTCAGTGATTTATACCCACGGCTGAAAATTCAGATTTAGGCTTGGGTGTGTGTGATTTGGGCTGAGTTGGCATTGCCATGTTTTGACTTTGTGGATGGGGTTTTTTTATACAAAATTCTTTTCACTTAACAGGCCTAAAAAGGGGGCAAAAGCACCCAAATGCTTTTATCTCTTCTCTTACACATGACTTCAACAATAATATAATAATTTTCATTTTAAAGTGCACTAATGCCATTTTAATCATTTATTGAGCAACTAACATAATACAAAGGAAAGGATGAAATGGAATATTTGTGGCTGCAGAGACAGATATCATTATTCAAGGGTAGAAGCATGTGAAAGGGTAAAGGGGGTTTAAAGAGATACTCTTTTGTTGTACTTAACACTGATAAATGACATACAAGTCAGGATAACAGGGCAGAGCTCCTGTCAGGGAGACAATGATAAATGTGGAGGCTGGGACAGAAAGGTCCACTAAACAGAAATCTGTATATGACACGTTGTACATTTGATAGACCTGTCTGCGTGGTCTGACTAATCCACAAAACGTTCCTCTTGGCTCAAATTATGCACATCTTATACAATCACTGAGCTCATGTTTGTTTTCCCATTTTTGTATGGCAGCAAAGATCAATTCCTCTTAATCAGTGCAACACACAGGGCTAAAAACAGTGAGGAAAAATGTTCTTGTACAAATATAATTGATATCTCTTTCAGGCTAATCATTGTATAATATGAAGCAAAAAGCAGACAGATCTTTTTATTACTCCTGCTGTCTCAAAAAAATACTTCTTTTAAAAAAATGCCCAGCATCAGCCTGTTAATCAAAAGATTCATTTAAGAGAAAACAGAATCCCCAATTATTTCTTCTTTATGAATAAAACAGAACATCTGTGATTCATGCGTTAATCTTCCTACATCCTGTGCTCCCGTGCAACATGACCCGTACTTCTCAAATGTCCTCAGCATCAAAGATGAAGAAGGAAGAGTGGAGACAGCCAGAAAAGGCATTCATGTCCTCAAGAAGCAATTTTAACAGTTCACAAAGAAAAAAAATCCCAGAATACACTCATGTAACATTCACTGTACCCTCTTAACAGATGACTAAGGCTTGCGCTTTCAATAGGAGGAATGTGCATGAAGGGATAAGTGTGATATCAGGTAAGAACACAAAGGAAGATTGAATGAAAGTAATTCAGCAAGATTGGTGGAAGATTAGAGGCTGATGGTCAGTCCCTTTTGGGTTCCTTTAAGCACACAGCCATTTTTACCGGCATATACTGCCAGTCTCACTGAGCACTGCGAGTCTGACGGCGTAGTAGAGAATTGCCAAGTTCTAGGTGGAAACACTTTCTCCGTTATGGCAGATTATGAACATAGCAAGTATCATCTCATACCTTAGGTGAAGGTACTGTAACAGCTGCCTGTGGGTACCAATATGTGCTGACACCGTCTAACAAAAGAGAGTCACAAGGGCAGCATTGAAACCTGAATTTCAAAGCTACCCAGCTTCATATCTACAAGCACTGGTGCCTGAGCATCAGTTCAGAGCCACCTACAGTGCACTGGCCCCTTGTGTCCCTTCCCATCTCTAGTACAGTCCCAGGGAGTGCCGTACCAAGTGCAGAGGCACATCTGCTCTCCAAGCCACCGTCGCTTCTCTCTCAGTGAATTTAGGACTGGGAAAGCAGATGGGGCACACCCTAGCCCCCCTCTCCAGCTCTGTGCAAAGGAGACAAAGAGACACAGCAGCACAGGAAGCTATGTTCACTTCTCTGCTGAAAACTCCCTTCTTCCAAAGTCTACTGGGATTGTGGGAGGGACCAGCGATGGCGCTGTCAAAAATGTTTTATACGGAAAAAATGTTGGAGGACTTCCACGTAAGTGACTTCACTTTCCAAGCACTCACTAAGTTCAGGAACGGGTTCTCCAACCTGTTCTGCAGAAGAAAGGGGGCGGAGACCATCCCTACGACCCTACAACTGAGAGAAATCCCAGGGTAGGGTCCCTGTGAGGGTGGCCAACCCCAGGCCCCTCGTATCAGTTATTGGTGTGCGAAGTATAAGATTTTAACACAGTGAGGCCAGGCAGCTGGGTGCCTACAGAAAAGCTGCAGATTTGGGGGGACTCTTAAGAAGAAACAAGCCCCTTAAATAAATTCTGGCGTGTTTGGGACCACTGCTTTATAGAAGCTCTGTTACATTAATATAAAACAACCTCAACACTGTGCTGACATACTGACTGCCTCTGCTACTATCCACTCGTTCTTTGCCTCTGGATCTGATACGTCCTCCGTACACTAGAAGCAGTGGGAGGAAAGTGTGTACTTGTTTTTAATGCGACTTTCCTCCTCACTGCAGCTCAGTAACACTAGCTCTTGCAGCGAGAAGGGCTTGTTTACCCGCCTGTGTCTGCACATGTACGCTGGCGTGTTCTGCATCTTGTCAGTACTGCAAAGTCAGTAAGCAACAAGGGTCCATATGTGCCCAAAATGGCCTACAAAGTACCCCGGCAAATGGATGGGAGCCCCTTCAAAGCAGCCCTTTTCATAAAGTGTTGCCTTGACACTGCAGCTAAAACTGGTTCAGTCTAAACAGATTGATTTGGGGAGGAAAGAGGGAGAATGGAGGAAAATAATATCTTATCTCCCACATGCTGCTCTCTGTCTTAATTTGTTACCTTTTGTAATGCAGCTAACATACCCTGATACAGAAATCTCTTGCAAGTCCCTGGAATCAGATAGTGCATTAAAATAACAGACCTCATGTTCATGATTTTCAAAGTATATTACAAGAGTTTCTCCAACTAAAATGCATTTCTACTACTGAGTCTAAATATTGATTTCAGGCTAGAAAAGTTGGCACTTTAGGATGGGATGAGTGAAAAACATGCTGCATTTTCCTTTTTTTCACTATTACAGTACCTTTTTTGGTATTAAAATAGTCAAAAGGGAAGAATTTATTAAATGTTGAATGTTTGTTATGTATACCTTGTTTTTTTCCACTTTATTGCTATACATTTTTGACAAGAAAAGAACTGTTTATTTAACTCTAGGGGGATTTTTTGAAGAAAAAAAGTCTATTCAATAGTAACATAAACTGTAAATTAAATATTTAATCATTCCTCAGAGACTAAAAGAAATTCTTCATCACGACCTCTATGCTGACCTTCACATCAAATTAGAAAGTTTTAGTGTTTATGTGGAACCCTATTGTCCCTATAAGTAATTGTAAAGAAGAAATTAATATTTTACCGCAATTGCTATTTGTTTCAAGGATCATTTTGTGAGATATCTGCTTGCTGAAGACTACAATTTACCTTTTTACAATTTCATTTAATGATCTGACATTTGAGACACTTCCTAATTAATTCTGTCTCTGCCTAAGCCAGCTGTGATAAATATAACCTGTGCATACAGGATTACATTGTCACTTTTAGAAAATACATCCAATAAGAAAAGGTGAAGCTTCTATGATACAACATTCCTATCAACCGTATCGTAAATGATGAAACTGTACAGTAGCTACCATACTAAATAGCTGGTGTGAAAGGTGGAAGCATAGACTGTTTGCTTCTTGACAGAACATTTTTCATGGTAAAAGTTGTTTTTTAGCACACAAAAACAGTTATTTCAGAGTTTGGCATTTATAGGATGCTTGTTTATAAAAAGCTCGCTAACCAAAATAGTTCCCATATCGAGTGCATCCGCATGGCAGCAGTCAATGCGAGGCAATCCGGCAGGAATTGTAATCCCCTTCATAAACCAGAGGGAACCGTCCCAGGCAAGGAGAGAGCGTGGGCTGCAGCTCATCGCTGGATCGACCAGGGGATGATGTGGTTAAAGAAGTCACACTACAAAAATGGTCTCCTGCAAATCATTTTTAAAATGGCTTTATAAGCAGTAGCTGTGACAACTGTTGACACGATTTAGAGAGACCACTGGACCACCAGGCAGAGCAGACTCTTCGTTAACTGTGTACAGTTAGCCATGGAGCTTGCTTATTAATCAGCGAATAAAAAAGCATTTTTAAGTCTGACAAACACTCCTGGATACTGCCCTAAAATTATGCACTGCAAGTCCAAACTTTTTCCTTGCATCTTTACTTCCAGGTAAATATTCCAAGTTTTTTCTCATTTTGTTCAGTAAATTAAAGGAGGGATGGGAAAGGGCAGTTTTACATACCACAGAAGTTGGGGTTTTTTCCATCAAAGAGCAAAAATCTCTAGAATAAGATTATAACAGATCTTGAGCTGTTCATTATTTGCTATATAACAGATCATGCTGTGGAGGAAATAGTAATTGTAACAACTGGAATAAGTCTAGTACTTCTAAACTTCTGTTTCTATGGTGATTTTAATAAATATTATTTTCAAGATAAATTTAGATACTCAGGAACATAAATGTTCCCTGCCTTCTGTTTCAGGTGAAAATAGAATTGTATTTGCACAGAGATATGTTTTAGACACATTTGGCATGTCTTCCCCAGATTGCCACTTTGTCGGTGACTATTCTTTATGGAAAAGTAGCGGATGGCCATAAATATTAGTTTATTTAGCTTAGAAAAAAATTGTGCTTTAGCAAGAGTCAGCTTGCAATAACAGGAGTAGATTTGATGTGGAAAAGGGAAATTCTGCAGCTCCTGGGGACCCAGTATGAGACAATTTCAGCTGTGCTACGGCCATCACTCCCGAAAACCCTCAGCAGCAAAAGGAATAACCTGGCCGTTAGAGATGACTTGGTTGCCTAAATGTGTCCAGTGGCTGCAGACTTGTGCTATGGCTGTTCCTGGCCTGGTCTTGCAGCCTTCGCTTGTGCGAGCCAGCCTCACTTCAGCCCAGGGCACTCTGCAAGTTGGGCTTTGCAGAAGCAGGCCTTGTCATCTCCCCCCATGAAGTTGTGAGCTTTTACGCTGGTCCAAAGTGACATGAGCATTTTTTCCTTTCTTTGTTTTCCTCTAGAGAACTAATAACTTTAGGTCATGTTAGGTCTTTGATTTCAAACCAGAAATAATTCGTACCCAGCAAAATAACGCCCGTGTTTGGAGTCTTCCACCCGAGAAGGAGCAGAAGTGGACGAGGCTGGAAGTGCTGGAGCAGGTTGCGTCTGGTTTTAGTTTTGTAGTAGAGGTGTCCCTCCAGTGGCTTCTCCAAAAAATGCAGCATTGAAGAATAAGCTAGTGTTTTATACTCTGACTGAAATGAGGTGCTCTCACATCTCCCAAAGCTAACAAGCCTTATTACCTTAGAAAAAATGACAATGAATTAGGCAAACTGATGTCAACACTCACGGCTCCTAATGGAGTTCACAACATCCGACCGACAGGGAATTTAGGCATGTCCTTCTCTTTAATGAAAAAGTGTTAGTACCCTTCATACTTATCCTTACGACGTATTTATGTCCTCTCAGTTCCTGGAGTCCTAATGAGAATGCAATTCTTTTACCCAAAAGTGTTTACAATTAAAGTGTAAGAAAAAATATAAAGGAAATATGGAAAATCATGAACAAATATATTATTTAGTATAATATACTGTTGTAGCCTGTGTGACGTCAAAGGTGGTGGTGTTTGGTTTTTTTTTCTTAAGCCTTATGACAAAGGAGAATTTAAATAAGAGCTTTGAAGGCAGGTAATGATATAGCTTTGCGGCTGTTTGCAAGATGTCTCTCCCAAGCCCGAGAGCCTGATGGAAAAAAGTATAAGGGTGCTTGTTGGAAATTTTAACAAGGGGATGATGGCACCCCGGCAGGGTGCCTTGACAGGCAAGGAAAGCTGATGCAGAAGGTAATGAACCAGCCAGGCTGCGCCCTGAGAGCCAAAGCAAGAAGCTTATGTTCAGTGTATTTGAGAAAAAGCTATCGGTGTGGAAAAAGGAATGGTGAGAGGTGATCCAGGCTAGAGATGACCTTTGATAGCCCGTGGGTGGGAGCAGGGTAGGATTGAATTTCTCAAGGGCAATGGAAAGGAACCTGAGAGGATCTAGGTGTGAAACACTGGGTGTCTGGAGGAGGGATTTACCTGCGTGCATTGCGAGGAAGGATTGGCTGTTAAAGAAGTCAGCAATCAAGAAGCACTGAGATTTCAGTAATCACAGCTCAGCTAAATCTCAGCTAATACGATGGCCAGGTTGGGAGCCTGAGTGACAGACAGAATAGGGTTATCACCTCCCATGGTTAGGAAAGGATGTAGAAAGAAGGAAACATAGGGAGGAAAGATTAAAAATGGAACCAAAACCAATGGGTGGGCACACACAAAGACATGCCAGGATTTTAGTCTGGACAGCAAAGGTAGGATTTGGCTCCTGCTTAGGACACAGAAGTCGAGGTGTCTGCCAGGGTGGCTGGTGTGTAGGGCCCCTTTACAGTCAGTGTCAGTCTGACCACTGGAGCCCAGAGGGCAAGTCAGCTGGCCAAACCTAGGTCAGTACTTTAGGATGAGCTCAAATATTCCTGAGAGTCAATGGATTGCATTGACTAGACCTCCACTGACTGCAGTAGCTGCTTAGACAGAAGGCTCCGTGGAGACACCTCCCTGCAGGTGCTTGCCACCCAAGGAATCCGGTCATTCAGAGAGTTATCAGCATCGAGAGAATGCTGGACCTGGGATCAAGGCCAATGATGCCGCGGAAAGGCATGGAAGGAGAGCTGAGAAAGGAGCAAATGGACATATAAGACGAGAATCAGTAGAGGACAATGTCTTGCATGGAGCAGGACCAATTTTGTATTTAAATATTTGGTTCTAGTTCAGCAGAGCTTTAGCTATCATAGGCATTGAATACTTGTTTACTTTTATAATTTTATGTAGCCTGAGTGAGGATTTTTGGAGTCCTAGGTAGACTTCTTTGAAAGGTAGCTTTTTTCTTTGTTTATCTATGTATTAGATTTAAAACAGACACTTTAAGCCAGAGACACTGTGTTTTCATCACAGCGTGACCCATTGCTGGCCAGGTGAGAGAAATTTCATCCACAGTTTAGCAAAGCACATTGTATGTAACTTAAAGATTAGTCCTTCCTAAAGCCGGGAAACAATTCACACGCTTAAATGCATCTAAACAGTTTTAACGTGTTTTTAACCAGTATCACAGAAAATTACACTACCAGGGATCATAAGTCCCTTCCCCAGTCTCACTGACTTTTACAGCACTTGAATTTTTACCATTTAACATTAAAATATGACCATTATGATCTTTATTTTTGGATGTGGTTTTACTTAGCTATAGAGCTGCTTAATTCTCTGCCATATCTGGAATGACATTTGCCATGGATGTCAGCCAATAAGTTGGTGAAAGTTTTTCTGGTTCCCTGGAAACCTTCCCTAACATCCCACCCTGCCCAGAGTTTAGACAATGACGCATCTCAGCGTTACATACTTCCCATGCTTCAGTTCTGAAAGGATTTTTCCCCTTTGCATATGAAGAAGAGCTGACATAGCCTAGATCAGCTTTTGAGACATTCTTGGAATAGTCAAGATGCTCCATGTTTAAGAGAAATATTTATTTTACAGTTCACAGCCAAGGGCAGCTGGCCTGGCTCAGAACCCATTGACTCCATCGGGAGTTGGCTCAGGCTGATAGAAGCTGCTCTCAGCCAGCCAACACATACATGACCGACCGAAAGTGTAAACCTGAGAACTGGAGGAATTTGCTACCAGCTAATAAAAAAGAATGACCTTATATGGATAACACAAAGTGAACGATATCTGGCCTGCAATTCTAAGAGGATTTACCATCGCCCAAGCCTTAAACGGTTTAGAAAGCCACTGAAATGCAGATCTGGGCCCCAGTCCAGTGCTTCCTGGGAGCAGAAGAGACGTGTATCAGTATCATCGAGTACCAGACTCCAACCTAAAAGACCCGAGCGGAGGATAAGCAGCCCCTATGGCAACACTTCCAAAGGGAGAGCACTCAAAACAAAAGGAATTAAAGTCAGAGTACAAGTTGGCTTACTGTGAAAAAAAAACCAGCCCACAGTATAATAGCTACTCCATAATAATATTCTTCATGCTCTTTCTCCATATAGACAAGTCCTCCAGTGCTTCCTCAGGTTATCAGAGAGATTTCCAGCAGATTTCCCCATTTCCAGGCTTTTTACACTGTCTCCTGTTTGCAGAGCATCTGTTTCTTCCAAAATAAGCAGGACTTACTCCTGCTGGCATTATCCCTTTTACATACAAAATAACACGGGTAGAACAATAACAAACAGATGTGATATATGATATATCATAAACTATAACAGCAACATGTCTCTCCAGCCCAGGAGGGTTATTTAATTCATCAGGTTTAACGAGTCTTCAAGCAGTTTATGGCACGTACTGATTCATGCAATGTAGATGCAGCTATGTCATTAATATCGGCTAAGTCTTTCTAAGCAAGAATCTATACTTTCACACACAAAAATGGTATCTGTGCGACACCAAGGGCTCATGGTTCAGCAAACAAATTCAATTGGGATTTAGGCTAGTGTTTTAAATAAAATTATCCTACACTAACAGTGAGTTTAGCACTTCCTAATATTAGTTCTGCTCCTGTGCTGGGTCAGTAGGAAGGTGCTGAGATCGTGCAAAGAGTAACTAGCTCCCATGAGAAACCTAGCAGACAGATTAGTATTTGGGGGTGTTGTGCTAACATTGTGATTTTATTCCCAGTTGTGAAATCTGTAACCTGTACTTAGTAATAAAGCCTACACACAACATGTATTACAAGTAAAGAGAAGAGACAACACAAGACTTGAATGAATAATATAGTGGTTTCCAGCCAAGGGTCAAGGTCAAAGAGCATTTTGATAGCAAAATAAGCAGCCATTATTTTCATGTGCCTATGTCTTGTCCACAGCCATACATTATGCTGAGAGCACCATGTATACATCATCAAGAGACTGATGAGAGCTTCTGGCACACTCCAAAAGTAGGCTATAAGGAGCAAATGACAGTTGGGAACTGGGAAATTTCTGTTTTTCTTCTAAGTTTTTAAAATATGAATGGATTTTCTAGGGGATGAGGGAGGGACCAGTAAAATATTTCCCCGGCATCAGAATTATTAATCTGAAATAACTCAAGGAAGGCAGTACTGGTCTACAAAATCCCGGTTAGAAGATTTTTTAAAACAGGAAAACTAGGCAGAGTAGGGATTATGGTCACTTTACTTACAATATAGAACAATACATGTACGTTTATTTTGAAAGCTTATAGTTAGCACCAGTCATAATAAAATGCCTGAAGCTAAATGTATAAACCTGTAAAGATATGGAATTCATTTTAACCACATACTGAGCAATGAATTCTCTTCTACAGCAGCCTTGTAGATCGACAGCATCCTTGAATACTGTTTGATAATACAATACTGAGGCAATCCTATTTAGAAGTCTTGAGGTTAAAAAGGGATGATGTAAATTCAAACTGGATTGATATCTTAGCTTCAGAATAAATTCTCTATTTTAACCTGGGTGAGTTATTTAGGATTAGATTTATAAGCAGAACTTGGGCACTCTCATACCTAAAAAGAGCACTGTTGCAAGTCAGACACCTTAGGGAACGACATCAAGCGTTATAGGGGAAGAGGCTTCGTCTTGAAGCCACTTCCACATGAAGCTCTCCTGTGGAGAGGACTCTACTGATGGTAGACATTGAAGTCTACTGTTTTTTACAAAAATGTGACATCTCGAAGGCAAGGTTGCTGCTGCAGACCTATGAGGCCCATTGCATGGTGCTCATGGGCTGTAGGAGTCTTGCTCACCAGGTCTGGCACTGGGTATGTTCTTGTGCTGGAGCTTGCCCATGCTGTATGAAATCTTTGAATAGCTCTTCTAAAGATGCCCAGTTATTCTCCTCTCTCCAAGAGAAGAGCCTTGTGGGCAGAAGATAATGCTGTGAAGCCTTCAGGCTGCTGAGGGATGTGAACCTGCAACTGCTCCATCCCAGCAGAAGGTTTTATCTATCATCTGGTGAGCATAAATTGAGACCATCCTTAGGCACATGGACATTTTCAGGGTAGACTCTGAAGGTGGAAGTGGGCACAGAGCACCTTGTTGATGGCTACCAGCAGGAATGCAGGTTGCTGCATGAACTTGGTGGTTGTGTGTCTCTGCACACAGAACATGTAGGAATGTTTAGGGAAATCTCCAAAGAGAACCTGAGGAGGCTCCAGACTTAGGAAGCTGTCAGGTTTAACCAAGGAAGGGTGGTGGCTGAAGGCTGGGCAGGTAGACTCTGAGCTTTGGCATTGGAATTGCCTTTTTATCTCTTTATGCTCTGTCCATAGAAAGGATATAACAGTTTTTCTCCAGCTGGCAATAGAGTGGCAAGGAAAAAAAAAAAAACTAGAAAAGGAAAGGGAGACAGTTATACAGTGGCAAAGGCTTCATAACTAAAAGCCAGACAGACAGAGACACATTACCTCAACAGCACCAGAAGCTAAGGCTGGAAAAGACAGAGAAAATTGTGTCTGTCCTTGAATTAATATCTTTTAGAAGAGTGAATTGAAAGCCCAGAAGGAGACTCCAAATTAAAACCATATCTGTTCTCTCTTTAGGGAAAAACTGGTTAAAGACACAAAGCAGATAGTGGGAGCCAGGCTGAATCACAGTGTGATATGAAGGACCAGTCACCGAACACACAGTGCACCAGCAGGTCTGAAGACGGGCAAGTGAAGATGCCCAGTTATGCTGCCCTGGCATAGTTTATTATAAAATGACTGCAGGAGCCGTATAATAAGTAAGGCAAGGGACGCACCAAATGGAGGTGAGCTTGTCTGTGCCCCCGAAAGCTGCCACCGGCCCAACTGAGAAGTTGCAGGAATGAAGAAGAGAGGAGCTGGACTGAGCCTAGAGGAGATGGTACCTGGA